>NW_018745286.1:5552147-6235897 GCF_001683475.1 Chenopodium quinoa | reverse complement strand
TATTGTAGGGTTGAAAACCGGAAGTACCATCGTGCCTAAATTGTTCAAAGCCTTGGGGGATGTTACCGGGGTCATTAGTTGGAATGGCCGGGTTCGAAATTTGGGGGCTCGTTGGATTAGGTGATTCCTTAGAACTACTAGCACTGGTAAGTCGGCCCTTCCCCCTAAATGATTGGTTGTTCGATGCCATAATTAATAATAATAATTAACAATAATAATAATAATTAATAACAACAATTTTAACAATAATAATAACAACAAATATAACAATAACAATAACAACAATAATAATTAATAACAACAAATATAACAATAACAATAACAATAACAACAATAATAATTACTAACAATAATTGTAATAATAACAATAACAACAATAATAAATTGAAGATTAGTTTAGATCTTACAACCGTGCTTCAACGCTTTTCACTAATTACGATTACGACTTTTAATTTTTTCCGATATTAAGAAATAATATTTAGAGAATTTAAGAGAATTATTAGATAATATAAGAGATTAAGAGAGGAAGATTGTGAATTTGTGATTTGGGAAGTGAATGGAATTGGATATTTATAGGGAATTTGGGAAAGAAATTGGCGGAAAACTAGCCGTTTATGGCTGTTGGAGCAACGACAAAAATGGCAAAAGAGCCGTTTTTTTACCGTTGGCACGGCGGGCCGTCCTTCGTGCCATGCGGCCAGCACGACGGGCTCGTGCCTAAAATTCAAAACGGTGTTTGCGGCACGCCCACGGCCCATGGCTGGGCCACCGTGCCGGGCCATGCCCGTGCCGCCCGCGGGCCAACTGGCCCGTGCCCACCTTTACGATCAGGTGTGTACAATGGGATACGTGCTTTATCATGAAACACTAGGAGTAGCCCAATATCGGGTGTTTTTAGTTCGAATCCCCATCAAAATACAATGGCCAACTGTCTATCTAGAATCTCTTTCTTCAGGAAGATTATAATTGTCGTCTTTGTCCTTGACGGAAAAGTTGGCTAGGAAGTCTGATACTACGAAACCTATGATGGTCTTTTGAGGGACAATTCGGAAAGCATGACCACCCATCGTGAATTCGTGATAGTTGGCAATTTAATGCGGCCTTTTCGAATAAGAACTTGAAAGATTCCATTGTTTATTTATATTACTTGAATGGTGTAGCGAGCATAAAGGACTCGTTTGGTTTGATCTAAAATATTTTTCACCGAAAATTTTCCTATTATTTCCCTTTTTCTTTTGTTTGGTTTATAGAGGGGTGGAAATAATTTTTCCAAAGGTGGAAAATTGTATCTATAAGGGTGGAAAACATCCTTTACAAAACAAGGAAAGCTATATTTTCCTGTGTATTCCTTATCTCCTTTTCACTTTCCTTTCATCCATCCCCAAATTTCCACTCCTATTTTTTATTTCTCTTTTTAACTTTTCTTGTAAACCAAACAAAGGAAAATCACAGTACTTGTCTTCTACTGAATCAATTGACATTAAGTACAATCAGAGAGGGATACTGAGAAGTGCTAGAACGAGAACCCGGGTATTCGAGTGTTAAGGATATTTTATGCAAAATACTATTTTATGGTTTGGGTGCTAAGGATACATACACTAAGCTGCTATAGTTAAATTAGTGTGATAACCGAATTCACTAATTATCAGACAATTATAAACAAGACATAATACTTATCCCCACCGTCTTTAATATTTTGCCCCATATTTGACTTTTCATGGGTACGTGTTTTAAAACGGTTTTATCTCCATTTTCTTACGTGTAATACAATCAAATGAATCCAACAAGATCCTACATGACTATATTATCTTTTATAGATTAACGCTATTCTATGGTCAAAGATTTTAAAGTTTGGCCCAAATTTTTGCAATGGGGCAAAAAGAAAGGACAATTGTTTTTAAAAATCGGGTGTAACAGTAATTTATTAGTGTGGCGGGAAGAAAAAGGAAAGAAATATAGGTAACTTTTGATAGTTTATGAGTAACTTTGATAATTTAAGGGTAATTTTGTGAGAATAAAAGTAACCGGATAACATGAGTAACTTTTGTTAGTTAAAGAACATTCATATTGGTATTATAAAAGGACTTGCTTGCAATTTATAAATAGTTGGAGTTACATGCTCACTATTGTGAAGCTACAAATGTTGTAGCGAAGGCCAAACCTTGTAGCTCCATGGAGCTACAAGGTTTTGCTCCACCCAATGCACTTATATTGATTTGTTTAATATTTTAAATATTTTTGTTTTATGTTTTTATTTTTTATTTTTTTATTTTTTTATACTTTTTGGTTTATTATTATTATTCCAATTACAAAAAATAAGTAAGGTTGTAGCTTAGATGTTGTACCTTATTTTAACTAAGAAAATAATGATGTGGCAATTGCTAGCTACAAACACATGTAGCTAACCATTGTGGATGCTTTAAGGGTAATTTTATGAAAATAAAAGTAACAGGATAATAAGGGTAAATTTTATGGAATTAAAGATAACTTTATTAATAATAAGGTAAACTTTTGGTATACAGGATATACGTTAAATTTAATGTACACCGGACATGTAAAATACAAACTTTTGAAAATAAACGTATAGAGGGAGTACATGTAATTTAGAGCTACGGAGTACCACATACATTATACTGTGTGTAAAATTATTCACTCACTTTGTCAAACTATATGTATTTTGAATTAATCGTAGAGAATTCATCACAAACATATGTTCATCATAAAATATGAAATAAAAATTCATACCTTTAAAATCAGAATAACCATTGCATATAAAATTATAAATAAATAAAAAATAAATAAAAAAAAAAGAAAAAGAAATAAAGATTACTCGTTAATATATTTGCACTATTAACTACTAAAGTCTCTCCATCCATTTACTAATTCATTACAAGCAACATAATCTGAAACCATAGAAACGAGTTCAAAACACTAGATACTACATCAGTTGTGCAGTTTAGCTGATACATTAACCTCAGCTTCATTGCTGCATATTGAAAGGCAAGCTACAGTATCGAATTCACCAAAAGGCATACGAAAAAAACCTCTGATTTTCGCAATTGTTTCAGAATGATCATATGGGTGTTTGCGATTCTTTTCGACTTGATGATCAATGGCTACTCGAAGTAGCAGAAAGGTAATAAGCAGTAGAAAATAAGGCATGTATAAAACACAGAATGCCACCAATTGATAACATATGGTGATGAGTAATGCCGCATGAAGCTCTATCTTTGCGATTTGCTAGTGTCCCAATCACCAGCAGAGATAATCCAATGACAAGTATAAGCCTGATTATGAATTACAATACCTTTTGCTTAGTAATCAAAATGACAAAATTGTGCCTTTTTTTGGGAGATATAATAATTTGAAAAATGCCGACCCCAAATTACTTTGGAACTAAGGCTTTGTTGTTGTTATTGTATAATAATTTAAAAAATAATACACTGTACTTCAGGCCCTCTGTTTCATACAGTAATATGTTACCCGTTTTGAATGGGTATACATACGAATTAAACATATCATTACTTAAAGTAGGAAAATGATATATACCCCTAGGACTACATACTAAAACTGGAAAAAAAAAATTATAAAAAAAAAATGAAAATGTCACATTAATTAAACTGATTTGAGTGTGATTTTGTCATGCATTCCTAAATTAATACTTATTTAAGAGATAAATTATATACTTATTTATAACCCTAAGAGCTATATATATCTGTACCCTTATGAGTTTTTTAAAAAAGGAAAAATTAGTTTTAATAATCCCAACTTTGACCAATTTTCTTTAAATAATCTCAACTTTTGATTATTTCTGAATAATCCCAATTTATATACGTATCTTCCTAAAATAATCTGAAGTGTTATTTATGTTGCTTTTGCTAATCCCTTTTGAGACTATTATGTATAACAAAAATAGAAGTTCGGATTATTATAAGAAGATACCTATATAAGTTGGATTAATTCGAAATAATCTTTACAAAAAATCAGCTAAAGTTATAATTATTGAAACCAATTTTTCAAAAAAAAATAAAATTGTTTATATGTCTAAGTTAGCACATAAATTTGTAATTTAAATTTTGAATGCCTCCCTACCTTAAAATGTTTGACATATTGACCATTAGTACTATTTCTTCTCAAATAGCTAGTCATATCACGCGTATTCTGTGCATTGAAATTCCTAAATGTTTGAAAAATATTGACCTAGTCACACTTGAATAGTTGACCTGAATCCAAAATTCCAAAGTTTAACCTAAATCAACCCTAAGTAAACCCAAAACGACCACAAATATGGAAATCAGCCTAGCCCAATCCAAGGAACCCAATAACCACATCCAATAATTCATAATTCCTAGTTCAATGCCTTTTCTTTTTTTTTTTTTCTTTTTACTTTTTCATCTTCACGTGATTAGTTGTGTGTCCCAATTCCCAATTTTCATGGTCTCGTGTTCTTAAAAATTCCAATTGCTCTTTTGCCTCGGTTTCCTAAAATTTCTACAGCTCATGGGAGATGTTGCGCACAATTTTAGATATCTAGAGTCCAATATTTTATTTTGGGTCGGTCCTAGATATTGCCCCGTTTTCTTGTTTAAATTCTTCATCTGCCTTAAATTAGTTGACGTATTTTGACCTTTAAAATTACTCTTTTAATTGCAGAATAACTGACATAATTAAACTTAAAATACATGTTTATGTGTTAGTTTGACTTTATTTTTACCTAAATAAATATTAATGAAAATTATAAAAAAGTTATATTATGAAACTTTATACCAAAACCTATCTAACAACATATTGTATGGTAAAATATGTTGTGATTATGTTAATAAAAATCTATAGTCAAATTTTATATATAAACACTGAAAAAATTCAACGTATCAGTTATTTTGGGACGGAGGGAGTATTTATTAACTCTTCTAACTAGCTTTTTGTAATTTATAAATTAAAAAGAAAATAAAAAATAAGAAAGACATACTGTTAGATTTCTCACAAGATGCATTTTCAATGTAGAGCCTCAATTTTTTATTCTTATTAATGTTGATCGTAGATATTTAAGATTAAAGTTATGCATTGCCAAAGGTGATGTTATGTCAATGATTTTGAAACGGAGGAATTAACATGTTTTTGCCATACATCCCTCATGCATAATAAACTTGTAAAAATGAAAAGGACACAAACCCCCTATCTATTTTGCAAAATTTTGATCCAAGCCTTAATAAATTACTCCCTCCGTCCCCGAAACTTTGACCCTTTTGGGTTGATTTCGCGGGTATTAAGAAGTTAAATTGGAAGTGTAAGAATGTATGGGGAAACTAAGAAAAGTACATTGAAAAGGGAAATTTATATTGGAATTGCAAAAAAGTAGAGAGAAAAAGTAATAAAAGTATATATAGAAAAAGCAAAATTTACATAGGGAAGCTAATTTTACACAAATATTATTGCAAATTAAAGAGTATTAAAATGCAAATGGGATGAACATTTTGGGACTAAAATTAAGCCTTAAGGGTCGAAGTTTTGGGGACGGAGAGAGTATTTATTAGTGGGGCAAACAAATAAAGATGAAAAGGAGCTTTTTTTTTTTTTTTTTTTTTTTAAACAAGCCAGTTCAAGTTCTATAATACAGAGTACTATATTTGGCATGATTATGAAAAACTTTTGAAATTTGTGTTACATTGAAACAATTTAACAAAATTCCATCTTAAATTATTTAATATATTCCTTAATATTTCAAAAAATTACTTTTAATTCTATAAAATATGAGGGTAATTGGTGAGTGAGGGATAGCTCACCAAGTGGTTAGAGCTTCCCTCTCAATTCCAAGAGATTTTGAGATCGATTTTCATCACTTGCCCTTAAAACTTTTTAAACACCAAAATATATATATATATATATATATATATATATATATATATATATATATATATATATATATATATATATATATATATATATATATATATATATCAGAAACTGAAGTTCTGAGCTCAAACGATCATCAATGGCAGAATCAAGGTGATTTCACCATTGAAGCTTTGCGTAAATCAAAGAGAAAATGTAGAGAGAGAAAAGTGTTTGAGAGAAGTAAATTTTGTGTGATTAGATTAAAGAGAAATAATGATTACAGCTGAGTATCTATACAAGAAAGTAAATAGCATTACAGATGAGCTGGCAAAGAACAAAATATATATATATATATATATATATATATATATATATATATATATATATATATAGGGGAGGGATCCGGTAAGAACCCCTCCTTATATAAGAACCTTAGTTATATAAGAACCAATCTCATTCGTAGGATTATATTAGGATGAGCGATCAGGATTAAAACCAAAAACCCTCCCCCAACCGTCCAAAATCTTCTCTCTCCTCAAATTTTCAATCCTCTTTACTTTCTCTCTCCTCAAATCCTGTAAATTGAACTTATTGAAGTATTTTCTTCAAATTTCGCATGAATTTCGCATAACCAACCTAAATTGTTCAAATCAAGTACGTTTTTTTTAGATTTCATTCAAATTTCGCATGATGTTCAATTTTTTCTTAATTTCGACTTCAATTTTTAGATTTCTGTGTGATTTTTGTTCCATTTTTTTTAATTGTTTTGTTGCTTTCGATTTTTTGATTTCATCTTGCGATTTCTATTCGATTTTTTTGGGTACGATTATTAAGTCCTATTATTCAGTTCGAATTCTATTCTGATTTGATTTTCGTTAATTTTTGGCGATTATAGGGTTCAAACTCAGTGATTTTAGGGCTGGAATTTCAGCGATTTTAATGTTCGAATTTTAGCGATTTTAGTTTCGAATTTCAGCAATATGGGGTAATTTCACCGCTGCTCTTGATTATTAGATTTTTCAGCCCATTTTTTCGATTTTTTTTCTTTTTGGCGTCATTTTTAGTGAGTGAAGGTGGAGATCGAGTGTGAGTAATGGTGGTGCGGTGGTTAGGAGCAGCGTGGGGTGCTACTGAATGGTGATTTGGTGGTCCGCGACTGCTTGTGGTGTTGGGGTGGCTGTGAGTTGTGGCATAGAATAGTCGTCTCTTGTTTATACTCGTACTCATATCTGCTCATATTGTTTGCGTTTTCTAAAGAGAATGCTAGTATTTGTATTAGCTTGGTAATTTGGCTTACTAATTTTTTGAGATTATATGAATTTGATTGTTGGGTATATATATATGTGGAGCCATGATGAGTTGATGACCGACTAATTGGATGCTGTTATTTATATATGTAGTTGGGTATCTTTATTCTTGATTCCATGTCATTTTAACTAATTATCATATCTTGGAATTAAACTAGATAGCTTGGTTGATTAAGCCACAAATTTTGCTTAGTTATTGCTAGAGTAGTAGTGCACGAAAAGTGAAGGAAACTAATCTTATTATAAATTTAGAATAATATAGATTTAGAACAAAAAAAGATTAGAACATAAGTAAAAAATTTAGAACATATGAAAAATTTAGAACATAGAAAAAAATGTTTAGAACATAGGCAGAAAAATTTAGAACATAGGGGAAAAAATTTAGAACATAGTCAAAATTTTAGAACATATATTTTGATTATTAGAGAAAAATTTAGAACATAGGTATACAAGTTTTCAATATGGGTATAAGATCGAGTTTAGAACATAGGATAAAAGTTTAGAACATAGAAAAAAAAAAGTTTAGAACACAACAAAAAAATTTAGAACATAAGAATTTTAGAACATAGGGAAAAAAGATTAGAACATAAGTGAAATTTTTTTTAAAAAAATTTATAATATAGGGAAAAAAAATTAGAACTTAAGAAAAGGTGTAGAAAATAGGAAAAATAATTTAGAACATAAAAGAAAATTTAGAACATAAGTTTAGAACATATGGTGAAAAAATTTAGAACATATGAAAATAATTCAGAACATATATTTAGAGCTTAGACAGAAAATTTAGAACATAGATGAAAACTTTTAGAACATAGGTAAAAATATAGAACATAGATAAAAAATGTCGAATATGAAAAAAAAAATTAGAACATAGTCAAAAAGTTTAGAACATAGGGTGAAAAAAATTTAGAACATAGGAAAAAAAGTTTAGAGCATAGGGCGAAAAAATTTAGTACATCAGAAAAAGTTTAGAATAGGAAAAAGTTTTGAACATAGGGTGAAAAAATTTAGTATATAGGATAAAAGTTTAGAAAATAGGGTGAGAAGTTCTAAGATTATAGATAGAAAAAGAACATATGGTGAAAATTTTCAGAAATATATGGAAAATTCAAAGCATAGACAGAAAAATTTTAAGTAATGGATAAAAAAAGTTTAGATCATAGGAAAATAATTTAGAACATATAAAAAGGCATTGGCAGAAAAAAAAATTAAAGTATTAGCAAAAATACTTTTGAAAAACTAAAGTATTAGCAAAAAACTTATGAACATTTACGGTAAATGAAAAAAAGAAGAACATATGCTAAAAGGCCTAAAACCTATTAGCTCAATTGGTAGAGCACTATGCAAATGCATAGAGAATGTAGGTTCGATTCCTACATAGGTTATCTCTATAAAAAAAAAAAAAAAAATCGAAAGTAAACAATAATAACTTAATAGTAAAACATGAAAATAAATCAAATTATTTTTTCAACTTATGTTCTAAATTATTTTTTTTATGTTCTAAATTATTTTTGCTTATGTTCTAAATTTTTTTGTATGTTCTAAATTTTTTCTGCTTATGTTCTAAAAATTTTCCCATATTCTAAATTTTTTTCTATGTTTTAAATGTAAACTTTTCAAAATTACAAAAATGCCATTACTAAAGGATCATTTTAGGTGGTTAGATCAAAACTAATAAAGGGCTGAGATTGGTTCTTATATAAGATTGGGTTCTTATATAGAGGAGGGTTCTTACATGAGCCTTCCTCTATATATATATATATATATATATATATATATATATATATATATATATATATATATATATATATATATATATATATATATATATATATATATATATATATATATATACCTACCAAGTGTTCTAATATCCTAGTCATTCTCTTACATTTACTACCATCATTGTAATCTATTAACTTCAAATTGTATTGTCACCTTCCAAAATCAGCAATCACGCTAGTTGTTCTAGCTAAACTCAACAACAATTATTTCCAAATAGAGAGAATAGTGTTAATATTAATAATGAGTTATCAACTAATTTTTTTTTGTCCTCAAATAATTGCTATGTTTTTAATTAAATCTATTACATACTACTAAAAGCAAATATAAGAGGACACGTGGCAACATATTTTCCCTCCAAATTACTTTCTAAAAAAAAAAAATTATATATATATACTGTATAATATTTGTATCTAAATTATGACTGTTATTTTATATAAAATCTAAAGTAAACTTCCTAAAATATAAACTTGCACAATTTTTTTTTCTATCAATCAACTTGTACATTATAACTATTACATATTTAAACATTTTCTCTCACATGTTTTATCGTTTTAATATAAATCTTGTGTTTTAATTTAATACATGATGAATCGCATCCTTATATTTTATATTTTTCTATATTATTGTATTGTCATTATAATTAATTAAAATCCGTACATTGCACGGGGTTCAACCTAGTTAATTATTAAATAACTATTTCGATGCGTTTAAAGGTAAATTTCTCAAATTCATCCAACCCATCTAATGTGGACTCCACCGCTAAATATCTATCTCACTCTCACTCACACTCTTTTATTCACATCTCATGCTATATGGGAGGGACTCTTCACATTCTTTCCCAATCAAATATTAGTAAGTTTATTTTCTCACTAACAACTAAAAAAATCTTTTGTAACCTTATAATCTACTCGATCTTTATATGCATACCCAAGCCTAAATCGACAATAATTTAAGGACAAACGGAGTACATTACGAAATAAAAGCAATAGATTACCATGTTAAGAGGAAGCATCCAGTTGTTAATTGGCGATTGGCGTAAGATTTTTGGTGATCTTCTCGAGAACAAAGACACATACAACCACCAAGTAAGCTTGATATAATGTGTGCTAGTATCAATAGCCCTGCTGCTGCTGCTCCTAACTTGAAGGCTTGTTCACTTGGACTCTTACACTCAAATATCCACATCTTTAAGTGTTTCGCCTGCGATGCAAAACAATCATTACCTTAGCTTCATTCATAACAAGGAGAAATATACCTGGGGGCAAATCTTGTCTACATCATTAATGAACATAACTCGTGACACTGATTAACAAAAAAGTTGAAAAAAGTACCTTGTTTTGAGCAATTTCTGCCTCAAGGCCACAAAGTCCTGCGGCAATATCTAAAGCAATGACCAAAAGACATACAAAAAATCCTCCGATTTTCGACATCGTTTCGAAAAGAAGCAATGTGGTATTGTGGTAAGATGCCAAGATGGGTATTGTGCTTCAGGGACAGTGATAAAATGTTGTAAACTTCTAAAGAGTATGTGGTGTTAATGAACAAGATAAACTTCGTTGAAAAAGGTTTGCTTGTTCACACGGTTTGTAACATGAAACTTGAAACTTTTTAAGTGTTTTGGAGTGATTCTTTAGTGTAAATGTGTATTTGGGATTCCGTAGATGGGGAGGGCAATAAGTAAGGTAAGAGAAAAAAAGCAGGGTGTAAAACAGCTCAAGGGTACGTGCTTGGAGCTATCTTTATTATATTCCATGGTCTAAAAGTGAGATTGATGGGTCCTTTACATTTGGAGTCTTTTTGACTTTATGATAACATGTCCCCTATGGTATCTTGCTAAGGGAAAGATTTGTTTCTTCAAATGTAATGAATACTTGTATGTGCATCTCTCTTTTAAGTACACGTATTCAGACATAATATGATTGTGGATTGGGCCAGGCCGTGTCAAAGTTTTTAAAAGGCGGTATAGGCACAGCTCTATACCACAAGTTACCGTGTCACGCTGGCATGTCAAAACTAAATTGAGTTTATTTTAGCGTGTTTTATCATATTGTGTTGTATTGTGATTCACAAAATAAATATGGCCTAATTTCGGCCCACACCCCAACACACAATAGTAAGTTGTGTAGTGCCTACACTACTTTTTCATACTAGATCAGGCCGACATGTGCTTCTTTACTTAGATGTATGATGAATTTCACATCTAAAGAAGAATTACAGTGCAAAGTGGAGGAAGTATACTCGTGCAAAGTGTATCAACTTTGTTGGCTAAACAGAGTTGATGGCTGTAGACACCTAATTGTGTCTCCCCAAAAACCAAACCCAGTGATTAGTACCTTTCATGTTTTGATTAACGAGTTCGGTGAAGATCGAGTTGAAGAGTCTCGTGAAGTTCCCTTAAGCCTTGACCATGTCTCTAACCTTTCGTAAAATGTTTTGACCAAAATTATTCATTTCGTGTCTTTAAGCCCAAAATCATTCATTTCATGTCCTCTTTATAAAAACGTCCAAACTAGTTTATTTTGGTCCATAATCCTGGTCCAATTATTGTTTAGTTGGATGGGGCTTGAAAAGAAAAGAACTTTCCAACATTATAAGCTCATATTCGACTTATAATGAAAAAATTATGGCCAAAATACTAAATTGAGCCCGAACAAAGCCTACTTGCGACCCGATGACCATGTGGAGGGTCCATTAACCTTAACTTCATTCCTAAACCAATTAGGATTTATTAAAAGCTTCTAGAATCCTCTAGAAGGTTGTTTTCGATCCTAAATCCCTTAGGATTTATTATCAGCTTCTAGAATTCTCTAGAAGGTTCTAATTTATCCTATTTTTGAAAAGATAAAGATTTAAGAATTTTACATCGGATAAAACATCTGTTTTTCAATGATCATAATCCCGGTAAAAATAGAATACGAACGGATATTCGGTTAACCCAATCCGATTGGGAATAGAATTCCGTACGGATTCAGTCTTCAAAAACCATCGCTGAGCAAAAGCACCATTGCGCCGCGATGGAACCTATTTTACTTGAATTCAATTTCTGACTCTTTTTCTGACCCTTCGACCTTCTTTTTTCCCTATAAATAAAGGTCGTATCACCCCATTTTTAATCACCAACAATCATCCTCTCTTTAAGCTAAAAGCTTTTCTCTCTCTCTCTTCTTTCTTGATTTCTAGCCTTAGCCTAAACATCCCAACACATCCAAACACACATCTTTTGTTGCTTTTCCCAAGAAAACACCATACCTCCTTCACGAGCTTTGAATACTCCTAGCCAAGCTCGAAGTTGCCTTCGACCTCAACGTGAAAGGTTGATAGTTCTGAGGGTTTGGTCCCAAATCTTTATTTCAATTCTTATTTGATTTATTTGGTTTATTTGTTTAATCTTTCTTGAAATTACTAACGTGTGTATTGTTTTGATAGAAGGAGATACGAGGCATCAAAGTAAGTAATTCAATTACTTAATTGTTCTTTTGATAGAAATCATGTTTAAGATGTTATATTAATTCTTAGTATCATTTAGGATGCTTAATTAATATTTCTAATGCCATGCTTCCTTGTATCATATTTAGGCTAATGCTTTGATTATGATTTTTGTTAGTGACATGCTAGGGTTTGTTATTAATTTGTTTTGTATCATGCCTAGGATCTTGCTATTAATCATGTTTTGATGAGATTATGATTATATTGATTATGATGTTTTGATTATGATGATGATTGTTGTGTTAATTATATGTTGCTTGATTATTCATGATTTATTGTTATTACTTGATCACGCCCCTTCTTGCAGGTTTAAAGGGAATTCGTACTTGAAATCACGCCTAATAAGATAATTAATAATTTGATTTAGCCTTAATATGATTTTAATTCAAGTGATCGCCAATAATAGATTTATTTGTGCATTAATAATGAACCAACGTAGATTAAACAGGTTTAGGATTAACTTAATGTATGTATGTTGATCGGAAAGCGCACATGAATATTATAAGAATTAAGTAGAGGCCGATTTAGGGCGGGTTCAATCTCTTTTAGGTTGGATTCATACCATCATCCTCGAATATCCAGTCATGGTTCCGTACCACTATGGAGTTATGGATCTCCGTGATCGTGAATGGGGTGTAACCTTCACACCCGTGAATGGTTTACAAGTTCCTAAAACTTGTTGGCGACTCTTTTATCTCTATCTTCCTTCCCTTTAGACGCCACCATGCCTAAAAGCATGATCACAGTGGGGCTCAAGGTTGGGTTTGAAAAATTCCCTACAACGGTTGTTTCAGAATTTCCAGTTACTGGCTTCGCGGTTGCTTTACTCTAAGTATTCGGCTCTTAGGTCTTTTCATCAGGATCGATTAATCTCGGCCTTTGTGGGGTGCTAGGGGTCTTGCTTTAGGTATGGCCTGTCTTGCTCCTGGTATTGTTTGGGAGGCTAAATTTGGACGTGATGTACGAATCACACAGGATGCATGGGTTTTGGGGGAACCTATGCAGTTTAAGTCGCTTCCCTCTGAGTCGGAGTTCCTGACTCATGTTTCTTCTCATACTGATCCGCGTTCTAATGCGTGGGATGTCTCTCGAGTTCATCGGCTATTTAATACTTGTTCCGCTGTGAAGATTTTATCCCTTGATCGTCCTTTGTAGTGGAAGGATGGCTTTGTGTATTGGAAATTTACTAGGGAGGGAAAGGTCTACACAAAATTAGTATATGCTACGCTGATGCAGGCTGATTTCCAGTCTTATGGGGTAGATGCACTCCCCTCTTCATGGTGGGGTAGGTTTTGGTCTCCCCCTCTTCTTCCTCGTTAGCGTGTCTTTGGCTGGAAGCTTTTGCAACAAGCTTTGCTTCTTGCCTCCATCCTGGCGTCCTGTGGTATGCCTATTGATCCTGTGTATTGTTTTTGTGGCATGGCAAATGAGAGTTTGGATCATCTTTTCCGAGAGTGTTGTTTTATCTGTCCTCTTTGGGGCTTGGAGTGTTTTAGAGGTCTGGTCCTATTTCGAGCTCTTCGTCATTTCAAGAAGTTTGGTTCATACGCTCGATTTCTGTCTTCTCTTCAACTAAGGATTGTGAAGGTTTGGCTGGTTTTTTTTGCTATCTTGTGGGCTATTTGGCTTTCGCGCAATGCTTTGCGTTTTCGTCA
The DNA here is from genome assembly GCF_001683475.1 of Chenopodium quinoa. Classification (NCBI taxonomy): domain Eukaryota; kingdom Viridiplantae; phylum Streptophyta; class Magnoliopsida; order Caryophyllales; family Amaranthaceae; genus Chenopodium; species Chenopodium quinoa. Next base: position 6,221,832 of record NW_018745286.1, on the reverse strand, counting down.
GACTTTGTGCTCTATTACTTATATTATGGCGCTTGCTGCTGATTGGAAAGCCCGCTGTGTGTCTTCTCTAAAATGGAAGGAGGAATATATGGTTCTTTCTGGTTCGCGTCAACCGGTTGTCTCTTTGTTTGATCCGGTTGTATTGAATGGTTCGCTTGACGTGTCTCCTTTGGTTTGTTTGGTTGTTGATGGGGCTTGGGAGAGGTCGGATAATAGGGTAGGAGCTGGTTGGATCCTTCGTTGCTCTGATTTTGATAGGGTTTTGGGTGGGGGTTCTAGAGCTTTATTGGCTTCTTCAGCTTTGCATGCTGAAATTCAGGCTTGTTGTTGGGCCTTGGCTATGGATGTGCGTTAAGGCTTTCTCAGTGTTCGTCTATAAACTGATTGTTCAGATATCTTGATGCTATTACGTGGTTATAGGAGGACTGTCATGTCTTCCTATTGGCTCCTTGGGCCTCTGCATTCCCTTGTAGCCTCGTGCTCGACTCTCCATGTCCAGAAGTCCCTCGTCTTTGGGTGTCTCCTGCTCATTGGCTAGCTACTCATACTCATCGTCGTCACCTTCAACATTTTACGTTCTGATTCTTGTTTCTTGTTGTGTTTTTATCTTGTTAATTGTATAGTCCTTTTGTAAGTAAAAAAAAAAAAAAAAAAAAAAAAACCTACGTATGTGAATTTCAGAATATGTTATGTCATGTGCAAAGTGTACTCTTAGTATTTTATTTTTTTATTTTTTCATTTTTTTAATTTCTTTGTTGTAAGTTTTGGATACGTTTAGGCCCAACCCAAGCCCACCGCTAAATTTCCCATACATACTCCATCCTCTAGCCCAGCTTAAAATATCCAAGGGAAAAATTATATAAACATAAAATATACGGAGTGTTTTATATAATTGTACTAGATTAGTGCCCGTACTACGTACGATAGTATTAATATTTTTTTTCATAATTAATTTGTGATATAATATAAAATGAGGCAACTCATGTGGAATAAGGTAAAAATTATTAAAACTACAATTGAGAAAAAAAAAACTCCGTATTATTTTTCATTAATTGTATTGAAAATATTTAAAAATAGTGTACATTATATTACATTAATGATGCATGTTATTCCCAATAAAACTATACATCGTAGATGTTATATGACCATTTTTGTGTTTATATTTTTTTACTTTTTTTTTGTATGGAATTTAGTTTAAAAAAATACTATACAATGCACTTCCAAAAAATAAGTTAAGTAGAATAATTTTTTTTTTTTTTTTTTTTTAAAAATAACTCAAACCCGGCATCATATATAGTGTTGGTGGGAATTTTTATAATATTAGCTTGACATATGTCCAAAAAAATCGATGTAAGCATGACCTGTTTTAGTAATAGTTAATAGATTTTTTGAAGGAAATTTTTTTTATAAGTTGGTAAAATTATTACAGAAATATTTAGAAAACTAACTCAATTATTATTATTTTATAAGATTTCAAATCAACACCATAAAACCCCACTATTGAACAACTATATAATGGTAATTTAATGTTAATGTTGTAATTTTGGCTTCGTTATTTTATACTCTCCACCATATTTCGAACTTCTAAATTATAGCTTATTCTCCCTTAATTAAAAGGTCACAAAATCTTGTGTAACTATTTTAAGTAAATAAAACATGAAATAAAAAGGAATACAATTATTATAAAGATACTATATAAGATTACGAATAATATATTATTATAGTTGTAGTATACAAATATTCCATAGATAAAATATTTTTGCTAAAAAGGGAGGGGGAATTTTGGAGGGAATTATTATAATTATATTATATAAATATTACAAAAGTAAAAGATTTTTGCTAAAAAAGAAGGAGGGTTATGGAGGGAAAAAACAGGAAGTGACACGTGTCATTCCTAGTGTCTGTTTTAGTATTATGTTATTAATTGCTTGGAAAAAAACTTACAGTACTCCGGATTATTGCTTTCACTATTAGCTTCTTTTGGTTATTATTTGCTTGTAAGAAAATTTAATACTATTCCATAATGTTAAAGGGGATTGACATAAATGGGAAAAACGAAGCGTGCTAAAAGAAATTTCGAAAACAGAAAAAGATAAATAAAAAAAAAAGGAAAAAAATTTCACAATTTTCAGAAACGAATGTATATGGTAGTATATCACAGTTACATGCCATAATTTGCTTGAATCATATTCAGAGTGCATTACATATAAGCATATGAAACATTAACTCTCCTGAAAAAATTTCCCAGAACTAGCTGAAACCAATGAAGAGAGTAGAAGATGGTCTTATAAGAAATCTTAAGCTTCTACTACAGCTTCATAAAAGAGGCAAACAGGACCAAATTGGAGTTACAGAGACAAAAAAAATATATTAATAGTCCGAATCGTTGTTTAACTTTGTTAAGGATCATAATACTACTCTACTGCCAAGCACACCCCCGTCAAAAAGGGAAATTCAGCATAAATACAAACACAAAACAGTTGACAATATATATACATACAATTCTCAGAATCTATAAGATTGAATTAAATTTTTTTAAAAACTATTAATATTCAACTAGATCACAAACAAATAACTCTATAGACAAAAAATAAGTCAATTTTAGATGAAAATCTAGTATATCTACCGCGATGCTCTTCTAATCAATCATCGTCTGAATCTGAACTGGAGTCCACACGTCTATCAGCTATTGCAGGAAATAATTTCTGCCGCATATCCTGTATGGATTGATGCTGATCTAGAGCAGGTCTTTTGAGGGAAGATTCCTTGCTGGAGTTTCTTGATAACCTTGCAGATTGCCTCAATTCTGTACAAATCTTATCCAGCATTAAGAGAAAGTCGCGCACAATACTGAACAAACGCAAGCCTTCTTCTCTTCCAGCATTTGATCCATGGAAATAGTCTGCTGTTTTCCTCACCAAATCTGATATTCTTTTTTCTTCTTCTTGTAGCCATGTTGCCTCACCTTCTGAATGCTCTACAAAACTTACAAGAGCCTGATAGAACCCAGTCTCTTCCTCAGGAGTACCCATCTCATTGTTTAAGAAATTTTTTATTTTCGTTATTGACTGACCAAGCTTAGACACTGTTGACGTAAGCACATCATTGTCGATAATTGCTGCCTTTTTTACATTTTCAAGTTCGCTGCTTATACCTGACACAACTTGAAGGCCAAGAGTCTGGTACTGTTCTGATGGATCAAAGGTAGGATCCTCAACAGAATCATCAGTCTTCATGCTAGACACACTGCGGTTATCTTTTGCAGCACGCATAGCTTTCAAGCCTTCTGATCGTATTATCTCTTGAACAACAAAGTGCAACAATGTGGTCTTGCCATCTGTTCCTTTTACATCAGCAAGTTTCAAGAGGGTATCAAGTTTGAATGCCTGAGCCCCCCCTCGATAGGTGCCATCGTTCATACGGTTGCCTGTTTTCAGAACAGCTTCCAAGAGTTTTAGAAATAGTCTACTCTTTTTGAGGTCATCGCAAGCCACCTGGAAGATAAAACAGAAATCACATACACCAACTAACTTCCTGGAAAGACCTAAAAATCTATATTTCAAGTATTGTTTTACATTCAGGAAGGCATGATCTATTGAAAGTGAGAAGATCAATAGTTTATTCAGTTACATCTATTATTTGGCGAGGAATAGAACTATTACATCTTATTTCACCCTCTCCAAGACAATTAGGGTATGGAAAATACGATTGGAAGAACTAAGTTCAACATTAATTTTAATATCTCCTAACAAATTTATCACCAAGTTTAAATCCCTCTTACGCATAGAATTAATGATTATGGCCTTCTTACCTCCAATGTAGCAAAGGACTCTTTAATATTGGAAACTTCTTCCTTGAAAGTCATCATGAACATCAGTGAATCCATCCTTTTAAAAGCAAAGGGAATATCTACCATTACTTTTAAGAATCTTTCTGCAGGTCCAAGTTGAGAAGTATCACCACTGAATATTCGAAGCTTTAGTTCTTCTTCTTGTGTTGGTGCCATTCTCAGCAATGTTTGCAAAAGCTCTGTTGGAAGCTTGTTCCCTGATTCAATGCAGATAGCCCCAGACTTATTAATTTGAAGAAGAAATAAGATAAGAAAATTATAAACAGGTGACAACAAAATCAGGAAACAACAAAATAATATTCTGTGTGAAAGGCATATGTAAGTACAGAATTAACAATCTTATCATGAACTAGAGAAGTAGCACCAAGAGTCCAAGATGGCTGTTTCGAAGGCTTACTTCCTCTAAACGACATCATAGTTTGCAATCAATCTCACAGATGCCTTAATGGCATAATAAGAAGTGTCACAGCTTATTCGTCAGTTACGCTATTGCAAATATCGGAGATGGAGTGTTACATGAAAAGGTGGAATTTGGACATGGTACATACCATGTTTTTGTTGTTATTTGAATCACTCATTAATGTGCATGGGGAGTTTATGGAAAGTAAGCACTTAATTGGATTAGTTTAACGGATAGTATAGTGGAATAGCTTGACACAATGTACAGTCTGATCCATGGAGCAATAACATGGCATAAAAGGGATATGCATTGACATGCACTGGTGTCGTGACAACTTCAAGTTCAGCACCACATATATATAGATATATAATATCTAGCACTGGGGAGAGCCATACCTCACAGATAAACTAATTAATTTCAGATGTTACATATAACCCCACTAAAGTAGGAAATACGGTGTTCCACATACTCTATATGTGCAATAAAATATGCACAGTGAGCCTGTGAGAGCTGTGACTACAAGAAAGAAAAAGATAAGATTTAGAAATATGAAATGTGAACCTAACACCTTTATTCATTTAAAGCATTGATAAATTCATCACTATTGATAGGAGCTAGATAAGACATCATCCTTTTCTGCAAATTGTGCACACTATGGTTCATCTTCCTGAGTATAAGTAATGCATTTATCAAGTAATTGTTTTGTGAGCGTGTTTGAGTGAATTGTATAGTTAATTCAATACATGGACGAATGCAGAAGTAAGCTACCGATTAAAGTTGAAAAGAGGGAAGAAAGATAGGGAGATATACCTTCCAAAAGGGCATCGCGAACTTCCTCTGTTGTTACGTTAAGTGCTTTAAGAAGGATGGATAAGTTTTGAGACTTCTTTGGATCAATTATCTGTATATATTGTGGTTGAGAAGCATCATTTGACTGATTCCTATTCCCAGCATTCCGTTTGTTATCAGGATTATATCCAAACAGAGATTCTATCATCTCTTCGTTGAACCTGCAATTTACGCAGATATCAATTATACTGGTGATAACCGTGCTTAAACCAACATAGCAATTTTAATAAATAAACTTTCCTCCAAAAATACATGTAATTGTGAGAATATGCTTTCAAAGTAGATCCACAGAGACTTTTAAAGAATCTTACTGGAACGATCCTGATCGAATTTCATCCCACACCATTGACTGCTCAGGGTTACCGACCACTTTATCCCAGAAGAATGGCTTTAGCTTTGTTTTAGGGGCATCAGGATCATTTGTAGGGTCACTACCATCACCAGAAGCTGATCGTCCACGACTTGGAGGTCCTTTACCACCTGCTTTTGGAGGCGCAGGAGGAGGTTTAACACCTTTTGGTGGTGGTGGAGGCTGAGGTTTAGGCTTTGGTGGTGGAGGTGGTGGAGGTGCTGGGGCAGGAGGATGACTTGCTTTTTCAGGAGTAAGTTTCTGGTAAGACAATCCTTCAGTATTTGTAGAACCATTTTCTGGAATTCCAGCTAGGGGACCACCAAATCCCTCTTGTTTTAGATTTGAGTCGTTGAAAGATGTATTTCTTCCACTATCCTTAATGTCAGAACTCATTGAAGAGCCTGGCAGATGAATTTAATACATTAGGATATAAATAAGAGCAACTGACATAAATTCAATTGAGAAAACACACACACACAGGAAAAAAGGAAAGAGGAACACTGAGATTACCAGCTGAATAGTCACTTGAACTCAATGTCAGAAGAGGTCTGTCATCTTTCGGCCCATCTGCAACCCAGTTGTGACCTCTCATTAGGCAACAAAATAATAGCAAGGCAAAAATGACAACTGTTCCTGCTATTGATGCAGCAATAGTTATAACTTTGTTTAACTTTTTGTTATGTTCTTCCCTCCCTGAAGTAGCTACTGGAACCTCAACTTTCATAGGTGGTGGTGATGGATAAAGCAAATCAGGTGGTATGATAATTGGGTCATCAAATATATCTGGTGTTGGACTAGCAGCAGTACTGGAAGCAACTGCATCAACAGTGTCAGACTGTTAACAAAAGATAGGAATGGGGATGAGAAAAGCAAATGGATTACAGAAAGAACTGAAGCAACATTCAAAGATCTACCTTTAGAAGATTTCTCAGCCAGATATCTTCTAGGAAAACTATACTGATGAGAATGCAGTTTAGCATTACGACTACAACCATCTTGTTCACTCAAACCACGAAATAGATGGTGATTCTTTCTTACACAACCCAATACAAGTTCTTGGAGACTGGACTGCAAGGAAGTCAAGGTCCCATGAGGCCTCTGCTTTGCCAAAATTATACTTGACCCAATGTTCATTTCACCAGTTTTCAATGACAAATACAAGATGCATTCCCCGAGTTCATTCTTCATTTCTGTCAGTTCTTTGGAGCAGCTTTTCTGCATGTATTCTGCCTGAGGAGAGAAATCTATTCAATTTTCAAGTTTGATAAATATACAGCTTCATAATATACAATTGAAAGAAACTGGTGAGCAAAATATGACAACTAGGATCCGAAAAAGAATGTGTCCAAATTCTTAACGCATCTAGTATAATCTTTTAAGCAAGATTGATGACAAATCTATAAGATCACATTCCCCTCTCAGATACCATACCCAAGATTTCCATGTCAAAGAGATCCATCATAGATAATAAAACAACAACAACAACAAAGCCTTAGTCCAAAATGATTTGGGGTCAGCTAACATGAATAGTCAATTTGTCATAAGTAAATGAAACATTGTAACAAAAATCAAGTGAATGTGCGATCAAGACGGTGTCGCTCAATGAACATGCTTCTGTCTGAATTTGCACGGTTTAACAGATAATATTTACTACATAGTTCTCTACAATATAGTAGAAATGATATTGTTCATGCAGTGGTTCTTCATAGATGAACAGAACTAGTATCTAACTACCTAATTTACAACAATTTGTGGCAGATAACAGGAATTAAACATGGATAAAAGGGAAATATTAGAATGGTGAACCCCTCAAAAACAAAATCTCACCTGTAGACCCACCTCCCTCCACAAATCGCCATTCTCCACCACCAAAACAACCATTCCTTTCCTTCTTTCCATACACCCATTCTCTCTACTCCACACCACTTTTCCATTTGGGCAATAATTTTGCTCGTATAAGAGCAAGAGATTTTTTTTACGAACACTTCTGAGTAACAACAACCAGAAAAGAGTAAGCTAACAACAAGACCGCGCTACATAACACAAAACAACCTCATAATCTATTATTACACACACCATGAACATTATGCAACTATAACAATCAGATACATATCTTGATTCACATTAGAAATCCATCCTATTGAATTACTTGTATATTTAAAGAAAAAAATAAAAGCAAGTTTCATATACCCATTTTTTCATTACAAGTACAATAAAACCAGCATTAGCAATCAGTCGATCAAAACTCGATTTTACAAATGACATACATTATAACAAATCAAACAATCAAACACCCTTCAATTGTTAAACAATGCGAAATATGAGGTTTTGAAAAAATTATTGACATACCCATTGTTTCTTAAGCTCCAGTGGACAAGATTCAAATTCATTACCATGATATATTCTGGTAGAACATTCTCCTTCCAAGAAACTACAGGCAAAAAGCAAAATTGCTACCAAAATAATGATATAATTGAGTTTTCTCATTTCCATGAATCACCAAATTATTACTATTCCACGCCCATTTCCTTCTTTTCATCTCATCAAATAATAATTTCTCCTACACAATATTATCCTAAAATTATTATATGATTCAACAAAAATCATACAATCAAAATTTCAATAATATTGCATTAAATCATGCCCCCTTTTTGTTCTTGAAGATCAGAAATTCCAAAATGTGAGAACCTACAAAATAAAATGAAATAAAATAAATCAAAATCTAGTAAAGATAATAAGATTGAAAATGGGACAAAATTAAGATATTGCACAGAATTATACCTGAATGAGCTAAAAGGGGTGAAAATTGTAACATATAACAGAATTATAAAGAAATAAAAGTTATGAATTGTTTGTTGTTTTTGTGAAATGCTGATCAAGCAACGTTTTTCTCGGGGATAGTAAAAATAAAAAAAAAAACAAAAACAAATAAAAAAAGAAAAAAGTGGGAATGAAGTTTGGAGTTCACCCCCACCTCTTTGGTTCCCTCCTGGTAGACGTGCCGAGGACTACGTAGAGACATACACCAATTTCTACATTTTCGCTTTCACAGTTGGGGATGACCATGGCTCTGACTCTGATGTTCTAAAGATTGGCACAGGTTGGGTCGGGTTGGGCAAACGGATGTGAGCCTGTGCCATTATCAAGTACCTTATTCTCAACTTCCAATTGGTCTAAGATACATTCTTATACAGCTAGCATAGCTACAACAGCCCAAATGCGCAATGAACCTTTATAAAACGCAGACCCAATAAATGACTTTACTTCTCGCCATTATTCCATTTACATTAAAGCTGAAAAATTTAACAATTAAACAACTCTTCATTTTCATACTACTCATTCTCTCTCCTCTCTATAATTTTCTCTCTCTAAAAACTGGAGAATCGCTATGGATATTCGATAGAGTAAGACATTGACCAAAAATTTCCCAATAAAAGGTAAATTTATTTGATTACTTTAGTTTGTTTGAATTTTATGGTACTATATTAAAATTGAGTACTTAATATGATTTTATTTAAAAAGTTTCAAAATTCATGGATTGAATTTATATAATTTGTGTGAGATTATATGAACATCGTTTTGATTTGTTCGAATTTACTTGTACTCGATTTAATTTGTGTAATTGTATGATTATATTCATGAATTTTTTCATATTTTACGGACTACGCTCTCTTTCTTTATGTAGAAATTAAAAAAAATAATTAAAAAAAAAAGTAATAACTACACTTGATCTAGAAGAGTAAGTATGTGTAAATTAGTAATTGTTACATTGTTGATAATCTAGAATTTGAAGAACAATGTGAGGAAAATCTAAGTAAGAAGTATGTCCAATTTTTTGATGCTTATGTTCATTTTTTTGAAACGTAATGTTCATAATAATCTTTGAATTTCTTTTTGTTCATTCTTTTTATCTTAAAGTTTCATTTTATCAAGTATAATAACAAGTATTAAGTCTATTCATTTTTTTAATACATATATTCATTTATAAAACACATTTTTTTTTTTTAAAAAAATAGCTCATATTTTTTTAAAACGTAATGTTCATAATCTTTGAATTTCCTTTTGTTCATTCTTTTTATCTTAAAGTTTCATTTTATCAAGTATAATAACAAGTATCAAGTCTCTTCATTTTTTTAATACATATATTCATTTTTTTAAAAAAATTTCATATTTTTTTAAATTCCACAAAAAAAAAAAAAAAAAAAAAAAGAGGGTTCATTTTTTTTAAAGTGTATGTTCATTTTTATAACATCATATGTTCATTTTTTTTTACAAGTATAGCGACGAGTATGTTCAATTTTTAATGCTTTTTTTTTTTTTAATGCATATTGATTTATTATCAATATACTTTATGTCCATAATCATTTAACTTTAAGTTCATATTTATTTTGCCTTATGTTCGTATATATTAATTAATTACATATAGCTCATAAAAATTGTAGTGTTTATTTGCTAAAGTAGATGAAGATATACATATCAGATCTTTTGTAAGTGTAGGTTTGTGACTTAAAAGCTTATGATGTAAGTTTTTTATATCTTAAATATTCATTTATAAATGTGTGCTCATTTTTAAATCTTATATGTTCAAATATTTATTTGATTTGTTCATATTTTTGTTTTTCAGACTGATCAAATTAGGAAGTTAAGGGTGAGAGATTGTGCTAAAATTATACTAAAGAAGAAACACAGAAGGACATAGAGGTTACAATAGAAATACTAAATCAACTACTTTGCAAAACAAGTATATATATATATATATATATATATATATATATATATATATATATATATATATATATATATATATATATATATATATATATATATATATATATATATATATATATATATATATATATATATATATATATATATATATATATATATATAATTGAGATCATGTGAGAATCTAGGAGGAACTCATCTGGACCATTGATTCATTTAATCTAACGGTTGGGATGTTGTCCGCCTTTTTGCTAGAGTAATGACATTTTGGTAAATCTATCGAATACTTACCCATCAGCTTCTATTTCCACTCTCTCTTCTTCCCATTTTTTCTCTCTTGCTGCTCTGCTAGTCTACTCTCTTGCGATTTCGACGTTCGTAAATTCACAAATTTTTCATCATCAATTGCTGTTCTCTAAATTATAGGCGAAGTAAGTTAATTTGATTTTGATTTTCGTTGTTTTCTATGATTTAATTTGAATTTTAAATCAAGATTGTGCGATTTTGATTGCAAAAATTAAGGCTTCACATTTTGTGATTCTGAGTAGATTTGATTTTGATTTTCGTTGTTTTCTATGATTTAATTTGAATTTTAAATCAAGATTGTGCGATTTTGATTGCAAAAATTAGGGTTTCACATTTTGTGATTCTGATTAATGTATTAGAGTCTTTACAATTATGTGTTTGTATTAGGGTATTCACAATTACTTGGTTCGGAATATATGATTTCGATTGATGAATACGTTTTTTACAAGTTTTTGTTTGATTTCAGCTGATAAAATTGCAGTTTTGTGAATTTTTATTTATTTATTTTTAGTGAATTTTTAATGTGCCAGTATACTCTGAGTATAATGGTTTTCATCAAATGCTCAACTACTTCCTCGTATCTGAAGTAATGCTTGAAATTTGATCCAATTCGACAATTTTGCTGTGTAATTTACCAAATTTTTGTTGAGAACTCTTTACTTCAATTGCAAATTCACTTTGAACTTTGAAGCATAGAAAAATGTGTGATTACAATAGTTTCGTCTTTGATCTGTGTTAATTGATCATATCAAATTTCCTATCATATTCCAGCTTGAATTTGCAGCTTAAATTTTGAAGTTGATAGGAAATTCGGCATGAATTTGGTCGTTGATTGGTTATTAGACCAAGGGTTGCAAATGAGGTGATTATACTTGTATCTAAGTTGATTTGCTAGGAGTAAACGTAACTATGTTGCATATCCAGCATTTGTTCATAACTTTACTTGAGCCTTTTCTGACTAATGCCTAATGACTAGGTAATGGAAGTTCTGGCTGGCAAGCTCCTGAACAGTTACTTCATGAACGCCAAACACGGGCTTTGGATATGTTTAGCTTAGGCTATGTACTCTTTTTCTCTGTTACTGGTGGCAGACATCCTTTCGGTGATCGACTTGAACGTGATATCAATATAATCAGGAACCGAGTGGATTTTAATCTTGTGGAGAATATGCCAGAAGCACAGGATCTATAAACTTGCTGCTATTGAAAGATATTAACAGCAATCAAGCGTGTTCTGCTACTACCCTCCGAATGAGCTGTTTGATATATATGCTGCAAAAATCTCGGATTCAGAAGCTGCTTAATCATCCCGCAACTGCTGCTGTTCCTTGGTGTCCTTTTGCTACTAATGCTCTAGTCTAGTGGCCTTTTCTCAGTAGCTTGATATTTTAGTCAGTTTTATCTCTAATAATTTTGATACTTTGTGTATTTTCAGGTTGAGTGTCCTAAGTATCCAGGCTTTTGTATAGCACAACAAAGGAAGGAATATATCCATTTGTTGAAATATTTCACACCCCAAAGCAAGTATGTTAGATCCTTTTATATCTAATACTCCGTAGTCTTTTGGGATTTGGATTATGCAAGCATCCAGTTTTAGGATCTTACCTCCTTTTAAATTAGATTTACTTTTGAGATCGTTTTATTTTTTTTATTTACTTTTTGAGTAATTTTCTTTATATCGACAATATACACTAGCCTACTAGCTCAATAGGTAGAGCATTGTGCAAGTGCACAAAAGATGTGGGTTCGAATCCCATGTAGGTCTATTTATGAGATGAAATTATTTCTTTCAATTATTTGTGTGTATTTCATTCAGTTTATTTTAAAGTCTTTTTTATTCACTTTAGATTCTTTTTTATTTAATTTTAAATACCCTAATCTTCTTGCTAGTTGGAGGTCGTATCTTAATGCAAGAGCTTCAGCAATTGCAGGAGAAGTGTAGTATGATCATACTTTTCCAACAGCTACAACCTTATCCTACTCATCCATGATCACTGTCCCAAGCCTAATAGCCCGCCCCACTCAAACATATGCATCCATATCCACTTTCTTGTAAATGATCGGGAAGCTGCTGTGAGCAACAGTGCAGCCTGTGCAGGAGGAGCAGCAGAAGCATGAGCAGCAGAATAAGCTGAGGTATTTTGAGTTCAACACTATCACCAAACAGTGACATGTCCCATCTCCAACTCCAACCCCTACCTAGATACGAAATAAAAGAACAAAACTATGTTACCATAACCAAAGGCTTTATTGCAGTTTACTTTATAGATTATTTTATTTACTTTTAAGATAATTTGGTTTACTTTTGAGTAATTTTTTATTTATTGTGGGTTCGAATCCCACGTAGGTTCATTTCTATTTACTTTAATAAATATTTTATTTACTTTAATTTATTTTGTATCTACTTTTATTACTAGAAACTCAAGCTCACTTATCTAAGGATTAAAGATATAAACATGTTGGTAAACTTATACCATGCCTTTTCTTTTTAGCAATGTGCACCCTAGACTGAATAGTTGTGAGTAGATATTATTATTTACTTTTAAGTAAATACTAATTACTTTTGATTTACTTTTTAGCTACTTTGATATACTTTTGAGATGTTTTGAATTACTTTAGAATGTTTTGTATTTACTTTTAGAGGTAACCTATGTAGGAATCGAACCTACATCTCTATGCATCCGCATAGTGCTCTACCACTTGAGCTAATAGGTTTACTATAGAGTCTTTTTTATTCACTTTAAATACTTTTTTATTTACTTTAGACAACTACTATAGGAATCTACATTTTCCAACCTTATTCATCTTTTGTATTTTCAAACCCAATGTAAACGAAGATGAGCTATTAACAGCCACACTAACGTGAGAATTCCCCGCCTTTGCTTTATTGCACGCCATGGGACTTGGGTGAGCAAAGCATAGCAGCATCACATAAGAGCTCCACCCAAACCTTGCTTGTTATCTCCCATTGAATGTCACCGAATGTTTTTAGATGCTTTGTGAGAAGACAAGCATCTAGAACAATTCTAGTTCCTGCAATTCCAGTTCACCTCATCTGTTTTTGATTTATTTACTTTTGAGTGTTTTTTATTTACTTTTGAGTGTTTTTCATTTACTTCAATGCTCTTTAATTTACTTCGAGCGTTTTTCATTTAGTTTTAGAGACAACCTATGTAGGAATTGAACCTACATCCCCTATGCATTTGCATAGTGCTCTACCACTTGAGCTAATAGGTTTTAGTACACCTAGTAACAATCTAAAGCATAATCGATAATCTCATTTAACTTTTTTTTTTTTAGTAAAATGACCATTATTTTTTCTAGCTTCTTCTTGCTCTAGAGTTTCTTTTTGCTCTGGAGCTTCACTGCTTTCCTCAGCTACTGGAGTAGCATCCTCATTGCTTGTTTGAGCATCATCAGCTTGAGCCTCACTGCTCCCAACAGCTGGAGCAGAGGGTGCGAGCTTCACTGCTATCTTCTACAGTAGCAGGTGCTTCTCTAATTTTCTCGGGAGCAGCTTCTGCTGCAGTCTCAACCTTTGCTACTTCAACAGATTTTCAGTCAACAGGCTTCTCATCTTTTGGCAAAGAATTTTCCTAAGTTCAACAGCAGTAGGCAAAACATTTTAGATTCAAACAAACATGTACAGAAGACGAACTGCTAGATTGCAGATTTTCATCACATTCAAATCCCAAACTGAAACATGTAGCTAAAAACCACTCCAATTTTTCTGATTTGCACCGCCAATCATAATTCCTACAAGTGAAACATTCCCTTATAACTATGAAACTAAATTATATAATACCATATAATACACATTCCTTTCATTTAGACAACTCTCTCAATCTTTCATTACACAACTGGGCGATTTGTAGGGCTCAACACTCTATGTCTTCTAATCACTCTAAACCATGCTAAGATATAGCCTTACTCATGTGTGTGAAAGAGAGAGTAGAAAACTCAGATCAAGTTGTAATCAAATTATAAAAACAAATTAAACAAAACGGATAGCCATACTAAATTAGAGTTGCCAGGAAGAGAATGCATATCACAATCCTTATTTCATATTCAAAGATGTAGAGTAAATTAGATGTACAGCAAAAACAAAACAAAAAACAATAAGAGTATGTAATGAACATCACAGTTGTGCCTTGAACTCAATTTGCATAGTAGGTAGCATAAAAAATTTAAAAACAAAATTCGAAGCAGAGATTCAAAATGAACATGTTATCATTTGTTTTTCATAAAATCCAGAATGATAGGTAAGAGGAAAGCTGTTACTAGAGTGAGTGGAGTTAATAAAACCCCAATTTGGTACCTGACACGCTAAAGCTCTTCCCTTCCTAATAGAAGTATCCTCGGTAAGTAAGATCAGGGCTTCACTTAGTTTTCCTATGTAGTTGTTTGTTAGTTTCATCTATAGTGACATCATTGTTCTCAGTTTTTTTACCACCTTTAAAAATGGGAACTAGTGAACCTGAAAACTTGTGTCGGCGGCTTATGATGTAGATGGAGAAGCTGCAGCAACACACTGTGCCTCAATAGTGGTTGCGTCAACTTTTGCACTCATGTTTCCAACACTCAAACTTGCCTTCAATAATCCTTGAAAAATCAATGCATACAGAACATGCTGCAGTCTAACAATGGACAATACCAAATGTGAGACATATACCAAAGAAAATATTACTCTATACCCTCTATGTAAACATACATAAAATCCCTCTCATATAGCACGTAACCCAAAAAAAAAGCACTCAACTAGCATGACCAGTAGGCAAGTGTCAAGACACAAACACCCTATATAGATAAAATTAACTCAACCCCATATAATAAATTCCAAAACTTTCAACATTTCTACAACAATAAGAATCCATAAATTATACTAATAAAGACAATGTATTTAAATTGAAAGAGACCCGACAAAATTGAGTTTGTTGTATGACATTTTTGAATTGACCACGAGTTTGTTGCAAGACATAAATTATACTCATAAAGCTTTTCTTGTAATGTGTCATAGAGGGGTATGGATGTATGCTCTATAAGCTCTGCTATCTGCAGCATAGAGGGGTATGCTCTATAGGTTCAGTTTTTTGATTTTCTTTATAATGTAATTAGTTTACTTTTATTTGGTTTCTATCTACTTTTGAAATTGATAAAATAATACTTAAAGGAGACATTATTAGTTCAATAATAGCACGGTGTGTAAGCAGCAAGTAATATAAGATTTAGCTTTATAACTTCTTTAGATGGTAAAATTGTACTAGGTTGTTCAATCTCTCTTACAAATCCACAACGTCACGTTGATTTGAATGACTGCTTAAGTTTTTATGAAATATGCAGGAGCTAGATTACAACGAATTTCTAAATCAACAGATCATCAATTAAGATTAAGAACAAAGAAATGAACAGCTTTTTATCAACCAATGATCAAGAATAGGCAGAAAAGTGACGAGCTTTGCAATAGATTACTACCTAGCTGTGAATGTAGACTCCAACGTTCTCCAAGTTTGAAGCATTGCCAATACATCATCAAGTGTAACTTTAGTCTTGAAACAAAGTTCTGTCAATACTTAGAGTGATGAGATTTGCCAGAAGTTGGTTTATGATGTTGTGCAACATTCAGGTTGAACTCGCTCCTTGCTTGCCAGCCTTTCAAACACAGAGTCATAAAATAACCTCGTTCCCCACTTGGCAGCCTCTCAAACATCACCTCACTAGGTACAGGAAAAATATTGTACTTTAAAATTGATTTAATTCACATTTGAATAATTTTAGTTTACTTTAGTCACCAATGAAAGACACGACTTATCTCAGACAATTAAGCATCAATGCATCATAAGCATCACCGCATATGTTAAACTTTGCCAAATTTCGGCACATTCAACAATTCATTCGTCTCAATTTGATTTACAGCAGAAGATCTCCAAAATTGAAGAACTAGTAAAGTACAATGTAAATTTGATATCGAAATTGAACTCATGAAGATTTTCGATGAGTTTAATTAAGAAATTATTAACGGTAAACCCTAGATAGTGAGATCAAATTCTGATGATTTAGAAAAAGAGAGAAATAAAACATCTTACCTCAGAAGCTGCTTCAATGGCGTAGAGAAAGATCGGAAGCCGTTTCAATGGTTTTACCTAATTTGTATCGAAAAATTACACAAATATGGGTTCAAATTGTAGATTTCAAGATGATGATGAGTTTCAGCAACATGAATTTCAAAAATTCGCGTTGAATTGATAAGATTTGAGCTTGAAAATGGTAGAGGAGAACAAAAATGGCGTTAGTGAGGAGAGAGAAAATCGCGGAGGAGAGGAGAGAGAA
This sequence comes from Chenopodium quinoa, assembly GCF_001683475.1. Taxonomy (NCBI): domain Eukaryota; kingdom Viridiplantae; phylum Streptophyta; class Magnoliopsida; order Caryophyllales; family Amaranthaceae; genus Chenopodium; species Chenopodium quinoa. Next base: position 6,205,024 of record NW_018745286.1, on the reverse strand, counting down.
ACTCAGTCAATTCGTCTGATTTAATTTGGGCCGTTAGATCGCGCGCTTTCGGTGTTAGATCTGACGGTCTAGATTAGTTCCTAGTTCCTATTATAGGATTGGTTCTCATTATAACCTGGTCCTATATATATATATATATATATATAAATATATATATATGAATCGTGTTACCATGAGAACTAGGTAAATAATAGGAACTAGAAACTCTTTTGGACTGTTAGATCTAACAAAAATAGGCCCGCGATCAACGGTCTAGATTAAATCACGCATATTCAATTCATTTCCCAAAAATCAAGCGCTCTTTCTCTTTCCTCAAGCATTTTCTCCCTCCTCCCTTACAACGAGCCTCTGAATTCTCCATAAGCGGCCGCCGAGCTTTCTCTACTCCATTAAAGCAACTTTCGAGCTTTCACTACTCCATTGAAGCGGCTTAAGTAAATTACTTGTTGATTCTAACTCGTTTTGCAGAAATTACTTGATAATACTTCAAAAATTTTGGTACTATTTCAAAATGTTAATTTGAATTAGATTTATAATGCTGTGATAGTCTTTGAAGATTATAATGTTTGAAATGTTATTTATGTAATTACTAACTTATTTTAGTGTTTCCAGGTTGAATTCTGCTGAAATTTGAAGTTGTCCAAAATGAGGTTGCGAGAGATCGAGGTTGTGTGAAATTGAAGGTGTTTAAAGTTGAAATTTTACGCGAAATCGAGTAATATTTCTGAAATTTACTATAATTTTCCTGTTTTTTGTGTTTCAGTGATTTTATTGTTGAATAATTTAATTAGTATAAATGAAGGTTCTTAATTTGTTACTTTGCATATCAACTGTTCGACGAAATTCCTGTGAGAGATCATATATATATGTTGTCTGATAATGGTGATTAAAAGTCTTAAACACATTTGATGTTCCATCCGAGGTCCATTTCATTTAGATAATTTATTTTGTTTCGGGGTTTTTTGATGTCTTGCGGGAGAGTTACATCACTAAGTCTGGTTCCCGGCTGAGCTACAGCTGCAAAACAACGGAAGCTCTAGTTAGTCGGAGTTTTCGCCTCCGACGATCAAGTTAGAAAGTGTTCGGAGTAAAAAAGCGGGAAGTAAAATATCTTCTCGGATCCCGAGATTAGATGTTTTCTCCGTTGTAAGAGAACTAATTGCGATGTAATAAATGAATGTGTACGTGTCCCCAAAATGGGGTAAATCTCCCCATTTATAGGGTCGTTGGGATTTGTGCCCTTACCTAGGCCACTTCGACCTAGGACTGATGGGCTGTGCCGTTTTGCGGCTTTTTCAGGAATTGGGCCCTAAAGGCCGCCATTTCCTTTGGGGTATCTTCCTGCCACATGTCATGCCCTGGTAAGTCCACTTTGGACTCTCCCTAGAGTCACTAGTAGAGAAATGGTCATTTGCGTCGCACTTTTAGAGTGTATTTGCGTCGGTTCTAGGTGCAAAGCAAGTGTTCGCGACGCAAATGACTTTTAAGTCATTTGCGTCGCACATTGGTGCAATGCAAATAACTCTTATTTGCTTCCAAATAACTCTTATTTGCGTCGCACTTCTATAAAAGTGTGACGCAAATAACTCTTATTTGCTTCACACATTTATAAAAGTGCGACGCAAATGATTGTTATTTGCGTTAAATGGTGAAGCGAATTCTAGTTATTTGCATCGCTTTTTTACAATATTGTGACGCAAATGAATCTTGTTTGACAATTCAAAAAGCGAATTATTTGCGTTGCTTGTTTGTTTAATGATCAGCGATGAAAATGATATATAAACATATATATAATACAAAATAAAAAGTAAGAAGCAATAATAAAGAATTCAAATATAAATTTTGGCAGAATTTCCTTTGTAATTTGGCCTACCCATAAAATTGGGAATGACGGCATCATATCAAAAACCTGTCCAATAAATTTACAACTCAATTCCATTGACATTATAGTCATCATTCAACACAATCACCAACACCAACCCAAATTGTTGGTAAACAAAATACATACATTCATGTCAATCTTAACAAATAGAACAAGAGTCTAACAAGTAAATGGAGTTTTGTAAGTGTAGATCTAAAGTTCAACATTGCATACAAAATAGACTGTCCAAATATCTCGAACCTCGTTTATCTCCTCATTTGTGTACGGTGTAGATCTTGAAAAATCCTAATAGCACAACACAAACAAAAGATCAAAAGTTTAATCCAAGTGTAAGTACTTCAAATTGTATTTATTAAGTTAAAATGAAATATTTGACACCTCATACCGTAATAAGGTCCTCACTATTATGATGATATTGCATTATTTCGAGGGCACATAAGTTTCTTAGATCCAAAAACACTTCAAGTAGTTACAACCTAAATGAGATAGAACATTCAAGAACAGTCCCAAACCGGGGACTATTCAGAACTTACTCCTAATGAGTAAGCCCTGTACGGGTATCTAAGCCAATGATGCAAACATTATTACAATTTCAATCAATTATATCACAATTAGAAATCCAGTACAATTAACAATCATTATTCCAACCACAAAAAGTAAGTTAAAACTACATAATAAAATGGTTAGAGTATATACCACAAGTGAAGACAATGTCGTATGTGTACAATCGCCTCAAACTAGACAAAATTAACAAGAACTCACTTGAATATATTTTTAGTTATATACTATTGTTAATGAATAACTTTATACCAGGAAAAATTAACAAGAGGGTATATAATATATCTATGAAAAACAGTGGTCAAATTCAATAATTATAACACCCAAACTTTTTGAACATCAATTGGAAATACCTCTTCACTAATTAAGAGGTAAGGCAACATACCTATCAAAAAAATATATATATTTATCAATCTCTCCAAATCACTTATCCCAAAAGCCAAAAGCATTGTGAATTCTATTTTAATTTCACTTGCTTGAATATATAGCAAATAAAACATGGACAAAGCATCCTATCAATGGCAACATTAATAATTACCTCGAGTTTCTCGAGCAGATGATGTATGGTGGAATCTGCTAGCCGATGAAACTCGTCTTCCTGAAGCACAAAACTATTCACGGGGCGGATGGTCTGGGTAACCAAAACTTTCCTCCTCCAAATGGAAAGGCAATTGAGCAATCAGCAGCTGCTTTTCTTGTTGATCAGGCTAGCAAGTATCCTGGACAAAGCATCAGGCACATATCACCCAAAAGTAAAAACTAAACAAAGCTAAAAATAAAAAAATTAAGGTTGCTAGTGAATTTAGTCTAGAGGTGAATTATTAGTCAGTTCAAGCACCTTGTGCTGACTTTTCAGTTCTTGACTGTCCAAAAAATCTGAAGTTGAAAATACCAGCTATACCTTGTCCCTTTGCTAGCTTCTCAATTTCTACGAGTTTGTGCTTAAGTTGCTCCACTTCCTTATATAGAGCTTCGTTTTTGCTTATGTATCCAAATCTTTTCCTCATCTTTTTGCTCTATTGACAATAAAATTGATTTTTAAGCTAATACATACTCGGCTTCAGGTCTATCGTCATGTGTCAATGGTTAAGGAAGTTTCCTTAATGCCTTTAACCATTCAATCATGCAGATTTATCACAAACTATGACCAATAAAGAAAGAACCTAAACCATCCCTTTGTATCATATAATCAAGGCCAAGCAAACCAGTATAAGAAACGAATAAAGAGTCCCCCCCCTCCCCCCACTAAACAGAATCACATTATTCTCTGTTCTTCTTCGACACACCGCTTTGTAATTAGAATTTAAAGTTGTATGCCCATCATTCAGTATACTTCGTACTATGACAATGTATACGCTATTTGTCACTTACTCACATATATGTCGGATTTAGTTCTCTAATCAAACTATGACCAATAATTCATCAAAAAGTAAGTTCCTCCGACCCTCATGGCAACAGATAATTCAATTTACAAGGGGCAACTCTCTGAATTCCATTTCACACTACAGTTTTTGCTCAAGCACTATGAATGAATTGGGAGGCACAGTCCTAGCACTACATATCAAGTAAAACCTCAGTGTTAGCGTGTAGCAATATCAAGCTAATGGATACAATAAGGTTAACAGAGAAAGCATAAGAAACAAAAACAATGAAATAATCGCAAACTTATAACTCAAATCAAACCGCCGGTGAATGGCAACAATGAAAAGGGTTTCAATTCAAACTAACCCAAATCAAAATTCTAAACCAGCAACTTCCTAATTCACTTAAAATTCAAAAACAATACCCAATTCAATTCTCCCCAATTCCAGACTAATTAACTAGATTTGGCCCCAAAAAAACCTAAATTCTGAAGCAAATTGAATAAAACAAAGATAACAATCAATTAAAAACAAAAAAAAAAACCAAGAAAAAAGAATACCTCAAAATAAACCTTCAAATTTGCTCGTTTATGCTCTAAATTAGGGTTCAAATTAAACCTTCGAATTTGCTGCATAAATTTACATACATTAACCAACAAAATCAATACATGTTGCTCGAAAATTAGGGTTCGAATTCGCTGCACTAGTTTAGGGTTCGTTACCTGTGCGTTTGTTGCTCGAAAATTCGTCTTATGCTGCTGCTGGGAACGAATAAGGAGGTAGCTTAATTACCTTCGAATTTTTGCTCGAATTCAGTTGCTGGGAACGAATTGTTGCTGGGAAAGAATTGTTGTTGAGAAGAACGAATGAAGAAAAGTTTTGGGAACGTTGATGATAAATTCTAGCGAAAAGAAGAAAAGTTAGAAAGGTTTTTTTTATTTTTTTTCAGTTTTGGAATAGTTATTTGCGTCTCACTTTTAGTAACAAGTGACGCAAATAATTACGCAAATAATTACGCAAATAATTCACAAAATCATTTGCGTCACTTGTTACTAAAAGAGAGATGCAAATGACTTAATTATTTGCGTCGCTTATTTATTAAAAAGCGACGCAAATAACCAATATCAGTGTTCTGCGTCACACTTTTAATAAATAAGCGACGCAAATAACGTAAACTGAACTTAAATTATATCATTTGCTTCGTTTGTTTCTACAAGTGACGCAAATAAGGCGACGCAAATGAGCATTTCTCTACTAGTGAGTGACACGTGTCACGCTGTGGCTGGACCACGTGGTTGGGTAAAAATACCCAAATTATTTGTCCTTCACAAGGGTGACGTGGCGTGCCACGTGGCGCCTGTGACAAATGTCACGCATGCACTTGTGACAAGTTTTTTACTGTTCACCTTCTGGGGTAATTTTAGGGTTTTGGATCCTAAATTTTTACCCTTCTATAAATAATTTTCACCCCCCCCCATTTTCGCAAGTTTACAAAAAAATCCTTGAGAGAGAATGTTTGTCTTTTGAGAGAATTTGTCTTTTTATGAGAAAAACATCTTTTGCCTGCACCTTGTCCTCCTGTTCCACAGTCGATCAAGACTTTCAAGCGTCCTTAGTACCTTCATTCTAAAGGTAACCGCTCGTTTTTCTATCTCTTTCTCTTTATTTTAGTTTTGTTTCTTTTCTTCGAAAATGGTTTCACAAAAACACACGACACAGCCTAGGATAGCGATCAGTCGGTCACCGGGGACGGCTGAATCTAGAACTAGGAGTGCCGGCTGTCCCTTCTTAGACTCCCCTTTGCGAACTTCCCTAAATCCGACCGTCTCTGTGTCTGTGCAGGATACTATGGCCAGAACAAAGAGAACAACAAGGGAAAAAAATGTAGGCGGCTCCTTTAGGGTGCCTATTAGTGAATTTTCTGACCTGCCACTTGGCTCCTCAAGTACTCATGATGACTCAATTTTACGAGAGTCGGGGGAGGAGTTAGGGAGCAATGCTTCTAGCTCTGTTCGTCAGGCCTCCAATTCGGACGTTAGGTCCGACAATTCGGACGGTGAATTAGAGTCGTCTTCTTCTGATAGAGTCTCTGAAGGCTTTGATGAAAAGCGCTCTCGGCTGGAGACGGCGAGGGAGTCCCTCTCTGTAGAGAATGGTGAGGAATGGGCCTCTACCTCTGCCACTTTCCGAGAGCAATTTGCCGCCTATTATCATCATGTCCCAAAAAAGCAGGCGAAAAGTCATGCTTGATAAGATGAAATAGTTTAGATCAGACCATGTCATGGGGCATGGATATGTTATCAGCATTCCTAATTCAGAGGACACTGTTGTCTAGCCGAAAGGGTCAAGCTACGGGGACGAGTGTTTTGGCTGCTATGAAGCGGCAATTTAGGCTGGTTTAAGGTTCCCTCTCCATCCGACAGTGGAGAGGATTTTGGACGGATACCAGCTAGGTGTCTGGTAACTTGCCACCAACTCTTGGGTGAATATCCTGGGGTTCGTTGCCGCCTGTGAGATGTAGAAGGTAGAGCCCAACTTCGAGGCTTTTGCCAAGATGCACTACCTCAGCCGGACTTCAAAAGCAAGCGGATTAGGATGGTATACACTTTCGAACCATAAGGGTTATATGATGGCTGTCGGGAAAGAGTCCAAATGGAAGGACTGGAGGAGAAAGTTCTACATCATCTCCTCCCTCGACAGAGTGAAGAACAAAATACAACCGGTGGAACCGGAATCCCCTTCTGCTGGGTCAAAAGGCAGAACTGCCGCCTGTCCCAAGGAGGGGTCGGGAGCAGATCCTAAAGCTAGGTCTCTTTAAGGTGATTATCCGGTCAGAGGAAGAGAATGGAGAGAAAGAGATTGTCCCTCAAAGCTACATTCCCAATTATGAATGGCTAGCTAATGGAACTTACTTGGCCGCATGCGGCCTTAGCGTTGAGAGGCCCAGAGGTAGATGGTCGAATGTGTTTTAATTGTTAGTAAAACTTGATATTTGATCAGTTATCTTACTAACCATTTGACTTGTGATGCAGACAAAGCCATGGAGAAGCTCTCTGCCTTCAAAAAGTCGATTTCTAACTTAGCCACCTACTACCGCTCGCTTCTTCACAAGTGGAAGTCGGATGACCTCGAGGCGGACAAGCTGCCCAAGGTAAGCTCCAGTTTTATTTGAATTTTAACTTAATTGAGTTACTTTTCCAGCCTGATTTGACTCCCTTTGGTTTTTATGGGGGAATCAGGCAAGCCTCCATCCTTTTCTTAGCCGGACCCGAAGCTACAAAAACAGACGGCCGGCGATGTGAAGCCTCCTGGCAAGTCCAGGAAGCATGTGGCGTGCAAGCCGCGCCCTTCTAACCCTCTGAAGAATGACTCTCATCCCGCAACGGGGGGAAAATCTCCCTCCATTCTCGAAGCTCTAAAGAAGCCAGACGCCCGACGGGTGTCGAAGAGTGGCAAAAGTCCACTCGGCGCAACTACCATCTTAGCAGCATGAGGGAGCAAACTCCCTAAGGAACGGGAGGCTGTAGGCGGGAGCAAGCCTCCTAAGGAGAGTGAAGAGGTGAAGGCTAGAGGTATCACCACTTTAAACCCTTTGCCTTACCCTTGTAGGGTTAAATCTTATCAACAGTCACCAGGTACTTCCAAAGACACCCGGTCTTTTGGCCGGACTTACGTCGACTACTTACGCGGTGTTGAATGTGTAGATGCCACCATGAGGCTGGATCTTCAGCTATATGCGAAGAACATGCTGAGGGCCATCTCCCTAGAGGATAGGGAGTCTGTTAGAGGAGTCGACACACTCAACTTCGACGCCATCCTGGCCCTTCTTGCTGAGGTATAATGACTTATAGTTTTTCTTTTGGTTTACCTTTAGGGCCGCTTGGTATTAATGAACTTTTTCTTACTGGATGTAGGCTATGATGCGGGTGAACAGCCTTAAAAAGCCGTTCAATGAGAAGCAGAAAGAGGTAAAGGCTGCTAAAGACCGGGCTGCCTCTTCTCTAGATACGACAATGTTTGAGATTTCTCAAAATGAGATACTAACCACTGATATCCTGTATTCTATGGTGTCGACCAACCTGTAGGTCAAGGCCAACTTGGATGCGGCCTAGAAGTGAGTGACTGAGCTAGAGGATGAGGTGAAAAACCTCAAGGCCAAGCTTGAGCCACTTGAGGATGCGGACGCTGAAGCTGAGGGGCTGTGTAGTCGATGTGAGAGCCTTAAGAAAAAAAATACATAACCAGCAGGTTCAGCTGAGCAAGAAGTATACGACCCGGGCTGAACAGGAGAAGGCGGCTCTAGTTACGCAGATGATGGACGACTGGGACACTCTCATGCAGATGACCTGACACTCCCTCTTCCCAGCCAATGACTATAACGGGTGGAAGCATTCATTTGAGGGGGCCACCTTAGAGCTCAACGCCAAGCAGCTGAAGGAGTCAGAGGGAGAAGAGGAGTCATCCGACTCAGGTCCGATCAAGAGGAGCAGGAGAAGGAAAAAGATAGGCAGCCGACTGGGGACAATGAGGATGCGGCTGCCAACACTGGAGAGCTCCCTCCTGATGATAATTAGCTTTTTTGTCTTCTGCGGCCAAGTGGCCATTTGCTATGTTTTTTCGGCCCACGTGCCGAGTAACTATATATCTTTACCGACCAGGGGGTCGGTTAAATGAACATTTCTGCCGGTTGTACCGGTTAACAATTTCACCTACGGTCGGCTTTATTTATTAATGAATCATACGTCCATTAGGTCGGCTTTATTTCATTGTGCTTTTGCTTTAAAATTTTAAAGTCTTTGAATTTTCGTTATGCGTAGATTTTAGCTAAGTATTTAACTTGCCTTTTTCTATGCACTTTTTTTGTTATACCGGATGTTGTTGCCCCTAGGCGGCTGTGCACTTGATTCTAAAGGTGAATTGATTGACTTAGAAATTTTTAATACTTGAAAGAGTATGCTTAATTTCCAAGTCAATCAATCACTATGATAATTGCCCCAAACCAAGCGGACATTCGTCCATCGAGCAGACGGGTAAACGTTTAGTAGCAGACGGCCATTGGCCGTATTAAGTCATTTTGAACGAGCAATATTTAGCTGCTAAGTTTTGGACTTAGCTTATATTTTTAAATTTGGGCGCATGTGTTGCCCCTGAGTAATAACAACCGTCTTAATGGTGTAAGCACCAAAATGAGTTCTATTATCTAAATGAAATAATAGCCGACTACCGGTTGTTATAGAACAGGTGGTAAACTTTAGCTATCTAGGTCTCATACTAGATTATTCAAGTCAAACAGCTACGAGCTTGTCTTTATCCAGACAGTCGGTTGGGCCGTTTATTTTTGAGTTTATAGAGCAATGTACCACCCAAATGGGAGATGCTCTCTTTGGCAAATTCACCCGGATGGGCGTCGCCGGATGTCGCACTCTTGTAGGAGCAGACGGTTGGTTTAAATTTCGCCGCCTGCACATTGCACCAGCGGTGTTCCCATTGGGAGACATATCTAATATAGAAAAAATAATCAAATTTGAATATAAAAAGCAACTTTTCATTAATAGGCTTTTCATTTAAAAAAAATTAACAAGTCTCAGAGGTAGTACTTTTTTAAGTTGTCTACATTCCAAGTTTTGTCTAGGTTCCTGCCGTCTGGAGTTTCTAGGCGGTAGGTGCCGCCACTTACTTTTTCATAGATTCGGTAGGGACCTTCCCAATTGGGCGTCAACTTGCGTTGCTCATTGGCCCTACCGGTTGCCTCATTTTCCATAACACAAAGTTCCCAACTTTCAAGGGCCATTTGTGTACTCTCTTGTTGTAGGTTCTTGTCATTCTTAGACGGTAGATCTCATGACGCAAGGTAGCATTGCCCTTGCATTCTGGAAGTGAGTTCAATGCTAATCGCATGGCCTCCCAGTTTGCCTCTTCATCATATAACATGACTCGAAGAGTCGGCTCATAATGCTTGATTGGTAAGATGGCTTCTACGCCGTATACCATGAGGAATGGGGTTTCGCCGGTTGCCCCTTTTGTTGTTGTTTTTATGGCCCATAGGACATGAGTTAACTCTTCTGCCCATAGACCGCCGACCCTTTCAATTTTCTTCTTAATGCCGTCTAAGATTAGCTTGTTGAAGGCTTCAACCTGGCCGTTTGCTTGAGGCCGACCGACTGATGCAAAATAGTGAGAGATCCCTTGGTCTCCCGGCCAGTTCCTGAGGGTAGGCGTCTATCATTTTCTTTACTTCGGCGGCTGCCGCCTAACTTCTCTCCTCGCTGTGATTTCTTTTCTTTTGACTAATAGGCTTCTTCTTTGGATCCACGGCGAGTTTGTCGACAGCAAGATCCGGGCTGATGCCTGACATCTTTTCCACATCAAAGGCAAAGATGTCCTTGAATTCCTTTAGCAGATTGTGCAAGTCTGCCCCTAACTTTGCAAAGGCAACCGTCCCCACCTTCACATTACGCTCTGGACATGTGTCATCCAGAGCAATATCAATGTGTTCACCAGCCGGCTAGGGATGGAGTTATCTGACCGTTCCCTGGTCAGTGATTGCTATTGATTCTCTTTTTTGACAATGACCAGCTGGTCGACCTTCCTTTTCTTGCCGACTGCTGGTGGGGTAGGCTCTGGTTCCTTGACATCATCAAGGTCTATTGGCTCCTTACCCTGGCTGACTGCTGCCGCCGTGGGCTTGACGTCCGAGAGGTAGCATTCTCGGGCCGTCTTCTAGTCTCCATTCAAGAAGTCAACAGAACCGTCATCTCTTTCAAAACTTCAGCAGCATGAGGGATGGGATAATGACGGCTTTGGATTTGTTCAAAGTCGGACGACCAAAAATAAGATTATAGGCGGTCAGCTCTTCTACGACCAAGAACCGGACGACCATGTGGCGCCCCTCTCCCTTCTCTCCCACCCGGATGGGTAGATTTATTCGGCCGACTGGGTGCACAACTCCTCCCCCAAAACCAACCAGGGGGTGAGTGACCTTATGCATGTTGCCTGGCTTATACTTCAGCTTGGATAGACACTTCCAGCTCATGATGTCAGATGAGCTACCAGTATCAATGAGGATCCGGCTAACCCTTTGGTTGGCTACCTTGCATTCGATGACAATGGGGTCATCATGCGACAGGCGGACTTCGTCCCGGTCCTTCTCAGAGATGATGACCTCAGGAAATGTGTCGGTAGACGCTTGGCCCTCATCGACCGAGATGACATCCAGCCGCCTGACATGGTCCTTAGTGCCTTTGATAGTTAGGCCCCCATCAGCAAAGCCGCTTGCTATAGTGTAGATTAGCTCTTTTTCTGTGTCCGAACTACTGGTAGGCTTTGTTAGCTTTTGTGACGGCTGTCTGGGGTCCCTCTTCAAGGTCACCTTGAACTTGAGGATGTAAGACTTCAACACCCCCTTTATCAGCCATCTGTCCAACAACCGCTTGAGGCTATAGCCGTCATTGGTGTCATGGCCAATATCCTCATGGAAATGACAGTACTTGTCTTTGTTCCGGTTTTTTGCCGGACCCTTCATTGCAGCGGGTTTCTCAATAGTCACCTAGTCTTTTATCTCCATGAGAATGGAGTAGCAATCCTTGTTAAACTCGTACCTTGGGGCTTACGGTTTAAATTCTTTCTTTTTCATCTAGGATGGCTGATCAGAATCATCAACCGCCCAGATCTTTTTTCTCTTCTTGCTCTCTTTAGCTTTCTAAGCCGGCTATTCTTGCCAATTCCCTTTTTGTTTGTTAGACTTCTTCGAGTCCGACTGCTTGATGGTGTAGCAGAGCTCGGTCGCATGTATATAGGCTTTCGCATCCATCAGCGCCTCTTAAAGAGTTGAGATTCTCTTTCGGACGAGGTCGAACTTGAAAGTCGACCCGTCTTTCAGACCCTTGAAGAAGTGTGTGCAAGTAACATCGTCAGACAGTCCTTGGATCTGGATTCTCACCAGATTGAACCGCCTGACGTATGAACGGAGCCCCACCCTATCTTCCTGTTGTACTGCACCCAATTCAAGGCTTGTTTTTTTAGCGGGTATGTTCACGGAGAAGTTTGAGGCAAACAAGAAAGCAAGCGTTCTAAAATTGTTGATGCACCCAGTCGACAAATTGTCGAACCATTGCTGGGCAATGCCCTTCAGCGTGGCTGGGAAACACCTGCACCATGCAGCATTATCCAACCCCTACCAGTACATTAGGTGGGTGTATGCCAACAGGTGGTCTTCGGGGTTGGTGGTACATTCATAAGTACTCACCATGACATTCTTAACCTTAGCTGGCTGTGCCGCCTTGGTTATCTCCTTGGAGAACGCAGAAGGTTGTTCCCCAAGCTTTAGCAGACGGAGCTTCCAATCTAGTGGCTGGATGTTATATGCCGCTTGACCCCCGAAGAGGGCAGGCTGCTGGTAAGGCTGGGAAAACGACATGTATGGCTGCTGGGACACATACGGGACTGACCATATCATCTGAGGTCAAGTATGGACGGACGGGCCGCCTGACAGGCTCTCCTATGCAGATTGAGAATACCTCATCGAGGTATTCTTGAAGCTGTCTGGGAAAGTCGACGTTGAAGCAGAGTCAGACAGCTGCTGGTTTCTCCTTTGCTCAATAATAAGTCGGGCATCAGAGATAGTCCTCTTGCTGCCATCCGGCTGTTTATGCCGGATAACCTTCCTTTTCCCCGGCTCGGGGAAGCGAAACTTGGTCCAATCAATCAAAGGCTGGGTCCCCTCCTTTGTTTTTGGATGCGGAGTGGGCTCCCTGTCCTTGACTAACTTTGCCTTCTAAGAGTAAGAGGGCTTCTTGCCCGACTGACCCTTGCTAGGATCAACCGTCCTCCTGGAGATCAGGTCCTTCATCTCTCCCTTGAAACTTGTCATAAATTTCATGAACTCGTCTCGGGTGATGTGAGCAGTCTGTCCCGCCGCTTGGGGCTGGCCGGATGACTTACTTGGACCCGCCTGACCATCGCCTCGCTCCTTGTTGTCTTTGGAACGAATGCGCCTAGTAATAAGGGATCCATCTGCGGTCGTATATGTTTCGACCTTTGGATCTGAATCTGTATCATGGTCCGACTAGACCTCTGCTTCTTGACGCTTGTCCTCAGGAGGCGGTACAATCTCTTGAGAAACTATCTTAGAGGTACTCTCCCCACAGACGGCGCCAAAATGTTTCGGGGTTTTTTGATGTCCTACGGGAGAGTTACGTCACTAAGTCTGGTTCATGGCCGGCTGCACCTGCAAAACAACTGAATCTCCGGGTGGTCAGAGTTCCGCCTCCGACAATCAAGTTAGAAAGTGTTCGGAGTAAAAAAGCGGGAAATAAAATATCTTCTCGGATCCCGATATCAGATGTTTTCTCCGTTATAAGAGAATTAATTGCGATGTAATAAATGAATGTGTACGTGTCCCCAAAATGGGGTAAATCTCCCTATTTATAGGGTCGTTAGGATTTGTTCCCATACCCAGGTCACTTCGACCTAAGACTGATGGGCTGCGCCGTTTTGCGGATTTTTCAGGAATTGGGCCTTGAAGGCCGCCATTTCCTTTGGGGTATCTTCCTTCCACGTGTCATGCCCTGGTAGGTCCACTTTGGACTCTCCCTAGAGTGACACGTGTCACGCTCTGGCTGGACCACGTGGCTAGGTAAAAATACCCAAATCATATTTAATTAAGTATAAATCTCATAAAATTAAACTAAATCTCTCTTAAAGTATACCAATCATCTCTTAAAGTAAACTAATGCATACAATGAGGACTTTTTGATGTTTGTATGTGTCTTTGGTGTTGGGTGAGTGATCTAATAGGAACTCTACTGTGTTTAATGAGCAATGTCAGAATTGGGATATTGGAGTTATGGGTGTATTTGACTGGTTAGGAATTATTAAAACTACATTGATAGGTATTTCGGGACAGCTAGGGAGGAGTTTGAATGGGCAGCTGCTGAGAGCTCTTTGGTGCCACCTATAGCTGGCGGAGTTCATGTCAAAACACACTTAAGTAACTCAAAATTTTTCTAAAGTAAATCAAATTAACTATAAAGTAAATCAAATTAGCTTAAATAAAATTAGTAGCAGTAGGAGTCAGAAACTGATTTTGAAACTATGGAGATGCTTGAAAAGAATTATGCAGTAGGTTCTAATAAAAATGTCTCCATATTTAGTGATATGACGGGTGACCCTTTATGTAGGATCAGATTCCACCCTGTTATTTTAGGCTAAAAGAAGTTTGTTTACTTGTTGAACTCGATACTATCTCTGTTCTCAACTTTAGCTGCATAATTTTTATGTTGGGTTCCTTATGCCACCCTTTATAGAAGGTTGGGTTAAGGGGGCTCCCTGATGCAAATTCCACTTGGTTTATTATTTAGCCCTAAAGAAGTTAGTTGCGTGCTACTGATGGGCATTAGAACGGTCGCACATTCCACACTCATTCAAACACATTTATAAGCAAACATCTCACAAACCAAGCACAATGATAAGTAAGAGTTCGGTCCACAAGGCATGAGATATAATCGCTAAAGATCTTAATACGCAAGCTAGTTCGAAGACTTTTGTTGATTGGGGGTTCATCAAGTAGACAAACAAACTATTTTTCTAAATCAAGTAATTAAAAGTACTAGGGAATGGGATCCACTCATCCATGTTAATCAAGCGTATTGGGAGAAAATGGAGACAAGAGATAGCAAGGACTATATGTAAGACCAACCTCATGCAATTAGGAAAACAACTCACACTCTTAAACTTAGATCCCTCATTAGTTTAGCAATAGGAGATACATAATCAAATTGCAATAAGTAATGACATGCTCAATCTACATTTCCATGTCAAACTAAGCATAACATGCCATCAAGATCCAAATTCTAGGGTAGCTACTCCTATCATGAAGAACTAACAAGCAATCTCGTACAATCAATTTAATCACAAATCAAACATCAATACTTCTCCCACTAGTAGAAAAAATGAAATACACACCCCCCTTTTGGCACCGGTTCTTGAAAACCGGTGGGAAAAGATATGGGCGGGATTTAGATTCTTACTTTTCGCACCGGTTCCTTATAAACCGGTGGCAAATCTTGTTTTTCGCACCGGTTTGAACCGGTGGGAAATGTTTTTTTTTTTTTTTAAAAAAAAAGAAGGGAGAAAGGGATGTCGCACCGGTTCTGACCAAACCAGCGGGAAAAAGTTATTTAGAACCGGTTCGAACCGGTGCACAAATTTAACCAAAAATCCGCCTTAATTCGTGAAAAATCTTCTTCTTCCTTCAATTTTTTCACCCTGCTTTTCCACCTTATCTCTTCTCTCGTTCTCACCTAGCTTCACCATAGCTCTCCTTCATTGAAGCGCATAGCTCCGAATTTTCACCATAGCTCTCCTCCATTGAAGCTCATTTTGAGCTTTCTCACCTCCATTGTCGGGCAGCTGCACCTCCTTTTCTCTCCATAGCTCTCCTCCATTGAAGCGCATTCTGAGCTTTCTTACCTCCATTGAAGCGCATTTTGAGCTTTCTCACCTCCATTGAAGCAGCTTTGAGTTAAGATTTATTTTGTGGTCTTCTTAATCTATTGAATTGCTTCGCAATCTAGGGTTAGTCGTTGATTTGATTTTCAATTTCATAATTATAGGGTTTGTCTGCTCGCCTGCTGTTGTGACTTTCGAGTTGTGCATTCAACAATCTGTTGTTTTCCTCCAACACTTGTAAGATTTGTGCCTCTGAGCAGTTTGTTGTACATTCATCTATAGATAAACGCTGTCTTTTGCCCTTTCCTTGTGAATCCCAGTTAGAGAAGTTTGGCCTTGATTCTTTTGGAGTATCTGTTAGTGTGAAGAGACATCAGATTTATAACAAGTACTGAATAAAGAATGCCTGATATAATAGTAAATTTCATTTAGTTTAGCTTGTTTTGTAGAGAATTCAGAGAAATTGATAGACTGATAACCCGATAATGCATATGCATACGCATACTGATATTTGGTCTTGATTTGGATTCCTAAGTTGAAGATTAGGATAAATCCATAGATTTATAAAATGCATTAACTATTGGGTTTGGTTAGGCTAATGTATATAGAGTGTTTCATTCTCGTACTTGGATTTGAGCTTTTGTTGGGGATGAGAGGTGACGGTGGTGGTTGATGGTTGGTGTTGCTGTGTGTTGGCAGAACAAGAGATAGTGGGGTTTGTGAGGTGAGGCGTGGTTGTTTGTGAAAATTGGTGGAGTTGTGTTGGTTTGAAGGTGACATAGCAGCAAGGGGGAGGCAGGGGAGCAAAATAGGTAAGTAGTCTTTGTTGCTCGTACTCAATTTTGAGCCTCGAACCTTGACCGACCACTTAAACAACCAAGTTAACACAAGGGGGTTATCGGGAAATATAATAAAATAATAAAACAAAGTTAAAAAAATGTTAAACTAAAATAAATAAGAAAACGAGTGAAGTGTGGAATTACATTATTTACTATAAATTTAAAAAAAAAATAATACAAGTATTGTCTATTATATCTTAAGAAAATATTATGTGGTTGAATTAGTGATTAGAAATTGTGTTATAAATTAGTGAATAAATTAGTGGAATTACATTATTTACTCTAAATTTTAAAAAAATTAGTGATTAGCAATTGTTAGTTTGATTAATGATGCGTTATTCTTTAGCAATGTATGTAGGTATTAATTGCTTACTAACTTTTGTTTTTTCTTTTTAATTTTTTTATAGATTCATATGTGAATTGAAGCACAAGTTTAGCTTGAAGACTTCATATTTAGCTCAAGTGGGAAGTTAGAAGGAATACATCCATTGTACTTGCTATAGTGGTATGAATTATAAACTTAGTCTATATTTCTTTTTCTTGATTCATTTAATGAAAGTTTTTTCATGCTAATACAACTTGTGTATTGTTTAATGACAAATAAATACAACAATATATAAATGCTTGCATCATCATATGCCTAGATACCCGTTCAAGGCTTTCTCATTAGGAGAAAGTCTTGAATAGTCCCCGGTTGGGACTGTTCTTGAACGTTTACTCTCACTTAGGTGGTGAATGTATGTCTTCTTTTTTCAATTTTAAGGAACATCTTGGCTTAGCATTTCCTTACACTGTTCTCTGGGTACGTATGTGGGCAAGTAATTATCTACATCGTGTGCTTGGAGAACTGGGGGGAAATGCTGCCGGATTTTCCTTAAAATTGGAAAGTCGACATAAATTCACTAGTGAGATTAGACGTTCAAGGATGGGTTAGGTTGGAGTGATAAGGACCCTTTGGAAGCATATATGCATTTTTTTACTATAAGAATATTATATGCATGGTGTGTGTTTGAATTTTATTTACATATATAATATATGTAACAATTATACATTATTCGTAATATGTTGCTATGTTTAGACACAATTTACTCAATGGAGAAGGATCGTGGTTGGATGTATGGTAGACGTGATACATTGGAATTCTTTAATGGGGTTCAAGAGTTTTGCGAGAGGGCTTTATCTTATCAGCGTAGAATGGGTGTCAATTGCCTCTATTGTCCTTGTGTTGATTGTAATAATGTGAAGGTGGTCAATAGTGTTGATATCATTAGAAATCATGTAGTATGTCATGGGTTTAGGCTTAAATACCATGTGTGGATTTGGCACGGTGAAGAAGGAGAGTACAGTGGGGATGTTGATGGGAATGATGTGCATGATAGAAGCAATGAGATTTGTGTGGACGAGGAATACAGGAATGATGAATATATTATTGATAATGGTGATGAGGATGGATTTGAGGATGATCCGGTGGATGAGGTCGAGGATGAAGGGGTGGATGAAATGATGCGTGGTGTTGAAGGTGACGTGTTTGAGTCATTATCGGAGGCTTCTAAAAAGCCTTTGTATCTTGGGTGCAAAAAATACTCCAAACTATCAGCTGTGCTAACATTTTTGAACATACAGTCGAAGCATGGGTGGACGGACAATAGTTTTACTTCTTTGTTGACCGCGTTAAGTGAGATGTTTCCTGACGGGAATGAAATTCCTAAGTCTTACTATTATGCAAAGAAGCTCATGTGTCCATTTGGTTTGGAGTATAAGAAGATACATGCATTTCCTAATGATTGTATTCTTTATCGAAATGAATATGAACGATTGGAGGAGTGTCCACGATGCAAGAAGTCGCACTACAAGCGCATGAGTTACAATGCTGGTACGAAGGGACCTCCTGCTAAGGTGTTGTGGTATCTTCCCATCATTCCAAGGTTTAAGCGTGTTTTCTCAACACCAAAAGACGCTAAAAAATTGAGGTGGCATGCAGAGGGAAGAAAGAAAAACAAAATGCTGAAGCATCCAGCCGACTCCCCGCAATGGAAGAACATTGACATGAAGTTTGGGGAATTTGGTGATGAAGTCTGAAATTTAAGGCTTGGGTTGTGCACGGACGGGATGAATCCATTTGGCACTCTTAGTACCCGGCCAACACAGCATATGGCCGGTACTTTTAGTGATCTATAATTTGCCTCCTTGGTTGTGCATGAAACGTAAGTATGTAATGCTTTCACTACTAATAACGGGGCCAAGGCAACCTAGAAACGACATAGATGTTTATCTTGCGCCACTTGTTGACGATTTGAGAAAGATGTGGGACGAAGGCGTTTCCGTTTTTGATGCTCATAAGAATGAGATGTTCACGTTGCGTGCAGCTCTTATGTGGACCGTTAATGATTTTCCTGCATATGGCAACTTGTCTGGTTACAAGAACAAAGGAAAAAAAGCATGCCCCATTTGTATTGATGACACCCCAAGCATACACCTTGATAATTGTCACAAAGAGGTGTACGTGCGTACTCGAAGGTTGCTCAGGCGCGATCACCCGTACCGTAGGTAAAAAAAGGCTTTCGATGGGAAAGCGGAAGAGGGGACTGCGCCTAGGCCATTGACTGGTGAGGAGGTTTATGCTCGAGTTAAGGGTATACGAACAGTATTTGGGAAAACGGAAAAAGCTACGGACTCAACTGCTCTCTTCAAAAAAGAATCAATCTTTTGGAAGCTTCAGTACTGGAAAGAACATGAAGTTAGGCACTGTCTTGATGTAATGCATATAGAGAAGGATGTGTGTGATGCTCTTGTGGGAACGCTGATGAATATTCAAGGCAAAACAAAGGACGGAAAGGGTGCACGGTTAGAATTGGAAAAGATGGGGGTTCGTCCAGAATTGTGGGCATAGAAAAAGGTTAGAAAGGGAAAGGAACAGGAAATGGAAAATGAAATGAGTTCGAAAAAAGGAAAGGGGAAGAGCAAGGGAAAGGAAAAGGCCACGGATGCGTCGAAGAAGAAATATGCGGGAAAAGCCAAGGATGACAAGGCTTATTTACCTCCGGCTTGCTACACATTGTCAAGGGTTTGTAAAACGGATGTTTTGTGCATGTCTGTACGGCATTAAGGTTCCATCAGGGTACGCATCTAACAAGAAAATATTTGTATCCTTGAATGGAGAATTGAAGCTGACAAGTATGAAATCCCACGATTGTCATGTTCTGATGCAAGTATTCTTACCAATTGCAATACGTGGTATTTTACCAAAGCAAGTGAGGGAAGCTATTACAAGCCTCTGTTCGTTTTTCAATACAATATGCAGCAAAGTGCTTGATCCTTGTACACTTGATGCTTTGCAGGCGGATGTGGTTGTGACTTTGTGCAAATTTGAGATGTACTTCCCACCCTCATTTTTTGACATAATGGTGCATTTGATTCTTCATTTGGTGCGTGAGATAAATTTGTGCGGTCCAGTGTTCATGAGGTGGTGCTATCCCTTTGAAAGACACATGGGTACATTGCAAAATAAGGTAAGGAATCGGGCTCACCCGGAACGAAGTATGATTCAAGGGACCGTGGGTGAGGAGATTGGTAATTTTGTGGCCGACTATATAGCCGTTGCTGAACCTATTGGTCTTCCTACTTCTCGACATGAAGGGAGACTTGATGGTCAGGGCACAATCGGGTCGAAACGAATGTCATCTGATCGAGATAAGTTCTTACAAGCACACCTGTATGTGTTGCACCATGTTGCAGATGTTCACCCATACTTAGATGAGCACATGGCTAGTTTGCGTGATGAATTCCCATCGAAAAGTGAAAGGGCATTGATGCAGTTGCACAATAAGAGGTTTGTGAGTTGGTTTCGTGATCGAGTGATGGGTAGAATGGATGAGAGTGTCACTGATATAGTAAGGTGGCTTGCTTATGGTCCTGGGGATGATGTTCGCTCATTTGAGGGATATGACATAAATGGGTACACTTTTTGGACTGAGCGTCAAGATTTGAAATCTTCCTCGACCCAAAACGGTGGTGTAACGCTTGTGGCATCGTCAAGGGAGTATGCAAGTGCTAAGGATAAATCACCCGTTGATGCAGAGTTTTCATACTATGGTCGAATTCAAGAAATATGGGAGCTTGATTATTGTAACTTCACGGTTGCTCTTTCCGGTGTAAGTGGGTTGATAATATCAGGCGTAACGTTAAATATGATGACTTCTCTCTTGTAGATCTTGGCCACCTGAATGACAGTGCGGGACCATTCATCCTTGCATCTCATGCTAAGCAAGTGTTTTACGTAACTGACCCAGCCGATTCAAAATGTTCTATTGTGCTAGCCGGCAAAAGAAGAATCCTAGGCATTGGAGATGTCGAGGATGAGGAAGAATATGATGCGTTTGATGACTCGGCACCTTTCACTGTTCCTAGACCTGTTGTACCAAATGACATAGACGACCAAGCCAATTATATGCGATCAGACCACAATGAAGGAATATTAGATTGAGGTACTATTTTTCAGCAATTTTGAAATTGTAGGTGTTTAAAGTATTATTAAATCACAGGTTAGGTGAAATGAATGAAAGTGTTAACTTACTTGCCCATTTTTCACATTTTCTTTTAAATGAATGAAGTAACTTTTAAAACAATTGAAATATGGAATAAAAACAACCTACACTTGTCCATTTTCTATGTTGATTTGTATTATAATTCAGTAATTTATATTCGATTTTATAATTTTAACTTATAAATTTATTTATATTACAACTAATATCATGTTATGTTTGTCATGGCAGGTGTTTACATCTCATGGCGAACGATTAGGACCGTATTTGTGTCGAGGATGTAGAGGATGATGATGATGATCTCTCTGATGATGAGGACGAGCTGTATGATGCGAACAAGGAGCCTGATTTGGGTGAAGCAGAAGATCAGGCTCAGGATGAGTTGGAGCGTAGGCTTGATGAATTTGAAATTTCAGCTGAACAAGCGCCTCCTATTGAAAATGCAATTTCTGAGACTGTTGGTGAACCCTAATTCCCACACTCAAAGCCAACGACAAAGTGGAGGAGGGGTGAAGGCACCAGCTAAGAAAATGGTGAGGAGTCCGACGACAAGTTTCAAGAAACCCGTCGGTCCCATGGTCCTGGAGTACGACAAGGCGGGCCAACCTACAGGCAAATGGCGTCGTCAATATACTATTCATGTTGGCATTTGTGCGCGCAAAATCCCGATTACACTTGGTTGGCGGGAAGTAACTCCAGGCTTGATTGACATATTTTGGAATGATACAAGGGCAAGCTTTTTGTTTGCACATTTACACAGTTATAAATACCTTCACTTTATTGTTATTTAAAAATCGAAACTAATAATTTATTTTATTTGTGCTTGCAGAGTCTGTTTAATATTCCAAATGTTGCCGCCAAGCGAAGGGTGTTTGAATCTTTACTAGCGGAAAGATTCAGAGGCTTCAAGACCTCCTTAGTTCGTGGTTGGATCACAAAGACAGTTGTGAAAAAACCAAAGAAGAAGAAAGAAGGTGGCAATGATGATGAAGTCATCGAGGAAGAGCAACTCCCTTGGCAAAAATGGCCAAGCATATCGAAGGATGATTGGGAAGCTTTCGTTCTTCAAAAAAGTAAAAAGGAAGCAATTGTAAGTTTAAGTAAATCTGATGACAAATGTATAGTATATTAACTCTTTTTGAAGTAATGATACTAACATTTCTAATTATGTAGGAACTGAGGGAGCAAAATTCCAAATATGCAAGGATGAAGCTATACACCCAACGTATGGGGTGTAAGACATTTGGTGAATGGAGGGAAACATGGGTCAATGAAGGAGTATACCCCACTTCGCTTCAAGGGTCCTCTAAAGTACCCTCTGATTCCACGATCACTACGCTGGTGAGTCGTGCTGGTGATTTCTTCTATTCTCTGCATGCGCGTGACAAGGAAACCGGAAAATGGGTCATTAAGGCTCCAAAAACCAAAGAAATGGCAGATAAGCTCGTAAGCGACTATGAACTTGTGAACTTTATGAAGCTTTTGCATGAAAACCACTTATGGTTTGCTATGGTCTTGCTTGCTATCCTGTCTGCTGAGTGAAGCTGTGTGTTGGTTTGGATGCTGTTGGTTTCTGTTCTATTGCGTTTAGCTGTCTTGTTCTGTTGGTTTCATGTTGCCCTTTTTTTTTTGGCTACAGGTTGAACACACTGAAGAACTGGTTGAAGGAAAGCTCGTCCCAAGTGTAGAAAAAGACCCTTTCACCTTGGCTTTGGGAAAGCCCTACCATCCAGGACGGGTAGTAGGTGCAGGAGGGTGATTGCTCGGATGGGAAAAGGTGATGGGTCCAGAATACACCAAAACAGGAAGATCGAGCAAGTGTTAACTCACCTCATGACTTGGTTTCCACGGTGGCATCAATTAAGGAACAAGTGCGCAACGAGCTCGTAGGTGAATTCAATGCTTGGGCGAAGCAAATGAACTTACCGAGCTTGCCGTTCCCCTCGGTTACACTAGTCGACTCATGTAGTCACCCAAAAGGACAAGGAGAAGATGAAATACATGGAGAGGATGATATACATGAGGTAGTTTCAAATCTATTAGTTTTGGCATATTGAGTTACGTGGTCTAAGGTGGCATTAATTAATTTCCTGTTACAGGGTGGTACTCCTACACATGCGGACTCGAGGGAGCTCGATAATCCAGCACCTCATCATTTTCCAGATTTACAGGTGATTTTGTATAGTTCCAGCTTAGTGAATATGGGTACATTGAATGAAATTGTGTAGGAAACGACCCCTTGTGATATGTTTGGTTCTAATAAGTGATCTTTCAAATTGGTGTAGGAAGAGACCCGTTGTGCACTTCTACACCCGGGCGAATCTGGAGCTTTGCATGTGGTTGCATATGGTAGTGCACAACCGGCCGAACAAGGTACGGTCCATTTGCGACCGCTTAGGTCACAACATTACTCGGTCGGGATCAATTCTATGATTGCCGGGTTCGAGGACATCCTAATACTGGTGCCCGTAGAGGAGGATGAGTTTACTACACTTAGGGCAGCAAAAGGTAGCTTCGTGCAGTGGCCATGTGCTTGGGTAAGGTTGATGAACCAGGTAATTAAGATTTTAGGTTCACTCTTTACCCTATGCCCGGTTGTCTTCACAAGAGTTAGATGGATGTCTTTTCTAACCAATTGCGTGATTTGTTTTATCAGATTTCGAAAAAAAAACCAACCTTCAAAGAGGAGGGTAGAGCACCCTGAAAGCATTGATCAACCGCTGCCAAAGAAGAGGAGTGAACAACGGTCGGAGAGTGACATAGGGTCGAAGAAGAACTCTTCGAGAGGTTCAGCTATGCTAGCAACTCCGCTTCTTGCTGACACGGTCCTTCAAATGCTCTCTAAAGATTTAACTTTTCTACACAATCGTGTTAGTATGTTGCCTAGTGACACTCCCATTCAAGTTGCACTACCTATGGCAATGTTCCACTTTGATGAGGATGCAGTTGCATGGCTTAGCAAAGAAGATGTGAAGGAATTTCTAACTGGTTCAATGCTTAACATTTCCCTCATTCAAACATTCATGAGGTAATTCAATGCCGCTTAAATTATGTTATTCAGATTAGTGGTGATTGTCATTTATTTTTCCATTAATATTTTATTATCATGCATGCAGAGCACTACAGGAGCACTTACTTGAGATTGATTCTCCGTGTCAAGTAGGGTGGTTATGCCCCAAGCAGATCTCCACTACTAGAATCTTAGGCAACTACCCTGACGTGTTGTATTATGTTGAACGGGGTATCAAGGAATCAGTGCGTGCGGGAGACAAGTTCATATTCGCCCCATGTTTTGAGGAGTACGTCTGACTATGTCAAATTCATTTGTTTCCCCTAATTATATGTTGTACACGGCAAATTATTGATTTGTTTGTGTATTGTGAATTTATGTAGTTCACATTGGACCCTGTTGGTGATTTGTGTTTCCGGTAACACAATCTTCCTTTTTGATTCAGCTTGATTGCCTCATCCAAAAAAGCTCCTCGTGAAGTCTATACTGCGAAAGTAAATAAAGCTACCTAGTGTTGATTATCATTACCTAACTCATTTATTAGTCATACTAATCAAGTTTGAACTTACTTATCTATAGTGTTATGAAGAAGATAAATTGTCGAGCTCCTCAAGGTCCCACATGGAAATCACTGATGGTAATGCTACATGACATTATGATTTTCGTAATAAACAATGCATAAGATGTTGCTAATTTGCTATGCATGTTTGATTCATGTACTTTGTTCCTGTGCTAGTGCGCACAATAAGATAAAGCTACCTAGTGTTGATTATCATTACCTAACTCATTTATTAGTCATACTAATCAAGTTTGAACTTACTTTTCTAGTGTTATGAAGAAGATAAATTGTCGAGCTCCTCAAGGTCCCACATGGAAATCACTGATGGTAATGCTACATGACATTATGATTTTCTTAATAAACAATGCATAAGATGTTGCTAATTTGCTATGCATGTTTGATTCATGTACTTTGTTCCTGTGCTAGTGCGCACAACAAGATAACAGAGTTGATTGTGGACTATATGTGATGAGATTCATGTTCGACATACTGAGTCGTTGTACAGACACACTACAGCTTGATGAGGTATGCCATTAACTTTGTTAATTTGCTCTTTTCGTGTGATTTAACAAGAAATGTAGAAAATAGGCAACCTAGTATCCATATAGGCCTTATTTTGGCCATTTTCGATGAAATTGCGTCCTAAAACACTTGAATTGCTCTTCTAATGTGATTTCAAGGCTTAGCCGCCTATAACTAGGTAATAATGACATGTTAAGAGCAAGAATGAGTTGATTTGACAAAAAATGTAGAAAATAGGCGTCCTAGTAGTCATGTAGGACTTATTTGGGATTTTGAATGAAATTGCGTCTTAAAACCATTGAATTGGTCTTCTAATGTGATTTCTAGCCTTAGCCGCCTAATACTAGAAAATAATGACATGTTAACAGCAAGAATGAGTTGATTTGATAAGAAATGTAGAAAATAGGCAACCTAGTATCCATATAGGCCTTATTTTGGCCATTTTGGATGAAATTGCGTCCTTAAACCCTTGAATTGCTCTTATAATGTGATTTCAAGGCTTAGCCGCCTATAACTAGGTAATAATGACATTTTAAGAGCAAGAATGAGTTGATATGACAAGAAATGTAGAAAATAGGCATCCTATTAGTCATGTAGGCCTTATTTAGGATTTTGAATGAAATTGCGTCTTATAACCATTGAATTGCTCTTTTACTGTGATTTCGAGTCTTAGCCGCCTATAACTAGGTAATAATGCCATGTTAAGAGCAAGAATGAGTTGATTTGATAAGAAATGTAGAAAATAGGCAGCCTAGTATCCATATAGGCCTTATTTTGGCCATTTTAGATGAAATTGCGTCCTAAAACACTTGAATTGCTCTTCTAATGTGATTTCAAGTCTTTGCCGCCTATAACTTGGTAATAATGGCATGTTAAGAGCAAGAATGAGTTGATTTGATAAGAAATGTAGAAAATAGGCAACCTAGTATCCATATAGGCCTTATTTTGGCCATTTTAGATGAAATTGCGTCCTAAAACACTTGAATTGCTCTTCTTGATTAGGGGATTTTTCCCCACCAATCACCATCTGACAAGTGGACCAATCAGGTTCCGCCATGTGTCTGTCACATGGGCCAATAGGCGCCTGCCACGTGTCAAGCAATGATCCGTCCACTATGGACCAATTACGACACGACACGTGTCCTTCCCATGACACCTGGGATAACCGGTCACCTAGGCCCAACTTCCGAGGGAAGCCCAATCAGCCCAAGGTGAACCTAAACCTAGATTGGCACGTTTCCCGAGGTTATAAATACCTCCCTTAATCCTCATTAAGGGAGATTACGCAAAAAACGCAGATTACACACATTAAACACTCTCACCTAGAGAGACCCAATCACTTTAATTTCCGCATTAATTACTCCTTAATCAAGTACTAACTTGACCGTCGGAGGCGGATCTCCAATCATCCGGAGCATCCGTTTGTTTTACAGGTACAGGCGTCCGGTTCCAGTCTCAGAATTGTAACTCTCCCGCAGGACATCAGAAAACCCCGAAACATTTTGGCGCCGTCTGTGGGGAGAGTACTTCTGAGATGGCATCCACGTCTGTACCGGCTCCTGAAGAGAGGCGTCCCCTAGACGACCCTCAAGTTCAGTCGGACCACGATACTGAGAATGAATTTGAAGTTGAAGCTCACACAGCTTCAGACGGGACCCTAAGGGCCTGACGTACCCGTCATACCGAAAGGAGGGAACGGGAACATCTTCAAACTGGAAGCGAGCCAGCAGGCGCACCGCCTGTTCGGCAGCAGCCGACTGATGGGTCTGCTCCCATCACAAGGAACGAACTCATGACCTTCATGAGGGACTTCAAGGGAGAAATTCAAGAGTTGATCAACAAGAAGCCGCCTGCTCTGGACAAGGAGCAGTCGGCTAAGAAACCCTCCACTTCACGGAAGAGGAAGCCAGTTCAAGGGCGAGAGGCGACCCCTCATCCTAAATCTAGGAAGTGGGAGCCACCTGCCCTTGATTTCTCAAAATACCGTTTTCCTACTCCAGGAAATAGGAAACCTGTTCGTCATATTCAGGCGGACGGGTCGAGGAAAACATACACAGACGCTCGGCTACTGCTAGAGCAGAAGAAGAGTGACCGATTTTCAGAGTCGGCCTCTACTTCAAACTTCCAAGACAGTCTGCAAAATACCTCGATGAGGCATACTCAGTCGTATCATGAGGGTCAGTCAGGCGACACCTCCCGTCAGTCCAGCTTTCATAGCGACCAGGCGGTACCAAACTTACCGTTTGTACCGCAACAACAGTATTTTTTACAGCCACCTCCGTTTGGTGGACATGCAGCAAAAAATGTCCAACCTATGGACTGGCAGCTACGGTTGCTTAGACTTGGTGAACAGCCGTCGGCCTTCTCCAAGGAAATTACTGAAGCCGCTCAGCCGGCCAAAGTGAAAAATGTATTAGTAGGCGCCTATGACGGCACTACTAACCCAGAAGACCATCTGATGGCATTCACCAACCTGATGTACCTTCAAGGGTTGGATGATCCCACTTGGTGCAAGTGTTTCCCAGCGACTCTCAAAGGAATCGCACAACAATGGTTCGGCAACCTGCCGACTGGTTGTGTAAATAACTTCAAGACGCTTGCTTACTTATTCACCTCCAACTTCGCCATGAACATCCCTGCGAAGGAGACGACCCTTGATTTAGGAACAATTCAGCAGGGCGAGAAGGAGGGGCTTCGTTCTTACATCAGGCGGTTTAACCTGATGAGAATACAGATTCAAGGGTTACCGGATGAAGTAGCCTATACTGACTTTTTCAGAGGTCTCAAAGACGGGTCGACCTTCAAATTTGATTTGGTCCGAAAGAGGGTGGCGACTCTTCAAGAGGCCTTGATTGAAGCGGAAGCTTATATACAGGCGACTGATCTTTGTAGTACGGTAAAACAGTCAGACGGGAGAAGGTCCGACAAAAGAGAAAGACGACAGAAACAGTCGCCAAACAAAGACGAGAAGAGAAAAGAGGTCTGGGCGGCTGATTCCTCTAAACAGCCGGCCCAGAAAAAGAAAAAAGAATTCAAACCATACTCCCCAAAGTATGCGTTTAACAAGGATAGCCAATTTATCCTAAAGGAAATCAAGGGACGGATCTCAATTGAGAAGCCGGTCCCCATGAAGGGTTCTGCAAACAACCGGAACCAAGAAAAATTCTGTGATTATCATGAAGATGTTGGTCATCACACCAATGAATGCATCAGTCTCATGCGGTATCTGGACCGCCTGGCTGAGCAAGGTGATCTTGACACTTATGTCAAGAAATCTACGGGGAACACTTCCTCGAAAAAGCAGTCGGCCAAAAAGAATCAACAGGCCGACAGCTCCAATACAGATGATGCAGTCGTCTACACCATTGCAGGCGGCTTCTCAGGAGGCGGCCCCACTATTAAGGGCAACAAAGACAATATCAGAGGTTAGATGTAAATTCCGTTCACCAAGAACGACCCTCCAAATATTCATTTCCTGAGATAGTCATCACTGAAGAAGATCTAGGAGGGGTAAGAGGGCCGCATGACGACCCTATCGTTATTGAATGTAAAGTGGCCAACCAGAGAGTTGGCCGAATCCTCATAGATACTGGAAGCTCCTCAGATCTCATCAGTAGCAAATGTCTGTCGAAACTAAAATATCAGACTGATTGCATACATCCGGCATCCCACCCTTTAGTAGGGTTTGGAGGAGGAGTCGTCCACCCAGTGGGACGAGTAGATTTACCCATCCGCCTGGGTGAAAAAGGGGAAGGACGACACATGGTAGTCCGGTTCCTGGTAGTAGAAGAACTCTCGGCCTACAACATGATTCTGGGACGAACAACCCTGAATAATTCCAAGGCTGTTATAATCCCATCTCTTATGTTGCTCAAGTTTGAGAGGGATAATGGAACAGTAGGGTCCCTAAGGGGAGATCAGAGGATGGCCCGAGAGTGCTATCTCTCGGATGTCAAGCCCACTGTTATGGCCACTATGTCGAGCGGTGGAAAAATAGACCTTGACAATGTCAAGGAGAGTGCGCCTGTTCAAGAAGCAGGCGGCAAGAAGAGAAAGGCATCCCAGACAGGGGCCGCAAGAAAAGACAGAAAATAGCAATCATTGGCAGAGGAGCGGTCGGATGAATTCCGCCCTTAGCCAGCTGGTGAGCATACGGACCTGATGTTAGATGACTCGCGTCCTGACAGAACAATCAAGGTTGGGACGACTGCTCTAAGGGACCTGGGTGACGACTTTCACAAACTATTGAAAGAATACAAGGACATCTTTGCATTCGAAGTCCATGAAATGCTAGGCATCAGTCCTGATCTGGCGGTACATAAACTGGCCGTGGATCCGAAAAAGAAGCCGGTAAGGCAGAAGAAGCGGAACCATGGCGAAGAAAGAAGTCAGGCGGCAGCCGCCGAAGTTAAAAAATTACTTGATGCAGGGTTCATCCGGCAATGTTACTTCCCAGACTGGGTTGCCAATGTGGTGCTTGTTAAAAAGCCGAATGGCACCTGGCGAATGTGTGTAGACTACACAGACTTAAACAAGGCGTGCCCCAAAGACAGTTACCCTCTGCCTAAAATTGATAACCTGGTCGACTCAACAGCCGGCCATGCTTTGATGAGCTTTATGGACGCCTACTCTGGTTTCCATCAAATTCCTTTATGGGAGAAAGATCAGGAGAAGACGGCCTTCGTCACTGATCAGGGGTTATACTGTTACACGGTCATGCCGTTTGGTCTTAAGAATGCCCCGGCCACTTTCCAGCGAATGAAACACTGTGTTCTTTGATCAGATTGGGAGAAATGTCGAGGCATATATTGATGATATGATTGTCAAGTCTAAACTTCAGAAAGATCATCTGTCGGACCTCCGAGAAACTTTCGCCACACTCAGGCGGCACCATGTCATGCTCAATCCCAAGAAATGTGTCTTTGGAGTTGAGTCTGGGAAATTTCTCGGATTCCTTATCAATCAGAGAGGAATAGAGGCGAACCCTGAGAAGGTGCAGGCGGTCATCGACATGCAGTCGCCTCGTACCATCCGAGAGGTTCAGAAGTTAACAGGTTGTCTGGCGGCCTTGGGAAGATTTCTAAGCCGATCAGGCGACAAATGCCTATACTTTTTCCAGGCAATTAAGAAAAAGGCAAGGTTTGAATGGGGGTCGGATGCTGAGGCGGCCTTCCAGAAATTGAAAGTTCACTTGCATTCCTTTCCGAGGCTGGTCAGCCCTTTGCCCAAAGAAGTACTCTACATGTACCTGGCCGTCTCTGATCATGCGTTAAGCGCTGTTCTCCTTGCTGAAAGAGACGGCTGTCAGCTCCCGACTCTACTTTGTCAGTCACGTACTGAAAAATGCCGAGTTGAGGTATCCCTTAGTGGAGAAATTTGGTCTTGCACTCTTCATGGCTGTTAAAAAATTGAAGCCCTACTTTTTGGCACATGCAGTCGTCGTGTATACAGACCAACCTATCAAGCGGCCACTGACCATCATGGAGTCGTCAGGCCGAATGATCAAATGGGCCATAGAAATACAGAGCCTCGAAGTTACCTTCGAGCCTAGAAAAGCAGTGAAGGGGCAAGCCTTTGCTGACTTTATTGTTGAGATGACTCGTCCTCCTGACTCTCAAGTTCCAGACCAAGTCTGGAAGGTATATGTGGATGGAAGCTCTACTTCAAATGGTTGTGGAGCAGGCGTCATATGTCAGTCGCCAGAGGGCGACATGTACGAGTATGCTCTACGCTTCAGTTTTCAGGCCTCAAACAATGAGGCAGAATATGAAGCTTTACTAGCCGGAATCCGCATGTGCAAGGCGGCAGGGGCAAGAAAAATATACGCCTGTTCCGATTCACAATTGATAGTGAGTCAGTACAATGGCGAATACGAAGCAACCCATCCGGCCATGATCAAGTATTTACAGGCGGTCCGACAAGCAGTCGGCTCCCTTGAGGATTTCCATCTGACCCAAGTGCCGAGATCAGAAAACAACCAGGCGGATGCACTTTCAAAATTAGCATCATCCGCCTCCTGTGATACTCCTCGAACTGTTTTTTGGGAAGTAATGGAGAAGAGAAGCATCGAGGAAGACCCTATTGGAATCCTAGACAGAAGCTCAACCTGGATGGATCCAATCAGGGCATATCTGACAAACGGTACCCTGCCGGATGATCATCAACAGGCGGCAGCACTGAAAAAACGAGCAACCAGTTTTGAAATAATAAAGGGAGAACTTCACAAAAGGGGGTACCTTCAACCCTTCTTAAAGTGTGTTACTCCAGAAAAGGGACGACAGATTCTAGACGATCTTCACTCTGGTTACTGTGCTTCCCATATAGGCGGTAGGACGCTTGCTCAACGGGCAAGGCGGCAGGGCTACTTTTGGCCTACTTTAGAAGCAGATGCAATGGAGATGGTGAAAAAATGTGACAAGTGCCAAAGGTTTGGCAAGCTAATTCACCGTCCGGCTACTGACCTCACTACCATTCATAGCCCACTACCGTTTGCTAAGTGGGGCATGGATATTCTGGGTCCATATACGCCTGCTACAGGCGAAAGGAGGTACATACTTGTTGCCGTCGACTACTTCACTAAATGGGTAGAGGCGGAGGCTGTAAAGGGAATCAAGACGAAGGATGTAATTTCATTCATTTGGAAAAATGTCATCACTCGGTTTGGGGTTCCCATGTCTATGGTTTTTGATAATGGTCCCCAATTTGAGACGCCTGTTCTCAAAAGCTGGTTGGGTGACCAAGGAATTGCACACTACTTTGCATCTGTCGGCCGTCCACAAGCAAACGGCTAGGTAGAAGCCTTTAATAAAATCATCTCAGACGGTCTCAAGAAGAAGATTGAACGAGCAGGCGGCCTATGGGCGGATGAATTACCACATGTTCTCTGGACCATTAGGACGACTGAAAAAGGGGCGACTGGAGAAACTCCATTCCTCCTAACTTATGGTGCAGAAGCTGTTCTTCCAATAGAACACTACGAGCCGACTCTTCGAGTAATGCTATATGACGAAGAGGCAAACTGGGAAGCCATGCGCCTGACATTAGACTCACTTCCTGAAAGGAGGGGCAATGCTGTCTTGCGCCATGAAATTTACCGCCTGAGAATGACTAGATCATACAACAAAAAAGTACACAGGCGTCCACTCAAAGTGGGGGACTTTGTACTTAGAAAAATGGAAGCAGTTGGAAGGGCTAATGAGTCTGGCAAACTAACTCCCAACTGGGAAGGACCCTACCGAATCTGTGAAGAGGTCAGGGACGGTACCTACCGTCTGGAAACACCAGACGGCCAACCGTTGCCTTGAACTTGGAATGCAGATAATCTTAAGAAATATTTCTTTTGAATGATGTAAATAATCAAGGGCTACTTAATAAAAGTTTGCATACTTAATATTCAATTTTGTACTAAGAGGGGCACGCCTACTAACAAACAGTCGGCTACTCTCCATAGTTTTTATTCTTACTTAAGAGGGGCATGCCTGCTGACAAACAGTCGGCTACTCTCCATGTTTAATTTTTATTCTTACTTAAGAGGGGCAGGCCGCCTATACATTTACAGTCGGCTACTCTCCATAGAAGAGGGCCGACTGGTTCCAAACACACAGCCACCCCCCTTATACTTAACTAAAAATGATCAGGGCCTGGCCGACCCTGTGCCTAAACAGGCGGCTACCCTCCTTTTACTTAGCACCTACGTTCACCAAGAACTAACCAAGGCCACAGGCCGAATGATCAGACCAGGCGCCAAGCCAACTGATCCAATCTTCAAAACTAATACGACCTGTCCCAACATCATAGCAGGCGTCCGGCGGCATCCCTCCGGATGAAATTCGTCGCAGAGAGCAGCTCCCTTTTGGGTGGAACATTGCTCTATAAACTAATTACACGGCATCTATACGACTGTCCCCAAGGGCAACCACGTAGCCGTTTTTGAGACAAGGATAACTCTATCACTAACCAAACCAGTGGTAGCAGTTGACATCTGAGTCAGATGACCGCCTGTATTACTTGGGATAAATGCAGGGGGTACCTCTTGAGTTAATAGCCAACAAACATTGGCGAATCAAAAGGTTCAGCCGGCCTCCGTCGCCTGGTACCTTTACTACTCAAGCAGGAGTGACGGCGACTGAGTAACACCAAAGTTAACTCATAGTCACTCTCTCAAACTTAGTATGGAGCCTAAAAGGTATGAGTCGTCCGCCTGTTTTTAGCAA
Source organism: Chenopodium quinoa (assembly GCF_001683475.1). NCBI lineage: Eukaryota > Viridiplantae > Streptophyta > Magnoliopsida > Caryophyllales > Amaranthaceae > Chenopodium > Chenopodium quinoa. Next base: position 6,172,091 of record NW_018745286.1, on the reverse strand, counting down.
ACAGGGGCTTTCAACCACTACTCCTGCTAGGTTAACAACCTATGAGTTAAAAGCCAACAAACATTGGCGAATAAAGGGGAACAACCGGTACCCACCGCTTGATACCTCTACTACTCAGTTACTTGGCGACTAGGTAACAATCATGTTTACTTGGTCACTCCTTAAAAATTTAGTATGAAACTAAAAAGGTGTTCATACAGCAACTGTTCACACTAGATTAAATATGGCGGGGAACAGTCGGCCTAGACGGCCTAAAGTCTCTAGCCTAAAAACATGACAAGTAGGAAACCACTTTCCTACTTGGTTAATTTTATATGACAGAACCGCCTGCCTAAAGGGGATCCAGTCTTTAAAATGGTTCGAATACCGATTGGATAAATGGCCGACTGATCGTCTAGCCTGGAAACAGACGACCAGTCGTCCAGGGGCATAGGCGGCGTGACTAACTATCTGTACCTGTCTGCAACTATCGGCCTTGTAAAACAGTCGGTATAGTGTACAATTGGATATCAGAATATTCAATACTTGAACAAGTTTGAAGCAAAACAAAAATATTCATTAAAAGGAAGCCGGTCATTAAAGATCGGCAAAATATTCAGAGCCCCGGCCCCCTGGCCGGGTAAATACAAACAAACGGCACGCAGGCCGTGGAAAGAAGACATAAAGCTTAAGTAGGGGGCATATCTTCAATATTAGCAGCTGCCGCCTGGTCAGCACTCTTCTTGCTGGACTCGGCTTCAGCTGCATCCTTTTTTGATGCATTACCCCCAAGCGGCACAAGCGCCACTACCGGCTGCTCCTCCTCCTCCACCGCCTCTTCCTCAGCAGCCGCCAGGATCTCTTGATTATATCTATCAGAACACTAGCGGTACGTTTTTTCCCATGAGGAAAAGTCGGCATTGGGGAAGAGGCGGCCCCAAGTCATGCGCTGGATTTGAGCAGAGTCTTCCATCATCTCCTGGACCAGCTCTTTCTTTTCTTGCTCGGCCTTTTCCGAGAGCTCCTGAGTAAGACTCTTCTCCTAGGTCACCAGGCGTTCCTTTACGCTCGCCAAGGATTTCTCCAAGGTTTCGTATGAGGACATCTTTTGGCGAAGAGGTCTCAGCTCGGCCTTGAGGTTGTTGATGGTCGCCTCCAGCTCGTTATTCCTCTTCTGGGCCGCCTCTAGCTGAGCCCGGATAGCGGCGGTAGCCTGCGCCTGATAATAAAGAATATCAATGGTCAGAACTTCATTTTGGGCAATTTGAAACATTGCCTTATCACAGTCAGAGGCGGCCATAGCTTTTGCAGCCTTTACCTCTTTGTTCTTCCGGTCAAGCGGCTTGCGAAGGCCGTTCACTCGGAGCAGGGCCTAAGTAAAAAGGGGAACAGGCGTCAGTTTCCAAACAAAAAAGAAAACAGGCGTCCTGGAATTCAAATACTCAAAAATATGCTAAGTATACCTCAGCAAGGACCCCTGCAATCCCGTCTAGGTCAAGGGTGCCGACACCCCTGACCGCCTCCCTTTCAGCTGGAGGAACGGCCTTGATCATAGACTTGGCCACCTCGACCAAGTCAGGCTCCTGAGGGCCGGCTGCATCAAGCATAAACAAACGGATTAGACCTAGTAAAGAAGGGAGCAAGTCTAAAATTTACAAGGATAATTTCATACTTCTAGGTGGCCCAGCTGGAGTTTTAGAAGAAGTGGCCGGCTGTTTCTCAGCCGCCGCATGTTTCCTGGCAGAACCAGGAGAGCTCGCAACAGTCGTCCTCCGGGCCTTGGGGTCCGGCTGTTGGGAAGAAGAAGCTCTTGGAGCGCCCGTCTAAAAAAGAAGAAAAGAGTCAGTATATGCATAAACACAACTCCAAAAAGAGGGTGAAAGGTTCGAAGCCCACCAAGGGTGCCCCCTTGTTGGGGGAGTCGGTTGAAGACTGTTGCATGATGGAGGCCCGCAACATGGCCGCCGCAGTCTTGGAGGCGGTAATTTTGCTCATGGCGTCCGCTGCAAAAACAAATAGCAAAGTTAATAAAAGTCATAACAAGAAATGCACGGAACAACAGAGTATTCGACAGGCCGGCTACCTCTTGAGCACCGACTGCTGAGGCCACAGGCGGCCAAAAAGTACTCGTCGTAGAGCCATTTGAAGCTCGGGACGCAGTGCAGGGGTACTTGCTCTCGTACCCCTGAAGTAGAGTTCACCTTCGACTCTACTTTGAAGAGTCCTTTATCTAGGATCTCTTTCTTAGCCTTGGGGGGAACAGGCGGCATGCTGCGGCCGCCTGCAAGAAGGGGCGGATTCCTGTTCCACCTGTTGAAGCGCTTGTTCAGCTCTGTGTCTGAACTCTCAATGATGAGGAAGGTGCTCCGCCAGTCCTTCCATTTGTTTGCTTTACCTCTCGTCATGAGGTAGCCCCTGTGGCTCGTCAATTGATACCAGCCGGTACCGCCTGCCTTAGGGGTCCGACTGAGGTAGTTCATGTGGGCGAAAGCCTCGAAGCTCGGCTCCACCCCGTGTAGTTCGCACCCGGCCACATAGCCGAGTACGTTGACCCAGGAGTTCGGGGCTAACTGCCATAACCCCAACTCATACCCATCCAAGATCCGGTGAACAGCCGAATGTAGTGGGAAGCGCAGCCCAGCCTTGATGGCCGCCTCGTAGCAGCCAAAGCAGGCGCCATCATAACTGGTACCAGCCGGCCATACGACTGTGTCTTCTGGATCCGGCACGAACACTAAAAAGCCGGGGCCCATTGTGTGGTTTGCGATAAAGCTCTCCACTTTCTCTTGCATGGCCGTGATCCGGCCCCGAGGTACCGTGCAATAGTAGGGGGTATTTTGCTCTCGGTGAGAGGCTGATGGCTCCGCCCAATCGTCCCCCTTCTCAACTGAGTGAGAAAGCCTCGCCTCTTGTAGGCGACTGTTTTTCTCTTCTGTGTCCAGGGAAGCATGGCCAGAAGAGCTAGACTCGGAATCGTCCTCTGACGAGTCCGAAGAGGACGACTCCTCCCCTCTCCCGGAGGGGCCCGCCTCCTCTCCTTTAAAAGGAGCAGGAGAGAATGTAGAATTGTCAACTGTAAAATGGGAAGGGGTCACTTTGACTCCTCCCTCAGAACTGCCGGCTTTCAAGCCGCTTTGTTTCACTTCCACATCTGGCGCCTGGTTAGATGTTTCACTAATCGGCACCCTGTGGGAGGAGCCGTCTGAGTTTGAGATCCTGGCAGTCTTTTTTGTTCTGGCCATCATGCTCTGCATAGACACAGATACAGTCGGACTTTGTATAAAGGGCAAAGATGGGTCCAGAAAAGGGCAGGCGACACTCCTAGTCCTAGATTCAGCCGTCCCCGGTGACCGGCTGATCACTAACCTAGGTCGTGTCGTGTGCTTCCGTGGTGCCATTTCAATAAAGAATAAAGTAAAGAGAAAATTAAGAGTAAGAGAAACGACGGTTACCTGAACGAGTGACGATTGATGAAGTTCTGAAAATCCTTTGCAGTCGGCTTGTCAGAGCAGGCGGTAGGCAGAAAGGGTCCAAAATGTAAGAGCAAGTTCAGGGGTCCGAATGTTCTCTCACAAAGTTTTCAAGTGTGAAAATGACCGAAGTCAACACTCCTTTATATAGGAGAAGTGAGAAGGCGAAGGGTCACTTCCAGAATTCAAAATTTTGGCGGGAGAATCTCTCGGCCTCTCGCCGAGTGACACCTGTAGCAGGCCGTCGTCTGTTACAGGGCGATACCTGTCACAGGTAACACGTGACCAGTCACGTGCCACCTGTGAGGGGCAAATGATTAGGGGATTTTTCCCCACTAATCACCATCTGACAAGTGGACCAATCAGGTTCCGCCATGTGTCCGTCACATGGGCCAATAGGTGCCTGCCACGTGTCAAGCAATGATCCGTCCACTATGGACCAATTACGACACGACACGTGTCCTTCCCATGACACCTGGGATAACCGGTCACCTAGGCCCAACTTCCGAGGGAAGCCCAATCAGCCCAAGGTTAACCTAAACCTAGATTGGCACGTTTCCCGAGGTTATAAATACCTCCCTTAATCCTCATTAAGGGAGATTACGCAAAAAACGCAGATTACACACATTAAACACTCTCACCTAGAGAGACCCAATCACTTTAATTTCCGCATTAATTACTCCTTAATCAAGTACTAACTTGACCGTCGGAGGCGGATCTCCAATCATCCGGAGCATCCGTTTGTTTTGCAGGTACAGGCGTCCGGTTCCAGTCTCGGAATTGTAACTCTCCCGCAGGACATCAGAAAACCCCGAAACACTTCTAATGTGATTTCAAGCCTTAGCCGCCTATAAGTAGGTAATAATGTCATGTTAAGAGCAAGAATGAGTTGATTTTATAAGAAATGTAGAAAATAGGCAACCTAGTATCCATATAGGCCTTAATTTAGCCATTTTGGATGAAATTGCGTCCTAAAACCCTTGAATTGCTCTTCTAATGTGATTTTAAGGCTTAGTCGACTATAACTAGGTAATAATGAAATGTTAAGAGCAAGAATGAATTGATTTGACAAGAAATGTAGGAAATAGGCATCGTAGTAGTCATGTAGGCCTTATTTAGGATTTTGAATGAAATTGCGTCTTATAACCATTGAATTGCTCTTTTACTGTGATTTTGAGTCTAAGCCGCCTATAATTAGGTAATAATGCCATGTTAAGAGAAAGAATGAGTTGATTTGATAAGAAATGTAGAAAATAGGCAACCTAGTATCCATATAGGCCTTATTTTGGCCATTTTAGATGAAATTGCGTCCTAAAACACTTGAATTGCTCTTCTAATGTGATTTTAAGCCTTAGACGCCTATAAGTAGGTAATAATGACATGTTAAGTGCAAGAATGAGTTGATTTGATAAGAAATGTAGAAAATAGGCAACCTAGTATCCACATAGGCCTTATTTTGGCCATTTTGGATGAAATATCGTCCTAAAACCCTTGAATTGCTCTTCTAATGTGATATCAAGGCTTAGACGCCTATAAATAGGTAATAATGAAATTTTAAGAGCAAGAATGAGTTGATTTGACAAGAAATGTAGAAAATAGGCATCCTAGTAGTCATGTAGGCCTTATTTAGGATTTTGAATGAAATTGCGTCTTATAACCATTGAATTGCTCTTTTACTGTGATTTCGAGTCTTAGCCGCCTATAATTAGGTAATAATGCCATGTTAAGAGCAAGAATGAGTTGATTTGATAAGAAATGTAGAAAATAGGCAACCTAGTATCGATATAGGCCTTATTTTGGCCATTTTAGATGAAATTGCGTCCTAAAACACTTAAATTGCTCTTCTAATGTGATTTCAAGCCTTAGACGCCTATAAGTAGGTAATAATGACATGTTAAGATCAAGAATGAGTTGATTTGATAAGAAATGTAGAAAATAGGCAACCTAGTATCCACATAGGCCTTAGTTTGGCCATTTTGGATGAAATTGCGTCCTAAAACCCTTGAATTGCTCTTCTAATGTGATATCAAGGCTTAGCCTCCTATAACTAGTTAATAATGACATTTTAAGAGCAAGAATGAGTTGATTTGACAAGAAATGTAGAAAATAGGCATCCTAATAGTCATGTAGGCCTTATTTGGGATTTTGATTGAAATTGCGTCTTAAAACCATTGAATTGGCCTTCTAATGTGATTTCAAGCCTTAGCCGCCTAATACTAGGTAATAATGACATGTTAACAGCAAGAATGAGTTGATTTGATAAGAAATGTAGAAAATAGGCAACCTAGTATCCATATAGGCCTTATTTTGGCCATTTTGGATGAAATTGCGTCCTAAAACCCTTGAATTGCTCTTCTAATGTGATTTCAAGGCTTAGCCGCCTATAAGTAGGTAATAATGACATGTTAACAACAAGAATGAGTTGATTTGATATAAAATGTAGAAAATAGGCAACCTAGTATTCATATAGGCCTTATTTGGTTCATTTTGAATGAAATTGTGTCCTAAAACCCTTGAATTGCTCTTTTAATGAGATTTCAAGCCTTAGCCTTCTCTAACTAGGTAATAATGACATGTTTAGAGAAATAATGAGTTGATTTGATAAGAAATGTAGAAAATTGGCATCCTAGTAGTCATATAGGCCTTATTTAGGCCATTTTAGATGAAATTGCGTCCTAAAACACTGTAATTGCTTTTTTAATGTGATTTCAACCCTTATCCGCCTATAAGTAGGTAATAATGACCTGTTAAGAGCAAGAATGAGTTGATTTGATAAGAAATGTAGAAAATAGGCATCCTAATAGTCATATAGGCCTTATTTGGGCCATTTTGGATGAAAATGCGTACTTAAACACTTGAATTGCTCTTTTAATGTGATTTCCAGCCTTAGCCGCCTATAACTATTTAATAATGACATGTTAAGAGAAAGAATGAGTTGATCTAATAAGAAATGTAGAAAATAGGCAAAGTCTTAGTCATATGGGCCGTATTTGTGCTATTTTTGATCAAATTGCGTCCTACAACCCTTCAATTGCTCTTTTAATGTGATTTCAAGCCTTAGCCGCCTATAACTAAGTAATATTGACATGTTATGAGAAAGAATGAGTTGATTTGACAAGATATGTAGAAAATAGGTTAAGTAGTAGTCATATAAGCCTACGTATTAAATTTTTGCCTAACTGAAAATGTAAATGTATTTTTACATACATAACCTAAGTAATTAATTCCAACATAATTTTTGTTTATCCAAGTTTTGCAAGGTACACAAAGGAGGTCCATTGACGAGCAAGGAACTGAATGATGTTCGAGACATGTTGGCGTCTTTAATCACATATAATTTAATTTGAACTTGTTAACTACATTAATAATTAGTATTGTTTGTAAATATGATACTTTTTTTTATAAGGAGTTGTATTTTTTTTTAATAATTAGTATTGTTTGTAAAAATGACATTTCATTGTATTAATTAATATCTATGTATTGTTGTTATTATTTCAATTTAGAAATTATTATATTATTATTTTATTAGTATTAATAATAATAATAATAATAATAATAATAATAATAATAATAATAATAATAATAATAATAATAATTATTATTATTATTATTATTATTATTATTATTATTTATTATTATTATTATTATTATTATTATTATTATTATTATTATTATTATTATTATTATTATTATTATTATTATTTATTATTATTATTATTATTATTATTATTATTATTATTATTATTATTATTATTATTATTATTATTTATTATTATTATTATTTTTTTTATTATTATTATTATTATTATTTTATTATTATTATTATTATTATTATTATTATTATTATTGTTTTCGCACCGGTTTTTGCTTTGAACCGGTACTAAAAGTATTTAATATTCAAGGCGCGCAAGACTTTTGGCACCGATTCTAAGTAAAAACCGGTGCAAAAAGTTCAGTTTTTGCCACTGGTTTTCCCTAAGAACCGGTGTAAAAAGTCCTTTTTTCCCACTGATTTTGAACCGGTGCGAAATCTATGGGGTTTTAGCACCCTCCAAATACAACCCGGTTCAAAACCGGTGGGAAAGGGGGGGTTTGAACCGGTGGGGAATTCGTTTTTTCGCCTAGTGTCCCAAGTTTACTTAATTAACCATTAGGTTGAGTTCACCAACCCTTAGCCAAGAGGACTACTCACAATTCATTTTTGAGTAACATGCAAAGCTCCAAGTTGAAATTCTAAGTAATTCTAAAATTGGGGAAAAGTGATTCACTATGGATAAAGCTAACATGCAACAACAATTTATCAAGAAAAAGAGAGATTCAAGTGACTTACAATAACAAAATAAAATCAAAAAATAAGTAGAGACAAGTGAAAGAAGTTACTATTGAAGCTTCAAATGTTGAATAATTGCTGAAAATATGAGAATGATCCTTGAAGTTTGCTTCTACAATGATTAGATTTTTGAGTTTCCAAACTAGATCATCAACTAATTTAATGAACTAAGGTGCTAACTAAGAGAGTTTTTGCTGAAAACTATTCTACTGTTTTCTAATCTCCTCTCAAAAAACAATCTAAAAAGGAACTTAAATAGTCCGTACAAAGTTGGATGATATCGGGAAAATGTCCGACTGAACTCTGGGTAGGTTCGGTCGAACCTCCCTGATCCTTGTTTGGTCGAACTTTTGAGGTTCGACCCCTCCTGCAAAATTGCTGAAAACTGGTTTGACACTGCCTTCTTTGCACCTTGGAGGTTCGGTCAAACTTTTCAAAATTTTGACCACACCTTGGTTTGAGCGAACCTTTTAGAGGTTTGGCCACACCTCCTCTTGCACTTTCTTTTCTTCCTCCTTTCCTTTTGCTCCTCTTGCCTTTGTCCATGCCTCCATACTTGGCCAAAGGGCCTCCCAGCGTGCTTAAGACCGCCATGGAACTTGCAAAAGATAGCAAAGATCACGAGAGCATGGGGATGATAAAATAATGCATAAAGATTATCAAAACAAGCGCAGATAAGCATAATTTTCATCAACACATAAAGAAGCCATAAGAGGAGAAATGAGGTGGAAAAACCTAAGAAAAATAGGAGGAAAAAGACCTAAACACTACCTCTAAGAGTGACATAAATGTCACTCATCAGCTATTAATTTGCTCTTGCCTTATAGTTTGTGTTCTTCCCTAACTTCATAACAAGAAATTATATTTTCCACCAGGGAAAGAGCATTTTTATTTTCCTAACTTGACTTTGTATAGATCATTAATATGTGCGTGCTTCAAACAAGACTACATGTCACAGAGATCAAGATGGAAAAGCTTGGGGAGCTTGTTGGAGTAGTCCGAGGGTGCATAAAATAAGTGGCGTTTGGTCTCAGGAGAAAAAAAAAAGAAAAAAGAATAAGCCATGGCTCATCTCAACCTGCTGTCAACAAGCATTCCAAACTTTACTGCTTCTCTAATTTATATGAAGCGTATGTGTACAAGGAGTAGGAAGAGGTACATGTCAATTACTTAGTTGATTAGTTGGGGGTTCTCAGCAAGAAGATTTTGGTTTTAGAGGATGACCTTCTCTTTCATGTTGCAAATTTTTTCATATATGAGTTGCTTCTTATTAAGTAACACTAAGTACATGTTTGGTATGAATCTAGGAAAGAAAATGAAAAGGAAAAAAAAGAAAAGAAAAAGTAGACAAAATTTCTCTATAAGTAAATTATATTCCTTATGTAGTAGATGTGATAAGCCGGAATTTGAGTGTTTTGTAATGTGTTGTGCTAGTGTGCGTGAGGTTTCTTGGAGATGTGATGTGTGTAGTATGTATAAGATTGTGTTGTGTTGTGTTATGTGTTGGTGTGTTTGAGCTAGATAGTTAGATTGGGGCAGTTTTTTAAAAGATACGAAGGGAGAGGGTGTGTTAAGATTTATGCTACTTTGACTATCTAATGCATTGACAAGTAACTCGATAATTTTAAGCTTCAATTCCTTATAAGTGCTAAACTATTGCATGCTTCCTGTTACTTGATATGTAAATGAAACTCTTACAAAAGTAATTAAATTGATGTAAGAAGTAAATAGTAATACATAAAAACTCAAAATTTTGGAAATTTGACATTGTGGTGAATATTTTGTTGCTAGGTGTTCTAAAACCTATTAGTTCAAATGGTAGAGCACTATGCTGATGCATAGGGGTGTAGGTTCAATTCCTAAATAGGTTATCTCCAAAAGTAAATAATTACACTCTAAAGTAAATAAAAAAAACCCCTAACGTAAATAAAAAATAATGAAAATAAGAGCATAACCCACTGCCCTTTGTTGCACACCCTTAACAATATTGATTGCACCACTTTCAACCTGCACATTCATGAATCCTTATCTCCACGCATGCAAGCAGCAATCTAAGGGAAAAGTATATGAGTTGAGGATTAAGTAAATGTTTTCAAATTAAAAGTAAATAAATCAATGTAAAAAGTAAATAATTTAATTTTTTGGTAAAAAACTAATTATACATAGATAAAGTTTCAACTAATAAACAAACCTACATGGGAATCGAACCCACATCCTTTGTGCATTTGCACAATGCTCTACCAATTGAGCTAGTAGGCTAGTATATATTATACATTTGATGTAAAAGTAAATCAAAATACCTACAAAGTTAAAAAAAAATGGCTAAAAAGTAAATTAAAACATCATTAGAGTAAATAAATAATATTACTTCTGCTCATGCTTTTGCTGCTCCTCACAGGCTTCCAAGGTGCACAGGTTGCACTCTTGCTCACAGCAGCTTCCCATTTTCCTCAACTCTAAGAACTCCCAAGCAACATTTACACCGTCGACGGCAGAGCAGAAGTAGAATAGAAGCAGCAGGCGGCAGAGCAAAAGTAGCATAGTAGCAGCAAGCCATGGCAGGGAAGCAGCTGCAGCAGCAGCTGTAGAGAAGCAACCTTCACAAAACCAATCGGCTCTAAACAAGAACTACAGCACCAACGTACCCATGAGGACATGTACTAAGCACGCGGTACTTCCCTGGCATTTCAACAACATATTTGACAAGGGTTTCCCGACTAACTCGAGATTTGGAAATGACCCATACAACTGGACGAAGATCATTGAATAGTGTTCTGAAGTTCTGTATGAATGACTGACAATAAAGACCCCTCGCATTCCAATGCAAAGCAGTGGTACCTCTAGGGATTAAGTTGGCATTATCGGTGTCAGGGCAACGTTTACAATGGATGTCTACCTAAATGTAACGATGTGGCCTAAAATACATTCTCCTCATAGTAACACCAAAGCATAACAAGTGGCAAATAGAATCCACTCGCACTACATGGAGATAATCTGTGAAAGGTGCCACAATTAGCGTAGCGAGGGACGTTGGGAAACTGTACACCACCGAGTTGTGAACCTGGATGTTAGGAGTAGGAACTATTATTGAAAGTAATTCTTCTAGGAGCAAATTAGTAGAATAATCAGATTCCCGCAACTTTGACGAACACCACTCGAAGAACTCCTAAACACCCGGATGGATGTCAGGATGCTCGTCGACAAGAGGAAGATGTGGCACAATAGCCTAATCACCATCAATGGTCATCACATCAGCTGTGAATCCATTTTGATTAGTTTTGGTGGAGAACATTGCTTTGATGACGTCATCCGCAGTGTGTGGGTTCCCATGGTATTAGTCGTTCTTGCTGAGGTAGTATTTCATTTTGTTGTAGTCAATCACAGGTTTGGTGTTAGATTTCAAACGACTAAATAGATTACGGCTTTAGGGTGGTAAAAAATGTGCCCATGGTGGTAGTCGTTCTCGCTGAGGTAGTATTTCATTTTATTGTAGTCAATCACAGGTTTGGTGTTAGATTCAAACGACTAAATAGATTACGGCTTTAGGGTGGTAAAAAATGTGGTTGCCGCCTTGAATCTCATTCATGGCTATTTGTTTTGGAAGGGAGTTGCGGTTTTTGCTCCTTAGGAACATTGTACATCAGACTAATTTGTGTACTGTGTTTCTGTAATACCAACACCATACTCTAGTACTACCAACTCCACCCAAAACAAATGTTTGATAGTATTAACATTATAAACAAACAATGTTACATTACAGATCTTCAATTGGTGAATATTCTTCCTTTTAGGACATCATATACTATTTGGCCATAGCCTGCTGCCATTGCAACGGAACTTTACGTCAAAATAGAAAGAACCTTTGGAATGACATGTCCATTAATGTACCAACAACACATGATTGCATACTAAGAAGGTTGTTTTTTTTTAACCACATATATTTTGGAGGGAATTTTCCCGCCTACTACGTATTCAACCTTAACCTTATGCCTCCTTGTTCTCCTATATAATAGATTACTTAATTATTCAACCTTTGAACCTAATAAATAAAAAATAGCCTTATAATTTTTAAACAATGTCAAGGGTTTCTTCTGGAAGTTTCGGCCACACTCGTAACCGACACGTCCACCACGAACAACCTGAAATTTCGTGGGTGGGAGTATTGTGATGCTCGCATTGTGGATCAACCGTTCTCGACATACGTGTATTAAAAACAGCAAACAACCCCGAGAGATTGTATTACAAGTGCCGTCGATACACTTATTTCAAATGGTGTGAGGAAGAAGATCTTATAAGATCTGAAGACATGGTCCCAAAGAAGTTAATTGGTTTAGGATTGGGTCACATCTTATCGCAATTGGAAATGATTCATGATTCAACCGATGTTCTGAAAAAGGTTCTTGTAGGGATGATTATTATTTTTATTGTAATGTATGTTTTATTTTCTTCTTAGTTATTGTCAAGGGTCCTTAATCAGTATTTGTAGAAGTACTTGTAGCATGATAAATTTGCTATTGGTCTATGAATAAATGCTGCTTCACCACTATTGACATCGCAAATTGTTCATAACATTGTTCATTACAATTACAACTAAGAAATACTTGAAATTAAAAGATATATGGAAAATAAACCATAACAATAAACTTAGTACATTTACTATTATAACTACATTAATAATAAGTATTCGGTTACAAGACGATGTTCATAACTTCAGCATCTTCACTTAGTGGAGAATAACCTTTTTTGGCTGTTCATTACATCACTGCCGTTTGACTGCAACCAAAGTAAATACCAACTTTTTAGTACAATATACTATTACTAACAGCACAACATACCATCAAGTTTGACACCTACCATTGTTGGTACATTTCAACATACCACCATGTATGACTCCTACAATTGTAGGTATATAATAACATACTGAAATACAATGTGTAGGTACCATCTAAGTTGAAACCTCTAGTTGATGGTACTTATTACAATACAATAACAACATACAATAATAACATATTATCAATTGTGAAACCCATGCTTCTTGGTACATATGAGCATACCACTTTGTAAATGTATGAAAGGTAAATGAACCACTTACATAAAAGGAAAGGTCTACATCTGCTCTTCCCTGTCTTTGTTTAGAGGATGAATAACGGGGGTCACCTCTTTTTTAAGCCATAAAATAACAACACCCCTGGGACAACCTCACTAAATAATTAACTTTCCTAATTAGTTCCGAACCCTCTATCCGAATAATACACTTGTTTGAAGGACACCATTCCTTTCATTGAAATCGAGGATGAATTGATCAAGGCTGCTGGTAGTAGCAACAACAACAATAACAACACTTAGAAAAATAAAAAGAACGACAGTCCTTCTTCTTCGTCTTCCAAGCCAAACAACACTACCAACAACAGTAGCCAGTACAATCTCAATGTTGTGTTGGCTCTTGACGCTCCTATACTAAAGTTTCAAAGTAAAAGAAGGGTTTACACACCTTTAGGAATGAACTATGACACTGCTTTTGATTGCCTTCACAGTCAAGGGCTAATCATGCTTGTTGGGCCATTTCCAGAGCCCAAGCTGGAAGACAGAAGTGCAAGCTAGGACCCCAATGCCCATTGCAAATTCCACCCAGGTAGGGATCAGACTACCTAACAATGTTGGGAATTGAAGGATGTTATTCAGGATCTGATGGATGCCAATCAACTTCCTGACCCTCCAAGGGCCATGAAACCTGATATTCAAACAGGTCCACTATTTGAAGCTTTGGCTATTGTGGGGGGATGAAATCTCCTTTGATCTATCACTACTTATTCAATCTATGGACAAACCTCTCCCAGAAGTTATTTTTGTCCCAAATTATGAAGAAGTCAATGGAGTTTGAGACAGTGATGATGAAGATGTCTATCTCAAGGACATGACTTATTCACCCCTTGGAGCTATCAATCATGAAGTTGGTGATGATGTCTAGGGTGCTCTCAGCTATGAGAACGGTGATGATGTTTAGGGTGATCTTGAAGTCGAGGTCCTCACTAGGTCTGGAAGGGTGTAACAACCTGATGCACCTCCATTTCAACCACAAGCATAACCAGTAATTGATCCCATCGATCCTCTAGGCAACAACGTAATCAAGCAACTTCAAAAGATCAAGGTGGAAATAAATGTGTGGAAGCTTTTGGCTACCTCCCATGAGCATCAAAAGGTTGTGATGAATGCTCTTGTTAAGGTAGGAGTTGATAGTGACATGACTCCTCAGGGGCTAGTTAACTTTCTTACTATTGAATTACCAAGTTCAAACAATCTGATTTCTTTCTCTAACAAGGATTAACCCTTAGAGGGTAATCAACACAACAACGCATTGCACCTTACTGTAGTGTGCAGGAAAATGAATGTTCCTATGAGCCTAGTGATAATGGCTCAGCAATCAATGTATGCCCCCTTCGCACTGCGAAGAAGCTTATTGGCATAAAAGATGAAGAATTAATCCCCTCCACTCAAGGGATCCGAGCTTTTGATTATACTCGCAGTCAAGCAGTGGGTACAATCATGTTGAACATTACTATTGGAGCTATTGAACGTCGCATCAAGTTTCAAGTGGTAGACATTAAAGCTTCCTTCAACCTATTGCTAGGACGCCCTTGGGTTCATGAGCTAAAGATGATTCCTTCATCGTTGCACTAGAAAGTCAAAGCAATAGTTGGAGGGATTCCAATCACTATTGATGCTTCACCTATGCGCATCCAGGTCATCGATACCCCCATTGTTCCAGTTGAGCATGACGAAGAAGATGAAGATCTCTGGGGCTTTTCTTTGGAAGACGATCTTATGATCGAGGAGGAAGAGAAGTGTCACCTTGACTTTGATCCTTATTCTAATGCCAATGTCAATGCAATCATGAAGAAACAAGGGCATTTTCTTGGAATGACCCTAGGAATTAAGAAGAAAATGGCCAAACTTTGGTGCTATCATGGTGAACCCAAGAAGGACACCTTTGGCTTAGGATTCAAACAGACAAAGGAAGATATGAAGTAAGTTGTGCTCAAGATGGTCGCTCGCAGCAGAGCTCGTGCCATGAATAGAGAAATGCCTATGGATCCCTATCTTCTCACTCTCAATGGCCAATATATCAAGGAAGGGGAAGACTTTTCATGCTACAAATTTCCTGAACCTTTCATTTACAATGGAAGGCGCGAGCCAGGATTCAAGGTCTTCATGGATTGTGATTTCATCGACGAAAGCATCCCTTTCCTAACTACTAGGGAACCAGCTAGTCCAGGCTCAGAGAATATGGCTATTAATCTTCTCTTTGGGCTCGAGAGGAATGAACCCAAGCGCATCGACAATGATAACTCTGCACTCATCCTGGCTGTTATTTCGAACAAGGAGTTTGACCCCTATGAGCTCATTGTCCCAGCTGAAGGTGTTCTGAAGGGTTGACGCTAGATTGTGAAGATCACTACTCCAAGTAGAGAAAAGTTTGAAGTCACCATTGGCGAAGGCCCCATGTTTGATGAATCTAAATTGTTGGAGTCCAAGTTTGAGTCTGAGTCTGTCTATGATCCTATAGGATCTAAGGCTAAACCCCTATCTGCTATTGAGTCCTTTTCTGTAGTTGCTGCTAGTGTCAAGTCTCTTATTGAGTCTCCTCCTTCTATCCTCAATAATTCTGGTGAGGTCGCAGCTGACCTTGCTCTCTTTGATGTAATGGTTAATGAATTCAACAACATGAGTACTTTTACTTACGATGCTTGCCATTCCCTTAACCCTGATCAATATTGCTTTGCTAATTATGAAATGACAAAGAAATAATAAAAGCAATGGAAGAACATGATAATAAAACTGCAGTAATTGAAGATATAGAAACAATTAATATTTCTAATCATACTACGCTCAAAGAGGTTAAAATTGGATTAGCACTAAGTCATGATGAGCGCAAAGAACTTATTAACTTCCTTAGTGAATTTGTTGATGTATTTGCTTGGTCATATCAAGATATGCCAGGTATTGACAAGGACATAGCTCAACACACGATATCACTCATTCCAGGTAAGAAGCCCATCAAGCAAAAGCTGCATCGAATGAAACCTGATATGACCCTTAAAATCAAAGATGAAATCAAAAGCAACTAGCCGCAGGCTTCATCAAAGTATCCAAATATATATATATCCAGAATGGATCGCCAATGTGGTTCCAGTTTCCAAGAAAGATGGAGAGTCTGAATGTGTGTTGATTACAGGGATCTCAACAAAGCAAGTCAAAAAGATGGGTTCCCTCTACCTAACATCGACATTCTAGTTGACAACACAGCAAACCATGCACTCCTCTCCTTCATGGATTTGTATGCCAGATATAATCAAGTATTGATGGCCAAGGAAGACATGGAGAAAACCACATTCATTGCATAGTGGGGGTACATATTGCTATACAGTAATGCCATTCGGGTTGAAAAACGCGGGTGCCACCTACCAAAGAGCAGCGAGAGCATTGTTACATGACAAAATGTATAAAGAAGTGGAGGTCTATGTTGATGATATGATTGTCAAATCAAAAGATCGACCAAGCCACATCATTGCACTCCGTAAGTTCTTTGAACGACTTCATAAGTACAACATGAGATTAAATTTTGAAAAGTGTGCATTTGGAGTTACATCAGGAAAACTCCTTGGCTATGCGAACAGTTCTCGAGGGATTGAGATAGATCCCACAAAGGTCAAGGCAATCATGTCCATGCCACCACCCAAGACAGAGAAGGTGATTCGAGGTTTCATTGGAAGATTGCAATACATAACACTACAAGAAATAGGCCGATTTCCGACGAACTGTTTCCGACGGACACGTAATTCCGTCGGAAAACTTAGAAATTCCAACGGATTTTCATTTTGTCGGATATTCCGTCGGAAAATTCCGACGGAATAAAAATCCTTCAAAATATAAGGTTTTCCGACGGAATTAAAATTCCATCAGAAATTTTAATTTCTGACGGAATTAAAATCCGTAAGAATATTCCGACGGAATATTCTGTCGGAAAACCTTATATTCCGACGGAATTAAAATCCGTCAGAAGATTCCGACGGAATATTCTGTCGGAATTTAAGAATATAAAAAAACCAAACCCTTAGCTCTCCTTCTCATTTCTCTTTCTCTCTCCTTCTCTTCCTCCCGTTTCTCGGTTTTTTCTCTCTCCTCTCCTCTCCTCCGCCTCTCTTCTCTTTCTCTCTCCTCAGCTCTTTCCTCTTCTCTTCCTCTCTAACCTCCTCTTTCCCCTTCTCCTTCCTTCTCATTCTTCGTCCTCTTTCCTCTTCTCCTTCCTTCTCCTTCTTCGTCCTTTCCTCTTCTCCTTCCTTTGTCCTCTTTCCTCTTCTCCTTCCTTCTCCTTCTTCGTCCTTTCCTCTTCTCCTTCCTTTGTCCTCTTTCCTCTTCTCCTTCCTTCTCCTTCTTCGTCCTCTTCGACCACTGCACCGACACCAACCACCAACGACACCAGCAGCACCGACAACCAACAACCACCGCGCAAGCATCTCAAGGTTTCCACAACACCACCACCGCGAAACAACGGCCACCGTCGCAACAACACCAAGGTTTTTTTGTAGATCTAGTTTTAGTTAAGGTTAAATTGTAGATCTTGTTTTGTTTTTGAACATTATGATTATAGTTAATTATTTTTGTAATTGTAATTGTAGTTTATAAATTTATTAGATCTTTGTAATGACAATAGTGAATTTTGTTTTTCTTTCTTTCTGTTTTTTTTTTTAATTGAAAGTCAGATCAAATATGCATGGTTTAGATCTTATTTTTGTGGGAATTTTTGTTTCGGATTTTATTTTGTTTTGGATTTTACGTTTTTTTTTTCGAATTTGATATTTTTATTTTGTGGGTATTTTTTTTTCGTTTTTCTGGGTGGGTGGGTTAGGGGGTTGGTTAGGTGGGGTGGTGGTGGCTCGACAGGGTGGGGGTCTGGTCAGGGGTGGGTGGGTGGGGTTTGGGAGGTTTAGACAGGGTGGGTGGGGTGGTGGAGGTTTGGACAGGGTGGGTGGGGTGGGGCTGTCTTTTTTTTTTTTATTGATTTTTCCGATGGATTTTCCGTTGGAATATACCACTTCCGACGGAATTTCAATTAAAGTCAAAAACAGTGCTGACAGAATTACATCCGTCGAAATTCCGTCGGAAACTTGTCTTCCGACGGAAAAGGACGAATTTCCTGCGAATGGTTTTGCGACAGACTGATTTTGACAGAATTCTGTCGGAAGACCGTTTTCCTACGGAATTTCCGATGTTTCCGACGGATTTTTTCCGTCGGAATCAAGGTTTT
The DNA here is from genome assembly GCF_001683475.1 of Chenopodium quinoa. Lineage (NCBI taxonomy): Eukaryota > Viridiplantae > Streptophyta > Magnoliopsida > Caryophyllales > Amaranthaceae > Chenopodium > Chenopodium quinoa. The sequence continues at coordinate 6,154,006 of NW_018745286.1, read as the reverse complement.
TTCTTGTAGTGTAAGTAGGTTCATATCCAAACTCACTACGGTATGTGAACCTATATTCAAAAATCTCAAGAAGAGTTGGATGATGAATGCCAAAAAGCTTTTGACAAGATCAAGACAGGTTTGGTGAATTCATCTGTGCTAGCACTCACAATACCAGACATTCCTCTTCGACTCTACCTTACGATCACAAGAGAAACGATGGGGGCAATGCTAGCACAAGAAATTGATGGCATAGTAAATGCAATCTACTACTTAAGTAAGAAGCTTCAAGGCTATGAGGTCCGTTTTATAGCTCTCGAAAAATTGTGTCTCACACTTGTGTGGGCTGTAAAGAAGTTAAGACCTTATATTCTCACTTATAAAGTGCATGTCGTGTCAAAGATGGATCCTCTCAAGTACTTGTTCGAGAAAACCACTATCAACGACAGATTATTAAGGTGGATAGTCAACCTTGCTGAGTTTGACTTGAAGTTCATGCCACAAAAAGCCATCAAAGGTTCCGTAGTTTTTGAGTTCTTAGCTGATTTCCCATTAGAAGAACCTGAGACGGCGGAAGAAGAATATGATTTCCCTGATGAAGATTTGCTTATGGCTGAGGACGATAGTTGGACGCTCTATTTTGATGGAGCTTCAAACTAACCAAAAAAGGTTGTGGAGTAGGAGTTTTACTCGTATCACCCAATGAAGAGCACGTCACAATCTCTATGAAGCTCGATTTCGATGTCACCAACAATGCTGCAGAATATGAAGCAAGGATCTTGGAATTAAAGATACCTGGTGCTTTGGAAATTATGAAGATATGAATCTTTGGTGACTCTTCATTAATCATTAACCAAATCTCCAAGAGATGGAAAGTGATAAGTGAAAGTTTTACTATGTATCAAGCTCATCTGGAAACTCTCACGGAGCAACTAGATGAAGTGGAATACACTTATTTACCTAGAGAAGAAAATCAGTTCACTGATGCACTAGCAAAGTTAGGTTCATTGGTCTGGATCCTAAGGGATACAGTCCGAATGCCATTAACTATACAACGAAGATATCAACCAGCGTATGTTCATGCACTTGATGATGAACAAGACTCACAAGAAGTAGACGAAGAGCCATGGTACACAGATATTTTCAACTATGTGACAAAAGGAGAATACCCTCACAACACTGATAAAAGGGCATGCCGTGCTTTGAGTCTCCTAGCCTCATAGTATGTGCTCGTTAGGGGAGAACTCCATAAGAGGACCGTGCTAGGAAGAAGTCTGTTGTGCATAGCCAATAAAGAAGAACACAAAATAATAGAGGACCTTCACGTCGGAATATGTGGAACGCACATGAATGCAAAAATGTTAGTCCAGAAAATAATGCAACAAGGGTACTATTGGAATACCATGGAAAAAGATTGTCACGAGTACGTTAAAAAATGTATGAAGTGTCAAATCTATGCAAATTTACAACATGTTCCTCCATCGCTCCTCTACACAAACACCTCTCCCTGGCCTTTCTTTACTTGGGGAATCGACATCATTGGGAAAATAACACCACCAGGACAAGGAGGACAAGAGTTCATCCTTGTAGCAATCAATTACTTCACCAAATGGGTCGAAGCCGCCTCATATGCTAAGCTTGCAGCAAAACATGTAGTTCAATTCATCGAAAAGAACATCATATGCCGCTATGGTGTGCCACAAGAAATGATCAGTGATAATGGATCGCATTTCCAAGCTGAGTGCGCAAAACTATTTAAGAAATATCAAATCCAAAATCAGATACCATCACCTTACAGGCCACAAATTAATGGTGCGGTAGAATCAGCCAATAAGAATGTAAAGACCATCATCGAAAAGATGACGGAAAACTATAAAGATTCGCCAAGCAAGCTATATTTCGCTCTTTGGGGCTATCGAACTCTTATTCGTACATCAACGGGGGCCATTCCCTTCTCTCTATTCTATAAAATTAAAGCCATCCAACCAATCGAGCTAGAGATTCCTTCTCTACGGATTGCGTTAGAAAGCCAAATAGACGAAGTCAATTGGATGACAGTGAGATATGATGAACTAGTCTTATGATCCGGAATTGGTCCTTGATCAAGACCTTCTGCAACCTAATGAGCCTAATAGTTCAAAGGGCCCAAACATACGTTAATTGTCCATAGGCTGTTCATTCATGGCTCCAAAGTATGCAATGTTCCACGCATGGGTTTCAACATAGCCCCATCTTTGTACAAGTTATTCGTGACTTGGATGGATGAGTAAGCTAGGAGTTTATTTGCTTTGGATGCCTTGATGATATTCGTAGCATTGGGATGGAATATTCTCTTGTTCCAATCAGTTTTGAGGCAGCCAAGACAAAAGAATAAAGAAGGGGGAGTTACACGGTTTTAAGTGTGTGATCAAGAAGAGATTTACTCTCTTGTTGGGCGCCATTTTAGGGTGTAACTTCCGTAGTTAATTTGCACTTTTATTTTTAATTAATTTTATGTTTTATTTTCAAGTTGTTAGAGAGTAATTAGCTGAGTTAATTGCAGTAATAAAGTTGTAAATGAAAAGCCATTGAAGTAGGGAGAGCTGGGCGTATTTGTAGCAAGTTCCTAAAGGAACTTCTTAAGGAACTGCTTTAAGGAACAACAACAGCTATTATTCTTCAATATGTGACGGTTTTCATGGGAACTGTTACACCTAAGGGCTGAATGTGGTTGGCGACTTTTGAGTTTCGTTTTTTTAAATTAGCTAAGTAAGATAATTAATGTAACTACTTCCTTAGTCTATAAAAGGAAGTCTAGTCTAGCTTTAGTAATCAGATTATTATGAATGAAATATTTATCTTTGAAATATACTTTGTATTATTTCTAATTTTAACTTGTGGATTCAAGTTACCGGAACTCGTGGATTCGAGTTTGTGAGTTAATCCGGAGTGTTCGGGATTAGCTTGTCTTATGGTTAGTAGAGTAAGTGTTCAACTCTAACCATACCTATCCTTGTTTAGTAGTGCGATTGTTCCTTGCTTGTCAAACCTTGAGTTCCACACTCTTAGGAACTAGTTCATGTTCCTTAATCTGTTCCCACGTAAACACCTAGCCTAAACACTTAACCCATAACCCGAAACACACAACCTAACCTTAGATTCCGCATCATCTTACTTGACGAAAAACACTTGGCAGCTTTAGGCATCATGTCCAAACCTACCAAAAGCGTATGGCACGACATTTCAATAAAAAGTAATGATTAGGAATTTTAAAGAAGGCGATTTGGTACTTAAAGCACCTCTCAAAATTGTGTTGGATCCAAGAAGAAAATTTAGGCCGAATTGGTCTGGTCCGTACATTGTCAAGTCAATATTATCCGGCGGAGCGACACAATTAGTGAACATGGACGACAATGGCTTATATAGTCTAACCAACTTGGATCAACTCAAGAAATTTTATGCTTAATTGCACGGGTTAAAGATCCAATAGAGCTACGTTTGCCCTGATTCCGTTTTAAGGAAACGTTGGCAACCCCTCAAGGGGGCCCGGTCACTTTAATAATTAAAATCCCTCCTTCGTCATCAAGCGCGCAGCGAACAAAGAAGCAGAGCATTAAAAACTGGAAGCCGCGCACAATAGCAAGTACCACGCCACGGCATGATCAACTGCAACGCGGCATAAGCGCCGTGGTAAGGAAGGAAACATCGTGACACGGCAAAAATGTCGTGGGACGATATTAAGTTTTGCGAAATACCTGCTGCTTTATTTTTTCGATGATTATTTTTATTATTCTTCCATTACATCCGACTTCATGACTCGGATTAAAAAAAAAAAAGAAAGTCATTGTAAGTTCTAATTAAGGCAAAAATAAATACACTATTATTAATAAAAAAAAGTGTCACTACAATTATCGCCATTATAAGCCTTATTTAAATTAAAACTTCAATCATAAATGCAAAGCAACATTGATTTAATCCTTCTTCGCGTTACGAACTTCTTTCTTTTTCTCAACCTTGTCAGCCTTCACCATTATTGTATCCTTAGTAGCTCGAACCGTCACCCCCCTTGTCGAACTTTCACCCCTTTCATAGTCCTTAGGTCGTTTCTCCTTATAAACCATCTTGTCTTTACCCCTTCCTTGTACCGAACTGTTCTTTCTAGGCATGATAGGAGTCTTAAACACAATTTCTTGTGATCTCAGACCAAGACGATCTGTAGGGGGCGCTTTCTTGCTTCCAAGTCATTCCTTCACATCAACATCCATAAGATTTTTTGATTTCATCTAATCATGCTTGCGTGACCCAACTCTTTCTCTTCTACTCCGAGGATTCAACCAAGCTTTGTATTCACTAGTTAAGGGTGGAGGAGGTTGATCGCTAGCAGAAACAGTCCACATTGGCCTTCCAAGCCAGCATTCCTCAAATTTATGAACATTACTTTCATACATTGATACTTCACGAGGACTACAATTATGTCATTGAACTACTTGTTTAAGTCCATATTGCCACATCAAACGGGATGGATAGTACAATGTAAATTTTGAAAGGCTAGGAATTCGACAATATAGGGTTTCATTCGTTCCAATCATCCTAGTCAATCTCCACCAAGGCACCACCCACCTAAGGGAAAATTCCCTCCGTGTAAAGAACGCCTTCCAATCATCATATGATATGTTCGAAGAGTAGATTTTCTTCCTACGAACAAGGTCATTAGGACCTTATTTTTCGACATCGTCGGGGCTTCAAACAATCCTAAGCGTTCCATCAACCAAATCTGCAAAACAAAAAAAAGAAAAAAATAAAATAAAATAAAAAAAACTGAAAAAACCGCAGATGGTTAGTTTCGCATTAAAAAATAATTATTTTTGATTCAGGATCAAGATTTTGTTTTTTACCTGCAACAGTATTAGAGAGCCCTTCATGACGACTTTCCAATCATGCTTCGCTTCATCAAGACTTCGCAGGGTTTCTTCAAGACAAGTAGGCATGGAGGATCTTCCAGATTCAACATGTTCAAGCATAGAAACTTGACTAGCATGTCCTACTCTATCGTTTGCAAATAAAAGCTTGCTAAACATACAAAAATTAAAAGCTCTTCTACGATAAACATGATATGATCAGAAGGAGCACGATTAAAGTATAAATTTGCATGCTTTACTAAATCTACTTCCCTACCACATATAATATTATTCATTTCTGCACCTTTCAGATTAAGGTGACGTTCGAATCGTGGTAGTAGTTTTCATGCAAAGTAGGCATCGCAACCAGTAATCTTGTAGGGGAAGCCAAGAATAACACCAAATTCTTACGGCAGACGAGAAGTTTCATCATACTCAAACTTGAAGCAATGTGTTTCTAGACTCCAATAATCCAAGGCTGCTCTTAGAAAATCATGTTCAATTGCTACGTGCCTTAATGCTCATAGACCTCTGATAAAGAATGTTTCTAGTTCTTTTTTCTCTGCGTTAGTCAAAGAATACGACCAATCGCGCATTGTGTTGTCAAAGCCTTGAGACATTATTATTGGAGTATGAAATTCTAATTATTTTGTGTTTCGTAATTATGCATATCACGAATTACCGGTCATAATTTATAGCTAAACAGAGTCTAGAAACGAGTAAACTATGTCCAGTAGCACGCATAAAGGTACTGTGACACGACAGGATTACCGTACACAATCAGCACCAAATTTCATCCCTCGACCCCTTATTTCGGATTTTCTTTGGATTTTTTTATCCTCTGTTCTCCTTATCTGTTTTTCAGGAGTTTTATTATAACTCCCCTTTTCCTTAGGGTTTTTATTTTTAATAAAACTCTACCTTTTTTTCCTATCTGTTTATTTTCTCCTTCTTTTTTATTTTGGGAAAGTTTAAAAAAACTTGTCCCATTTTTATTTATTTTTATTTTTGGGGAAGTTAAAAAAACTTGTCCCATTTTTATTTAATTTTATTTTTGGGGAAGTTGTAAAACTTGTACCATTTTTTTATTTTAATTTTTATTTTTGGGAAAGTTGTAACTTGTCCCATTTTTTTTTATATCATTTTATTTTCATTTTTTTGCGGAAGTTGTAATACTTGTTCCATTTTTTTTGGGGAAGTTGTAAAACTCTTTGCATTTTGCATCTTTTTGGTTTTTCTTTTTCGAGAGAAGGTCGGTACCCTCCACTTATGAAATATTACGGAAATTTTTCGCTTCATTAATCATACACAATCACACACAAATAGTCACTCACAAACACTAACATACACAAAAATTGAGAAAATAAAGTGCATAATGTGAATAAAATGTACAAAATGGTCATAATACAGTGATAGTGTCAAGTGTCAATAATAGTACAATAAAGTCCCTCAATCAAAACTCTCCTGATCCAGATGAACTAGGTACAAACTTTGGGTCAAGCTCTCTCTAGCTCCGATAAGGAAGTGGCCCGCCAAAAAGTCCCTCCATCATCCGAGTATGTGGAGTTGAGTTTATGCCCGACCCCACAACTTCCCTAGAAGTCAATGTCAAGGAAGACCCTGACCAACTGGTAAACTACATAGGCTGAGAGAACTGCTCCCAAAACATGGGCACAGTCGGCAGGGGCATCGTCGAATAAACCATAGCCGAATATAAGCCCTGATCTAGAGGAGAAGTCACCGGCCTCAACATGAGCTAAGAAAACTGAAAAGGCTGAGTCAGCTGCGGCTGCTGCCACTACGATTGAGGATGCTGTTGGACCTCCGGAGATCGCCGATGACGACTAGACTCTAACTCGCCCGAGCCTCCATCCCTCGAACGCGAGTGAGACCTTTGCCGCTCCTGAAACACAAAGTTGAGGTAATGATCAACGATGTAAAAAAAACAAAAGACAAAAATGAAAGAATTCAAGTATAAACATACCTCGTGGACGCCATCTAGACTACTCCGACGATTCGCCCCACGCCGCAACTTGATGATGCAATACTTCAGAGCGTCAATAACACGTAGCATACTCATCGCGTCCGAACACTGAACCTAGAAACAAAAACATCAAGTCAGTAACAAGCAATATCAAATGAAGTCAGAACATCATGCGAAGAACTCACCGGCTTCATGTCCTCAGCACAAGACTCCTGGGACTGTTTATAGCTCTTCGAAGCATCGTTAATATGCTCCTCGACCATGTCAATCGGCCTCGGATAGCGAATCGACTGGCATGGGATTTCAAGTCTCCCACTACGACGAGCAGTCCTCTAAAATATGATCGAATAATCGAGTTATTCGATGGTTTAAAGATGGCTACAATAAAACATGTTTCTTAAAAAGCAAACCTGAAAAAGACGTGGTGGCAGAGCCAAGAAAGGAAACAACTCCCGGGTATAGTCGGAATCCATACGAACAATCTCTCACTAAGAGATCCAAAGTCGACCTCTGACATGTATGAGCGCCTCCAGCGAAGGCATATCTAACATCAACTGAGGAGGATGCACCAGCACTACAAAACGGTCAGTACTATGCGAAATGCCGTAGAAAACGACACGATTTTTCGTGATTTCTAAAGTTTCCTTAAGACCAACAATGTTGGCCAAGGGAGGGTACTAGATCTCGATTAGAATCTGAAAGGACAAAAATAGGGTGAATGCCAAGACGTAGTGTTAAGATAAGGAAAATAAAATAAAGAGTCGATCCTTACACCAACATCGGTGGTACCCTAACGCAACAACCTTCGAAGACTCGCCACTGAGTCAACGCGTGACTCGCCCGCTGACGCTAGCTCGCGCCAATTGGACACCCGCGAAATAATCACCGATGCCGCCGAGGAGCCAATCCCAGGAAGTACTCGTGAAACCACAGGTGCAACAAGGCTAATCTTTGAGCTCATGAGCCAAAGAAGTGAATTCAAAACAAAAGGAAAAGAGATTGTCACCTCTACAACCCTCTAAAGATCATAGACTCTTAACAAGAGTCTGGTCGTCTACCTGTCGACAGCCCTGCCGCTGTGACAAAAGCAAATCAACAAACCCTAAGCCGGCCTAATTAAAGGACCCAATCTCAGCAATCATGGACAAGGACGGCAAATAAAAGACAAGCGCATGAGAACTCTTCTCAGAAGAAAGAGTCCTCGAGATGAAAATCAAAACAAAAATCCGCACTCGCTGCTCGGGTGTCGTCCCTGCTTTATCAAAACCTCTAGCTAGAACGGATGCGAACACTGACTGCTAACTCCGAGGACCACTTCGAGGTATTGGCTGGGTCCTAATGACTTGTATAACGGGGCCTAACCAATTCTCTACATCGCTAGACGACCAAGTAAGCTCGGGTCTCTACTGGACAACTTGCTTTGTGAAACGTAAACCGCTGATGATACTAAAGTCTAGAGGGGTCACCGCCATCTCCCCCCAAGCGAAGTGAAAAGTGTTGGTAGTATCCCAAAAATACTCCCACAAGGCTCGATCAATAGTCGAACTACAACCTCGAGGGCTGCAAAATCTAAAAATAGCAGAGTAAAAGTCACTCAAACCGGTGGACTCCCATAAAACACTAGTAGTAGGGTCCCTCTTGATACGGTCGTAAAGTCTAGGGATCACATATCCTGATCTCGAGCCATGGTGGCGAAGGGCATTGTCGACCAAACCAACAAGCGGACGATGGGAAACGTGGTTCTCACAGAAGACGACCAACTCATCGGAAGTCCACCTGGGCCCACCTCCCCCTAATGGTAGAAGCCCGTGTCACAAGCTTTAAAACCTCATCCTCCTCAAGTGCTCAAGGAGTGTCCTCCCTGTAGGCCTAACGTTGGCCGCGAGTAGAAAGGTCTCTCTTGTCGTTGAGGCATGCTATTGACGTAAGGTGAACTAGATTGTTGAATAATTCTCCTTAGAGCCAAACAAAATTTATAATCACTTAACAAACCTATATACATGTATAGAGGTAAGTCAAGGGTCGAACCACTAGGAACTGTTAAGCTAAAGTTTTTCCAATATGTGCCTAAGCTAGATCGAAGTAAAGGGTGAAGAATAGAGTAACCAATACTAATCATCTACCAAATGAAAGAAGCAAACAAATGAAACACTAGGGAATGGGGATCAACAAGTAATCATGACGATTAAGCATATCAATGGTTGTGAAAACTAATGATAAGAGCTATCAATTGGAATCAAAGAGCTATCTCCTAATCGTTAAGCTAGGTTTCCTCTATAAATAACAAACTAAGAGAATCACAATCCAAACCAATCAACAATTGCAAATCCTAAATCAGGTGGTCATGTCATTAGGAATCACAATTCAATCTAGTATAGTTCTCAACGCCTAATCAAACTACACACATGCAAACTTACATTAATCACTTTAATCTGAACGATCAATCAACATAATTCCCAAATTAATCACAATCATACAAGTTTAACCTAACCCTAGCAAAACAACTACTCAAGAATCATCATCTAATCAACAAGCAAGTAATGAAATCAAGAATCAACAAGTATGAAGAACAACTACACTAATCAAGATTCAATCATAAAAAACCCAATCAAACAAACATGAAATTAAACAAAGCAATAAGATGAGACACAGTTAGAAATGCTCATTGATAATTGAGAAGATCTTCAATACAATTGTCATCCTTGCATCATCAAATCTCTCAAATCACCATTGAAATCTCTTACTTTCTCTCTCTAAATCTATTCCTAAAACTAAACCTAAAACTAGAGAGAGAAACTCTCAACTAAGCTAAAATTATGAGGAAAATAATGTCTCAAAAAAACTTCTTCCAAATCGGGTCTTAAAGTATTTATAAGAGGCAAGAAAACGAGCTTGAAATAAACCCAAAATCAGGGATGCGCGCCTGCGCAGGTAGGCTGCGCGCATGCGCAAGGTGGTCTGCGCGCCCTCTCCATATCAATCGCGCTCGTGATAAAAAGGGTACGCAATGGACCTCTATTGCGCGCCCGCGCTTGCTGAGCAGAACACTTCTTCGGTGGATGCATGATGTGAATGGTGCGCCCTCATCATAGTCACTAAGCATGATAGATTCAAATGGACTTTACGGTGGGTTCAACTCCATGATCTCATGACATCGCGGCTTGAGAGTGTAAGAGCTAGAACTTGAGCATGCCAATTTCTTAATTCTTGAGCTTTTCCAATGCTATAAGCTTAGTCCAAAGGCATCTTCCAACTTAGTAAGCCACTAATATCAAGACCCGAACCTCACACAATACCTACAACCACGAAAAGAGAACAAAAGAAGAAGAAACACTAGAAATTCCACAAAAACAAAAAATAAGAGATTAAGGAAACTAAAGAGAAAATAAATAAAACTAAGCATTTATTAAGAAAGAAAGCAAAAAAAGGAAGGTAAAAACAACCTAAAAACTCATCCAATTCCCCCAAGGTTAACTTTTGCTTGTTCTCGAGCAAAAAAAAAAGCAAGCAAAGGAAAATGATGAGCTTATTCAAACAAACAAAAGAAAAGGGGAGATGAGAATTTAGACTAACTCACTTTCGTAGGAATCACGATTTTTTTTAGCTACAACAAGCCCTTAAAATCCCAAAGTCGTCAATGAGGACGAGTGAGGTCTCGTAAGGGTTTCCTAAGAGTTTACCTCATAACTCTCCCAAATCAAACAAACAAGGCAAAGCATGAAGAGGAAATCAAAAGAAAAGTAAGAAAACATATGCTCTTGAAAGGACTTTTGCAAATGATCAAGCACAAATAGATGCAATTCTTTCCAAGCAAATAAAGGAGTGCACGTTTCAAGATATCCAAGGTTGATTGACACAATTCACCTTCACCCAAAACAGTCTTACCGCGTTCTCCCTACTAGTTTTAAATCCACCTCTAGTGAGCATCTCAATGATTCCTCGAAGGAACCGAAAAAGAAGAGATTTTAAGGGTACTCGACATCTTGACTTGCAAACCACTCCATAGGCTGACTCCCATCTCCCTCCACCGACTTGTGACTCAACCATAAAGGTCAAAAGGTCTTGGAAAGGGTTGTAACGTATGGGCGAAAAGGGTAAAGGTAGGCTAAAATTTGAAATTTGGTGGTATACCTAAATTATGAAGCAAAGGGTGATAAATCCTTAACACCATAATCAAGTAATCACGAAACAAAAACACCAACACTCCCAAGCTTATTCAAAGCAAAAATCACAAACTTAAATCCAAAAAGTGTAAGAACGCTTCCGCCCAAGCTTAAATGGAGCATTGTCCTCAATGCTCTAAACTAGGGAGATCACACTTACATCAAAATATTTTTGAGCTTTTCATTTTGTCTTTTTCTTCTTTTTTTTTCATTTAAAGCATTTGCTTTTGCTTTGCTCTTTTTTTTTATACTTTATTGCATAGTCCTCGCCTCTTTTAACTATGGACGACTTTTTTAACTTTGCATTTGCTTTTATTCACAAACTTATCCACAATACATACTTGCTATACAAAATGAGCTTATAACTTCAAACTATTGCACTTATAATTGCTAAACAAACTCATCACCACTAGCGTCACAAAAACCAAAGATGAAAGAAATGAAACAAATGGTAAGAAGTCTAGGAAAATGTCTAGAAAAGAAGGTATAAGGCTCAAATGGTTAGCAAGGAGGCAAATGTAAACCCAAAACCAAATATATAATATCCAATCCTAGAAAAGGAAAAATTACCACCCCGAAAAGATGCCTTTGTCCTTCCATAATGGTTCGGTCGCGATTTGGTAGATAAAAGTCAAGTTCTAGATAAAGTAAGCAATAGTCAAGGTGCCATTTGCCGCCCAAGCAATAAAGGTTGAAGGCTAGAAAAATGAAACCTCACATGGTTGTAGCAAAAACTCACTATTAGCTTTAAATCCACTATAGGAAGCAACACCTTCTTACCACAAACAAGTAGACTAGGGCTTCAAGGTCCTAAAAGTTCTAAACCCACAACCTTAGCATACTCTATCCTAGAGTCAACCAAGCATACTCTCAAAGCGTGCAAACCATTATCATTTAAGAAGAAAAGCATTCAACTATACAAGTCCAAAAGTATTATGTCCAAAGCAAGAACAAAACAAAACACATTGTAGATTTGCCTTGATAGAAACAAAAATCTTTTTGGAGTTTTTAAAAATAAAAGAACATGGAAATGCATATACAAATGTGCATGGCATATATGAATCAACATTCCACAAAACATGATAGAATACCCTCCCCTAAGCTTGAATGAGACAATACACTCAAATCATAAATCATAGAATCCATGGTAGGGGAAAACAAAGAGATCAATCCAACAAACCAACACATGTCCAACAAGTCATTGACCATTAGAGAAAGAGCAACGAAAGATATTACCGGATTAAGGTGGGTGTAAATACCCGCAAATGACCCAATTAAACCTTTCAAACCCATTTTCCTCTAGAATTGAATCTTGTTTTCCATATGCTAGCGAAAATAAGAGTCAAACTTCCTTGATTCTTGATCCAAACCAATGCACCAAAGTATATCATGTTATGTACCTAGCAAAAGGCACGCTAACATTTCCATGAGAGAAAATCTAGTCTAAGAAGAAAAGAAAATGAAAGCAATAAAACACGGGTTACTTCCTGAGAAAGGCTTGCTTAAGGTCCAAGCATGACCGCTCTAGTAAATAGTATTGCAACGAACGCAAGAGCTTGTCAAACGCACTACTACACATTTCGTAAGATAGCAAGTATGCACATGACGAAAAGAGAACGAGCAACAAGGATAGTGCATGCAAATGAGGAGAGAGATGCTAAGAAAAAGAAAAAGAATCAAAAGAAAACTCAACAAAACAATTTGAAGAAGAAGAAGAAGAAGAAGAAGAAGAAGTAGAAGAGGAAGAAAAAGAAAAATAAGGCAAACTTTCCTCGAAATATCTTTGGGTGGCAAAATCACCCTTTTCCTCAATAGATGATGAATGAAGGACAAGTAAATCATCATAGATAAAGGGGTCCCCAATAGGCTTATTGACAAAAGAAGAAAGGGACATAGAATAGTAGGGGATATGGTTTAATTTCCTTGAAAAGGGGACATGAGAAAAGGGAATAGGGGCAATGGTCTCACAAATGAACTCTTCCTTACCACCATGCCTTAAATCACCAATAAGAGCATGGAAATCAATCATAGAATCCTCAAAAGAAAAACACTCATGATATCCATCTTTCTCAAACATCCAACTTCCAAGAGAAACTACATTATCCTCTCCATCACACCTATGAACAACAACTCCCTCAACATCCTTAAATCCCAAAATCTCAAAACCATGCATGAATGGATGCAAATTCATTTCAAACTCATCTCTCTCCCATGAAGCATCCTCAATTAGATCACTCAAAAGGCAATTGAACCTCTAAGAACATTTTGTACATTACCTCAAACGAGTCCAAATCCTCATGGAAAGAAGAATCACAATCATGCACATGAGACTCATTACAATCAACATAGGAAGGGGAGTTTAGATTCACAAAATCATCACCATCATTATCACTCTTAACTCCATTTCCTTCACTCCTATGCTCACTAATAAGATCCTTACAAACTCTTGGTAGCTCAAAATCATCATCATTATCATCCTCAACACACACATTGAATTTGGAACTTTCACAAACAAGCATCAAAGATGACAATTGGCTTTCTAGCTCTCCATATCTCCTTTTTCCCTCTTCAATATGCTCCTCACTCTTTTTCATTACCTTTAATTGACTTCTCATAGAATTAAGAATCAACTCCTTACTAGGCCCAAGATCATTACCAAGTTCAATATGCCTAATTTGAGTTTCAAAAATAGCAATAAGAGATTCAAGAGGTGTTGAAGGTTGGGGTTTAACAAGAGAAAAAGGAGTACGACCAAGATTGGAGAATCAACATTAAAATCATAAGCATATACATCATATTGGGGAATGGAGGCACAATCAAGCACATGAGATTCGTCATTGAGGAAACAAAGCACATCACACAAAGGCTTGATAAATAATGAAAAATATTGAAACACACCATTAGTATCAACTTAAGCATGTACCTCATCATCATGAGCAAAAGAGGAAATAGATTTAAAAGCATTTGTTCTAAGTTCACTAATGGGATTATGTGTCAAATCATGGGAAGTCATGCTAACATTTGAAGAATCAAAACATTGTACATCAATTCCTAAGCCGGCCTAATTAAAGGACACAATATCAGCAATCCTACCAGGGACGGCAAATAACGGAGAAGCGCACGAGAACTCTTCTTAGAAAGAAAGAGTCCTCGAGATGAAAATCAAAACAAAAATCCCCCCTCGTTGCTCGGGTGTCGTCCCTGCTATGTCGAAACCTCAAGCAAGAACGGATGCTAACACTGACCGCTGACTTCGAGGGTCCATTTCGAGGTATTGGCTAGGCCCTAATGACTTGTATAACGGGGCCTAACCAATCCTTAACGTCGCTAGACGATCAAGTAAGCTCGGGTCTCTGCTGGACAGCTCGCTCTGTGAAACGTAAACCGCTGATGATGCTAAAGTCTATAGGGGTCACCGCCATCTCCCCCCAAGCGAAGTGAAAAGTGTTGGTAGTATCCTAAAAATACTCCCACAAGGCTTGAACAATGGTTAAACTACAGTCTCGGGGCTACAAAATCTAGAAACAGCAAAGTAAAAGTCACTCAAACCGGTGGACTCCCACAAAACACTAGTAGTAGGGTCCCTCTTAATACGGTCGTAAAGTCTAGGGATCACATATCCTGATCCCAAGCCATGGTGGCGAAGGGCACTGTCAACCAAACCGACAAGCGGACGATGAGAAACGTGGTTCTCACAGAAGATGACCAACTCATCGGAAGTCCACCCAGGCCCACCTCTGCCTAATGGTAGAAGCCCGTGTCATAAGCTTTAAAACCTCGTCCTCCTCAAGTGCTAAAGGAGCGTCCTTCCTTCAGGCCTAACGTTGGCCACGAGCAAAAAGGTCTCTCTTATCGTCGAGGCATGCTATTGATGTAGGGTGAACTAGATCGTTGACTAATCCTCCCTAGAGCCAAACAAAATTTATAATCACTTAACAAACCTATATACAGGCATAGAGGTAAGTGAAGGGTCAAACAACTAGGAACGATTATGCTTAAGTGTTTCCAATATGTGCCTAAGCTAGATCGAAGTCAAGGGTGAAGAATAAAGTAACCAATACTAATCATCTACCAAATAAAAGAAGAAAAAAAATGAAAGGGGATCAACAAGTAATCATGACAATTGCAACAATTTGGGAAGGTTAAGCAAATCAATGGTTGTGAAGACTAATGATAAGAGCTATCAATTGGAATCAAAGAGCTATCTCCTAATCGTTAAGCTAGGTTTCCTCTATGAATAAAAAACTGAGAGAATCACAATCCAAGCCAATCAACAATTGCAAATCCTAAATCAAGTGGTCATGTCATTAGGAATCACAATGCACTAGGGTAGTTCTCAAGGCCTAATCAAACTACACACATGAAAACTTACATTAATCACTTTAGTCTCAACGATCAATAAACATAATATCCAAATTAATCACAATTAACTAATCATACAAGTTTCACCCAACCCTAGCAAAACAACTACTCAAGAATCATCATCTAATCAACAAGCAAGTAATGAAATCACGAATCAACAAATATGAAGAACAACTACACTAATCAAGATTCAATCATCAAAAACCCAATCAAACAAACATGAATGTAAATAAAGCAATAAGATAAGATAGAGTTAGAAATGCTCATTGATAATAGAGAAGATCTTCAATACAATTGTCACCCTTGCATCATCAAATCTCTCAAATCACCATTAAAATCTCGCACTTTTTCTCTCTAAATCTATTCCTAAAACTAAACCTAAAACTGGAGAGAGAAACTCTCAACTAAGCTAAAATTATGAGGAAAATAATGTCTAAAAAAAACTTCTTCCAAAAATCGGGTCTAAAAGAATTTATAAGAGGCGGGAAAACGAGCTTGAGATGAACCCGAAAGCAGGGTTTTGCGCTCGCGCAAGGTGGTCTATGCGCCTTCTCTATATCAATCGCACTCACGATAAAAAGGGTATGCAGTGGACCTCGATTTCTAGAAAATCCACAAAAAAGAACAAAAGAACAAAAGAAGAACCACGAAAAAAGAACAAAAGAAGGAGAAACACTAGAAATTCTACAAAAACACCAAATAAGAGGAAATAAGGAAACTAAAGAGAAAATGAATAAAACTAAGTATTTATGAATAAAGAAAGCTATAAAAGGAAGGTAAAACCAACCTCAAAACTCATCAAATGATTGCCATAAATGGCACTCATCAGCTATTTGGTTCAAAAAAGTAATTAAAATCTAAATACTTAGCATCATTTCTTAAGTTTATTTAATCATTTGCTCAAAACAGCTTAGGGGCTACCTAAGGCTACATTTTCCATTATACGCTAAGTTTTTTTTCCTAATGGTTAAAAAATTAGTAAAATAATGGAATTATTCTTGTGTTTAGTTTCTCAATGACAAACTAATACTACAGTTCGCCTAGCTGCATGATACTATTTTCTCCTTGACAATGTAGTACATGTACAAAAACAGAGCATTTTTCAATTTGCACCAAAATAAACATATCTGCATATAAAAGCATTTTCTACATGATCTACAACAATTTTAAGTGCAAAACACCAAGCAAAAGGCATGAAGAACACTATCAATAGTACTCACGCACAAAGTAGTGCCAAAAATGGTGAATTGTTCATTTCTTCACCAAATCGAGCAAACTTGGTCTCAAATTGCTTACAAACCAATATACATTCATATACAAGCAAAATCATTACAAGAATTTCAACAGAAAGTATCAAAGTAAAAAACCCCCAATTCGATTTAGGGTTTTTCGCAAAAAAATATCCCCACTTTCGACAAAAATCAAAACAAATCTAAAAAATTTACATGGATTTGTGTAAAGGTGCGAAAATGAGAGGCTATGCAAGAAATTCGAGCAAATTTGAGTGAGAACGAGCAAATTTGAGTGAGAAAGGTGCGAAAAACGGCAGCATAGCAGGGGCGGAGAACACGAGCAGCAAATGAAATGAAAATAAGGAAGAACAGGCTACTACCCGAATTTAAATAAAGGCCACGTTTGCCATGCCGAATGGAAATTTACTGTGCCACGGCAAACTGTACCGTGCCCCAGCAATTTGTCCTGTAGCGCGGCAATCTGGCGCATGTTGCACCGTTAGGGAATTTCGTAGCAAATATGTTTTGTGCTTTTTGACTAGTTTGAATAAGTCTCCTCAATAATTTGACAGTTATTTATTAACGGAAAACTCGCGGGAAATTCCAACTGATATTTAAATAGCATCAAAGTTATAGTTTTGCCCTCACCAAATTTCAATGTCGTATATTCATCATTTTTAGGCACCTATCCAGTCAAATATACTCGGCTTGAAGGTCTCAACATCAGCAAAATATTTACCGCCTCTATTAAGGGACAATCGAATAATCATCATCTATAGCCTCTGTTCGGGGATAATCGAACAACCATCATTTACAACCTCTATTTAGGGACAATCGAACCATCATCATTTACAGCCTCTATTCGAGGAAAATTATCAAACACTCAATGATCGTCCCGAGGTGCGGGAGATTCACATTGCAAGTTTCTCGAGGCGTAGAGACTTATAATTTTTCATCATCAGACAAGTTTTCCTGAGGCCCGTAAAATGGTTAGTTATTGCATACTTCTCGAGGCTTAGAGGTCTGCAATTGTGTCCCGAGGCGCAGACACTTAGTGTAGTTCCCAGAGTATAGGATTTCACTGTTGAGCTACTCGAGGTGTAGGAGCTCCCGATAGGATTCCCGAGGCGCGGATACTCTCTCACATCAATATTTGGGAGGCGTGGAAGAATATCATTCAGTAGATTTCTCGTGGCGTAGGAATCTACGACATGTTTCCCGAGGCGATATTTACCTAATGGCTATTATGTTTTAATGATGTTGGGCTCTGATGCGATATTTACCTAATGGCTATTATGTTTTAAATCCCAAGACCCTTCACTAACTTCAGGACTTTCCCACTTATTCAAAGTCAAGAAAGTCAGTTAAAAGTCAAAAATCTAATTTTTGGGTGTAACAAATGCCCCCCTTAATTTGGGTGGTTGATGGCGTTTGAAACCAACCAAATTATGACTCTTTAAACGTAAATATAAAGCATTGTGTATGTCTAACTCTGAAAATGCTAAACACAGAATGTAAACATTAATTAATATTTATAGAAGTAGAATAATTACAAAATTAGAGCATTTCAAAAGTTATAAGTTTTGAATTGTGTATGCTCTTTAAAACAGGACTACTTAAGGTTAAATATATATAGTGATATACTTGTTGAGATGCCTTCTAATATCCTTGATCATCTTGGAGTGTCTCCAATGCCCTCTTCATTATGGGATCTGTCAAGTAGTCTTCAAAATCCCAATCATCGGCAGGACTTGTTAAACTCCAATCAACAACATTGCGATAGGCGATTGAATTATCCCATCGCTCAAAGGCACACCAATATTTAAGGACATGAGCATCTCCCTTTGGTCCTCTAGTCACCTTTACATGGTAATGAGTACCACAACGAACTAGCAACCTTTTCCTAATTTCTCTATCACATGTAGGAGGATGAACAGCTCGAACCTCTCTAGCCCAACCCTTATATACTAGGGCAGCATTTACCCTATCATCGTCTTCTTCAAGCATAGGCGAGATGTGATTTATGAGAGGATCATCATCTGAACCGATAGTAAAAGCATTAGCGATGACAGGGCCTGCAAGGTCTCTTAAAATTACTGGTCGGTCACCCCATCTCTTGTTAACTCTTCTGTTAAGCATTCCTCTCTTCCTCTTTCTGTAGTTTCAAACCCATTTAGAATATCTATCAACTGTTAATTGGTGATTGGGGCAGACACCAGGATACATTAAGGAACCATTTTTCTCCATAAGATATTCGACACTGTTACTTGGCACAAAAACTGGCCATGGTGCAACCACTTCATTTTGTACTTGATCCTGATCTTCTTGTAACTCCTCATTTTCTTGTAGAATTTCTTCTAGAATTATTTCTTCCACCATTGAAATTTTCTTATGTGAGTATTTCGAGAAAGGGAACAAATCTGACAAATTGATTTTTTTGGAGAGAGAAACAAAACTGATTTAATGAAGAAGGAAGATTTTGGGTGAAATGACCACTCATATTGTAATCACTTTTGCGTCACTCCCTTAACGATTAGAATCTTCTGTTACTTCAAGTCATCGTGGGGAAACCACGTGACTCTTAAACTTCTTGAAAGTAGTTTATCCAAAAATCACATTAAAGGGAGTGAATTTGGAACTAAACTGTCACAGATTTTGCATAGTAAATCCCACATGGTAAGTCGTGAAATTAATTATAATTACAACCCATATGTTAGAAGTGTCTTTCACTTAAAAGACAATAAATATAGTTGTCTGTCACTTGGTAAGTCGTGAAATTAATTATAATTACAACCCACATATTTAAATTTTAGAAAATTACAAATATATTTGTGTGGGTATAATCACAATAATCCAATTGTATCGCTTGATCAAAAGAACAAAATATTTATAATATATATTGATCACATAATTTGAACAAGCCTAAGATCAGACATAAACAGAAGTTAAAATATTCAAAGAGTCAAGAAATGATAAAAAAAACATGCTTAAGTACTTAGTTTCAAAAGAACTAAGAACAAGCAACAAGTCATGTTTGTGTACTTAAGTCCTTGGCCAAAAGTTCGTTCAATCGGACAAAAGAAATTGAACCAAGAAAACCCTAGCCTTTGATCAATCTGAAGTGTGATTGGGGCTTCTAGGACACTTGTGTGCTGGTTCACACATATCGGAGGACAAATCGGAGCTATCTCCTTGCTTAATTATCATCATCCTTCCCAAAATTCTTGGTGAAGACTTCTTAGCCTTTCTTTGTCGCCTTTTCCTTGTAGGATCACCTTCATGTTGGGTTTCGTAGCGTTCAACGCTACGCAGAAGAGAAACCCACCCAAGACCGCTCACTAATCAAAGCAACTAAACATGCAATCACATAATTAACAACATAAGAGAGAAAAAGAGAAAAGACATTCTTACCCTTGATGCGTGCTTCACTGAATTCATGAGCTCTTACTTCAAAGCTCGAGCCACGCAAGTGCGACGGCCTCCTACGGCTCGCACCCTCAACCCGACCCGAATGGTCTTAATCCCAAAGGTTATTCGGGACTTGACCAAACAAAACTAGAGTATTACGAACTTAAAGGTTTTCTCACTAATAATGAGATGCCTTATTGAGTTCCACTCAAGTGATTTTTCCTAAACCTAAAACTTGGGTATCTATAGGGAATGGAGACTTGATCTCCCTTCTCCCATCAATGTGGGAGATTTGCATTTTCCTTAATTTTATATTAATCAAAAACAAAATAAAAAATGGAAGGCAATCAACAAGCTCCAAGTGTCACATGGAGGGAGAGAGCAGGTGAGGAACATTCAAAGGTGGCACCAAATCACCTTGCTCCCCAAGCCAAACACCAACCCCTTTGGTCCCCTCCCTTTGACCGGCTGACCATGCCACATGGCTGGCTGGTAGCCTGCCTTGGCTCCCAAGGCTGCTAGCAGGCACTTAGCACCAAGGCTGGGTAGCCCAGCCAACAAGCACGCAGCACATGCGTAGCCAGCCAGCACGCATGCGATGTTGTTGTTGCTGTTGCTAGGCACTGCTGCTATGCGATGCCTAGCACGCATAGCCCATAGCACAAGCACGCATAGTGTGCTGCTATGTGCGTGTGTTATGCCCTACCTGCTTGCGATAGCGAGGCCCAACAAGCACTTGCGTGCTGTTGGCCTTGCGATGCTTGCGGGCTGTGCTCAGCCATGCCCAGCATGCTGCGATGGCTGGGGCTACTATGCTGGCAAGCACGCCCAGCCATGCGTGCACAGCCACAGCACACACACGCATGGCATGCATCTTGCGATGCTAGTGCCGTGCGATGTGCGTGTGCTTGGCGATGCTAAGCACGCATGACACGCATGGGTTGGTGTCCTCGCCTAACCTAGCACTCGCATGGCTAGACAAATGCGAGGCTACGGCTTAGCTTGAACTTGTCGCTTGTTGAATCTACGTCTCGTCGAATTCTAAATTCGACTCGACTTGCGACGCACGGTCTCGACGCTCTAAGCTTGATATCCGATGTCTTTGTTCGTTATACTCTAATGACTCATCTAATCCTTCAGATTGACTCGTCGTCTCGGATCGGTTATTTGATAGGGGTGCGACCCGAAGGGTTCAGTCAAGATTAAGCCGTAATATTAATTATGCATTAATATTACTGATCGGAAGCGGCCTCCACCTAGGCGTTCCGATTACTTGACCTCACTGAAGAAGTTCTAGTAATTTCGAACCCTCTATCGGAATAATACACTTGTTGGAAGGACACCATTCCTTTCAATCTTCCACTTTTCCTTCCGAACAAGTGTGCAATTAGTGTATTGCGCATTTCGTATGTCCCTTAATGTCTCTTCGTGAACTATAAGGTAAGATTGTTCGTCATCCTTATTATGTCCATAAGTGTTTCTCGATTTCCGAGTTCGACTGTCTATAAGCAGATGATTTCTAAAATCCATCTGAGCACGGCCATGCATTTTCACAGTCTCGCTCTTCGAGAGGCCTTGTAAGCAACAAAGACATATTCCCTACTGTTAATAGGGGGACATTCCCAGTCTTGTATTGTTAGCTTCCCTTACTAAGTAGACCTAGTCGCCCGAGTGTTGTCGTTATAATCCCCATTTACAGCAGACGTTTGACAACATCAAAACGACTAGTACTCAAACAAGAGAACTTACAATACTCATGGTTGAGGAAAAAGGTTCCGATAGCTATAATGAGAAATGTACTTATGACAGTTTTTAAATCTCTTAAAGTTCTCTCAAAGGTCGATCCGGTACAGTTCCAAACTAGTACCTGTGCAAATGATTTATGACAATCATGTCCTCGTAGCACAAGAAACGGTGCTATAAATCATACTACACACTAATCTCAGGTGGTCATTTTCGTCCATCGTTTAAATGACCTTGATTAGGGACAATTTTCGATTAAAATATTCAATGTCCACTTAACAGGTGTTTCTTTATCCAAGACATGGTCTTGATATCCTGTTTTGAATATTATCATAAATCAAATGGACTCATTATTTAATTCTAAACCATAATTAAATAGAAATGGAGTAATAATAATTTGTGGAAAATTTAATTGCTCCAAGACTGAATAGTTTAACATAGTGTTTAATTAAAACACATATACAGGGAAATCAAAGCCAATCTTCAATATGCTTGATTCTCATTGCCTCAACGTGCTTGTTGTGCTTCACCTGAGGCAAAGGTTTAGTCAATGGATCGGTTACATTGTCGTCCGTTTCAATCTTTCAAATTCTGATTTCACCCTCGGATTTTCATTCCCTTATCATGTGAAATTGCCGCTTGACATGTTTGAGCTTCTGGTGTTCCCTTGGCTCATTGGCTTGAGCAATAGCTTCATTGTTATCACAATAGAGGTTTATCAGACCCTTGATGGAGAATACAACACCAAGTTCACTAATGAACTTACGAATCCAAACTGCCTCATTAGCTGCTTCCAAAGCTGCCAAGTATTCGACTTCAGTTATAGAATCTGCAGTGGTGCTTAGCTTAGCACTCTTCCAACTAAACGCTCCTCCATTCAGGTAGAATATGTACCCTGACTGCGACTTGGAGTCGCCTCTGTCAGTCTAGAAGCTCGCGTCAGTATAACCCTCAACAACCAAATCATTACAGCCACCATAGACCAGAAACTTATCCTTGTTCCTTTTTAGGTACTTTAGGATATTCTTGGCTGCAGTCCAATGCGCCTCTCCTGGGTCTGATTGGTATCGGCTCGTAGCACTCAAGGCATACGATACATTCGGCCTAGTTCATATCATGGCATACATGATTGATCCAATAAGCGAAGCATATGGAATCTGACTCATCCTCTCTCGCTCATCAGGTGTCTGTGGACACTGCTTCTTGCTGAGAGTTATGCCATGTGACATGGGCAGGTGCCCTCTCTTGGCCCTTTCCATGTTGAATCGTGCCAGTACCTTATCAATATAAGTACTTTGGCTCAATCCAATCATCCTTTTTGATCTATCTCTATAGATCTTGACGCCCAATATGTACTATGCCTCTCCGAAGTCCTTCATTGAAAAGCACTTACCAAGCCAGGCCTTTACGGACTCTAACAGTTTAGTGTTGTTTCCAATGAGTAATATGTCATCGACATATAAGACTAGGAATGCGATGCTACTCCCACTGACCTATTTCATAATCATAATATACAACAATCGCTAGGATAATCCGGACGGACTTAAGCATTGCGACTGGTGAAAAGGTTTCATCATAATCAACGCCGTAAATTTGCCTGTAACCGTTTGCCACCAGTCTAGCTTTGTATATAGATACATTTCCAAACGAATCCAAGTCAAATGAGTAAAGAATACCCTCATGAGAAGTTTCTTGATGCGTTTGATGTTAACGTGGCCAAGATGACAATGCCACAAGTAGGTTTGATTTGACTTAATGGTCCTAGCTCTTTTGGCGGTATCATCAATGTTGTAAACTTGTTTGTCTAGAGAAAGCACATCCCTTGAAGCTTGGTGAGGGTTTTCTCCATGATGTGCATATTATAGTTCATCTTGAACTGATCATAGCCTTTGTGCAGCGATTGGAGAATAATGTCAATTGCCATCTCGGTTGAATACCCAGCATCAGGCCTTTCCATGTTCTCAAATAATCCAATCATTTTAAGAACATGCGGGCTAACCAGCTCTCCTTTCAGTTTGGGATTGCTCTTGGAACATATTCTGAAGTTCAGAAATGATCTCAAAAGTCGTCTCCTTTTCAAAGAAAGTCTTTTGAAGGTCCGGAGACATAGTGGCCAGCATGATGCACTTGACATCCCGATTGGCACTTTGCCATCGATTAAGGGTAGCCTAAGTGACCTCCTCATTGGGAGTGTCGGGCAATTCCTCATCAAGGACGTATTCCTTTTGCTCTTGCATAACAACAATACGCAAGTTCCTTTGCCAATTCAGAAAATTTGGCCCACTCAACTTCTCCTTGTTGAGAATTGAGCGTAATGAAAACTGGTTGTTTGAGTTATTTGCAGACATGTTTCTACAATTGAAATAATTTGAAATGAGAAACCATTCATAATCTAATAAGTTTGAAATTTAAAGCATACATGAAAATATTCAATCTTATTGAGCATTTTATCCACGCATTAAGATTAGTCCCTTTTAGGCGAGAATAAAATGATTCCAAGATCCCAAAAATCAAAAAGTGATTAAGCATGCTTTGGCTTGTCTTAACATTTAATATTTTAGGGTAAGCAATCCAATTTGTAATAGCTCCAAACTACTCTTGGTTCGATAAAACGTCGCATCTAATGCTTCCTTGACATTTTATCTCCATTGCCACGACATCTAAGGACTCGTTACTGATATCGTTGAGCTTAACCAAGACGACTTGTATACCTAGTATACCTTACGTTCCTAGGGAAGCGGTGATGTCTCGCTTTGGCGTAGCCCATCACCACGCGCATTAGTTTGGTAAGTGTCATTCTTGGAATGGCAAATTTGGCTCAATATTATAGGGACCTAGGGTTTCTATGATGGTTGATTTAAGTGAACTTAATTAATCATCACAACATTTGAAATCCTAAACATGCATCTATCATACAATTCAATCATATATAAACACAATATATATAAATCATAAATATAAGAAGCATTTGGTAATTAGCATGACCCCTTGAGTCTTCAAATCTTCAAGGGTCTTCGATGTAACTTCTTGGTTTGTCTTCTTAGAAACGCCATCTTCGAGACACCTCCGCCAACTATGCAACTACTAGCTACTACGACTTGGAATAATCTAAATATTAAGGTACAAAAATACGCAACGGTATGCAGACCGTATTTAGATTTACAGAAATACATAACGGATTGCAGTTCTTATTTACTATCCTAGTCGGGCCCTACTAGTTGCCATTTTCACAAAACCTGTGAAAAAATATACATTCCATTCATTCATTCACTATATGTGAATGGCCCATGCATTTTACAACGATAAACAAGTAACAATGCATTACACGCGCAAACTAGTAACTAACTTAGGTGGTTAATCCAATTAACGTCCCTAATTAAAACTAGTCAATGTTGTTAACTATTTTATGTGATTAAAACGCAATTAGTTCAAGTAATTAACGAAGCTCCCACTAAATTCCGCATCCAACTTAATTAATCCAATTAATTAAGCTGGTAAACCCATATTTTGCCAAATTATTTTGCAAGTGCCAGAAGAACCGAGGCCTAGCCTCTTTAAAATAATTAAATTAAATAATTAAAACGGCCCCAATTACGCAAAACAATAGCCCTCAACATGCCCCAAGTGCCTACCATCAAAGCCACGAGGCTAGGCTTACTAGGCACTAAGGTCGTGGCTTGCTTGCCTAGGGTGTTGGGCTGCCCACCATGGCTACCTTGCTGCCCCTAGGTGTCGTGGCTCTGTGTGCTAGCATGCCTGCTTAGCAGAGCACGCCACGCTTGCTGCCACCAGCAGCATCGTAGCAAGCTACGCATGCTTGCGTGCATGCTGGCGCTGGTAGCGTTTGCTGGGCTTGCTGGGGCTTGCATGCCTCATTGCCCAGTAGCACTTACGAGCACCTTCTGAGACTTTCCAAGTTCCGCTCCCCGTGGGAGGAGAAGAGAATTTTTGGCTTCCTCAGACTAGCAACATACGGAAAATTCCATTCAACGGATCGCTAACATGTGCCCTTATATCACTCTGGGACCCTATGTTAAATTGTTTCATCCTGCGCCAAGGTTGCATGACTGTCACCCTTCCTGATATGGCTTTCCTTACCGGTCTGTCACCTTATGATGATAAAGGTCAACAAATCAGAGTGTTCAGCATAATTGAAGGCGCTGGACCCTCATACAACAGAAGCCATAACCTTCTAAAGCGAATGCTGGCGACATCCAAAAGCAGCAAAATTAGCTTTAATGCCTATATTTCATGCTTTACATTGTCATCATATTCTGCAAAAGTATCGCATGAGGAAGAGGTACTTTTTATTTTATTCGCTTTTACTCATTTGATGATGTGCAAGTCAGGTGGCATCTCTGCGCTGTTATTGCCACTTGTAGTGAATATTTCCTATAGCAAGTCTTTTGTAGCACTAGGTCCAATCTTACTAGGACAATTAAAAATATGTGTGTTTAGATGTAGGAAAGCTCTTAACGAAGGTCGGAGCTTAGAGAAGATAGGTGGACTTTGACGAGGGTTAAATCGGTCGCTACAATCTAACTCTTAATCAAACAATACTTATACGAACACCCTATAACCAAGTACAATGGCAAATAAAGGTTCGGTCCACGAGGAACGAGAGTAATTGCAAATCAATCTTAAACCTAAGCTAGTTCGAAATCAATGGAAAATGGTGTTCTAAAATACTACTAATAAGATGGAATAAATCAATAAACTAAGACACTAGGGAGAACGGGAATCCGCCTAACCATTGGTAACTAAGCAAAAGGAATCACAGAGACAAACGGGATATGCAAAGACTATAAGTCTGATCAATATCATGTGATAGGAAGACAACGGGCAATACTAAGCTTGGATTTCTCATGCACTTAACATTACTCGATACATAATCAAACCACATTCAATAATGAAATACTCAATTCACAATCTCTTGTTCAAATCAAGAATATCATGCAATCAAATTCAAGATTCTAGGTTAGCTACTCCTATTATAATGAATTAACATGCAATCGCATATAATCAATTTAATCATAATCCGTTTATCAAAATCAATCCTCAATTACATAGATTACCTAGGCCGGGTTTCATCCCGAAACCCTAGCTAGGAGACTACTCACACATATTCATAATCAAAGCAATAATGAATTCCAAAAGCATAATAGATATAAACATGAATTCTGATTAAGGAATAATAAAGCTTGATTAATAAACAAGAATGAATAATACCAATTTTATTGATGCGAATCAATGGAAAAGTTCAGAACTTTGATATCCGTCGTCAATGAATAATACAAAGAATCTTCGCAAATCTTGCTTCAAATCAATCCAAGAAACTAAAATCTCTAGAAATATCTCTAAGAAAACTAATGAATCTCTAATACTAAGAACGTTCTCCAATAACTCTCTACAAAGGCTCTCAAAACTATCTCTAAAACTGCTTGAGGAATCCTCTTAAAGTTGGGCCTTATATACGTCTTCTAATGCGGAGAAGTCAAGCGCGCAGTTAACCCTGGATCAGCACGGCCGTGCTGTATTTGGCACGGCCGTGCTAGCTTGTCAGTAAGTAAACCGGATTTCTTCTTCAAATTGGCACGGCCGTGCTAAAAATGACACGGTCGTGCTGAATATGCTCTAGCACGGGGCTCATACTGAAGCTGACACGGGCACGGGCAACATCTGGCACGACCGTGCTAATGGCCTGCACGGCCGTGCGGGTGCGTGGATACTGACACGGCCGTGCTATTGGCTTGCACGGCCGTGCTGCCTTACCTGGGGTTGCTTGCTTATAGGCCAGTACGGGTGTGCCTATGGTAACACGGTCGTGCTGCCTGTGCTATGTAATCAATGCACGGCACTTGAACTTCCTTAACTCCTCGGACTCCGGTCAAGGCTAGCTCGGTTACGCATCAAGGGCTCGGGATCCGATTAAACTCGGTTGATATTACCTGAAAACACATCAAAAACAAACCGAAAACCCGTGAAGCACGTAATATGGGGAATGTAAGCATAACAAGGTAATAATCGGCCAAAGCGGCCCCAAATACATCCAAAATCATCCTAAAATATGCTCTAAAGCGCGCCCTAAAGTGCGCTTGTCAAAACCCCCCAAGCTACACTTTTGCTAGTCCTCGAGCAAAAACCAAGGGAAACACACACAAGATCAAATAAACTATGCCATTGCGAAAAAATCAAATTAAGCACAGAATGAAATCAATGGATCCTACTTAGAACAACCATGCACGGAAGGAAAACTCACTCAAACAAGCAACGAGACACACAATCAAAGATATCGTTGATCAAATGCGAACAAGACCTAAACCAAGCATAGAGAACAAAGAAATCATGCTTCCCTCTAAACCCGACCAAACCGGCCACGTCCTCCCCTTTTGCTTCAAATCACCACCCTAATTGGCCCCTCGTGATTCCTCGAAGGAACCGGAAGAAGTGATGTTTTAAGGAAATAACAAAGGTATCCCGACATCTCGATTACGCATAATCTTTCCATAGGGTTGAAAGGTATCTCCCTCCACCGTTTGAGAACCGAACACCTATAAAGTCTAAGGGTCTTAAAAGGGTTGTAATGTATTGGCAATGGGTAAGGTAGGTGAAAACAATTTAAAAAAAGTGGGGTTAATTCCTAAATGAAGCGCAAGAATCACAATTCTCAAAAACAATAGTTCAAAAGATGTAATTCACTTTCCACAATCTCATTGATTCACATTCTTACACATCCCAAATTATCCATATAATACACACTCAAATGACCTCTTTCAAACTTCAAAACTTTATTTATGTGTCCTTGCCTTTTTCACAATTCGGACGGCTTTTCTTTTCTTCTTTTTTTTCTTTTTTTTTTATTGATGGCAAAATGACTTTCACATTACATATTTACAATTAGGCTCACTTTCACACCTGCTCAAACCAACTATCAAACTTTATTTCTTGATTAGTAAACAATAAGCTCAACAAACCTATCTAGGTAAACGCTTCACAACTAAGGGTTGGTAAAACATTGGCCATCGGGTTTGTAACACGGTTAACCAAGAATGGAATTAAAGCTCAACATGGTTAGCAAGTAAGATGATGTAAAAAGAAAATCAATTTGTAACAAAACAAAAGGAACAAAATAAGAAAAATGAAAAAGGTGCCCTCTTCCTCCCTTAAAAGTGTCAAGTCGGTCTCGGGAGCTACTAGTCAACACAAAGATCGAAAAATGCGTAATCAAGGATCCAAATATGCCACTCAACAAGAATGATGAAGGCTAGAACAAATAAACCTCACGGGATCTAACAAATAAAGCAACTACCAATCAAGGGGGTCAAATCCACAACCGGGAAGCGACTCCATCTTACCACAGCCCAAAGGCATAGAGTTTCACATGACAAAAGTGTTCTATTTCTACCCTTCGCCTAGACTCGTCCACATTGATCAACAATAGACTCGAACTGTGTATTCATCACTGGCTAAAGTGGAAATAGACATTCCATACACATTCATTCACATTTCGAATCCAACATGAACAATATTCCAAAATTTTGCAATTAGACAAGTTTATTATGATCCAAAAACATAGGAAAAGACTACGAGGCATATCATATAAGCTAAACCACACATCCTCATAGCAGAAGCTTTTCCTATCTAACACAAACATATGTACAACTAAGCCAACTGAATAAGTTGAAAGGCACATAACGAGGCATAAAAATCACATAAAATCCCAATCGACAAACAAGTGATCGAATGATATCAACATCAACGATCCCAGGTTCCTTAGAATCGATCAAACATCCTCGAACCATTCAACTTCTTCCTAAACTAAACTATCCTAAGCACAAAAAAAAAGAAAAGATCTCACCAAATTTGCTTCCCGGGAGCTCCAATTAACGGCCATAGCATCGTTCTTCAAACTCATGCCGCGTCTCGAATGTTCCCAATCTGCAAAAAGGAAAGACATACTAGCAAACAAGTTAAGGTTAGTCTAGGAAAGCAGTAAATCTTTTTTTTTTTTTTTTTTTTAGAATGAATACAAGTAAGACCCCCCCCAAGCTAGAATCAAACATTGTCCTCAATGTTTATACATCAAGGACTTACAATAGTAAGGAGAGGGAGGTAACTAAAGGGAAAGGGAAAGGGATCACGAGCTAGGCCCGCCCGGGCCATAAGGGAAACGGGAGGCCATATCATCAACACTCCTCTTCAGGTCTCTGAAGGCGGAGGTCATATCCTCGTTCGACCGGCGCAAATCCGCTACCTCGAGCTTTAAATCTTCCATTCCTTGGCGGAGCCAGGCGAAGTCTTGCGCCAGGATCTGCTGGGCGGCATCCGGGCCACCCTCCTCGTCATCATCATCATCATTAGCATCGTCACCTCCTTGGCCCCCGTGGGCCTGCTCATCCCCCTGGTGAGGCTGGGGATTGCGGTCTACATACTCCGTGCCTCCTTCCTCGTGCCAGGCGAAGTCGGGGTCGAAGATCCAGTTGTCTTTGTTGTAAACCACCGTCCTCTCCGGATCGGGCAAGTAGGCGTATGGCTTGCCTGCTACGAGCCACAAATAGCAATCCGGCTGGGATGTCCCTTCAAGCCACTGCATGGCTCTCAAGGTGCGCATATCAAGCCTCGTAGTGCCTGGGATAGCCTGCAATTCAGAAAAATCAATCCCATTATAGTGCGCAAGAATGGTGATCATGCCACCGATAGTAATATCACCCCTACCCCGGGCTACACCGTCGAGGTGGTCTAGTAACCACGCTCCCATGTCTAGACGCCCGTCCCCACGGGTGAGGTGCCAAATAAACTGTAACTCCCTAATGGAGACTACACCCGAACTATCTCCTCTAGAAAAGATAGTAGAGGAGAA
The DNA here is from genome assembly GCF_001683475.1 of Chenopodium quinoa. Classification (NCBI taxonomy): domain Eukaryota; kingdom Viridiplantae; phylum Streptophyta; class Magnoliopsida; order Caryophyllales; family Amaranthaceae; genus Chenopodium; species Chenopodium quinoa. Next base: position 6,123,398 of record NW_018745286.1, on the reverse strand, counting down.
GGTCCTGTGGGACAACCGAAAGGCGGGATTGACGATGGAAGTCGCCTTATCCCTACGGGGATCTCTATCCATCTTCCCCGTGATTTGCCGCCAAAACAACCCGCAGTTGTAGTGTTTTGAGTGGCCATCCTTAGGACCATATTTCAGGTCGGATGTCCACCCAAAGGCGGCATTAACTTGGGCCACCGACATTTGAATGGTGCCCGAGTTCATTAGTTGAAAGGACAAGTACCGGGGTGAGTTATTCTCATCCCGATGCACGTACAAAGAAGACAAAAATTCGAGGGTAAGCCTCTTGTAAGTGAGAGCATGCATGGTAAGGAAAGAATCAAAGTTGGTAAATGAAAATAGTTGAACCATGTCGCTTTCGATCCCTAGAGCCCTAGCGGCTAAAGGGTCGTAGAACTTGGTAGGCCGGATCGGTCGGTGGGATAATCCTACAAATTTGTCCAAAAAGGACGGGTTATTAAAAACAATACCCATGGTGTCCACCGTGGGTGGAACCATGGATGAGGATGCATCGTCCCGACCCGGTCTCCTAGTCGATGTCTTTGTTCTAGGCATGTTTGATTCAAGAAATTAAGCACAATATACCAATTAACAAGCAAGAAACTATCCTAGCATGCAATGTACTACCCTAACACTACTAGTTCACCCAAACTTGCAACAATAAAGCACAATTCAACAACAAATATTCAATAAAACGAATGAAATTGGACAAAAATTGCGAAAATCAATGAGTTTAAGAACGAATTCACCGAGGACTCCACGAAGTGGAGTTGTGGCGAGCTCAAAGAGGGCCGAATTTTGCGTCCAATCACTTGAAAAATGCTCCAATGCAAGGAGGGTGCCGAGATCTTGAAAGAAGAATATGGGGAATTAGGGTTTGATTTGAGGAATTGAGGGAGGAGGTTGGGGGTTTGGGTTAGTTTAGAGAGAAAAAGGGTAGGAAAGAGTGTTAGAGAGTTGGGGAATAATGAGAGAGTTTGAGTGAAATCGTGTTTAAAAAACACGAAAAACTATCCGGAACCCGCGCTGCACGGCCGTGCTATAACTGGCACGGCCGTGCTGAGGTTTGGCACGGCCGTGCCGAATTTGGCACGGCCGTGTTGGCTTGGCAGGCTTTTTGCGAAATTGAATTTCAGATGGCACGGCCGTGCTAAAATTAGCACGGCCGTGCTAGTACTTGACACGGCCGTGCTGAAAATGGCACGGCCGTGCTAGAATGTCAGTGGGCTTTTGAGGTTTGGCACGGCCGTCCAGATTTTGGCACGACCGTGCTGGATTCTGGCACGGCCGTGCTGTCTGATGGCACGGCCGTGCTGTCTGCTGCAGTCTGCAGGTTTTCTTTTCCTTCAAGGCACGCATCACTCTCTTCATTCCGACTTCTAACCAATCTTCTACCTGCACAAAAACACACAAGAGCACACAAAACTCACACAAATTAGGAGCTAAACCAACTACAAAACAAAAGAAACTACTCTAGTAAAAGCAAGAAAATCGGGTTGCCTCCCGAAAGCGCTAAGTTTAACGTCGATAGCTTGACGCAACACATGGATTACAGGTTACCCATAATCAATACTTGCCATTGCAGTGGAGATAAGCTCACCATTCTTATTCTTGACAATAGTCACCGCCCCTTTCTTAGGTACTACAAACACAGGGGAAACCCTTCCTTGATGTGTTGGAAGGGGTTTAAGCTTTACCTTTGGTGCTTCATTAGCCTCCTTTGCAGTGGCCACATCTAATGCATTTAGAAATTGCTCCTCCATGTCCCTGTTTTCCTTGTTCTCATTCAACTCAAAATCATGATTAGTATAGAATAATTCGTTACGCATATCAGAGACAATGGAATCAACAGTGTCAACCATCATGCAATTATCAGAATTAGAACAAGGATATTTCATAGTTTTATTTAAATCAAAATCTAAAACCTCCTTTCCTACTTTCAATGAAATCTTGGCACCCTTTACATCAATAAGGGCCCCCGAAGTAGCTAGGAAAGGACGTCCTAGAATTATAGGTATATGAACATCCTCATCCATATCTAGGACCACAAAGTCAACAGGTATGACAAACTTCCCCACCCTTAGGGGAACATCTTCCACTTTACCCTTTGGAAATTTGATCGATCGATCGGCTAATTGAAGGGATATGTTAGTGGGAAGAAGTTCTCCTATATTTAATCGTTGATAAACAGAATATGGCATGAGACTAACACTAGCTCCAAGATCACACAAAGCATTATCAATATTCATTTTGTTTATAGCACAAGGGATTGAAAAGCTACCCGGATCTCCTAACTTAGGAGGCATTTTGTTCATTATTATAGCACTACAGTGTTCAGTGAGGTTAACAGTTTCTACCCCTTCACAGTTTCTTCTACCACTCAATATATCTTTTAAAAACCTAGCATAGTTAGGCATTTGCTTGATAGCATCAGTGAATGGTATAGAAAGGTGGACTTCTCTCAAGGTCTCTAAAAACTTCCCGAATTGGGCATCTAGCTTATGTCTCACATATTTTTGGGGGTAGGGGAGTCTATGTAATAGGTCGGGTTCATTGGTTTGTGCTCCCACCTATTCCTTTGGGACCTCATTAATTTTATCTTTTTCTCTGGTCCTCTCATCCTCACTTCCTACAACATTATCAGTGATAGGTGGAGTCACAGGTTGACTCCTAGGGGGTACTACTTCATCGCTCCCCCTCAATGTCTTTCCACTCCTAGTGGTGATAGCATTTACAGAGTTTTTAGGGTCAATACCTTGAGGCGGTAGTTTTGAAACACCAACCCCATCTTTTATAGCACTAGCCAACTGAGAAATCTGGGTTTCAAGCATCTTATTATGTGTCATCACTTCACTAAACTTTTTATCAGTGGTAGACATAAAAGTGTTGAACATTTTGGCCTGGGACTCCATCATTTCCTCCAAGCTAGATCTCTGTGGTGGTCCATGAGCATAATAATTATCATTTGTAGCTCGGGAACCACGCACATTAGATTGTTGGGGATTTTGATTAGAGTACCCCTTATTATTATTCCAGTTTCCCCTATTATTAATGTCGTTTCCCCCTTGATTGAATTGCCCTTGGGAATTATGATTCATTTGATTACCCTGTTGGTATTGGTTTTGATTTCCAAAACCACCATGTTGATTATAGGGTCCTTGGGAATTTTGGTCCCTTTGGCCCCTATTTCCCCACTGGTTTTGATAATCAAAATCATTACCTCCCTGATTATAATTGTTCCCTCTTTGATTAGGTGGCAGATATCTATTATTGTCATTCCTAGGTCCGTTATCATAAGACATAGCATTGACCTGTTCATTATTATATCTATTACCATCATTATTATTAGGATCATATGAGGGATCAAAATTACAAGCATTAGTATAATGATCATAAGACCCACAGTTTTCACAGAAAATACATCCTACAGGCATATTAGAAACGGAAGGATTAGGATTCATACCTCTCCCCTTAGATTGGGAGGGAAGATCTTGCAATGGCACGGAATCGAGCTTGGCTTTAATCACTGACATCTCCTTCCCGAGGTTCGTAATTTGTGATGTCAGGTTGCTAATGGCATTGAGGTGGTCCACTGAATAGACCGCTCCTCCACTCTTGTTCACAGCATCTCGCTCGCCGTCTTGCCAATCCATGTGGTGTCGTACCACATCTTCGATAATATCTATGACTTGCTCTTCAGTTTTGTTCATTATTGGGCCACCTGCTCCCGCATCCAAACTGGTCTTCCCTTGAGGACTCAATCCTCCATAGAAAATCTGTAAAACTTGATATGTTGGGATTCCGTGGTGTGGGCACTCTCTTTGGTACTCCTTGTACCTTTCCCATGCTTCATAGATTAACTCCCCACTCCTTTTCCGAAACCCTTGAATCAAGGCTCTAGCATCGGCCGTCTTCTTTTGAGAATAGAATCTTCCCAAAAATGTTGTCGTGACATCATCCCAAGTGTGTAGAGAGTTCGGCTTCACCTCCTTCTCTAACCATTCGAGAGCTCTCCCAATAAGTGAAAAGGGGAAAATCTTCAATCTCACGAACTCTTGATTCACCCCATTAACCTTGATGGTATTGCAGTACTTCTCAAATTCGTTCAAATGAGCCAAAGGGCTCTCATGCTTGGCACCACTAAACTGCCTTCTCTCGATGAGGGTGATCATAGCTGGCCGGATCTCGAAATCATTGGCCTCAGTAGTGGGTGGAGCAATCCCACTTGAAGCTCTATAGGCCCTAGGAGTTCTCAACTCCTTAAGGGGTCGTGGTGCTGGCCGATTGGGTTGGCGCGGTATGTCTTCCATTGGAACCTTTTGTGTGTTGTGTTCCTTTCCTTGAGAGTTTGATGACGTCAATCGAGATTTACGATTGCTCTTCAAAGTTCTTTCGATTTCTGGATCGAAGGGTATTAATTCTCTCTGTTTAGACCTGCGCATACACACTAACCAAACCAATTAAAAAGCAGGGCTACAAGTGTAGCCAAAAGGGAAAAATCTTTTTGTGCTTTTTTATGATGAACTAGACTCAAGAAATCAAAAAGCAATTAACAAACACCGTTCCCCGGCAACGGCGCCATTTTGACAAGGGTTAAATCGGTCGCTACAATCTAACTCTCAATCAAACAATACTTATACGAACACCCTATAACCAAGTACAATGGCAAATAAAGGTTCGGTCCACGAGGAACGAGAGTAATTGCAAATCAATCTTAAACCTAAGCTAGTTCGAAATCAATGGAAAATGGTGTTCTAAAATACTACTAATAAGATGGAATAAATCAATAAACTAAGACATTAGGGAGAACGGGAATCCGCTTAACCATTGGTAACTAAGTAACAAGGAATCACAGAGACAAACGGGATATGCAAAGACTATAAGTCTGATCAATATCATGTGATAGGAAGACAACGGGCAATACTAAGCTTGGATTTCTCATGCACTTAACATTACTCGATACATAATCAAACCACATTCAATAATGAAATACTCAATTCACAATCTCTTGTTCAAATCAAGAATATCATGCAATCAAATTCAAGATTCTAGGTTAGCTACTCCTATTATAATGAATTAACATGCAATCGCATATAATCAATTTAATCACAATCCGTTTATCAAAATCAATCCTCAATTACATAAATTACCTAGGCCGGGTTTCATCCCGAAACCCTAGCTAGGAGACTACTCACACATATTCATAATCAAAGCAATAATGAATTCCAAAAGCTTAATAGATATAAACATGAATTCTGATTAAGGAATAATAAAGCTTGATTAATAAACAAGAATGAATAATACCAATTGTATTGATGCGAATCAATGGAAAAGTTCAGAACTTTGATATCCGTCGTCAATGAATAATACAAAGAATCTTCGCAAATCTTGCTTCAAATCAATCCAAGAAAACTAAAATCTCTAGAAATATCTCTAAGAAAACTAATGAATCTCTAATACTAAGAACGTTCTCCAATAACTCTCTACAAAGGCTCTCAAAACTATCTCTAAAACTGTCTGAGGAATCCTCTTAAAGTTGGGCCTTATATACGTCTTCTAATGCGGAGAAGTCAAGCGCGCAGTTAACCCTGGATCAGCACGGCCGTGCTGTATTTGGCACGGCCGTGCTAGCTTGTCAGTAAGTAAACCGGATTTCTTCTTCAAATTGGCACGGTCGTGCTAAAAATGACACGGTCGTGCTGAATATGCTCTAGCACGGGGCTCATACTGAAGCTGACACGGGCACGGGCAACATCTGGCACGGCCGTGCTAATGGCCTGCACGGCCGTGCGGGTGCGTGGATACTGACACGACCGTGCTATTGGCTTGCACGGCCGTGCTGCCTTGCCTGGGGTTGCTTGCTAATAGGCCAGCACGGGTGTGCCTATGGTAACACGGCCGTGCTGCCTGTGCTATGTAATCAATGCACGACACTTGAACTTCCTTAACTCCTCGGACTCCGGTCAAGGCTAGCTCGGTTACGCATCAAGGGCTCGGGATCCGATTAAACTCGGTTGATATTACCTGAAAACACATCAAAAACAAACCGAAAACCCGTGAAGCACGTAATATGGGGAACGTAAGCATAACAAGGTAATAATCGGCCAAAGCGGCCCCAAATACATCCAAAATCATCCTAAAATATGCTCTAAAGCGCGCCCTAAAGTGCGCTTGTCAGACTTCTATGGTTCGTCACCTGTTGGGGTGATCTCTACACTACTCTGTGTATGGAGAAGACCGAGGAAGAGGTATAGAATGAGATGGAAACTAAAAAAGCTTTGTATGTGTCAAAACTTGATTGTAGGGAGAAAACTTTAAAAGTGGACTGTTGTTCATATGAAGAAATATGCTTCAACTATTTTGACCCCCAAAAAGTTCTTAAACCTAATCTCGTTGTGCATTGGCTGTTGGAGTTAGACCCTTTGTCTGTTAGTTAGTACATTATGAGCTAGAAGGATAATCCGGATCCTAGCAGTATATGGGTTTTTGATGCAACTCCAAAGTGGCTTAAAATAGTAGACATGAGGGAAACCTTTGAGAAGGATTCCCCATTCTGGTGTTCTGTGTTAGCTTCTAGGGATTTGCCTGCACGAGAGCTAGAACACATTGGTTTTAAAGCCTACAATCCTCAAATGGTAGCCAAAAAAATTGGTTTATGCCAATCTCTTGCTATCGCCTTAATCACCACATGTAACGTTCCTTGAGATCTTTGTCCAAAATTTTATGAAGAAGATGTTTGGAAGAGTGACTCCCTTACATATCCTAAAGTCGTCTTGCATCTTAGGAAGTCAAGCGTGGTTTCTTTGAGTTACCTTGAATGGTGGTATCATGGACCACTTCAAGCTCATGCTGTTGAAGATGCCAAGGCACACTTTGATGTGAGTGTTAGAGATTATAAAGGTATGAATCCCTCTAAGTGTTTCCTTCACTTGCTTCTTACTCTCCACTCACAATCTAATTTTAAAGCACGAAGAAGACTGATGTATCTTTGATCAAGATGAAAGGCAAATATGCTTCTCATCAAATTTATCGCTCAACTAAGATTGTTGCAGAGTTCAATTATGAACCCACGGCCATAAATGGTTCATACAAGAGTATCATTCATTCCCACACTAGTAGATTTAGATTAAGAAAGATGGTTTTTCTTTCAACCCCAGGTTCCTTACATAAATCAAGGAGTAATAGGCATAGGAACATCCCCATGTCAAGTCCCAGCACAAGGTCTCAATCTGCATTCTAAACAGATCCAGAGGTAGAAACTACTGATATCCCTCTTACCAGTAAGTGCATTTGCTCTAATTTGTCCAAGCTTCTTGTACCTTGTTACTCACTATGATTTTTTTCATATCAGGTTTGGCTCCAAACATTAAAAAGAAACGAAAGTCTGCAGAAAAAACCACGCCTTCCAAACTTGTTTTGATTGATAGTGATGAAGAAGAGCTAGGGAATACAACAAGCATTCTAGATCTCTTAGAGAAAACTGCTGCTTCAAGCCTGTTGTCAATAGAGAAATCGCCACCCCATGATTCTATAGCTTCTCTTCTAACAAGTCAAGATCCTGACAAAAAGAAGAGAAAAGGTGATGATGGCCATATTAAGGACCAGAGTGCTGCTTCAGATAAACAACAATTAGGCAAAAATTCATAATCTGGTGGTGAACCAAAAGCTTCACAAATTGAAGATGGTATGGGTGTGTAAGCAAGTATTAGCCAATGAAATGTCAAGACTTTTGTTTCAAGAACAACTTTAGTTTCTTTTCAATAATCCAAAAGTCCTTCCACCATGCAAACAGACCAGCCTGCTCAAACTTTCGATGCTAATGCTAATGTTGATGCCCCCCTGATATTTGACCCGTTGCCTGTGACTTCAGAGTTTATACCCGAGCCAAAATAACCTTCTGTTGCAGTTCCTAGCAAGGGCAAAGCTGTCTAGAATGGTGCTGAACAAGGGAAGATTGACCCTGTATCCATTCCAACTCCCGAATCTTTGCCTGAATCAACACAACCTCCTGTGACGATTCAAGATCAGGAAGTAGAGATCCATGATGATACTACATCAAGAACCATAGGGTCCATTCCAGAAATGGTTCACAATGACACCACGAGTGGCCAGACTAAGGGTGTTGAGCCTCAGATTGATATTATGAAATCAAATCTTCGTGAAGAGGTTTTAGCAGTAAAATGTGCATCTCCAGATTTAGGTGAGTAACACATGTCTTCCTTTCATATCTCTTTATTGGTATCTAATATGCCCATTATTTCCAGCATTGACAACCATCAACCAAGGAAATCAGGGCAACAAAGCTTCAACCATACAATCGTCAGATCAATGTAAGCATCCTAACCTTATAGAGTTATGATGTTTATTTAGTCTTTATCAACACCTGATTGTTACACACATGTATCCCAACATCTATATCTCTATAAATCAAGCTTCTTGATGAAGTCCTAACTCTTTGTGAGAGAGTAGAGTTGACAGATTAAACTCTCTCTAGAACTCATGACTCAAGTTCATCTGTTGGGAAACAATGATCCAGTTGTATGGGAAGATATATCTGTCTCCTGTCAAACATGTGCTATTGAATTAGCCAAGAAAAGAATCTTTTCCCCCTTTAATGATCTCCGATATATCCTTGCCAGTGTCCCAAGTCTTCCAACAACGAGATCTTTTAAAAAAGAAAGATGTGGAGCTAGATGTTGAAATGGGCCATCTACGGACTGAGATCGATGAGATCAGAGAAGAAGAGAAGAAGCTTCAAGCCAAGGGATCTATGGTAGAACGAAAACTTCAAGATTGTATAAAATAAAAGAAACAAATGAAGCGCCAGATTTATGAGAGTGCTCCAATAATTCAAGAAACATTGTCTCAATTTGATCTCCACGGTGAACCGATGGCGTTGATGAACAAATGCAAGATTCTTCTTTCTAAGGTTAAACGTAAAGCAATGGCTGAAAAGTCCCTTCGCCAGTATATATTACACTTTATTTGTCAAAAGCCTCTAACGATGGAAGCTTTTGTTGTAAATTTTTATCCAGCTCCCATATTCTTGGGTTGTACTGTTTTATAAACTTTCTATTAAGCGCCCTTGGAAACATTTCCCATCTAACTCTTGCAACAAGTAGGCGTTCCCAGACATGACTTTGTGAACTCTAAATGGACCTTCCCATTTAGAAGACCATTTACCAAAATATGATCTTTGTAGTCATGCTCAGGAAGCTTCATCTTCCAAACCAAATCTCCTTCCAAAAAGATTTTATGTTTCACCTTTTTGTTGTAAGATTTTGCTACTTGTTTTTTCTGAATTTCGATTTTAGCTAGCGCTTGGAGTCTTTCACCCTCAACGTCCATTAGTTCAATGGACATCAATTGCTAGTAGTTTTCTTGGCTTATCCCCATTTGCTTAGTTACCCTAGCGGACTTAGCTCTTAGCTCTACTAGTACAACAGGTTCATGTGCATACACTACTTGATAAGGAATAGTCCCTATTGTATCTTTGTTTGATGTTCTGTATGCCCTAGGAGCATAGTGTAAAAGAACATGCCAATTTTTAGGATATTCATCCACCATCTTAGCAATTCTTAGAAATTACTGTATTAGTGGGTTCGGCTTGTCTTGGCCTGAGCGAATTGAAGTAAGGGGTTGAATGAATCTTTTGAATTTTAAAATCCTTGAGAGAGGAATTGAACTTGTGTCCTATAAAACATAATTGCTTGGTCTACAGTTATAGATTCTAGAATCCCTTAACCGATCAATTTTAATGGTTAAAAAATATTGACTTGCTAATCGAGACATTTTTCGACACACAAAATGGGACATTTACATTATTTTTTTGCCAATTTCGAGCTTAATTCGATCCCATAAAGGTTCAAAATAACCCCTAAGACTTTACCCGAACAATTTTCGTCACGAATATCGAGAAAAAAAATTTTATTAATTAAAATAAAAAATGAACCAATCATGTCATGACATTTGTCATGATTTAATCCTAATGACTAATGGAGTTAACGATCGTTAGTCATTAATGACACTCGGTGAATGTTTTAAAAACTAAGTGGCATTTGGTAAATTTTGAAAACTTTGATGGCATTTGGTGAAATAGCTGTAATCTTAATGTAACTAATATCATTTGAATTCGTCACACTTGACATATTGCGTAAGCATTTGCGAACAATTAACACTAAACAAACAACGAACTAACCCATTTTAAAAGGGATTGATTACTTAAACGACCTTGCAAGTGATGTGGGGTGGCCTACAACCCTTTATTAAACAAGTACATAAGATAAGCAATTTGGAATTTCATTTAAGGTAACATTACTATAAAATAAATCCTAAGTTTATTAGGAAATTTAGTGAGAGCACTTCTCTTGACCAGTTTATCTTCATAAACTAGCTTATATTACTATACATCAGCGAGCCTCATGTTAAACATTTTGATGAACATAATTTAAAGATTTTTATAAGCTTAAATCAATACTAATATATTGAGTGGATTTAACAATATGATCCGTACCATTTGACTTCAATAATGCTGGCGAATTCTAATTCAACTAGTAGAATATTTATGATTAGATAACTGACTAATGATATGTGAAATTGACTTCAACTAATAGGAAGATTCAAGTGAATTGAGGTTTGGCAAATTGGCAGTTGGTTTGGATATTTTGAAAGATCTAACTCCTCTTCTTTTGAAAGATGTACCCGTTTCTTGTACACTTGCTTAAACTACCTAATGAAGTAATGATATATGACATTGACTTCAATCTCTGTAGCTTGTTCCTCTTGAAGTCTATAATTCTATATTCCAATCCTTTGCCTCGATCTATCTTGGTCTTCCGTGTCTTCACATAAACACTAAAAAGATTATTAGAATGAAATTTGTTTATCATAAACAAAATTCAAGTGAGAGAACTAATTAAACATAAAGGTACGTGTTTTTGTATTATATATATATTAAATAAAATAGAAACTAAGACTAACTTAAAAAAAACTAATACTAAAACAAAAACCAAAGAAACTAAAACTAGACTAAGTAAACTAAAACAAAACTAATAAAGCTTAACAATAACAAGCTTAAACGCTTAAGGCATCTTAGAGGACTTCACTCTGTATAACAAAGTACAGTACAACGAACATAGAAATGTATCTAAAAGCAAACTAGTAAAACTAAACGTCTAAACTAAACTAAAAGACTCTTGCACATAATACTTACCTCATGAGGTTAGTTTATGTTGACACCTATTTACATATTTACCTTCGTGTGTTCGTTCCTTTGCCATTATCAAGATTATCAACCATAGTTCATCATTGTTCTTATTCCTTATATTGCTTATTATTATAAATATAGATCATGCTGCTTATATGTATACTCCTTCAGATTCGTTATACTCGCAACAATTTTATTATTTTTTCATTCATTTCGTAATAGTTACAACGCTTCCTAGTTGGAAAAGATACACTAATATTATATAATTTGTTTTCTCCTACCAACTCCACTTATACTAGCTATTTTTTTATTATTATTTCTCTCTCTAAACAATTGTCAACTGGTCTGGCTTCTAGGGAGAACATTCTAGAAAATCTCTTCTGTATAAACTATTATGCTGCTAGGAACAATCAATCTTTTGGTGAAAAACTAGGACATTCTCCCACAATTGTCATCCCTTTTGTTCCCATTGATATTGGGTGAAAACTTGCTACCTTTGTTAGTCATATGGGCTTAGTATTTTGTAAAACTATCTAATCTGTTCCTTTTATTAAAAAAAATAATAATAAAAAAAGAGAAGGTATCGGGTGCGACAAGCCGCACAAAACAATTCGTGCGTCAGTTATATATGATATGCAGTATTTGATATAGGATATATATTATGTTAAATTGTGACTCGAAATCTAATAGGGCTGTATTTGAATGCAGATATCAAAATATAAGTGATTTTTAGGTGATTTAAGTTGGAGGTGATAGCTTGGTTCAAGATCTTTCTAATGATAGGTCATATGCCCAATTCCTATAAGAAACAAGAAAGGTATGGCCGTTTTACGAAGACTTGACGAAGCTGAAACGATGTTAACGAAGTGCTCGACATATCACGTCCGTCCCCAAAGGGGGCGCGTCCGTGCCTGGACGAGTTGGGCGGTTTTTTTTGGGTCCGTTTTAAGCTTACGTGTTTTATGGAATATTTCCTAAAATTTTATCTTTTCTATGACAGCTATTGAGTATAGTTGGGGAACAATTTTAGGGTTTAATCAGGGTTTTCTTATATTATAAAAGGATCTTTAGTTGATCAATTAGATCATACCTTTTGAGCCAGTAGATTTAGGACTCCTTGTATTATTCTCTCGTTCTTTATCCATTATACTAAAGAAGCTCTCGAATCCCCCACCCGTGGATGTAGGTCTAATTGATTGAACCATGTAAATCCTTGTGTTCTTTGTTTATCTTCTTTATTGCTTTTCTCATTCATAATTTTCGTTGACTTGTTCCGCATTAATCAAACACAATTACACCCTTTATTTCCTAACAAATAGGTATCAGAGCCATATTTAAAGATCTTAGGTTTTAGGTGTTTATAGATTAGTTTGATTGAATGATGCCAATGAAATTCGACATTGAGAAATCTGATAGGCAAGTGAATTTTGTCCTATGGCAATTGAAGATGAAAGCCATCTTGGTTCAAAGTGGCTGTCACAGGGCTCTTGAAGGTGTATCCAAAAAGCCTTCGGGCATGACAAAGAATATGTGGGAGGAAATCAATTTGAAGTCTCTTTCGGCAATTCAATTATGTCGCTCTGATGATGTTTTGAGAGAGGTTGCCAAGGACGACTACTGCGGGTTTGTGGTTGAAGTTGGAGTCACTTTATATGACAAAGAGCGTGTCCAACCGTCTACTACTCAAATCTAGACTTCATGATCTTTGTCTAGAGGAAGGAAAACCGCTTAAGTCTTATTTAGATGAATTTTTCTCTATTATTATTGATTTGCAAAACATCGATGTTGAGATTGATGATGAGGATATGGCTATTAGGTTGTGTGTTCTTTACCGCCTCCGTATAAGCACTTTTGAGATACTTTATTGTATGGTAGAGATGATTTGAGTTTAGAGGATGTTAAGGATGCCTTAACCCAAAGAGATTTAATTGACAATAAATTGGTTAATAAATCTAATAATCCAGCTCAAAATAATGCTTTGGTTGCTCATGGTGGTAATAAGAATTTTGGTAAAGGAAAAGTTTGTAACTATAATCACGTGAATGGTCATATCAAAGCCGAGTGTTGGAAATTGAAGAAGAAGAAGAATGAGGAGAATTCTAATGAGGACAAATCCGCAAATATGACCAACACCAATGATGATTATGATTATGCACTTTAGGGTTACGAGCTTCGGGGCGTTGCGGTTTCTACGATCCCTTCATGATATAAGTGCCCCTTTGAGATCTCTTGGTGAAACGAGGTACGGAGTCTATGATAGATTGCTTTTGATTATCATTTGTAATATAGTAGCAATCTTGGTTATGCATTAGATTTGTTCTAGTTATGCTATTTCTTATCTCAATTTTGGTACTTTTATGATTTGTTAAGTACAATTGCAATTTAGAAATTCTAGACGTAATTTTTATTTTTTCTAGAATTGCTTAAGTTTTTTGATTTAATTTTGAGATAAAGAAGTGTTTGAAGAGAGTTTGGTCAATTTTGATAAGCATGCTTGGCGTCGGGACATAATACCCTCAATCTAGGCCATGTGATGGTTTTGTGTACGGAATTTTGTGTTCGGAGACACACCGGTTCACAATTTATGAAAGATGTCCGTTTGGTGATGGCCTAATATGAGTAGATTTATGGAATTTTGTTTAAGGTGGAGGTTATTGTTATTTAATGAGCATTACTTCTTGGTTTTTGGTTCAAGGTGGAGTTACCTTGTTTTGGTCAATTTCAAGTCAAGGTGGAGATTTGTTAAATTGTGACTCGAAATCTAGTAGGGCTGACTTTGAATGCAGATATCTCTCAAACTATAAGTGATTTTGAAGTGATTTAAGTTGGAGGTGATAGCTTGGTTCAAGAGTTTTCCAACGATAGGTCATATGCCCAATTCCAATAAGACCGAGAAAGTTATGGCCGTTTTACATGTACTTGATGAAGCTGGAACGATGCTGACGAAGTGTTCAACATAGCACGTCCGTGCCTGGCCGAGTTGGGCGGTTTTTTGGGTCCGTTCTAAGCTTACGTGTTTTATGGAATATTTCCCAAAATTTTATCTTTATTATGACGGCTATTTAAGTATAGTTGGGGAACAATTTTAGGGTTTAACTAGGATTTCCTTATGTTATAAAAGGACCTTTAGTTGGTCAATTAGATCACACCTTTTGAGCCATTAGATTTAGGACTCCTTGTATTATTCTCTCGTTCTTTATCCATTATACTGAAGAAGCTCTCAAATCACCCACCCGTGGATGTAGGTCTAATTTGACCGAACCACATAAATCCCTTTGTTCTTTGTTAATCTTCTTTATTGCTTTTCCCGTTCATAATTTTCGTTGACTTGTTCCGCATTAATCAAACACAATTACACCCTTTATTTCCTAACATATTATTTGATAGAGGATATGTACAACTTGTTGGAGGATATGTTGTATTGAATAGAAGTTACGTACAATTTGTTGTAGGATATATATTGTTTGTTATAGGATATGTAGTATTTGATAAAGTATATGTACAATTTATCTTTGATAGAGGATACGTACAGTTTGTTAAAGGATAGGATGTAGTATTTGGTGAAGGATATGTATTAGTTGATAGAGGATACGTATAGTTTATCAAAGGATATGTAGTATTTGATGGAGGATATGTAGTATTTGATAGATATGTACAATTTGTTGGAGGATATGTGTTACTTAATAGAGGATACGTAAAGTTTGTTGGAGGATATATATTATTTGATAGAAGATATGTACAATATGTTGGCGTTGCTTTTGTTTGTTGATTTCATCCTTTTGTTGGCTAATATGCTTCATTTGTTGAATGTTCAATCTGTTAGCTGATATCTATCTTTTGTTGGCTGATATGTTCCTTTTGTTGGCTAATATGCTGCATTTGTTAGTTGATATGTTCTTTTTGTTGGCTGATATACATAATATCACATCCTGTTATAGAGGACATCATCCAACTTATAGAGGATATCATCCAACTTATAGATCATATCATCCAACTTATTATAGATGATATAATCTAGACAACAGAATTTATTTTATAAAAATAATTAAAAGGTCAACAATGGCGAAACCACCATTGAATGTCCCGTACTAAGCTCATGGGTATAACATAACATGCTCATTTCTCAACTAAAATACATGCATTTTTTTTTTTATCAAAACGCTCACAATTCAACATACAATCACATAGGACAATCAATTTCAACAATTATACATCAAACAAGAAAGCCACAAATCCATTTTTTGGTTATTTTTCGAAATATCCGAGAATCTCAAGCAATTATCAAACCAATTCAAGCATAAATCATGGACAAATATAATCAACCATCAACGAGTTTCTTTCCGTCGACAATACCACCACCAGTAACAATGCCGCCGATGGGAGCGATCATTGGTATAAAGCAAAAACCCGCTGGACTGACGAAACATTTAATCAAACTGGACTGACGTAATAGTTTGTGAAAAAAAATTACTTTGTCTTATAAATTTCCCCCCTTTGGTCCTCACCCTAGCTATAATTTTCCTAAAACTTAATGTTTCCTCTACTATTGAAATTTTACAAAACGGAGTGAGTATATAGTTTGACATAGCTGGAGTTTCTTATATCAGCATGTCTTAAACGACAACTTGTTCTTTTTATGACAACTTAACAAGCATACTAAATAGATAACCACCATCCTTTAAAAAAAATAATAATAATAATCATCATTAATTAGTTTTATAATCATCAAAACCTAATTACTCAACACCTTAGCTTCAAATAAAAAAGTTATTATACACTTCAACTATCATCGTACCCTTTCATCCTCCAATTTCACAGTAGAAGAATTCAATTAAATCATTTTCGCTACCGAGTGTTAGGTTAGAAAGATTGGGCATTACCTAGGAGTAATGTTTACCACTTATTTGTTACTTCTCTAATTAACCAAAAGTATTAATTACCCTTATCCTTGGACAAAATGAGAGAAAGAGTCAGATGTATGCGATTCCTTTTTATGGTTAAACAAAAAAAAAATGAAAAGGTAAGAGTTTAATGATTCCTTCTCGACCCAGTCTTATTTGTTTATTTTCCATTTCATTTCCAATATTGTACTAAACGGCCCCTATATGGTTATATATCCCTTGTATTCTCGTCTTACGATTGAATGATTCACCATCACAAATATTGTCTTTTAAATAATATAGATATAGAAGATTCATACTAAAGTTCAAATATTATATATACTTTCTCCATTTTTAATACTTGCAACATACTTTTTTGTCACATTATTGAGAAGGTGATTTAAAAAGGTAATAAACAGATGAATTAAGCTATAAAATCTAAACCATAACAACTTAACACTTCTTCTGTACGGGTGATATAAAATTATATCAATTAATATGTTCGTTTACCTAATCTAATATCTTCTTTAATATGAGTGTCGAAATGATGTCTTGCAAGAAAATAAAAACAAAGAAGTAAAGTTTAAACAGTACTACTCGTATGATTATGTTATATACTAGTATTATTAAATAGATGCACGGGTTGATACTAATTAACAAAAAAATTGTAAAACCGTGAAAAAGCAAATTGTGCAACTGTATATATTATCGGCTCGGAGAAAATTGATTGGTATGCATTTGTGTCATAATTGGTCAAGATTTTCACTATGCACGATAAGTGATACAAATGATGTGTCGATAAGTTCTGATAAAGAAAAAATCAAAAACGAAAGAAGGCTAAAAACCCAATGATTACGAACATTGTTGAGATAATCTACTCGTATAAAGCATACTGAGTGGTAAAACACAATCCCAATTTCTCACCAAAAATTATACAAAGTGGTATATATAGAAATGAGATTCACGTTGTCACATTGATTATTATCAACAAACTATCATCGTTGTTAGAGAATGATATTCCTCCATTTTGTAATATCGCAACACTATGTGTTGCACATAATTTTAAGAAATTTTTAAGGTGGAGACCAAAAGAAAAATTAATAATATAAATTATAGTTGGTAGAGGTATTTTTTATTTTTTTATTTTTTTGTAAAAAAATGGTAAGGAGAAGGGACCTTGACTGAACCTTAACCCTCACCTTTTTTGGGTCCACTATTTACGGGTTAGACACTTAAAGAGTGGGGGGGGGGGGAGGAGGGCAAGGGATCCCCACCCTCAAAGTGCCTTTAGTGGGGATTGAACTCCTAACCTCAAGGTTGGAAGGTACAATATTTTCCACTAGACCAACCTTAGCTTGGTAGAGGTATATTAGTTGTTAGTAGAAGAGAGAAATAATAATAATAATAAATAAAAAAAAAAGAGTATAAGTAGAGTTAGTAGGATAGAGAAATAATAAAATATAAGTAGGTGCTTACCAAATAAAAGATGTATGGGAGGCATTGCATGCACCGTAGGTTGGATCGATAATGTAAGTCACATTATACATCGTATGGATATTAATCTTGAAATAACTCTAATCTATTTTTCATTCTTTCTTTTACTCCTCCAATTTCTCAAGTTCTACTCACTTTTCGTTTTCATCTATTTCTAAGCTCTACTCACTTTTGCTTTATCCTTTTATGAAAAAAAAAAATATTCCTTTTTTTAATCATCCACAACCCCACTTTGTGAGTTCAATTTTATATAATAAATCTCTTACTCTTTATCTCTCTCCTCCTTAATACAAAAGTATGGTCCCATAAATATTTACTTTTCCATGGTTTGAATAGCTACAATAACTGAGTAACACTTATAGGTTGTTTGGTTGGGGGTATTCATCAAAAGAAATGGAAATTAACTGGCCCGATTCCCTTTATAATTGTTTGTTAGGCACTTTTTTTCATTCCCTTTACCCTCTCCTAATCACCCCAAATCCTTCCAACTTGATTCCCCACCCCCCCTTGGTATTTCCATTCCCTTTCCTTAGCCACCACAACAACACCATACCCAGACCAGCCACCACCATCCTACCTTACCACCACCACCCAGCCACCCTCGCCGCAACCATCCATCGCCGGAGCACCCCCGTCCATCGTCGGAGGTCCCCTCCCCTTGAAAAACTCCCCCATCCCCGAGGAATGAACACGGTAAAAGTCATCAACAACCGCCTTAATCGCCGACGAATAAGCAGAAACCGCCGGAAAATTCCGACAAGTTCCAGTGATTCTCCGGCGACGAGAACGCTTCTTAAAAAGACCGACGAAATCAGTGTAAACAAGACGACGTTCATTGACGGAGGATACCGACGAGGATGGTGATAATACAGCAGCTTCAGTGTCGATTGTAGCGCCATTGTTGACGATTAATCAACTCACTCAACAAGCAAATCTCAATCAGAGAAAAAAAAAATCAAAGTAGAAATCACAAATTCAAAAACTAGAAATCAAATTCAGAATTAGATTTAGGGTTTCTGTAGGGATGGGAGAGTTTTTTGGGGGAGGGGGGAGTTTTTCGGGGGGAGGGGAGTGGTGGGGGAGCTCCAGCGAGGGGCGGCGAGTGGTGGGGTGGCTGGGTGGTGGTTGGAAAGTGAAGGAAATAGGTATTGTGTGGTGGTGGTGTGGTGGTGGTATGGTGGTGAGAGTGGTGGCTTGTTTCCCTTTGTTATTCAAAACAAACAACATAGTAAATTTGGGAGGTTTTCATTCCATTCCTCTTCTTTCTCTTTATTCATTCCATTCCGATTACCCTATGCAAACCAAACGGCCCCTTAGTAATATAAAGGTAGTAATACATTAGTAATTTCCCTCATGAGAAAAGCTTATTAAACTCTAATATTTCTTTTTTGTTTTAAATCTCAGTTTTATGAATTTTGTTTTAAAAAATATTAAATTTACCGATATTATATTTTTGTAAATTAAGCTCCACATATATATATATATATATATATGATGTACACGTTTTATACATATATTTATCCCGACTTTTCATTACATTCTTGCATGGTTTTAGGCTCTTTAGAGCCATTTTCCTCTAACATTCTCTTCTCTAGTGTGTTCGGTGTGTTTTTATAAGTTTTATAGGAACTTGGAGTTTCTCGGATGATTCGGACACGTTTTGAGCGTTTACGGAGATGTTAGTGGACAAGGATGTAAACACGAGCTAAACATGAGCTAAGCTTGAGAAGAATTGCAAGCAAATAGCATTTTTCTACTGTGCCCGGTTGGGCTATGCATGCCCGGTCAAACCGGGCACAGAAGGATTTATTGTTGGTGCTAATTATGAAGAACAAAGTAAGCTTGGGCATTTATCCCACGCGCCCTATCGGGCAGCCCATGCCCGGTTGGACCGAGCGCGTGGTGGCTGATGATGCTCAAAGCTACGAAGATCAAGATGCAAGGCAACAATTAGGATGTGCCTCGCGCCCGATATATATGTTCAAAACTATAAATAAACATGAAAAAAAAAAAATCAATCATTCTTCTCAGCGCCTTTTTCACGAACACTTGGTGTGCATTTACTTCCTCCTTTCTTTACCATTGATTAATCAATCAAGTCAAAACCAACATAGGTTATCATATCAAACCATATGGAAATTGCAGCTTAGGGTTCTTAAAAATAGTAAAACGCAGACAAATATTAGATTCTGAAATAATTTAATGAATATAATTGAATATTTTAACGAAAATTATCCAAAATTTTAACGAAAATAATTTATGTAATTCGGTAATAATCGGAACTAAACAATTTGAAATTCTCGAACACTAAAATTAACATGCAATTGAAATTTTTTTGTAAATTTTGATGCTAAGATTAAAATAAGATCATTGAATTTACAAAACCAAGAAAATTACAAACCTCAATTATTTATGGAAATTGATACTCGTGAACAAGAAGAGGAGAGAGAAATTGTCGAGTTTAAAATTTTAATTAGACGCCACTGATAAAACCTTGGAGCTTCGTGGTGGAGAGGGAGCAGAGTAGAAATTGAGTGGTGGAGAGAAAGCAGAGCAGAAATTGAAGCTTCAAAACAATTAGGTATGGTTGTTAGGGAAGGTTTATATCATTAATCTCAGCTTTTGGATTTATTACAATCTAATGGCTGAGATTTGTCCTCACATAAAAGATAGATTCTCCCATAGAGGGTGGTTCTCACCGGATCCCGACCATATATATATATATATATATGTATGTATATATATATATATATATATATATATATATATACATACATATATATATATATATACATATATATACATATATATACATACATATATATATATACATATATATATATATATACATATATATATACATATATTTCTCTCAAAAATAAAAAATAAATACTAATCTATATACTAGTATATTAAAAAATGCTCATAAGAAAGTGTATCTGCTACGCGGCACCATCCTCTCAAGCAAAGACTTCAATGTTCCATGTCAATCTCTCAGTTAGAAAATAATCATTATTGTTACTTAAAGGTATTGATCACATGACCTTTGAAATAGAAAATTTAATACTTAACCACCATTCTAACACAACATCATTAATAAATATTTCAAAACTAAAGTTATCAAATTCATAGAAAATTATTTCTGGAAAAGATTTAGACTAGTAGTTGGACCTCCAACCCTTTATAATAATAACAAGCGAGTATAGACATCTTATCTTATCTCAACTCATTCTTTGTAGGTATAAGGTACCTATTTCATCCCGAAACTGTAAGGTATTAGTTTCAAATATCAAATAACTATCTATCATGTCATATTTAACGTCAAATTTTCCTCACTATACAGAAGTTTTAAAAAGTAACAAATTTGAGTATTGCATGTGACACATACTAGCTTAGTTTAATTTATTTACATTACATTAATGATATCAATAGTCAAAGGTGTGTGTTGACAAGCATGAAAATATAATTGTTAATTGTAATACCCCGTATTTTTAAAAGGTATTTTCCTAAATTATAGGGTATTTAGTCTCGTATTTTCGACGTATTTTCTAACTTAAGAGTATCTCAGTTTTGGAGCCAAAATGATATTTGAATTTTGGCGCCTAAACCATTTATTTTAATTAAATGGATAAACTAAAAATTTTATAAAAAGTATTTTGATTAAATAAATAATAAAACAAAACTATATTAATTAATAAAATTAGAGGCATTTTCGAATTTAAAAATCTGATTTTTATAAATATGTTTTCGGATTTTCCCAATAAAATCCAATTTTACTTAATATTTTGCTAAACTAATTATTTTCATGAAATAAATTTCCTAAAACTAAATAAATATCATTTTCGCATTTTTACAATTAAAAATCTGATTTTTACTCTAAGTAAAAGTATTTTCATAAAATAAAAATCAATTCCTAAACAAATGAAACACATTTTCGGATTTTATATATTAAAAATCTGATTTTTATTTGCTAAATTAATTATTTTTATGAAATAAAATGATTTCCAAAATTTATCAAATAATATTTTAAACTTTATATAATAAAATTCTGATTTTTATACCTTAGTAATCTAGCAAGAAAAAAATTGATTTTATTCTTCCAAATACCTATAAACTTATTAATTTTTGACAAATAAATTATTTTATAAAATCCCTAAACTAACATGATAGGTCCGAAAATATTGAGTAATATTTTGCTCAATATTTTCGGCCATTCATGGTTTTTCTACAAAGATTTTAAATTATTTTATTAAAAATAAAATCTTTTAAATTCCTTTACTTCCATTCTTAAACCTAAAAATATTTGATTCTATGTCATCCTTGCACCCCAAGCTTAAAAACTACCAAATGGAATTTCATGATAAAAAAACTTCCATAATTTATAAACCCTAAAATGCCATAAACTCATCCCCTAAACACCTATAAATACCCCTTTCATACACCCCAAAAATCACACCAAAAACCTCAAGAATCCTCTTCTTCTTTCCCCCTCTTTCTCACGGTTTTCCTCCTCTCCCTCCTTCCATTTTTCCGGCCACCGGCGACCACCTGCTTTTGCCAGCAGCCGCCACTCGAGCCGGCCACAGCCACCCTTGCTCCTCCCTTGCATTGGTTCCTCCACCTTCCTTCAATCCCTCCTTTTCTCTTAAACTTATTTTATTAACCATTTTCTAAATATTATTTCTTATACAAATTAATTTTATAAAAACAGAAAATTCTTTAAATTATAAACGGAAAATTATTTTATATAATGATAATTAATTCATGCACATATAGGGTAGTTTAATTAAATTGTTGTGTTTATTTGATAACCTTATATTAATTAAGGTTATAATTATGTGTAGGGTGCTCGTGATTTAGAGAAGTAGTTGTGAAATCGCTCGTGATTGATCAAGGTACGTTATGTGGTTTGATACCTTCGAAAGTTGATTATGAAACTACATTTTATGATCGTATGAAATTATAATTTATTCCGTGTGAAATTTTACTTGTGAAACTATAATTCATGTTCCGTATAAAACTATGATTTATTATGAGACTACAAATTATTATGTTCCGTATCAAATCATATTTTATTACATTCCGTATTAAATCATGTTTTATGTTTCGTATGAATTTATGATATTATGTTCCGTACTAAATTATGAAATTATGTCAGATGGAATTAAATGATTTGGATTTAAATCAAAAGGGCCTTAAATTGTGATTGGAAATTATTGGAAATGATTTGCAAGTTATGTAAGTGTGATGGATTTTTAAAGAAGAGTTTTTAAGCAAATCAATCAATATGTTGAATCCCACTTAGGGAATGGTTTAGAGAAGACTATGGACTTTGCATGACCTAGTCTTCCCTTAAGTTTGGCCTTTGATTATAAAGTAAACCACTTGAGGGGTGTACACACTTAGTGAGGAATTGGTTTGGTATGAATCGATTGAGTTTTACTTGAATTAAAAGAATTGGATTGAAAAAGTTCTATTTGAATACGGCATTGGTATTTCTTTTATTAATTAAACGTAAATGATTTAAATTACGTTTTACTTATCTTACACATGACTTACTTAGCATACTTGCTAATACGTGCTTTTGTTTTGGCTTTGCCCTGTTTATCATTTATGGTAGACAGGTGAATTTTTCAGGTGGAAATTGATTGATGCATACGGGAGTCCACGGGAATTTTTCAGGTGGAAATTAATAAAGTAAACCACTTGAGGGGTGTACACACTTAGTGAGGAATTGGTTTGGTATGAATCGATTGAGTTTTACTTGAATTAAAAGAATTGGATTGAAAAAGTTCTATTTGAATACGGCATTGGTATTTCTTTTATTAATTAAACGTAAATGATTTAAATTACGTTTTACTTATCTTACACATGACTTACTTAGCATACTTGCTAATACGTGCTTTTGTTTTGGCTTTGCCCTGTTTATCATTTATGGTAGACAGGTGAATTTTTCAGGTGGAAATTGATTGATGCATACGGGAGTCCACGGGAAATTTCACTTAGCTAGGAAAAGTTTGAGTCATTTTTGTGTCACGAATTATGAATGAATTTTTTTTTTTATTATGGCTATTTAATAAAGAATAAAGTTTTCCGCTGCAAAAGTATTTTGTATAAGCCTTGCGTTATACGCGGCGGTAATACGCCCAAATCTATCTCTACGGTATTTATACGTATTTTTCTACAACCTACGTAGAGGGAGATTTGGGGGTGTTACAAAGTGGTATCAGTTTGTCGGGTCTTAAAACAAGATTAAAAGTGGAATAAATAAATTGGATGGATAGACTTAAGTTGGGCATATAGGATAGAGTTTCGCATTTTTTTTTTTAAAAAAAAAAAAAAAAAAAAAAAAAAAAAAAAAAAAAAACCATTTTCATAAAAACTATTTTCTTCTTTGGAAAGATGATTGAGAAAAGGATGCTCGGGTTCTCATAACGAGGCCTATAATGGGTACGCCTCTCTGTCTAGGCAAGGCTCTCTCCGACGTTGTGGGTAACTTACCTGGGAGACGCGGGCTCGACCATCCTATATCATGAGTCAAGTACATTATTAATTTCAAAAGAAAATGAATTGAAATTTTTTTTTAAGTTTCAAAGACTATGTGTGCATATAAGATAAGTATATTATGAATTTTTGAAGAATTCCATGGACATGATCTTTGAGTATATATGTGGCCCATATATGTTAAACTTATATGTTTGTGAACATTGGTATGTTTCTATGGATACTTATTGAATTATTGTTTTCTAAACAGATATTGGATGATATTAGGAAGAAGTACTTTAACATTCACTACTTGAAGACTGATGAAATCAGTGTTAGCGACTTTGTGACTGGAATAACAGTATTAGCTCTACACTACTATGAGAAGTATAATCTTGAAGTCTTCACCCAACCCCCTTGGCTAGTTCTTTTGGCATTAGCCCACTTACCCAAGCTTAAGAAGTACTACCCTCTACTTGAGAAGTATGGGGATGTGATTAAGGAGGATGGGCTTTGGAATGAGAGGCATCACCATGAAGGAAAATGGCTAGCCACCTTGACCCATTTTAAGAATGACTTACACTATTTGGAGCGTAACTATGAACCTAAGAGGAAGTCCGTCAAGCCACCTAAACTTACCCCTCACCACACATTAAGAGAGGTTGACCAACTCCGCTATCTAAATGCTCAACTTCCTTTCTCTTACCCAAAGTATGAGGGAGACTTTGACTCCTCTGATGATGAATCCATTCCACCACTTGGACGGCGTAAGAACTACCCTTATCCTTCCCACTTTTCTCAGTACAATGTACCTATACCACGTGAACATCCAAAACCTCAAACAAAAGCCCGAATTCTAAAAAGGCCTAGAGTCCATGACTTCTCATCATCTTCTAGCTCCAACTCTTCACCTCCTCCACAACCCAACAACCCAAACCCTCAAGGAAACCCAAATCCAAAGTCAGGCCAAACCCCAAACTACAGTGACTATGTACCAACCTACTTGAAGGAACTCAATGGTAACAAGAAGACTAACAATGAAGATCAAGAGTTTGACCCAGTAGAAGAGGAGTGATCAATTAAATGATTTATGTTATGATTGTTTCGATAAATTATATGCATAATAAAGTGTACTCGAATATTAATTAATAATAATAAAGTATTTGCTTGATTTCCTCTATGTTTATGTATATGAATGAATTTTAATTTTTTTTTCTTTCTTCTTTCTCTCAAATGTGAACATCAGGAAAATATGTCTTTAAAGTTAAAGAATAAGAAAGCTGGTTCCAATATGGGCAAGTTCCTTAAGAAACTAACCGATCTTGCTGAAAACATTACCCAAGTAGCAAACCAAGGGAAGGGTTCAGAAAAGGGGGATACTTTTGGTGAAGTCTTTAAGGGTGTAGCTGCAGCCAAACCACCCTTTTTCTTAGGAAAAGAGGACCCAGCTAGTCTTGAAAACTGGATCCGAGAATTTGATAAGTTGTTTGATACAATCAACTGTCCAGACAATATGAAGGTTAATAATGTTGTATACTACTTAAAGGAAGAAGTTGACTTATGGTGGACCCAAAAGAAAGAAGAATTGATGGTAGACCCTAATTTTGGCTGGGAGGATTTCAAGGTAGCTTTGAGGAAAAAGTTCTATCCTGATCATTTGAGGAAACAGAAATGTTTGGAGTTCACTTACTTAAGGATGGGAACTATGACTGTGATTGAGTACTATTCTAAGTTCTTAGAGTTGATGAGGTTTGCACCAGAAGTAGTACCAACAGAGGCTATCAAAGCACAAAGGTTCGAGCAGGGGTTAACTTGGAATCTGCAAGGAAAACTGGGTGGGGCAACCTTTGAGAGTCTAGATGAGGTGTATGGCCGAGCCGCCCATTTGTATGGGATCAAGGGAAGAGATCTAGGGAGCATGTCTGGGGAGAAAAGAAAGTCCAATGATCAACCCCAAGGGAGCGATAAGAGGCCCAAGAACCATGCGAGTTTTGGGAATGGGAATCATGGGGATAAGAGGGACTTTAAGGGGAATTTTCGGAGAATTTCAAACCATGGTGGTGAGAATAGAGAGAACAAGGAGAGAAATAAGAGAAGTTACTTCTGTAAGAGATGTGAGAAGGACCACCCGGGGAAGGACTGTGCAGGCAATAAAGTGACATGCCGATACTGCCAAAAATTGGGACACCGAGAGTACGAGTGTTTCAAGAAGGAAGCAGATTTGAAGAATGGAAAGGCTCAGGATGGACGGAATCCCCCAAAACCCCCACAAACTAGCGGACCTGCCCAGAACACTGGAATCAGCAATGGTGGAAACACTTCTAAGGGACGGATTTTCGTAATGAATAGCCGTGAAGCTGAGACTTCCAATAATGTGGTAATTGGCACTTTTCTTATACGTTCTTTATCTGTGAAAGTTTTATTTGATTCGGGTGCATCGCACTCTTTTATTTCTAAGACAGTAATAGAAAGTCTCCAGTTAGAAAGTCCAGAGTCAGTCTCCTTGGATGTAGCTATTCCAACGGGGGAAGTTAGGGAGTGTTCTAGACTTTTTAGGAATGTACCCCTAACTATTTCTGAAGTAGAGTTTCCATCGGACCTAATTGAGTTCGATCTCAAAGACCTCGATGTGATTGTGGGAATGGACTAGTTGGGGAAGTACAAAGCCCAGATAGATTGTTCAGCACAAAAGGTCACGCTCTATGGCCCAGCAAGGACCAGAGTGACTTATAGGAGGGAAGGGAAAAGTCAAGGAATAAGGATTATTTCGGGTTTACAACTTCAGAAGTGCCTCAAGAAAGGGTATCCGTTATTCATGTGTAGCCTCCAAGAGATAAGGGGTGAAGAAGGGAACAGTGATACAAAGTTACCTGTTGTGGAAGAATTTCCCGATGTATTTCCCGATGAAATACCAGGCATGCCACCAGAAAGAGATGTGGAATTCACAATTGACTTGGTTCCTGGAACTGGACCTATTTCCAAGGCTCCATACAGAATGGCCCCAGCTGAAATGAAAGAGCTAAAGGCCCAATTGGAAGATTTGCTTGAAAAGGGATACATTAGACCCAGTTCCTCACCCTGGGGAGCTCCAGTATTGTTTGTGAAGAAAAAGGATGGGAGTTTACGGTTATGTATTGATTACCGTGAGTTGAATAATGTCACCGTGAAGAATAAATACCCATTACCCCGGATCGATGATTTGTTTGATCAGTTAAAGGGAGCAGGAACATTCTCAAAAATAGATTTGAGGTCGGGTTATCACCAGTTAAGGATTGCAGAGCAAGATATTCCTAAGACGGCCTTCAGGACCCGTTATGGCCATTATGAGTTCACAGTAATGCCGTTTGGGTTGACAAACGCGCCGGCAGTATTCATGGATCTGATGCATCGAATCTTCCGACCCTATTTGGACAAGTTTGTAGTGGTATTTATTGATGACATTCTGGTTTACTCGAGTAGTAAGGAGGACCATGAAGACCATTTGAGAAAAGTGTTACAATTGTTAAGGGAGCACCAGTTATATGCCAAACTCTCTAAGTGTGAGTTCTGGTTAGAGGAAGTTGCCTTTTTGGGGCATGTAATCTCTAAGGAAGGATTCTCGGTTGACCCAGCTAAGGTCCAAGCTGTACAGGAGTGGCCAACCCCAAAGAATGTGTCAGAGGTGAGGAGTTTCCTGGGATTGGCCGGGTATTATCGGAGGTTTATAAAGGACTTTTCGAAGATAGCAAGACCGATGACCAACTTAATGAAAAAGGAATGTAAGTTCATTTGGTCTCCTGAGTGTGAAGAGGCATTTCAAACCCTAAAAGAAAAATTGACAACAGCCCCTGTGTTAGCATTACCTGATGAAAGCAAGGAGTATGAAGTGTACAGCGATGCGTCAAAGTTTGGGTTAGGATGTGTTTTGATGCAAGCTAGAAGAGTTATTGCTTATGCCTCAAGAGAGCTGAAGACATATGAACAAAATTACCCAACGCATGACTTGGAACTTGCTGCCATAGTGTTTGCTTTGAAGATTTGGAGGCATTACCTGTATGGAGTGACTTGTAAAATTTTCACCGATCACAAGAGCCTAAAATATATCTTCACCCAAAAGGAATTGAACAATAGACAGAGAAGGTGGTTAGAATTCATCAAGGATTATGAGCTGCTAATCTAGTACCATGAGGGTAAGGCTAATGTAGTGGCCAACGCCTTGAGTCGAAAGTCAAGACACTCGATATATGCGATGATATTGCCGGACCAATTGTGTTTCGAGTTCCAAAAGATGAGTTTGGAGGTGGTAGAGCAAGGAGAAGTCAGTCAGATGTTGAACGCTTTGATTATTCGACCGTCGATTTTCGAGGAAATTAAGAACAGTCAGTCGGAGGATGAAAAGTTGAAAAATATAAAAGAGAAAATGAGTGAAGGGCAGGTATCGGATTTCACCAATGATGAAGATGGTGGACTTCGTTTTAAGGGAAGATGGTGCGTCCCACAGCACCATGGAGACATCAAGAAAAGGTTGATGGAAGAAGCTCATAGTTCTCCTTACTCAATGCCTCCCGGAGAGGACAAATTGTATAAGGACATGAAGAAAATGTTTTGGTGGCCCAATATGAGAAGAGAGGTTGCAGAATTTGTGGCTAAATGTCTGACATGTCAGAAAGTAAAGATTGAACATCGCAGACCACAAGGGAAGGTCCAATCATTAGAAGTGCCTAGTTGGAAGTGGGATTCCATCTCTATGGATTTTGTTGGGGCATTACCCAAAACTCGGGCAGGAAATGACACCATTTGGGTAATTGTGGATCGATTAACGAAAACAACGGTCTTTATACCCATGAAAAATACTTGGTCCATGGAGCAATTGGGAAAAGCCTATGTTAAGTATGTAGTCAAGTACCATGGGGTGCCAAGTGACATTGTTTTAGACAGGGATTCGAGATTTCTATCCAACTTTTGGCAAAGTGTGCAAAAAGCAATGGGGACGAAACTACTAATGAGCACGGCTTTCCACCCTGCCACTGACGGGCAGACCGAGAGGACCATCCAAACATTGGAAGATATGTTAAGGGCATGTGTAATGGAATATCAAGGGTCGTGGGAAGACCACCTGGATTTGATTGAGTTCTCTTACAACAATAGTTACCATGCAAGTATTGGGATGGCACCATTTGAAGCCCTATACGGGAGAAATGTAGAAGCCCAGTCTGTTGGAGTGATATTAGTGAAACGATGGTACTTGGACCAGATATGATTGAAGACATGGTTAAACAAGTCAAATTGATACAAGAGAAAATGAAAGCAGCCCAAGATAGGCAAAGAAGCTATGCTAATTTAAAGAGAATAAAAGAAGAATATCAAGTGGGAGAGAAAGTGTTGTTGAAAGTGTCACCTATGAAAGGGGTTATGAGATTTGGAAAAAGAGGAAAATTGAGTCCAAAGTACATCGGACCATACGAAATTACCCAACGGATCGGAAAGGTGGTGATTAGGGGATTTCGCTCCCACCAATCGGAATGCGCCACGTGGGCCAATCAGGTCCTGCCAAGTGTCCCCCAGTTGGAACTGTCAGGGCTTGCCACGTGGCACGCGCTTATTCGTCCACCTTGGACCTATTATGTCATGACACGTGGCATACTCCATGCCTAATGGAGAAACCAGCCACCCAGGCCCAACTTCCGAGGGAAGCCCAATCAGCCCTAGGTTAACCTAAACCTAGGATTGGCACGTTTCCCAAGGTTATAAATACCTTCCTTAATCCTCATTAAGGGGGGGGGAACAGGAATTACATGTTGATTACGCTAAAAACTCACATTAAACACTCTCACCTAGAGAGACCCAATCACTTTAATTTCCGCATTAATTACTCCTTAATCAAGTACTAACTTGACCGTTGGAGGCGGAGCTCCCACCACCAGGAGTCTCCGTTGTTTTGCAGGTACAAGCGCAAGGATACCAGTCCCGGAATTGTAACTCTCCCGCAGGACATCAGAAAACCCCGAAACATTTGGCGTCGTCTGTGGGGAGAGTACTTCTGAGATGGCATCCAAGTCTGTACCGACTCCTGAAGAGAGGCGTCCCCTAGACGACCCTCAAGTTCAGTCGGACCAGGATACTGAGAGTGAATTTGAAGTTGAAGCTCACACAGCTTCAGACGGGACCCTAAGGGCCCGACGTACCCGTCATACCGAAAGGAGGGAACGGGAACATCTTCAAACTGGAAGTGAGCCAGCAGGCGCACCGCCTGTTCGGCAGCAGCCGACTGATGGGTCTGCTCCCATCACAAGGAACGAACTCATGACCTTCATGAGGGACTTCAAGGGAGAAATTCAAGAGTTGATCAACAAGAAGCCGCCTGCTCTGGACAAGGAGCAGTCGGCTAAGAAACCTTCCACTTCACTGAAGAGGAAGCCAGTTCAAGGGCGAGAGGAGACTCCTCATCCTAAATCTAGGAAGCGGGAGCCGACTACCCTTGATTTCACAAAATACCGTTTTCCTACTCCAGGAAATAGGAAACCTGTTCGTCATATTCAGGCGAACGGGTCGAGGAAATCATACACAGACGCTCGGCTACTGCTAGAGCAGAAGAAGAGTGACCGATTGTCAGAGTCGGCCTCTACTTCAAACTTCCAAGACAGTCTGCGAAATACCTCAATGAGGCATACTCAGTCGTATCATGAGAGTCAGTCAGGCGGCACCTCCCGTCAGTCCGGCTTTCGAAGCGACCAGGCGGTACCAAACTTACCGTTTGTACCGCAACAATAGTATTTTTTACAGCCACCTCCGTTTGGTGGACAAGCAGCAAAAAATGTCCAACCTATGGACTGGCAGCTACGGTTGCTTAGACTTGGTGAACAGCCGTCAGCCTTCTCCAAGGAAATTACTGAAGCCGCTCAGCCGACCAAAGTGAAAAATGTATTAGTAGGCGCCTATGACGGCACTACTAACCCAGAAGACCATCTGATGGCATTCACCAACCTGATGTACCTTCAAGGGTTGGATGATCCCACCTGGTGCAAGTGTTTCCCAGCGACTCTCAAAGGAATCGCACAACAATGGTTCGGCAACCTGCCGACTGGTTGTGTAAATAGCTTCAGGACGCTTTCTTACTTATTCACCTCCAACTTCGCCATGAACATCCCTGCGAAGAAGACGACCCTTGATTTAGGAACAATTCAGCAGGGCGAGAAGGAGGGGCTTCGTTCTTACATCAGGCGGTTTAACCTGATGAGAATACAGATTCAAGGGTTACCGGATGAAGTAGCCTATACTGACTTTTTCAGAGGTCTCAAAGACGGGTCGACCTTCAAATTTGATTTGGTCCGAAAGAGGGTGGAG
Source organism: Chenopodium quinoa (assembly GCF_001683475.1). Classification (NCBI taxonomy): domain Eukaryota; kingdom Viridiplantae; phylum Streptophyta; class Magnoliopsida; order Caryophyllales; family Amaranthaceae; genus Chenopodium; species Chenopodium quinoa. Next base: position 6,092,003 of record NW_018745286.1, on the reverse strand, counting down.
ACTCTTCAAGAGGCCTTGATTGAAGCGGAAGCCTATATACAGGCGACTGATCTTTGTACGGTAAAACAGTCGGACGGGAAAAGGTTCGACAAAAGAGAAGGACGACAGAAACAGTCGTCAAACAAAGAAAAGACAGAAAATAGCAATCATTGGCCTAGACAGCCGGCCTGGGCGGCTGATTCCTCTAAACAGCCGGCCTAGAAAAAGAAAAAAGAATTCAAACCATACTCCCCGAAGTATGTGTTTAACAAGGATAGCCAATTTATCCTAAAGGAAATCAAGGGACGGATCTCAATTGAGAAGCCGGTCCCCATGAAGGGTTCTGCAAACAACCGGAACCAAGAAAAATTCTGTGATTATCATGAAGATGTTGGTCATCACACCAATGAATGCATCAGTCTCATGCGGTATCTGGACCGCCTGGCTGAGCAAGGTGATCTTGACACTTATGTCAAGAAATCTACGGGGAACACTTCCTCGAAAAAGCAGTCGGCCAAAAAGAATCAACAGGCCGACAGTTCCGATACAGATGATGCAGTCGTCTACACCATTGCAGGCGGCTTCTCAGGAGGCGGCCCCACTATTAAGGGCAACAAAGACAATATCAGGCGGTTAGATGTAAATTCCGTTCACCAAGAACGGCCCTCCAAATATTCATTTCCTGAGATTGTCATCACTGAAGAAGATCTAGGAGGGGTAAGAGGGCCGCATGACGACCCTATCGTTATTGAATGTAAAGTGGCCAACCAGAGAGTTGGCCGAATCCTCATAGATACCGGAAGCTCCTCAGATCTCATCAGTTGCAAATGTCTGTCGAAACTAAAATATCAGACTGATTGCATACATCCGGCCTCCCACCCTTTAGTAGGGTTTGGAGGAGGAGTCGTCCACCCAGTGGGGCGAGTGGATTTACCCATCCGCCTGGGTGAAAAAGGAGAAGGACGACACATGGTAGTCCGGTTCCTGGTAGTAGAAGAACTCTCGGCCTACAACATGATTCTGGGACGACCAACCCTGAATAATTCCAAGGCTGTTATAATCCCATCTCTTATGTTGCTCAAGTTTGAGAGGGATAATGGAACAGTCGGGTCCCTTAGGGGAGATCAGAGGATGGCCCGAGAGTGCTATCTCTCGGATGTCAAGCCTACTGTTATGGCCACTATGTCGAGCGGTGGAAAAATAGACCTTGACAATGTCAAGGAGAGTGCGCCTGTTCAAGAGGCAGGCGGCAAGAAGAGAAAGGCATCCCAGACAGGGGCCGCAAGAAAAGACAGAAAATAGCAATCATTGGCAGAGGAGCGGTCGGATGAATTCCGCCCTCAGCCGGCTGGTGAGCATACGGACCTAATCTTAGATGACTCGCGTCCTGACAGAACAGTTAAAGTTGGGACGACTGCTCTAAAGGTCCTGGGTGACGATTTTCACAAACTATTGAAAGAATACAAGGACATCTTTACCTTCGAAGTCCATGAAATGCCAGGAATTAGTCCTGATCTGGCGGTACATAAACTGGCTGTGGATCCGAAAAAGAAGCCGGTTCGGCAGAAGAAACGGAACCATGGCGAAGAAAGAAGTCAGGCGGCAGCCGCCGAAGTTAAAAAATTACTTGATGCAGGGTTCATTCGGCAATGTTACTTCCCGGACTGGGTTGCAAATGTGGTGCTTGTTAAAAAGCCGAATGGCACCTGGCGAATGTGTGTAGACTACACAGACTTAAACAAGGCGTGTCCTAAAGACAGTTACCCTCTGCCTAAAATTGATAACCTGGTCGACTCAACAGCCGGCCATGCTTTGATGAGCTTTATGGACGCCTACTCTGGTTTCCATCAAATTCCTTTATGGAAGAAAGATTAGGAGAAGACGGCCTTCGTCACTGATCAAGGATTATACTGTTACACGGTCATGCCGTTTGGTCTTAAGAATGCCCCGGCCACTTTCCAGAGAATGATAAACACTGTGTTCTTTGATCAGATTGGGAGAAATGTCGAGGCATATATTGATGATATGATTGTCAAGTCTAAACTTCAGCAAGATCATCTGTCGGACCTCCGAGAAACTTTCGCCACACTCAGGCGGCACCATGTCATGCTCAATCCCAAGAAATGTGTCTTTGGAGTTAAGTCTGGGAAATTTCTCGGATTCCTTATCAATCAGAGAGGAATAGAGGCGAACCCTGAGAAGGTACAGGCGGTCATCGACATGCAGTCGCCTCGTACCATCCGAGAGGTTCAGAAGTTAACAGGTTGTCTGGCGGCCTTGGGAAGATTTCTAAGCCGATCAGGCGACAAATGCCTATACTTTTTCCAAGCAATTAAGAAAAAGGCAAGGTTTGAATGGGGGCCGGATGCTGAGGCGGCCTTCCAGAAATTGAAAGTTCACTTGCATTCCTTGCCGAGGCTGGTCAGCCCTTTGCCCAAAGAAGTACTCTACATGTACCTGGCCGTCTCTGATCATGCGTTAAGCGCTGTTCTCCTTGCTGAAAGAGACGGTTGTCAGCTCCCGGTCTACTTTGTCAGTCACGTACTGAAAAATGCCGAATTGAGGTATCCCTTAGTGGAGAAATTTGGTCTTGCACTCTTCATGGCTGTTAAAAAATTGAAGCCCTACTTTTTGGCACATGCAGTCGTCGTGTATACAGATCAACCTATCAAGCGGCCACTGACCATCATGGAGTCGTCAGGCCGAATGATCAAATGGGCCATAGAAATTCAGAGCCTCGAAGTTACTTTCGAGCCTAGAAAAGCAGTGAAGGGGTAAGCCTTTGCTGACTTTATTGTTGAGATGACTCGTCCCCCTGACTCTCAAGTTCCAGACCAAGTCTGGAAGGTATATGTGGACGGAAGCTCTACTTCAAATGGCTGTGGAGCAGGCGTCATATGTCAGTCGCCGGAGGGCGACAGGTACGAGTATGCTCTACGCTTCACTTTTCAGGCCTCAAACAATGAGGCAGAATATGAAGCTTTACTAGCCGGAATCCGCATGTGCAAGGCGGCAGGGGCAAGAAAAATAGACGCCTGTTCCGATTCACAATTGATAGTGAGTCAGTACAATGGCGAATATGAAGCAACCCATCCGGCCATGATCAAGTATTTACAGGCGGTCCGACAAGCAGTCGGCTCCCTTGAGGATTTCCATCTGATCCAAGTGCCGAGATCAGAAAACAACCAGGCGGATGCACTGTCAAAATTAGCATCATCCGCCTCCTCTGATACTCCTCGAACTGTTTTTTGGGAAGTAATGGAGAAGAGAAGCATCGAGGAAGACTCTATTGGAATCCTAGACAGAAGCTCAACCTGGATGGATCCAATCAGGGCATATCTGGCAAATGGTACCCTGCCGGATGATCATCAACAGGCGGCAGCACTGAAAAAACGAGCAACCAGTTTTGAAATAATAAAGGGAGAACTTCACAAAAGGGGGTACCTTCAACCCTTCTTAAAGTGTGTTACTCCAGAAAAGGGACGAGAGATACTAGACGATCTTCACTCTGGTTACTGTGCTTCCCATATAGGCGGTAGGACGCTTGCTCAACGGGCAAGGCGGCAGGGCTACTTTTGGCCTACCTTAGAAGCAGATGCGATGGTGATGGTGAAAAAGTGTGACAAGTGCCAAAGGTTTGGCAAACTAATTCATCGTCCGGCTACTGACCTCACTACCATTCATAGCCCACTACCGTTTGCTAAGTGGGGCATGGACATTCTGGGTCCATATACGCCTGCTACAGGCGGAAGGAGGTACATACTTGTTGCCGTCGACTACTTCACTAAATGGGTAGAGGCGGAGGCTGTAAAGGGAATCAAGACGAAGGATGTAATTTCATTCATTTGGAAAAATGTCATCACTCGGTTCGGGGTTCCCATGTCTATGGTTTTTGATAATGGTCCCCAATTTGAGACACCTGTTCTCAAAAGCTGGTTGGGTGACCAAGGAATTGCACACTACTTTGCATCTGTCGGCCGTCCACAAGCAAATGGCCAGGTAGAAGCCTTTAATAAAATCATCTCAGACGGTCTCAAGAAAAAGATTGAACGCGCAGGCGGCCTATGGCGGATGAATTACCACATGTTCTCTGGGCCATTAGGACGACTGAAAAAGGGGCGACTAGAGAAACTCCATTTCTCCTAACTTATGGTGCGGAAGCTGTTCTTCCAATAGAACACTACGAGCCGACTCTTCGAATAATGCTATATGACGAAGAGGCAAACTGGGAAGCCATGCGCCTGACATTAGACTCACTTCCTGAAAGGAGGGGCAATGATGTCTTGCGCCATGAAATTTACCGCCTGAGAATGACTAGATCATACAACAAAAAAGTACACAGGCGGACACTCAAAGTGGGGGACTTTGTACTTAGAAAAATGGAAGCAGTTGGAAGGGCTAATGAGTCTGGCAAACTAACTCCCAACTGGGAAGGACCCTACCGAATCTGTGAAGAGGTCAGGGACGGTACCTACCCGTCTGGAAACACTAGACGGCCAACCGTTGCCTCGAACTTGGAATGTAGATAATCTTAAGAAATATTTCTTTTGAATGATGTAAATAGTCAAGGGCTACTTAATAAAAGTTTGCATACTTAATATTCAATTTTGTACTAAGAGGGGCACGCCTACTAATAAACAGTCGGCTACTCTCCATGTTTAATTTTTATTCTTACTTAAGAGGGGCATGCCGCCTGTACCTTTACAGTCGGCTACTCTCCATTGAGTATTTTACTCTATCACCATAGGGGCATGCCATCTGGATATATAGTCGGCTACTCTCCATAGAAGAGGGCCGACTGGTTCCAAAGCACACAGCCACCCCCCTTATACTTAGCTAAAAATGATCAGGGCCTGGCCGACCCTGTGCCTAAACAGGCGACTACCCTCCTCTTACTTAGCACCTACGTTCACCAAGAACTAACCAAGGCCACAAGCCGAATGATCAGTCCAGGCGCCAAGCCAACTGATCCAATCTTTAAACTAATACGACCTGTCCCAACATCATAACATGCGTCCGGCGGCATCCCTCCGGATGAAATTCGTCGCAGAGAGCAGCTCCCTTTTGGGTGGAACATTGCTCTATAAACTAATTACACGGCACCTATACGACTGCCCCCAAGGGCAACCACGTAGCCGTTTTTGAGACAAGGATAACTGTATCACTAACCAAACCAGTGGTAGCAGTTGACATCTGAGTCAGATGACCGCCTGTATTACTTGGGATAAATGCAGGGGGTACCTCTTGAGTTAATAGCCAACAAACATTGGCGAATCAAGGGGTCTAGCCGGCCTCCGCCGCCTGGTACCTCTACTTCTCAAGCAAGAGTGACGGCGACTGAGTAACACCAACGTTAACTCAGTCACTCCCTCAAACTTAGTATGGAACCTAAAAGGTTTGAGTAGACCGCCTGTTTTTTGGCAAACAGGGGAACTCAAACCCCTATTCCTACTAGGTAACCACTCGGGTTAATAGCCAACAAACATTGGCGAATCAAAAGGTTCAGCCGGCCACCGCCGCCTGGTGCCTTTACTACTCAAGCTACAGTGTGACGGAGACTAAGTAACTCCTATGTTGACTTTAGTCACTCCCTCAAACTTAGTATGGAGCCTAAAAGGTATGAGTCGTCCGCCTGTTTTTAGCAACAGGGGCTCTCAACCACTACTCCTGCTAGGTTAACAACCTGAGTTAAAAGCCAACAAACATTGGCGAATAAAGGGGAACAACCGGTACCAACCGCTTGATACCTCTACTACTCAGTTACTTGGCAACTAGGTAAAAATCATGTTTACTTGGTCAAACCACTTTCCTACTTGGTAAATTTTACAAATGACAGGACCGCCTGCCTAAAGGGGATCCAGTCTTTAAGATGGTTCGAATACCGATTGGATAAATGGCCGACTGATCGTCTATCCTGGAAACAGACAACCAGTCGTCCAGGGGCATAGGCGGCGTGACTAACTATTCGTACCTGTCTGCACCTATCGGCCATGTAAAACAGTCGGTATAATGTACAATTGGATATCAGAATATTCAATACTTAAACAAATTTGAAGCAAAAACAAAAAATTCATTAAAAAGAAGCCGGTCATCAAAGACCGGCAAAATACTCAGAGCCTCGGCCCCCTGGCCGGGTAAATACAAAACAAACGGCACGCAGGCCGTGGAAAGAAGACATAAAGCTTAAGAAGGGGGCAGATCTTCAATATTAGTAGCTGTCGCCTGGTCAGCACTCTTCTTGCTGGACTCGGCTTCAGCTGCATCCTTCTTTGATGCATTACCCCCAAGCGGCACAAGCGCCACTACCGGCTCCTCCTCCTCCAACGCTTCCTCAAACGCCTCTTCCTCAGCAGCCGCCAGGATCTCTTGATTATATGTGTTAGAACACAGGCGGTACGTTTTTTCCCATGAGGCAAAGTCGGCATTGGGGAAGAGGCGGCCCCAAGTCATGCGCTGGATTTGAGCAGAGTCTTCCATCATCTCCCGGACCAGCTCTTTCTTTTCTTGCTCGGCCTTTTCCGAGAGCTCCTTAGTAAGACTCTTCTCCTGGGTCACCAGGCGTTTCTTTACGTTGGCCAAGGATTTCTCCAAGGCTTCGTATGAGGACATCTTGTGGCGAAGAGGTCTCAGCTCGGCCTTGAGGTTGTTGATGGTCGCCTCCAGCTCGCAATTCCTCTTCTGGGCCGCCTCTAACTGAGCCCGAAAAGCGGCGGTAGCCTGCGCCTGATAATAAAGAATATCAATGGTCAGAACTTCATTTTGGGCAATTTGAAACATTGCCTTATCACAGTCAGAGGCGGCCATAGCTTTTGCAGCCTTTACCTCTTTGTTCTTCCGGTCAAGCGGCTTGCGAAGGCCGTTCACTCGGAGCAGGGCCTAAGTAAAAAGGGGAACAGGCGTCAGTTTCCAAACAAAAAAGAAAACAGGCGTCCTGGAATTCAAATACTCAAAAATATGCTAAGTATACCTCAGCAAGGACCCCTGCAATCCCGTCTAGGTCAAGGGTGCCGACACCCCTGACCGCCTCCCTTTCAGCTGGAGGGACGGCCTTGATCATAGACTTGGCCACCTCTACCAAGTCAGGCTCCTGAGGGCCGGCTGCATCAAGCATAAACAAACGGATTAGACCTAGTAAAAAAGGGAGCAAGTCTAAAATTTACTAGGACAACTTCATACTTCTAGGCGGCCCAGCTGGAGTTTTAGAAGAAGTGGCCGGCTGTTTCTCAGCCGCCGCATGTTTCCTGGCAGAACCAGGAGAGCTCGCAACAGTCGTCCTCCGGGCCTTGGGGTCCGGCTGTTGGGAAGAAGAAGCTCTTGGAGCCCCCGTCTAAAAAAGAAGAAAAAAGTCAGTATATGCATAAACACAACTCCAAAAAGAGGGTGAAAGGTTCGAAGCCCACCAAGGGTGCCCCCTTGTTGGGGGAGTCGGTTGAAGCTTGTTGCATGATGGAGGCCCGCAACATGGCCGCCGCAGTCTTGGAGGCGGTAATTTTGCTCATAGCGTCCGCTGCAAAAACAAACGGCAAAGTTAATAAAAGTTATAACAAAAATGCACGGAACAGCAGAGTATTCGACAGGCCGACTACCTCTTGAGCACCGACTGCTGAGGCCACAGGCGGCCAAAAAGTACTCGTCGTAGAGCCATTTGAAGCTCGGGACGCAGTGCAGGGGTACTTGCTCTCGTACCCCTGAAGTAGAGTTCACCTTCGACTCTACTTTGAAGAGTCCTTTATCTAGGATCTCTTTCTTAGCCTTGGGGGGAACAGGCGGCATGCTGCGGCCGCCTGCAAGAAGGGGCGGATTCCTGTTCCACCTGTTGAAGCGCTTGTTCAGCTCTGTGTCTGAACTCTCAATGATAAGGAAGGTGCTCCGCCAGTCCTTCCATTTGTTTGCTTTACCTCTCGTCATGAGGTAGCCCCTGTGGCTCGTCAATTGATACCAGCTGGTACCGCCTGCCTTAGGGGTCCGGCTGAGGTAGTTCATGTGGGCGAAAGCCTCGAAGCTCGGCTCCACCCCGTGCAGTTCGCACCCGGCCACATAGCCGAGTACGTTGACCCAGGAGTTCGGGGCTAACTGCCATAACCCCAACTCATACCCATCCAAGATCCGCTGAACAGCCGGATGTAATGGGAAGCGCAGACCAGCCTTGATGGCCGCCTCGTAGCAGCCAAAGCAGGCGCTATCATAACTGGTACCAGCCGGCCAGACGACTGTGTCTTCTGGATCCGGCACGAACACTAAAAAGCCGGGGGCCATTGTGTGGTTTGCGATAAAGCTCTCCACTTTATCTTGCATGGCCGTGATCCGGCCCTGAGGTACCGTGCAATAGTAGGGGGTATTTTGCTCTCGGTGAGAGGCGGATGGCTCCGCCCAATCGTCCCCCTTCTCAACTGCGTGAGAAAGCCTCGCCTCTTGCAGGCGACTGTTTTTCTCTTCTGTGTCCAGAGAAGCATGGCCAGAAGAGTTAGATTCGGAATCGTCCTCTGACGAGTCCGAAGAGGACGACTCCTCCCCTCTCCCGGAGGGGCCCGCCTCCTCTCCTTTAAAAGGAGCAGGAGAGAGTGAAGAATTGTCAACTGAGAAATGGGAAGGGGTCACTTTAATTCCTCCCTCAGAACAGCCGGCTTTCAAGCCGCTTTGTTTCACTTCCACATCTGGCGCCTGGTCAGATGTTTCACTAATCGGCACCCTGCGGGAGGAGCCGTCTGAATTTGAGATCCTGGCAGTCTTTTTTGTTCTGGCCATCATGCTCTGCATAGACACAGATACAGTCGGAATTTGTATAAAGGGCAAAGATGGGTCCGGAAAAGGGCAGGCGGCACTCCTAGTCCTAGATTCAGCCGTCCCCGGTGACCGACTGATCACTAACCTAGGTCGTGTCGTGTGCTTCCGTGGTGCCATTTCAAAAAAGAATAAAATAAAGACAATTAAGAGTAAGAGAACCGACGGTTACCTGAACGAGTGACGTTGATGGAGTTCTGAAAATCTTGTGCAGTCGGCTTGTCAGAGCAGGCGGTAGGCAGAAAGGGTCCAAAATGTCAGAGCAAGTTCAGGGGTCCGAATGTTCTCTCACAAAGTTCTCAAGTGTGAAAATGACTGAAGTCAACACTCCCTTATATATAGGCGAAGTGAGAAGGCGAAGGGTCACTTCCAGAATTCAAAATTTGGGCGGGAGAATCTCTCGGCCTTTCGCCGAGTGACACCTGTAGCAGACCGTCGCCTGTTACAGTGCGGCACCTGTCACAGGTAACACGTGACCAGTCACGTGCCACCTGTGAGGGGCAAATGATTAGGGGATTTCGCTCCCACCAATCGGAATGCGCCACGTGGGCCAATCAGGTTCTGCCAAGTGTCCCCCAGTTGGAACTGTCAGGACTTGCCACGTGGCACGCGCTTATTCGTCCACCTTGGACCTATTATGTCATGACACGTGGCATACTCCATGCCTAATGGAGAAACCGGCCACCCAGGCCCAACTTCCGAGGGAAGCCCAATCAGCCCTAGGTTAACCTAAACCTAGGATTGGCACGTTTCCCAAGGTTATAAATACCTTCCTTAATCCTCATTAAGGGGGGGGGGGAACAGGAATTACATGCTGATTACGCTAAAAACTCACATTAAACACTCTCACCTAGAGAGACTCAATCACTTTAATTTCCGCATTTATTACTCCTTAATCAAGTACTAACTTGACCGTTGGAGGCGGAGCTCCCACCACCAGGAGTCTCCGTTGTTTTGCAGGTACAGGCGCAAGGATACCAGTCCCGGAATTGTAACTCTCCCGCAGGACATCAGAAAACCCCGAAACAGGTGGCATACAGGTTGAACTTACCCAGTGAGCTAGAAAAGGTTCATAACGTATTTCATGTGAGCCAACTCCGGAAGTATGCACCTGATGCGACTCATGTACTACAACCCGAGAACATAGAAATGGACGAGAATCTGACTTATGAAGAAAGACCTGTCAAAATCTTGGATACTAAAGTCAGGAGCACAAGAAACAAAGATGTGAGAATTGTGAAAGTGTTATGGACCAATCACAGGGTTGAGGAAGTAACATGGGAAGCTGAAGCCGAAATGCGGAAACGCTACCCAGATCTGTTTCTGGAGGTTAGTAGTCGAGTTACGGGGGCGTAACTCTTTTAAGGGGGGTAGAATGCGACAGAGTTTCGCGCGCATCTTTTCCCAACCCTCTAAGTTAGCAATAGGCTGTGTCTAGTTAAAATGTTTAGCATGTGCATGAAATTAATTAACTAAAAGCTATTTTCAAAGAAGAAATTCTTTTTACTTTCCTCATCACTCTGCATAGTTTCGGGTCGAAACTTCTTTTAAGGGGGGTAGACTGTAATACCCCGTATTTTTAAAAGGTATTTTCCTAATTATAGGGTATTTAGTCTCGTATTTTCGACGTATTTTCTAACTTAAGAGTATCTCAGTTTTGGAGCCAAAATGATATTTGAATTTTGGCGCCTAAACCATTTATTTTAATTAAATGGATAAACTAAAAATTTTATAAATAGTATTTTGATTAAATAAATAATAAAACAAAACTATATTAATTAATAAAATTAGAGGCATTTTTGAATTTAAAAATCTGATTTTTATAAATATATTTTCGGATTTTCCCAATAAAATCCAATTTTACTTAATATTTTGCTAAACTAATTATTTTCATGAAATAAATTTCCTAAAACTAAATAAATATCATTTTCGCATTTTTACAATTAAAAATCTGATTTTTACTCTAAGTAAAAGTATTTTCATAAAATAAAAATCAATTCCTAAACTAATGAAACACATTTTCGGATTTTATATATTAAAAATCTGATTTTTATTTGCTAAATTAATTATTTTTATGAAATAAAATGATTTCCAAAATTTATCAAATAATATTTTAAACTTTATATAATAAAAATCTGATTTGTATACCTTAGTATAGTCCAAATTCGGCCACCCTAATAATCTAGCAAGAAAAAAATTGATTTTATTCTTCCAAATACCTATAAACTTATTAATTTTTGACAAATAAATTATTTTATAAAATCCCTAAACTAACATGATAGGTCCGAAAATATTGAGTAATATTTTGCTCAATATTTTCGGCCATTCATGGTTTTTCTACAAAGATTTTAAATTATTTTATTAAAAATAAAATCTTTTAAATTCCTTTACTTCCATTCTTAAACCTAAAAATATTTGATTCTATGTCATCCTTGCACCCCAAGCTTAAAAACTACCAAATGGAATTTCATGATAAAAAAACTTCCATAATTTATAAACCCTAAAATGCCATAAACCCATCCCCTAAACACCTATAAATACCCCTTTCATACACCCCAAAAATCACACCAAAAACCTCAAGTATCCTCTTCTTCTTTCCCCCTCTTTCTCACGGTTTTCCTCCTCTCCCTCCTTCCATTTTTCCGGCCACCGACGACCACCTGCTGCCGCCAGCAGCCGCCACTCCAGCCGGCCACAGCCACCCTTGCTCCTCCCTTGCATTGGTTCCTCCACCTTCCTTCAATCCCTCCTTTTCTCTTAAACTTATTTTATTAACCATTTTCTAAATATTATTTCTTATACAAATTAATTTTATAAAAACAGAAAATTCTTTAAATTATAAACGGAAAATTATTTTATATAATGATAATTAATTCATGCACATATAGGGTAGTTTAATTAAATTGTTGTGTTTATTTGATAACCTTATATTAATTAAGGTTATAATTATGTGTAGGGTGCTCGTGATTTAGAGAAGTAGTTGTGAAATCACTCGTGATTGATCAAGGTACGTTATGTGGTTTGATACCTTCGAAAGTTGATTATGAAACTACATTTTATGATCGTATGAAATTATAATTTATTCCGTGTGAAATTTTATTTGTGAAACTATAATTCATGTTCCGTATAAAACTATGATTTATTATGAGACTATAAATTATTATGTTCCGTATCAAATCATATTTTATTACATTCCGTATTAAATCATGTTTTATGTTTCGTATGAATTTATGATATTATGTTCCGTACTAAATTATGAAATTATGTCGGATGGAATTAAATGATTTGGATTTAAATCAAAAGGGCCTTAAATTGTGATTGGAAATTATTGGAAATGATTTGCAAGTTATGTAAGTGTGATGGATTTTTAAAGAAGAGTTTTTAAACAAATCAATCGATATGTTGAATCCCACTTAGGGAATGGTTTAGAGAAAACTATGGACTTTGCATGACCTAGTCTTCCCTCAAGTTTGCCTTTGATTATAAAGTAAACCACTTGGGGGGTGTGCACACTTAGTGAGGAATTGGTTTGGTATGAATCGATTGAGTTTTACTTGAATTAAAAGAATTGGATTGAAAAAGTTCTATTTGAATACGGCATTGGTATTTCTTTTATTAATTAAACGTAAATGATTTAAATTACGTTTTACTTATCTTACACATGACTTACTTAGCATACTTGCTAATACGTGCTTTTGTTTTGGCTTTGCCCTGTTTATCATTTATGGTAAACAGGTGAATTTTTCAGGTGGAAATTGATTGATGCATACGGGAGTTCACGGGAAATTTCACCTAGCTAGGAAAAGTTTGAGTCATTTTTGTGTCATGAATTATGAATGAATTTTTTTTTTATTATGGCTATTTAATAAAGAATAAAGTTTTCCGCTACAAAAGTATTTTGTATAAGCCTTGCGTTATACGCGGCGGTAATACGCCCAAATCTATCTCTACGGTATTTATACATATTTTTCTACAACCTACGTAGAGGGAGATTTGGGGGTGTTACATTAATACTATTAAAAAAATAGATAGAATTGTTAACTATATTACAGAAAGTTAATTGTAAAGGTTGAATTAATCTGACTAATAATTTATAAATAATCACCTTGTGCGTAGCCTAGGAGAGTATTCCATATATTATAAGCTGCTCTAAATATAAAATAGGATAAATTACATTTTACAACCCCTAAAAACACCATTTTTTAATTTTTCACCCCTTTAAAACTTTATGTTAAAATACCACTCATAAATCAAATCAAATTTAATCTATCTAATATATATATAAAGGGGAGTCTTTCCCATAGTGTCCTCTCATTTCATTTTTTAGTAATATTTTTCATTCTCTCTCCCCTCTTCACAATAACCCACTAATGTTGTTTCTGATTAATTTTTTTTCAACATCGCCACTGGAATAATAATAATTTAATGCATTTAACTCTTTCTACTAAAAATCCGTAAAAATCAAAGCAGAGAACTTATTAAAAACCGAAAGAAGTAATCCTTCAACTGTCATTTGGTTTTGAAATGGAGTTATCCATTGGTTCTATGGTTTTTTAATAATTGGTGTGGCTAACATGCATATTCAACATCAAATAATCCAAATAACAGAAAACGTTTTGTGACAAAGGGATCAAGTAACACAAGTGATGTGAACACAATAATGATCTCACTACTTACTTGATTGTCTAAAAACCAGCAAAAAAAAAAAAAAAAAAAAATCTCACTACTTCCCCCCCAAGAAAAAAAAGGTGCGTGATTTGTAATCATCATGAGGTCATTATAATAGTTGGATTACCAATAAGAAACAATTTCAAAAACCTTTAAAAAAAAAAAAAAAAAAAAAAAAAAAAAAAAAAAAAACTTTTTGGTTTTTTTAACAATAAATTTAGAAGGCAACTAGATTAATTAGAGAGCATACATGTATGAGAGAAACCAACCCCCACTTTTGTCTCTTGGTAAGGCATTCACCTACCCCGCAAGTTCTCCCTTCTTTGAAAGACCAAATCCTCACCTACTATCACTTTTTTGAAGGGTCTTTTTAGTCTTTTTCTTCATTTTTTAACGTGTTTTCTCTTGATCCACCATATGTGAATGCATGAATTTTCATCCCTTCTATCTCACCATCCCCCTCCACCAATTCTCGTCCCTATATATTCCTCTTTTTTCTCCTTCACCTAAATCACTCAACATTTTCCCATTCTTTCTTTGCTTATTATCTTCTCCATTTCAATCATTTTCCATAACTACAACGTTACTACTACTACTAATACTACTGCTTAATTCTTATCGTTATCCTTACAAAGGCAATCATTCATACCTTTATTTGTACATCTTTCATTTCTTTCATTGGTTCCTTAATTCTCTCATTCACCCTTCCTTTGGGAAAGCGAAACCGAATTCGAAACTTTACTCCTTTGTTCATTCTCCGCTTCTCATTACCAAAAAAAAGCAATGGGTTCACTTGACCTCAAGCAAGAATCGACCCCGTTCATGAACAACAACAACCCCTTAGACCCTGAGGAGTTCAGGCGACAAGGATACATGGTCATTGATTTCCTTGCCGAGTACTACAAGAGTATTGAGAAGTACCCGGTTAGGAGCCAAGTCGAGGCCGGGTACCTTCGCAAGAGGCTACCGGAATCGGCCCCGCACAACCCTGAGTCCATGGAGACTATCCTTAAGGATATCCAAACCGATATCGTCCCGGGGCTAACACACTGGCAAAGCCCGAATTATTTCGCATATTTCCCAAGTAGTGGTAGCACAGCTGGTTTACTAGGAGAGACTTTAGCTGCAGGATTCAATGTTGTTGGATTCAACTGGATATCATCTCCTGCTTCCACTGAACTCGAAAGTATTGTTATGGATTGGTTAGCTAACATGCTTAGCTTACCAAAAACTTTTACTTTCGCTAGCGGCGGAGGTGGTGTTATGATGGGGACAACCTGTGAAGCCATCTTAACCACCATCACCGCTGCTCGCGACGCCTTATTAGACAAAATTGGACGTGACAACATCAACAAACTCGTCGTTTACGGCTCTGATCAAACTCATTGCTCATTCTTCAAGTCAGCCAAAATTGCCGGGATTTCTCCAAAGAACTTCCGCACTATTAAAACCTCCAAGGCACATGCCTTTTCGCTCCGGCCAGAATCGTTACGAGCCACTATTGAAGCCGATATCAACGCCGGCCTGATCCCACTCTTCCTAGTAGCCACCGTGGGGACCACATCAACAGCCGCAGTGGACGCCGTGGGACCCCTTTGCGACGTTGCAAAGGAGTACGACATGTGGGTCCACGTAGACGCTGCCTATGCCGGTAATGCTTGCATCTGCCCCGAACTCCGTCACATGATAGATGGAGTCGAAAAGGCCGATTCATTCAGCTTCAACGCACACAAATGGTTCCTTACAACACTAGATTGTTGCTGTCTTTTTGTTAAAGACCCTAACTCACTTGTACGTTGTTTATCAACCAATCCTGAATACCTTAAAAACAAGGCTACAGATACTCAGCAAGTCGTGGACTACAAAGATTGGCAGCTTACTCTAAGCCGCCGGTTTAGGTCCCTTAAGATGTGGATGGTTATTCGAAGTTACGGAGTCGATTACCTCCGTAACTTCCTCCGTAGCCACGTCGATATGGCTATATACTTTGAGCAGTTGGTTAACAAGGACAAGAGGTTCGAGATCGTTGTCCCTAGGAGTTTCGCCTTGGTTTGCTTCCGCCTTTCGGCTTCAGCTGTCATTCAGTGCTCTGGACAGAAATTCCTAGAAGAGGAAACTTTGAATGAGATCAACACCGAGTTACTTGAGTCCATCAATTCGGCTGGTCGTATTTACATGACTCATTCCCTTGTTGATGGCACTTTTATGATTCGTTTCGCGGTCGGAGCCACCCTTACAGAAATTCACCACGTTACCTACGCATGGAAGGTTGTTCAAGAGCATGCAAGCGCTATTCTAGCACGCAGAAGTCGCAGTTGCTAATAGTAGCAGTAATAATTCTACGACGCACTGCTGATTACGCGCTTTGTTTGTTGGTCATTTTTTTAACTATTTATAATTTCGCGCCGTTAAACAAAACTAAGGTAAGGAATTAAGACGGTTCCATCTCCGGTGTTGTAAATGATAACGATGATGAACATTGTACTTTTTTTAAATTTTTACAATAAAATTATTTTTGTTTTTTCATAAAAAAATTAGTGAGGTGGTAAAAGGGAGAAAAAAAAAATGGTACGAAGGTAGGAAAAAATATAGATTAAAATTTATATTTTCCCGCCTACCACTAGGTTTATCTTCAAACCTCCCCACTACCTAAACTAAACCACTTAGCTTTATTATTTTTTTTTATATATATTTTGTATCTATTTTTTAATTATTCAAGAGTGAATCACTATACCAACTTAAATGTTTGTAATGGACAGCAAACTAGTGCACGAACAAGCTTGTATTTAGTACAATAATTTATTTTATTCTCTTTTTTTATATATCAATGAAGTGCAAATTTGTAACACTTATGTATTATACTTGTTTTGTTTACCTGATCCATTTACTTATAACATTTGTTTCTAAACTTGGGAATTGTGATCATACTCGAAATTCAAAATCGTATTACTTATATATAGTTTTGATCGTCAATATTATGAAATTATTGACATTGCATAAATATACTCATTATATATATAAATATATACACCTAACAATTTACTCTGGTACTTTGTAAGCAATTGTACCAAATAACATGAGAATCTAAAAAAGGTATTATAAAACCAGATAAGTTATTACAAGATTATTAATCTAAAATAATGGGAAGCTTGCTTATGTTGCAAAAATGGTTGTCAAAATGGTAGTGGGAGAGAGGTGAAGTGAGTTTGAGGTGAAGGAGTGATATCTTTCTTACACTTTCCTAACAAGGTTTTGGCAACCAATTATTTATTCATATAAGCAACCTTAATTTATTATGGTAACAACAAATTTAATTTCTATAGCTTAGTACAAATCAGTTGTACTCCATATATTTTTGAAAGTTCGACTCACTTTCTTGTTTGATGTATTTAAAAAAGTTCGTTCGACTCACTTTCACATTATTCAATATTTGTCAAATATCTAAATTATTCATAAGATTGTTCTCAAAGATCAAACATTATCCACCTATGTTCATTTATAGAATCTATCCCTGTTAATCATTTCCTCAATTGAAATAATGTTTCGGATCATAAATTTGGTGATTGAGCTTGCTTAAATGTTGTTAAATTAGTACTATTAATTACGAAGGAATGACGTTAGATTAAGTAATTAATTTAAATGTTGTACCATATTATATACAATTGCATCCTCAAAGTAGGGACACAAACCTAAAATCCACGCCATTTGTAACTAAATCATGGAAAATTAATTTTGGGACCAATATAAAATTATTTGAGATGGATAGGTATCTGATGTTGGTAAACATGTATGTTATTTTAAAAAAAATTGTAAGAAAAAAATGTCAAATAAAAATCATGGATACAACTACCAAGGATCTATCACAGTTGGGTGTTATTGGCTTTTAATAAAGAGTCCCAACAAGTTACCCTTAAAAGTTTGGTGCGTAGTAATCTAATTACATAATTTGATTGGTAAAATTATGATTTGTGTAGGCCTAAGTTAGTTTGCCCTAATTTGTATTAATACAATTAATTGTGAAATCTGTCTTAATTGAAAAAAAGACGTGCAATTGCATGGCATGGTATATATTGACAATTGTCAACACCTGGTTGAAACAAATCATGATATTTAGTAGAGTTTTGTAAGTTGGATTGACGTAGTATAGATCAACCAAGCAATCATATAATTTCAAATAAGACCCTTTTCTTTTAAGCTTCTGAGCAAGGTATGACTCAGCTTAGTAGAATAGAACAGATTTTAGCATAACAGAGCAGAATACAACAGCTCAAAAGAACAAGGCCTAACTCTTTCTATTTTATTTGATGGCTTGGGCACTAATGAGAACTAGATAGAGTTCAAACGACAAGCGATAATTAAAATTTTAATTTATATTTGTACATACTTCGTACAGATTAAAGCATTATAATAATAAATAGTCGGAAAAAAAAAATACTTATATATAAGATACACTTAATTATGTGAATTAACTCATACTAATAGGCCATAATAAATTTAGCTGTCAAAGCATACTAATTCGTTGTATTATCGAATGTGTCTCGTTGTCTTGGTGTATTATTTTACATTGATTTTATGTTAACTTTAGATTTATATCATTTAACATATGAGAATTTTTATTTATTACTTTTATTTATTGTATAATATAATAAACACATATAATGTTGATTACTAGTATAGCACCCATGCGATGTACGGCTTACAAATCTTGATACTCATATTCATTTCACAAAATTTTAAAATAAAATGATTTAATGAGTAATAATAAATTTACTTATAAATACGTCTTAATCATATATTTTTAACCCTCAAAATATTGATATACGAAGCATTGCTTGAAAACTACCTTTTTTTCTTTTTTTTAATTCTTAAATTGTATGGAAAGATTTGAAAAATAATTCAACTCAATGAACTAATAATCAATACCCACATTAAGTCATATTTTTCCCCTCATTTTTACTTGAGCCACTGGCCACCTCATTTTTAAATGGGGGATTTTTTTGTGAGGCTGGTCACACCGTGTGGCAAGGATGACTCGAGTTACTTAGTCAGGGATTACTCGAGTTACTTCTGACCGAGTAACCCCTGACCGAACCCCCCGGCCTCGAGTAAATTAAACCCCTGACCGAGTAACTCGAGTAATCCCTGACCGAGTAACCCCTGACCGAGTAACCCCTCAAGTAACCCCATGACCGAGTAATCCCTAACTAACCCCTCAAATAACCCATGACTGAGTAACCCCTAACCGAACCCCTCAAATAACCCCTAAAGTAAACCCTAACAAAGTAACCCCTGGCCGAGTAACCCCTCGAGTAACCCCTGACTGAGTAACCCCTTAAATAACCCATGACCGAGTAACTAACCCCTGATTGAACCACTCAAGTAACCCCCGACCGAATCCCTCAAGTAAACCCTGACCAAGTAACTCGAGTAACTCGTGACTGAGTAACCCCTGACCATGTAACCCTTAAGTAACCCATGACCAAGTAACTAACCCCTGACCGAACCCCTCAAGTAACCCCAGATCGAACCCCTCAAGTAACCCCTGCCACACGGTGTGGCCAGCCACATAAAAATTTGCTTTTAAATGACTATCTCCGTCCTCTAACTCAATATATTTTTGGAAAAGTTTACCATTATAATAACATGATCATTATATATTATACTTCGTATATCACATATATTTTAGTATCTTTTTTCTCCACTATGGCTTCTAAAACACTTAAAGTTTAACATGAAACTTTTAAAAATAGGATTTTTGATCCCATCACTTAATACCCTGATTTTGTTACATGATGAATTTCACCACACACCTATTGCACCATCTACAACCAAATATTCACCCATCTAAAAAATTTGCAAAGCCACTAGTATAATTTTTTTTTTTCCTAAAATTATAACCTCGGAATGATGTTTAGGCTTGTCAATTGTTTGATTATCCGTCTTTTTTTAATTATATGTAATTATTTTATATTTTATTGCATATATATAATAGTAAATAAAAGAATTAAATATACAAGCATATAAGAGAAGAAAAATAAAATGTATATCATTCTTACATATCACTCGTGACAACATATACAAAATCTACAACATATTTTCTGTACGGCTGGTCACACCGTGTGACCGATTGTAAAAAAAAAAAATGGAGTAACCCCTATGACACTAACTAACTAACCCCTATTATATTGACAAAGTAACTTCTAAGCCTTATTCACTTCACCTTATATTTGCTAAAATGAAATTATTTTTACTGAACTAAAATTATTTTTGCCGTACTTAATTATTTTTACTGAACTGAAATTAATTTTATTGAATTGAAATTATTTTTGCTGATAATAATTTTTTTTTTATTGTTTCTCTATTATATTTCTTCTTTAAAGTAATTGCTTTTTACTAAACTGAAATTAAATAAACCAAATGGAACTTATTTATACTAGACTGAAATTATGTTTTCCAAATATTATATCTTTAAGATGAAGTGAATAGAGTCTTATTATACTTATTTAGTAACCCTTAAATAACAAAGTACAACACTGACAAACTAACAACTATAACACTAATTGGGGAACCCCTATACCACTAACCGAGTAACCCTATGATGGTTGGCTACATACATATAAAATTAGTACCAAAATCTTTATTAAAAATGAGAATTATAGTTTATCTTATAGGGTGGTACACTTACGTGCCTCATATTATTATTTTTTTTATATGCATTTATTTATGTCTATTATGCAGATTTATATACGATAGATAAATAAATAAAATCATTCTTATGCACACTCAAAACTCATAAATTCATAATAGATACGTATACGTAGTATCAAGTATAATATTATCCCTATATTCATTCCATGAACTAACTGTCTAACTAACAATACCCACATCTTAAATATGTAGATTGTAGATATTATGCATGAGTGTATTGTAATATTAGTTGTCAAATAAATGGTTTGATTATAGGTGTAGCATAAATTTAAAATCCTATTATAATATTTAGAGATTTCGGGTTTAGGAATTTTGTAACAAATTATTATAGAAAAAATTTAATCAACAACTACAATGGGTTGCTGGCCACACGGTGTGGCAAGCTAACACATGAGTAACCCTTGATGACTAGGTAACCCCTGAGCGACCGAGTAACCCTGGATCAAGTAACCTCTGACCAAGTAACCCCTGAGTCCCTGACTGATTGAGTAACCCCTAACTGACCGAATAATCCCTGACCAAGTGAGTACCCCCTCCCCCCCGAGTAACCCTTGACCAAGTAACCTTGACTATTATTTCAAAAAAAAAAATTAAAAAATATGTGGCTAGCTACATGGTGTGGCCAGCCACATATGAAAGTTTGTGAAATTGAATTATATAACATATGTAAATTTTTTTATAAAATAGATATGATATACCTAAAATCATACAATAGAAAATTAGTATTATATCAACATAATTGGCTCACAATTTACATATTTTAAAAACATAATTTAACAAAAGACTACTATTAAACATTTTTGAATCAATCAAAATCAATTCGTAGTATATCAAATAATCAATCAAAATTCATAATTTTGTGATCGATTTTTAATTAGCGGTATATCATTTTTATGTATAGTGTTCTGGTAATAGTTTCTAGTCAATTATTATTTTTTTATTGATTTTTTTGGTAAAATATCCTTTGTTTATTTTTTTAATGTTACATGTTTTTAGATTAAGATTCACGAAAAATAATCATATCACCTTTTATAAATGAGTATATACAATTTTTATAAGTGTATAAATATGTAAAATAATAAAATTCGAGTAAATGAAAAATATGGAAATGCACTTATCATAATTTCTTATTTAGACCAAGTGTTATATAAATTAGTATATTTGAATGATATATGATTGATAATCTTTATTATCATTAATATCATTAATTAACAAATCTATAATCTAAACATGACTAAAATATGGAGGATATAAGATATTATAGATTATTTTATAATATACAATATTATAAATCTGTTACTAATATAATTTATAAAATTTTCTAGCTTCATAAAATGGTCAAGAATGCTTATAATTCATAGCTATTCATAATCTGTTATTGACTATCATTGTAGGAAAAAATATCACTTGTCAATCTTTTACCAAACTATAAGAGATTTTTAATACATAGATTTTATATATAGAGTGGTAAAATATAGGATAAATGTATCTTTTCTATAAATTATATGTATCACTCCATATCTTTGAATAATATTCTACTTAATAATATATTACATTCTATGAAAAAGATAGAATATTACATATTATAAAATATATATTTTAAGGAATAGTATAATTGAGTGATACATGAGTGATAATCTATACATTCAATACGTATACATTATATTTCTTCAAAAAAAAAAAAAATAAAGATACATATACATTATATTGAGTTCCATACAAGAATAAAAACAAAAAAAATTATTTCTTAGGATTATGTATGTAGGATAAAAAATTATTTACTATGATTAAAGTATAAGAATATTATTCAACATCTTTTACAAAATTAATTTGCTACTTAATACTACCCTCGATTTCCCGAGTTCTATCCATTTACAATTCCTAAGATTAAAGTGGAGGTAGTATATTACGCAGTACATTTTATGAATAAAATAATTTATAAAAATTAGTGTATTTGAGTGATAATCTACCTTTAGTATATAGTCAATTATATCTTTACTAAACTATAATAGAAACTTAACTAAAATATTCAATATTCATGTGTAAAATATATCAGATTTCATATATTATGAAGATTATTTTATAATATGCAATCAATAGAATATTTGACAATGATATACATTCTAACAATAGACAGCAAAAAAAAAAAAAAAAAAAAAAAAAAAAAAAAAGGGGACACGTGTCAGCTTTGATGCTAGTGTACCTTGTTTTAGTATAGTATATATATACAAATAGATAGATATCTATGGTTTGTACAGTCTTATTTACAATTTGTATGATTTTATTTGACAAAAATTTATGGACAAATTAAAGTTGATTTAGTGAGTGATTTACTGACCAATAAAATCAAAGATCAACTATTTGGGGGTTATTTATGGAGATGTCACAAAATCAACATTGACGTTTTCTTGAACAACTATTACGTACAATGTAAAGGTAATAAGGAATCGAATTAGAAATTGTCGACTTAAATGTGACATGTTAATTATCCTTTTCAACATTGACCTATTAGAGGTTGTTAATTATCCTTTTCAATCTTTGACCTTAAATGGTTAGGTAAAGAATCCATAAGTTAAAATTATTTCTATTAATCTTAGAATATAATGCATGAGCTAACATGTTCCATAAGGGTAACAAGACCACATTACTATTTGGACTTGGACGATGTCCTACTTACATGAGTAATTAACTATTATGCAAAAAATTCATGACTCAATATTCATTGATTAAAATTTACTTATCAAAGTATCATTTATTGGATTAATTTATTTGTCCTCTAAAAACATGAATTATGACATATTTTAGTATGTAATAAGGTCTCTAATGTTATATACTCGTATTAATGTTGTATGTTTGATTTTTTTTTTTCCCTAATTTTTTTTATGATGACAATTTGAGATACATTGAATATTGGGGAACATCACTTGAATTTTCTTTAAAACGCTTTTAATTGTAGCACACATCATAATGAATTGTACTAATGCGTATCAAAATCAAAACACTTTAATTTATTATATTGGAAGGGGATAACTAACTTTAATGTAGTAGGTTACCCTATTAATACTGTGTTACCCAATAGTTTAAGAATGAAATTTTAGCGGAATTATATGTGGTCATACTCTATTCAACACGGTTTGCCGTTTGAAAATTTATCACACTTCAATGAGACTAAGCAAAGTGATTGTGAAATTGTGCACAACGAATAGAGGCCTGATAAATTTAAGGAATAAAGAAGGTGAGAAGTATATATACCATGCATGAAGGGTTGTGATTAATAAAAGAAAGAGATATGGAAGAATTACTTAGCACCCTAATTTAATTATCAATCCTACTCAAGATTAGTGCGGTATATTAGTTATTTCTTAATTAATTATGATATGATGAGATTGGAAGGGACTTAACCTAGCTATAAGCCAAACAATAAAAACCATTATACATGATGTTACTTATGAGCTCAAGCTAACGACAAGTTAAACTGTACTCTTCAATGAATTTGTAATTTATTTTAATTAACAACAAAAATTTTAACACACCTTAAACCTTGTTTTTTTAAGTAGGCAA
Source organism: Chenopodium quinoa (assembly GCF_001683475.1). NCBI lineage: Eukaryota > Viridiplantae > Streptophyta > Magnoliopsida > Caryophyllales > Amaranthaceae > Chenopodium > Chenopodium quinoa. The sequence goes on along the minus strand of NW_018745286.1, from coordinate 6,068,306 downwards.
TGGCCCAACTAGTAGTGGTAAGAGGCACATTAGTACGTAATTGTGTCCTAAATGTCTTACACTAGATAAAGCGCGTGCGATGCATTGTTTGTTTGTATTTTTCAAATAAAATATTTTACTAAATATATATTTATCTGATAAACTTTGTGATTTTATTCGTTTGCTTACTACTTGAATTTTTTATTATAAAATAAATTATTAATTTTGTTTCTCATGTTTAAATAAAAAAATTCCTAAGATAAAAAGATAGTATTTTATTTCACAAAGTCTCATATGTGGCTGGTTACACCCTATGATTGGGATAACTTGGTCAGGGGTTACTCGGTTAGTCAAGTGTTACTCGATCGATTAGGGGTTACTCGCTCGGACGATCAGGGGTTACCTTGTCATAGTATTGATGTGTCTCAGTCGATCACACAATATGGCTAGCCACACAGAAAATGCGCTGATTTTATTTTTATATTAATATAAAATTTTAGATCTAAAATAAATTGCAATTTTTTTTTATTGGCTAAAATAAAACATTTTTCTTATGTCACGCTCTGAAATATCTTGAAAAAACTCTCCTTTATGTAATTTTTGTAAAAATTTATCATAATGTTGGTTCCATTAATCAGCCCAAATTAATCATTTAATGTTATTCATGATAATTTTTTAGAAATAATAATCTTATGTGTCGCTTTGATATTTTTTTATTTTTTATTATAATCCTACGTAGCGATTAATCTTACGTGGCATAATTCTATTGTAGTGTTTTTAAAATATTAAACCTACGTGGCGCTCTAATAAATTTTTTAAAATTAAAATCCTACGTGGCGCTCTAAAATCTCAGGAAAAAATTCTCCTTTATATATATATATGAAGCCCATGCGATGCACGGTTTGTTTGTTTTATTTCAAATAAAATATTTTATTTAAATATATTTATCTAACAAACTTTGTGATATTCGCTTGCTTACTACTTGAATTTTTATTATAAAATGAATTATTAACTTTGTTTTATCATATTTAGATAAAATTCGTAATATAAAACGATAATATTTTATTTCACAAAGTTTCATATGTGGCTTGTCACACCGTGTGGTCGGGATTATTTGGTCAGGAGTTACTTGGTTGGTTTAGGGTTACTCAATCGATCAGGGGTTACTCGGACGGTCAGGGGTTACTCGGTCAGTGTTTGGATGTGTCTCAGCCAGCCACACGATATGGCCAGCCACACAAAAAACGAGCTGATTTTATTTTTATAATTAATATAAAAATTTTGATCTAAAATAAATTGAAATTCCTTTTTTTTTTATTGGTTAAAATATAACATTTTCCTATGTGACGCTCTAAAATTAATCTCACGTGGCATAATCCTATTGTAGCGTTTTAAAATTATTAATCCTACGTGGCGATTTTTATTATAATCCTACGTAGCGCTTTGTAAAAACACTAATCTTACGTGGCAAAATTCTATTGTAGCGCTATAAAAATATTAATCCTAAGTAGCGCTCTAATAATTTTTTCAAAATTAAAATCCTACGTGGCGCTCTAAAAACTCGGGAAAAAATTCCCCTTTATATACTAGTTTTGTGTCCGGACGATGCCCAGATAGTGGATAAAGTTTTAGGATAAAATTTTTGGCTTGAATGTTAAGTACGGTCATATCGCTTATTTATATAACAGTTTACTCTTTGTAGCCTCGTTTGTAAAGATATATATGATATATTGACTTGAAGTTATTTTCATTGAACTTAAATTTTTTAGTGAACTAATTTTTTTTTTCTTACCAAACTAAATTTTTTTTTATAGATTAAAACTTTTTTTTTACCGATTCTCTATTTTTTTAAATAAATTAAATATATTATAAGTGGATCTTATTTTAAAGAAACTTTTAAACCGAATTTTATGATGAAAATAGAATCGAGTTATAGGATATTATTTAAAAGTTATGATTAATTTTGTATAAATGAAATATTAGAAGTATATCGATAATAAAACTCTATACAATATTTTTATCTTACAAAATCTATCCAATCTAGTCTAATATGGCATCTAATCTAATCACAATAATATCTACTTGTCTCCTACGTGGCGCAACACTTGGCGATAAACTGGAATGCCAAATGTCGATGTCTCATGGCCCGTCTGCAAGACCGGCTTTATATGATATGATATATATTCAAAGTTTAATCATGAGTTGTTTTCAAAACAAAAATTGATGAGTAGTACTTCGTATGAAGGGTATATTGGGGATAATCTTAGCTTGATGCCATGAATAGAGCGGTTAAGAGCTGCCCATTTAAGCGAGTTTAAATTGCAAAAGAGAAAGAAGGTTCTCGTCCTTTGAACTGGGCAATGCCCAAATTGTTAATAAAATTTCAGTATAAACTTTTTTACTTGAATGTTAAATACGGTCTTACAATCCCTTTTACTAATGTAGGATATTTTGACATACGATGTCATATTGCTTATTTAATTAAATTTAGTGTACTTTTTGTAGTTTAGTTTGTTAATATCTATGTTATTATGGACTTGAAATTATTTTTATTGAACTTAAATGGTTTTTTTTTTCACTAATTTTCTATTATTTTTTATAAATAATTAAATATATTATAAATGATCTAATTTTAAAGAACTTTTTAAAACGAATTTTAGATGGAAATTGTTTCGGGGTTTTCTGATATCCTGCGGGAGAGTTACAATTTCGAGACTGGAACCGGACGCCTGTACCTGCAAAACAAACGGAGACTCCTTGTGGTAGGAGCTCCGCCTCCGATGATCAAGTTAGTACTTGTTTGAGGAGTGATAAATGCGGAAAGTAAAGGTAGGAGATCTGGTTCCTCTAGGGGAGGAGTGATCAATGTGTTTTGGTTTTCTCTAGGTGAGAGTCATTAATTGATGAATCCCCTTTAATGAGGATTAATTAAGTATTTATAGTCTTGAGAAGCGTGCCAATTTTAGGTTTAGGTTAACCAGGTCAAATTGGGCTTCTCTCGGACTTTGGGCCTTGGTGGCCATTTTGCCTATTTGGCATATGGGAGGCCACGTGGCGTGGCCTGATTAGTCCATGTTGGACCTCTTAGGGTGACAAATGGCGGACGCTGATTAGCACACGTGGTGGACACGTGGCAGGTCCAGATTGGTCCATTTGTCATGGGTAATTTTTACCCAAACATTTGCCCCTCGGAAGGAGTAATTTCTCTTTCCAGGAAGGATTGCTCCTTTCGAAAGTTAGACCCTCGAAGCTTTGCTAGGTCGGCATCTTGTCTAGTTCTAATGGGAGATGGACTTGATTAACTTAGAAAATTTTGATACCTTGGGCGGTATGACATTTTCAAAGTTAATCAATCATAATAATGATTGCCGCCGAACTAGACAGATGCCGATTCTTTGCCCCACTATGCAGATAGCCCCTGATCAGGTGGACTGTCAACTATTGAATAAGGGGTAAGCGTTTAGCATTATTCGGCCATTTGCCTCTTTTGATTCAATATACTAAGTTTGGTACTTAGTTTATTTCGTTGGGGGATGGCTGGTCGTCTGCTTTGGTGGCTGCATAGAAGCAGGCGTCAGACAGGACGTCCAACCAAAGTAGCTACGCCTGTTGGGTTACAGACGGCAGCTTTAAGTATAGCCAACCTAGTAAGAATAGTGGTTGAGTACCTCTGTTTACTAAAAAACAGGCGGACTCCTCATACCTTTTAGGTTCCGTACTAAGGAGGGCGACTGGTTAACCTTGCGGTTAGTCAATCACTGCCTATTTTGTTTGAGTGGTAGGGAAACCAGGCGGCGGGGGCCGGATAGTCCCCTTGATTCGCCAAGTTTTTCTTGGCTATTAACTCAAAGGTTGTTAACCTAGCAGGAGTAGTGGTTGAGAGCCCCTGTTGGCTAAAAACAGGCGGGCGACTCATACCTTTTAGGCTCCATACTAAGTTTGAGAGAGTGACTATGAGTTAACATGGGAGTTACTCAGTCTCCGTCACTCTCTAGCTTGAGTAGTAGAGGTACCAGGCGGCGGAGGCCGGCTGATCCCCTTGATTCGCCAATGTTTGTTGGTTATTAGCCCAAGGAGTGGTAACCTAGTAGGAATAGGGGTTTGAGTGCCCCTGTTTGCCAAAAAACAGGCGGTCTACTCAAACCTTTTAGGTTCCATACCAAGTTTGAGGGAGTTCCTATGAGTTGACTTTGGTGTTACTCAGTCGCCGTCACTCCTGCTTGAGTAGTAAAGGTACCAGGCGGTGGAGGCCGGCTAAACCTTTTGATTCGCCAATGTTTGTTGGCTATTAACTCAAGAGGTACCCCCTGAATTTATCCCAAGTAATACAGGGGGTCATCCGACTCAGACGTCAACTGCTACCACTGGTTTGGTTAGTGATAGAGTTATCCTTGTCTCAAAAACGGCTACGTGGTTGCCCTTGGGGACAGTCGTATAGGTGTCGTGTAATTAGTTTATAGAGCAATGTTCCACCCAAAAGGGAGCTGCTCTCTGCGACGAATTTCATCCGGAGGGATGTCGTCGGACGCCTGCTATGATGTTGGGACAGGTCGTATTAGTTTAAAAATTGGATCAGTTGGCTTGGCGCCTGGGCTGATCATCGGGCCTGTGGCCTTGGTTAGTTCTTGGCGAACGTAGGTGCTAAGTAAGAAGAGGGCAGCCGCTTGTTTAGGCACATGGTCGGCCTGACCCTAATCTTTTTTAGCTAAGTATAAGGGGGGTGGTTGTGTGCTTTGGAACCAGTCAGCCCTCTTCTATGGAGAGTAGCCAACTATATGTCCAGACGGCATGCCCCTCTAGTGATAGAGTAAAATAATCAAAGCATAGAGTAGCCGACTATAGAGGTACCGCTGCTATACTCAATGGAGAGTAGCCGACTGTAAAGGTACAGCGGCATGCCCCTCTGATGATATAGTGATATAATCAATGGAGAGTAGCCGACTGTAAAGGTACAGGCGGCATGCCCCTCTGAATTTGTATCAAGTATTGAAATAATTTCAAGTGTTAGAGTAGATAGATCACTTAGCTCCCTTCCATGGAGGATTGATGACTCTACTTTCTTCGAATGGGGACAGGTGGTCGTGCTAAACTTGTTAATGTGGTTTGCGACCTCGCTGCTCGGCCTACACATTTGCCGCCGGTCTTTAGCCCCTTAGTGAAATTAATGAGGGTCGACTGCTTTCATAGCTACGAGACTTCGTCGTATAGGGGGTCGACTACTATTCATGCCGCCTCTCTTGCTTGATAGACTTAGGCAATATTTTTTGAGAGGATCTTATGTTTTTGTCTTATTCTCATGCATGAGAATGACAATTAGCCATACTGTTAGGCAGCATTTTTTATTTTTATTTTTTTTATTTTTATCATAATAATGATTGAAGTCGCCTAAACCAAGGCTACGAAACCATGATAATCATACCACCAGACATTCGGCATGCCGCTTGCTTTCATTTGGCAAGACATCCAATCTTCTCAGCTTCAAAATCACGATGCATGATCATGATGATGTTGGGCTTAGCATAATGATGCTAGTTGTACTCGTACCCATGATAATTTTCTTGATGATAATTTCTTTCGTGTAACAGCCGGCTGTTTAGAGCTGGCAGGCCGGGTGCTTAGTGGCTGGGTTGGGGCCGGCTGCCGCCTGCTGGCTTTGAGGAACGATGCCTAGGAGCCGGTTGTTCAAGCATAGGTTTCATAAAGCTGGCTGTATTGAGGCAGTTGGGAGCCTTGTATTTTGACGCCTGCTTTCATTAGTTTAGCGAGGACACTAGGTGTAGTTAAACAGCCAAAGGCTTGACTAGCTAGGTGCATCTCTGTGCTCAACCACTAATGTCGGCTGTAGCCTAAGGCCAGCTTGGCTTGTGCGGGCGCCTCAATGGTGGACTGGCAACGAGGGCCGCCTATTCTGAAAATTTACAAACGACTTCTCAAATTCAGGCGTCCATACCCATCTTGCGTATCCAGCCATGCATAACATTCTCTCGTTCTCGCATATGCTGCTTTATTAGAGCTAGCTTGAAGTTCGACATTGAGATATCGTCTTGCACATTCTCAAACAAGGAACTTTTTGGTGTTAAATGGTTTAGGACACCATTAATAACCAAGGTGCGCAGCCGGCAACCGAGAGTTTGAGTTCAACATTTTACTTGCATTTTACTTGAGTTTGAGTTTGAGCTCATGCCTTTTCAACCAAGTGCCGACTGTTTTAGCCGCCATTTAGCCGCCTGCTTTCTTGGGCGAGACGCCAATGCCCAGCTTTCACAATAAGAGAATTAGCACATGAACAAGTTTAAGCATTCACTCTCATGGCCGATTATATTACTACGAGCCAAGCGCTACTCCTCTCGGCAGGCCGTGAGGTTTGAGGTTTATATGTGCGAGTATGTTGGTTTTTTACTTTTGGAAGATCAAGCTGGAACCAAACTCATTTGTATCAAGTATACTTGGCATTATATTTTTGAGCAAAAACCATGCGGTTATACCATGATAAAACATCATATAGAGCAGGCTGGTCTTATCACAATAGCAAAGATCATAGATGCTCGCATGCCGGGGCCGTTTTTGAACCTCAAGTAAACCGAGCACAATGGTTTTTTTGGGTATGGCCGGCTGTAATCTTGAGGAGCACTTGTGATTGTGTAATTATTCACGGCATTCTTGCTTTAAATACATATAGCCAGTTTTTCAAGGCTACCCTCGACGAGCACCGGCTGTTTGGCTGACCGAATGCCGACTAACTCTATAATGTCGCCTGCTCTCAAATGCTGAGAGTGCCGGATGTTTTATCAAGAGCTAACTAATGTTGCGTAGAGATGGCCGGCTGCTATTCATGCACCTAACTCTTGTTTTTTACGGCTGGTTTTCGGTTTTGTTTCAGCCAGACCAAGACCCACTAGTTGACCCGCATATGATGCAAGCTGGAAAAAGTTTCATTTGAATTGAAATACATATGGCATTATAAATGTTGGGTGAGCATATATGGAGCTGGCCGGATGTATTGCTTGCAGCCTTTGATGTCGCCTATATCAAACAGATGCTTGGCATGAGGAGAAGTCCGCCTGGTTAGAAGCTCACAAACGACTTCTTCCAGAATTTACTCAGTAATTAAGATTCACCTTGGGTAAGAGCTTCCTCACGGTAATTGCAACGGAAACAATTGACAATCCTCAATAGGGTGCCGCTTGTTTTTACATGACTAGCCATTTAATCATTGCTTTGGTTGCAAGGGCCACCTGATTTAATCATTACTGCCGCCTAGTTGGCTGATACTAGGCCGGCTGTTTTTAGCGACTGGATGCATTTAACAAAACCATTGTGAAGGCCGGCTGTTTTAGTGCCTCTAGCTGGGACTGAGTTGGAGATGGTTGTTCCGTAACGTTCAGGTTTAATAGTGAAGGACCGAATGTTTAGCAGCTGCATGGATTGCCGTTTGTTTGCATTTCATCGTTAGCATGGCCGGATGCGTTGCACCAACCGACTGCTCATGGGGTGTTCTTGTTTCTTTATATGAGCACCTGTTGTTCTCCCACTTGCCGCCTGCTCATACCACACTTGCATCGAAAACCATTCGTGTTAGTAGCTGGCATCGTGTTCACCAAATTTGCATGTTTAGGCAAGCTTTCCACTACCAGTGCAAGTATGAAGAGCAGTAGTAGCATGCGCATATTCAACCATAGCAACAACATATATTGGCCGGCTGGTTAAAAATACCATCTTGATGCCGATTGCTTGTGCTATGTCAAGAAAGGTTTGGCAAAGGTGATGTTGGATGATACTTTGATTAGTTTGAGAACTAAGAGAGGTGCCTTAAGTATCCATTTTCGGCTTCAAGGGTGTAATGCTCACAACGTTTTGAGAGTCGATTGTATGCTAGCGTCTATGGCCCTCATTAAAGAGTTCCGGCTATTTTAGAGCTAGTAGGCCGACTACTTTGTGGCTGAGTTGGAGCCGATTGCCGCCTACTAGCTTTGAAGAACGAAGCCTGGGTGTCGGTTTGTTCAAGAAGCATAGGGGCCATTACTCCACCTAGAATTTGCGAATCGTTTCAAAAGCTGAGTGTTTAGTGGGCGACGATTATGATCATGTAAGTCTTGTTTGGTCTCCATGTTATACGACACATGCCTTGGTTTATATACCCTTGGTATTGTGCCTTGTCACTTGAAGAGTCGCCTCCTTGTTATGATCACATGGGACTTTGCCACCTAGTTGGTCTAAGTGACGTGTGGCTAGAAATGTGCTTCTCACGTAATGATATGAAGTAGTCAGCGCTTGATTCCATGTTTACCAGCCTACAAGCTTGACCATCCGATTCCCAACATTTGTTCGTATGACGCGTGCAGTACTTGGCCGCCTGGCCGGATGCTCGGAGGCTGGTCTTCTACCGGCTGTAACCATTGAGTGTCATGCTAGGCGCATGTAACTTTAATCGGGGTTGGTTAGACCTGGCCGACTGCTTATATTGCCGCCTGGTCTATTAATTTAGCATGGGCAAGAACTATGTCGGCTGTACCCTGTGAGTGTTAGCACACTTTTGTGAGGGTGAGTGTCGCCTGTCTGACTCTCATGGTTAGATTTTGAATACCTCATGGAGGTATGGTGGAGACTGTCTTGAAAATCAGACGTAGAGGCCGACTCTGATAGTCGATCATTCTTCTTCTGCTCCAGCAACATTCGAGCATCAGAGAATGTTCTCTTTGACTCGTCCGGTTGAACATAACGGATGGGCTTTCTCTTCCCTTGTGAAGGGAAGTGATACTTCGTTTAGTCGATCACTGGCGACTGCCTTACCCCAGGCTTTGGCTAGGGGGTCGCCACACGATCCTTAACAAGTCTAGTTCTCCCAGAGTGGGAGGACGTTCTGGCCGACAGTTCCTTTGCGGGAACAGGCGTTCTCTTTTTGATTAGCTCCTGGATTTCTCCCTTGAAACCTCTCATGAAATACATGAGTTCGTTCCTGGTAACAGGAGCAGACCCCTCGATCGCCTGTTGATGCTCAGGCGGTGGGACGGGTACGTCGAGCTCTAAGGGACCCGTCGGGGGTCGTGTGAGTCTCGACATCGATTTCATTGTCGGTGTCCTGGTCCGACTGAACCAGGGGGTCGTCCATGGGACGCTTGTCACTTAGAATCGGTACAGACTGTGATGCCATCTCGAAAGTACTCTCCCCACAGACGGCGCCAAAATGTTTTGGGGTTTTCTGATGTCCTGCGGGAGAGTTACAATTCCGAGACTGGAACCGGACGCCTGTACCTGCAAAACAAACGGAGACTCCTTGTGGTAGGAGCTCCGCCTCCGACGATCAAGTTAGTACTTGTTTGAGGAGTGATAAATGCGGAAAGTAAAGGTAGGAGATCTGGTTCCTCTAGGGGAGGAGTGATCAATGTGTTTTGGTTTTCTCTAGGTGAGAGTCATTAATTGATGAATCCCCTTTAATGAGGATTAATTAAGTATTTATAGTCTTGAGAAGCGTGCCAATTTTAGGTTTAGGTTAACCAGGGCAAATTGGGCTTCTCTCGGACTTTGGGCCTTGGTGGCCATTTTGCCTATTTGGCATATGGGAGGCCACGTGGCGTGGCCTGATTAGTCCATGTTGGACCTCTTAGGGTGACAAATGGCGGACGCTGATTGGCCCACGTGGTGGACACGTGGCAGGTCCAGATTGGTCCATTTGTCATGGGTAATTTTTACCCTAAACAGAAATAGTACCGATTTATATGATATTTATTAAAAGTTATGATTAATTTTATATGTATGAAGTATTAGAAATATATTGATATTAAAACTCTATACAAAATTTTTATCTTAAAAAACACTATCCAAAACTCACTTACTTAGTATCATATGTGTCACAATAATATCAATTTTTCGCCTACATGGCGCGACACTTGGCGAAAAACTGAAATGTCAAGTGTCGCTGTCTCATGGCCTGGCTGCGAGACCGGCTTTATATATTAGTGACTAGTTTTATGCCCGGGTGATGCCCAAATTGTTTATAAAATTTTAGGATAAACTTTTCTGCTTGAATGTTAAATACGGTCATGAAATCCCTTTTGAAAATGAAAATTTTTTAGGCATATGATATCATAACGCTTATTTATATAATAGTGTATTTTTTTTATAGCTTTGTTTGTAACCATAGATATCTACTCATGTTATTACCCACGATGTTTTGCTAGCGAAGTTTAAGTCTATAACGAAAATACCTGATGAAGAAGCAACATTGCCGTTCTTCTTATCTTCCTTGAATTTGAGGCAGTCCCGTTTCCAATGTCCCTTCTTCTTGCAGTAGAAACATTTGAAATTATTTTTATGAACTTAAATTATTTTTACTGAACTGAAAGTATTTTTACCAAACTAAAATTATTTTTGTTGATTAAAACTTATTTTTTATTGATTCTGTATTATTCCATATTTTTTAAATAAATTATATATATTATAAATAGATCTTCTTTTAAAGAAATTTTTAAAAAGAATTTTATGATGGAAATAGAATCGAGTTATAGGATATTTATTAAAAGTTAAGATTAATTTTGTATATATGAAATATTAGAACTTTAGAAGTATATCGATAATAAAACTCTATATACAATATTTTTATCTTGAAAAAATCTATCCAAAATTCGCTTACTTATCAGCATATGTGTCACATAATATGTATTTGCCTCCTACGTGGCGCGACACTTAGCGAAAAACTGGAATGTCAATTGTTGTTGTCTCGTGGCCTGGCTGCGAGACCGGTTTTCCCGGGCGTTGCCTCGAATACCCATTTTAAAGAGTGTACTTATTTGTGGGCATGTTTTGTATCATTATTATAATTATAATTAATAATAACAATAATAATTATTAGTATTAGTATTTATATTTATATTTTTTTAAAATGTTAGATACAAAAAGAGAGTAGAAACACTACCTGTTATTCTTTTTTTCACGTTTGTTATTATTTTCTATTTTGTAAGTTGTACTATGTTCACTTAGTCTACTACGACCAATGTTTGTGAATTATACATAAATATATATATATATATATATATATATATATATATATATATATATATATATATATATATATAACTAAGATATTGTTTATCAAAATTCTATGTCGACATATGTGCTCAATTTCAATGGGACACAAAAATAATAGAGGGAGTATAATTTTGTAAAAGGAAGATTGCGTCGGTAAAAAATAATAAAATAAATAAAAAGTTAAAATTAATTTTTTTTTAACACGTAAAATCAACAGAATATATTATTGGCCTAATTGGACCATTTGTAATATATGGCAAGTAAATGGGCTACGGAGGCTTTGTAAAACACGTACATTTCTAAGACCTTGCTAACATTGATCTGAATTCACTTCAAGATTCCCTTGTATTGTACAGTTTATGTTATGCCCTAATTTTAGTAGTTTTTTACTTCTTTAATTTCATTAACAAAATCACAAACATAAAGAAAAATATTAAAACTGAATAAAGAATACCTGATTCAAAAGATTTAATGGTAAATCAACGGTAGACTAAATTAATAATAAATGGCCATATTTATAATTATAATTACGTGGTTATTCATATAGGAGTAAAATTCTATTGTTAGTTGGATATTTATATTAATTATAATATGTGGTGTGTTGCTATAAGTAAAATTCTATTGTCAATATAAAGATAAGTTTTTTCAACAGAATTATAAATTATTTTATGTATGCTTTTATATCCTAAACAAATTTATTCAATCTAATCTAACTTGGCATATAATCTAATCATAATAATATCTATTTGTCGCCTACATGACTCGACAATTGGCGAAAAATAGAATGCCAAGTGTCGCTGTCTCGTGACCTGGCTGTGAGATCATCTGCTACGGGTTAACAGAGCCGGAGCATTAAGTTGGTTATATGCCCCGGGTTTGAAGTTGGATCAGAGCTTTTTCTTAGTTTATGATCTGTTTTTGAACCGAAGCGTTTTCAACCCGTAATCTGCTACGTTCACTATTGATGCGGTTCAAAACCGGAGCACATATGGCTATTTTGACAGGAGCATTTGATGTTTTTTCTACTAGTGATACGTGTCACAAAATACATATTTGTCGTCTATGTGGCACGACATTTGGCGAAAATGCCAAGTATCGCTGTCTCGTGACTTAGTTGCGAGATCGGTTTTATATATTAGTGATATAATATGATATAATATATATATATATATATATATATATATATATATATATATATATATATATATATATATATATATATATATATATATATATATATATATATATATATTAGATTTGCAACTATCGTTTATGCTACATGGCACAATAAACTAACTACCCATTAACCAATCATGTAATTTAACTATACTTTTGTATTTGATTAGATATTCAATATCCTCTTTTTTTTCGAGGTTATGAAAGGATTATATTTCTATGTAGACGACGTGGTGTGACCTACTTAAAAATTAATATAATTTTCCTTCAAATTCATGATATTAAATGGAAATTAAATGAATAAATAATGCTCCATATCAGAGATGTAGAGTAATATATTTCCTATCTCCCACAGAGGATATTAAACCTACCACCCTATTTAGTAGGCATACAAGAGAATTATACTAATTTATGTCCTATCTTCCATAGAGGTAATAAAACCTAAAATTTCATAAAATAACCTGTTTTACCTGTCACTAAACTTATAAACACAATAATTAGTAATCTTATATCTTACCCACCAGTATATATTTTTCTTAGTATTGTGCTAGAAACTATCATACACAGTCATACACTCAACATCTAATTGAATATACATACAACACAAATAGATAGGTATAGATAGATATTGATAAACTTTATATATGAATAAAAGATATTTATTAAAACTTATATGAATAAACATATAACTTCATTAACTAATCAATCATGTATATATGTAATTTTTTTTTATTATGAATGGGATAATAATCTAATCTAATATATATAAATAAAGTAGGCATTTTTCGAGAGCATTCGACGCGCCACATAAGCAAAGGTATTATTTCAACCAATTAAACATTAGATTTGTATTTGATTTATTAGGATTTAATTTATTTAAAAAACTAAATATTATTTTAAAAAAATCATCTTTAGATATAGGATTTATATATCTAAGATAAATCTTGATAGTGTTTATGATAAGAAATAAAAATTATTCCTTAATAATAAATAGATTAAAATTTGTGATGCATACCATTATAAATTGACGCATCCTACAACACCAACAAAATTTCGTATCAATACAAAACCAAATCAAGCGAATTTTGTGTCAGTTTTAGTCATTAATGGCTGAGTAATTCTTAGCTTAATTTTTAAAATCCATGTTTAAATGTATATTTGTGATTATTGCTTACATTGTGTTTAATTGGAATACTTAACGATTATATGTTTATGTTTTGTTTCCTGGATTTTGTTTTTACACGCAGATCTGATTTAATCAAAGAATTAGATTCGAGCAAAAATGATTGAAAAAAAAAATCAATGTACGAGTTTCTCGCCTGATGGTCCTATTGGATGAGAAGGTATTATATCTTTATAAATTGTTTACATTTATTAAATTTTTTTATAAACCTTTGTAGTTTATATTAATTAATTTTATGATTAGAACAAATTTTTTGTGATTTAGGTAGCTTAATCAAGTCATCAAATTAACTTAATTTTGATTACGTTCATACCTCAATTAAAGCCAACTTTGTACAATTCGTTCAAAATTAATTGAAAGAAAAGTTTACTCAATTAAAAGCTTTTCATTCGTTACAAATAAGAAGCAATATTACACGCATTGTCAGTGACAACAAAATAATGATTCAATTTTCCAAAATACTATTGTTCCGGCGATTAGGGACGATGAAAAGATTCCAATGCATAGATTTGATTTTGTACAATTACAATTTTTAGATCAATTTCACAACAATTTTTCACTTCCTGGTAAATATATTGATTTATTTTATAAGACTGTAACGATTAACTTTTACATAATTTTTTTTTGCTAACATGTTTTATTTATCCACTTTTATTAGATGGAAGAGATATGAGTGTGAACGAAGTAGGTGATTCTATTGAAATAGAAGATAAATAGTATACATGTTTTTATTATTTTTTAATATTTCTATTTTTTTAAAAACAACTAATAATGATTTAGGATTTAAATTATTCAAAAAGAAAAAAAAATATCTTTTTACATTAAAGATTTTAACCTAATATGTAATCGATAAAATATCATATTTAATTTTTTTTTTGAAAGATATCATATTTACAATTTATTCATATTATTAAATTCAGTTGTCATATAACTAACAACAACGAATAAAATACAAAACAACAATAAATAAAGTCGCATAATAAATTACATTAAAAAAAATTATGCTTTTTTAATAGGCAATAACACTTTAATTAAATTATAATGTGTTTTTTTCGTCTAAAATTATTAAATAGTAAAATAAATCAAATAATTATATATATATAAACTTAGAATCTATAGGAAAATATCTTTTCTTGAGATTTATGTATGAAAAAAACCGTGCAAAAATCGCACGGGCTTTCATCTAGTATATATATATAGGGGAGTTTTTTCCCTAGTTTTTAGAGCGCTACGTAGGATTTTATTTTTAAAAAAATTATTAGAGCGCCACTTAGGATTAATAATTTTTAAAACGCTACAATCGGATTATGCCACGTAACATTAGTTTTTTTAAAGCGATACGTAGGATTATAATAAAAAAAAGCGCCACGTAGGATTAATAATTTTAAAATGCTACAATAGGATTATGCCACATAAGATTAATTTTAGAGCGTCACATAGGAAAATGTTATATTTTAGCCAATGAAAAAGAAAAAAAAGAATTGCAATTTATTTTAGATAAAAATTTTTGTATTAATTATAAAAATAAAATCAGCGTGTTTTTTGTGTAGCTGGCCATATCGTGTGGGCGGCTGAGACACTGAAACACTAACCGAGTAACCCTTGATCAACCAAGTAACTCCTGACCAAATAATCCCAACCACACGGTGTGACATATGAAATTAAACTTTGTGATATATTGTGTGGGCGGCTGAGACACCCAAACACTAACCGAGTAACCCCTAACCGTCCGAGTAACCCTTGATCAACCAAGTAACTCTTGACCAAATAATCCCAACCACACGGTGTGACCAGCAATATATGAAATTAAACTTTGTGAAATAAAATATTATCTTTTTATATTACGAATTTCATCTATATATGAGAAACAAAGTTAATAATTCATTTTATAATAAAAAAATTCAAATAGTAAGCAGGCGAATATCACAAAGTTTATTAAATATATATATATTTTGTAAAATATTTTATTTGAAAAAATACAAATAAACCGTGTATCGCATGGGTTTCATCTAGTCATAACATATATACAAGTAAAAATTATATGTATAAATAATTTATAATTGAAATATGTGCATTACTGTAGTAAGGAAATAAGAAAGTTTATAGAAATGAGAATGTTATTCATATACATTTCATCAGATATTTGTGTTAATTTTTATATTATTAAAAAGTATATAGAGTCCTTAATTATCTTCAATTCTTATAGATATGCATAAATATTTGGCATAATTTTTGCTAGGAAAATATTTTTCAACTTATAGTTTTTAGAAAAAGTTACATTAGATGCAAATTTTAAGGTGGTGTATTCTCCCTGATTTTTACTTATCTGAACTTATTATACCTCATCAAAACATAACAATTTAGATGTAATTTGAGCTTACGTAACCCTTACCTAAACTACTTATTATTTATAAATTATACTTATGGTGTGTTTTTATTCACATGATATTCACTTATCTGAACTTAACTGAACATATCTGAATTTATTAAAACTTATTTTAGTTGTAATTTGAGCTTAGTTAACCCTTATCTGAACTAATTTTTCCTGAACTGAACTAAACTGAACTTATCTAAATTTATTAAACCTGATAAAATAAGTAGAAATAAGGTGAATAGAACAAGCTCTTATCTAAACTTATTAGACTTGAAAGAATTGAAAATAAGGTAAACAAAACAGATCCTTAATCGAAGTTGGTTTGATTTTACTTTAGTTTTTAATATTCATAGTTTGAAAACTCTATATTTAATCTAAATTTACATTAAATATGTAGATAGTGATTATATAAAGTGTAAGAATATATATATATATATATATATATTTTGTTGAAATTAATAAAACAAAAATAACCCATTCATTATAAACTATGAAAAAATATATATAATATTGATGTAATTATACATGTAAGAAAAAAGGTGTATTAAAATTAATCAAAAACATTTTAAGATGAATTAATGTTTGAACAAAGTCATTGCCCATAGATTGATAACATAAATGAACACATTCAAAATCAATAATTTAAATTTTGGAATCAATATAATTTATGTAATAGAAACTAACCAAAAATTTATGTAATATATATGTCTAGTATTCATGTATACAATATTATAGATATAAGACAAGCGAATCATAAAGTGAGACTTAGCTTGTCAGCTTCACATTTATTCATCACTTGTCTAATAGTATATTATATTGATATTGATGATTGATTGTTATTATAAATTTAATTTGATTTCCTAAGTACTTTGTAGTTCCTACTCTGTTTCATATTAGATCGATGACACATTTCATTTAGGCACGTTTGCCAATGCATACTTTCTAATGCAAATATGATTTATTACATATTAGCAAAAATTTAAAATAAACTTAGATAATTTAAAAATAGATGTTGAGACGAATTTAACAAGACTCTACATGACTATATACTTTTTTTCAACACGTAATAATAAAACGAAGTCAAAAGCAAGTTATGTGAATAGTGCACAAAGTCAAAATGTGTCATCTAATTTGGATCAGAGGAAGCATAATTTTTCCTAGTTTTTTTTTTTTTTTTTTTTTTTTTTTTTTTGCAATTTACACCCATCGCATTGACTTAGTTTCATTTTAATACTACAAGCTAAGAGACACACGCAATGCGTGTGTGTGCAATAAATATAAGTAATCTATCAAGCTCGATTCTCTTTTTTTCCAAAATATTATCTCCTTAATTCTAATTAAAAAAATATTAGTGGGTTTAAGAATTGTTAATTAAATATAATAAAAAAAATTATTTTATTAAAAAAATGTTGATAATGTCATGTAGGCTAAATAATAAATTTGACATCACTCTAAAAAAAAATTAAAAAAAGTTGTCGGTTATTTTTTTTTTTTTTTTTTTTTGAACCAAGATGGTAGTTTTTCTTTTTAAGGATGGTAGGTTTTTTTATTAAAATAAAATAAAGAAAAAATTGAGAGGGGTAGTTTGATAAAGAGAAATTTATCACCCAAAACCCCCTTTCACTTTATATATAGGATAAGAGCTTAATCAATGAGCTACAATTATTTGTCAAATTACTTTTTGTCCTCTTAACTACTCCATCTGGCCTCCAAATCTTTAATTGCAATAAGTAAGTTTTGAGAAAAATATAGATGAAGTTCAATTAATAACCATATATTTTTTAGGATAAATCAATTCTAATAATTCCATCTTTAATCGGTTCGAGGATAACACCTATCGATTATTATTTAATATGCCCACCTTTGGGGGCCATTATTTTTTTTTCTATTGGTCCCTTATTATGATCGGTAACCTAACGAACGAGTATGGTTTTTTTTTTTTTTTTTTTTATCCTAACTACGTACGCTCTTTTGATTACTCAATTTGGTTTGTTGATCTTAACCCGGCCCGTCGCATACTTAAATATCTGCCAATGGATATACACATCTTTATTATGATGTGCATATTGCTTTGTATTTCAAAAGAACATCACCAATGATGCGGGTTAAATGAACGGATTTGATGTGGAAGTTGAGAAGATGTCACGTGTCATCGTATGGAGAATCTTTAAGTGGTAAACTCTCGAATTTAATTATCTATCTACAAGCTTGAGTAATATCCTTTTATTTGCTTGGATTAAAGCACCAAGGATAATGTTGTGAGTGATCAAGGATAATAGTTCATTGAAGAAAAAGAGGTTTTTTTGGCTAAGGCAACCGCGCGAGGAGAGAATACCAATTTGAACTACTACCTACGCGACACTTATCCAAGGTTGACATATAAAAGGTTTATGTCTAGCTACTCTTCATAATGTTCTTAACCCTTTCCATTTATTCATATCATAATATTCTTAATATTTTCCCTTTATCCCATTTTTAGCAAACCTTTATTTATTTATTTTTTTTTTTTATAATTAGCTACCTTATTATCCCTCTTACTTCACAATTCATGCACTTTTCCACTCACTCTCTCGTACATTATCCACATATTTTTACACCCACCCATGACCCATCTTTTATAATCGCTCTCATATGGTATGTATCCCCCATTTTATTTACAACCCAGCTTTACACTTAAACAACAACCCACATTGTCTAAATCGAGTACTGAGGGGTTGCCAATATCATCCCTGGGTCTTGCTTGTAGATACGAAACTTGATTTAAGAGCTACATTATTCAATTAACAAAGCTACTTATATCTTGACAATAATGTTATTGCAATATATCACTCCAATAATCTTGAAGAAACATAGATCAACATTATTCAATTAACAAAGCTACTTATATCTTGACAATAATGTTATTGCAATATATCACTCCAATAATCTTGAAGAAACATAGATCAACGTACAAAATATACTACCTTCATTACATATTATTTGCAACTTTTGTAGTTTTTATATCTTACAAATAATATCCAAAAGTTGCAAATTATATGTAACGAAGGTAGTATTAAAATGGACATCCTATTTGTGCTTGAAAAAGTGCATAAAGAGATGTGTTTATTCTTCATGCTCCATCTTATTACCAAATAGCAAATATTTTTAATCTTTAGTTATCTTTGCCCATATCTTTATTAAGAAGTTAGTGAATTGTATAATATCCTATTAATCTAGTGATACCTTAATTAAGAAGTTGTAGATTCTCCCTAAATTGTAGCCTAGCATTACGTTAATTAGGTGTGCAAATTATGACTAATATGGAATAAAATTTTCAAAGAATCAAATGCTTATATGTTTCAAAAAAAAAAAAAAAAAAAAAAAAAAAAAAAAAAAAGGAATCAAATGTTAATTTTTTTTTTTCTTCTCATAAAGTGAACTTAATTTGATTTCATTTCTTGCAACTTTACCTTAACAATAATCTAGCATAATTGCTCTTCTACTACAAATAATAATGGAGCAAGAAAAATAGTGTGACAGCGCATTTCAAGTCACCCAAACTACAAATACATTAAAAGTTTATACTAATAATACGCTTTAATTGTGTTATAATATCATTTTATATATGTGTGGTGCCATAATCGAGTACGTAGTGGAGAGAGTGTTAAGTCTAACCGACCAACAAAGAGGATCTAAAGAACTTTGAAAATTTAAATTAATTAATAATAATGGGTCTACTAATAATTAGAGAAATTATATATTTATATATATAATATGGTTAGTCAAAATGGTAGGCGTCTAAAGTCATTCGACTTCCACTAACCCTATTAAAGTATGTTCGATTGTATTTTAAGCTAAGTTATCCTTAGTTCGAATTTCTTCCTTTTTGTATGTAATCTATAAATTTGTTTTTTTTTTTTACCTTGATTTTGTTACACTACTTAATTGTTTTGAAAGTTATTGAGATTATCGTTGAAGATTTAATAATACTTCCTTTATTTGTATTTGTACTTCCCGAAGTTAAAATTAATATAATCAAATTATATATATATAGGGGAAGACTCCATGAGAATACCTCCTATATGTGAGAACACTCTCATGTTCTAAATTCTTATTCACGTGTTCTAAAACTATAATGAGTTAAATCAAATGTTCCAAATTATTACACACAAGTTTTAAATCTTAAATTATTTAATTTGTTCCAAATTTTTAACTTATATGTTCTAAATTGTAAGTTGTGTTCTAAGATTTTTAATCATATGTTCAAGATTTTTAATCATATGTTCTAAATTATTACTTGTATGTTCCCAACTTTTATTCACATGTTCTAAATTTACTCATATGTTATAAATTTTAAATAAGGTGTCCTAAATTTTACTCACATGTTCTAAATCTGAAGTCAAATGTTCTAATTTTTATTCATATGATTTGAATTTTAAATCATGTTTTTAAAATTTTACTCACACGTTTTAAATTAGAAATAAGATTTCTAAATTATTACTCACGTAAATCTAAATTTTAATCATATGTTCTAAACTTCAAAATCATGTGTTCTAAATTTTTAATCATATGTTCTAAATTTTTACTCACGTGTTCTAAATTTTTAATCAGTTCTCATATAAGAGAGAGAGATTTCTTCTAGTGAATACCCAAATAATGTTTTTGTCACATTTTCTCCAACTATTAATATATCAATTTAAATTTAGAACTTCGGATGTCATACATTTTTCTTGTATAGTGTTACTTCTAAAATAATACTCCATAATTAACATCATTTCTATCAATTTTAAACATTAACAATTTCATGTACTATCAATTTAATATATATATTAAAATTTGATATTATAGCAAAATATATCTATCATGGGAAATTAAAATATTCTCAACGAATAAAAGATCTACAAACTTCTAATGAAATAAAAGATTATAAGCTAAAATATTTTGAAAACTAAAAACATTAAATTATGTGTAAAACTGCTAGGTGGTTTGGGGACTAAGCAATTTCCTTTAAAATCTTGTATATCCATGTTTTTTTTTTTTAATTTTTTTTTAAGGAAGATCAATTCATTAATAAGAACCCATACGACATCTACAAAAGAGATCAGAAACGATAAATACAATGAAAATTAAATCAAATACAATTCTAATTTGGTAGAACTACGATCGCGAATGAGATTTGACAATGATGAATACCCTCGTCTCTTGAATCGCTGTTCTCTGCATCCTTGTTCTACAAGGGGGCCTTGCGATTTTTGATAGTTTTTGAATTGAACAAAACCTCATTCAATTAATTGTAGTCGTTGATCTGACAACTGATTCAACGACGCACGAACCAGCACCAAAAAATTAGAACTTTCGATGACAAAAGAGAAATCATCTATACTGATCAAGACCATTGTAAGGATTGGATTTATTATTATAAGCGATTATATAGGGATTTTGGGGCTTACCACTGATCAAAGAACCAGTGGTAGCCCCTACCAATAATCACAATGGAGATCAAGGAGAGAAGGATGAAGGAGGAAAAAGGGAGAATGGGAGAAGATTGAAGAAAAACCCTAAAAAAACTGAAAAAATCCTAGAAAAAAACTAGGAAAAACATCCTCCCAAGGAGAAACCTAGAGAAAAAACCCTAGCAAAAAACTAGGAAGCAGCAAGTTCCCATATCCATGTAATATCATGATATTTCAATTTCCCGGTTTCATAAAAAGTAGGTGAGGAATATCAACTTTTATACTGCGGAGTAGGAATTAATATAAGACACAAGAGGTTCAAATATGATATTAAAATGTGTGAAACTCTAATTGTTGCAATCATTTGAGAATATGGATGACAGTGGATCCAGGTTCATACTAAGATCCCGTCGGGCCATACGGTCCTAAATTACGAGTATGGGTCTTATTTTTCTAAAACCTGTGAATCTACGTAGAGTACGTGTTGGTCTAGGTGACACCATTTAGGGTACGAGTCCGGGTTTAAAGTTTTCCAAATCCTACTTAGACCCATACATAGACCCGCATAACATATTATGTAAAAAATAACGGCTATTTCACCAAATGCCATTGAGAACTTTAATAATTCACCGAATTCCATCAAAGCATTCAAAATTTACCAAATGCCACCAAGTTTTTAAAAAATTCACCAAGTGCAATTAATGACTAACGGTCGTTAACTCCGTTAGTCATTAGGATTTTATCATGACACATGTCATGATATGATTGGTTCATTTTTTGTTTTAATTAATAAAAAAACATTTTTTCTCGATCTTCGTGACTAAAATTGTCCGGGTAAAGTTTTAGGGGTTATTTTGATCCTTTATGGATTCAAACTAAGCTCGAAATTGGCAAAAAAATAACGTAAATGTCCCGTTTGTGTCGAAAAATATCTCGATTAGCGAATCACTATTTTTTAACCATGAAATTGATCGGTTAAGGTTTTGGAGGTCATTTTGAATCTTTATGGAATCAAATTAAGTTCAGAATTGGCAAAAAAATAACGTAAATGCCCTGTTTTGTGTGTCGAGAAATATCTCGATTTGTGTGCCGGTTTTTTTTAACTATGTAAATTTTCCAGGTAAGGTTTTGAAGGTCATTTGGGCCTTTTGTGGGTCTTAAATAAGCTCGAAATTTGCAAAAAACATATGAAAATGCCCTATGTTGCGTGTTAAGATCGTAATATTTTTTTTTTACCGTATTACAAAACGGGGCATTTACATTAATTTTTTGCCAAATATGAGCTTAAATTAGGCCCTTAAAACCTTACCAGATCAATTTTAATGGTTAATAAAAAACGACACGCTAATCGAGATATTTTTTGACATACAAAACAGGGCATTTACGTTAATTTTTTGCCAATTCCGAGCTTATTTTGAATCCATAGTTCCAAAATAACCTCCAAAACTTTACCCGATCAATTTTCATGGTTAAAAAATAATGACTCACTAATCGAGATATTTTTCGACACACAAAACGAGACATTTACGTTATTTTTTTTGCCAATTTCAAGCTTAATATGAACCCATAAAGGGTCAAAATAACCCCAAAATTTTTACCCGAATTATTCTCTTCACAAAAATCGAGAAAAAAATGTTATTTTTATTAATTAAAATATATGATTAAAATGAACCAATCATATTATGATATGTCGGATCATTATTTTGAAAAACCTTTAGACAACATTATTTTGCTGAGCTATCATTCTATTAAGGAGTACTTTGATAAATGTAATTGTTTTACAATTTATCAAATAATCTATCATATTCATTCTCATGTATTAGTTTATCTTCTTGCACAATACAACACTAAAAAATAGGCGATTAAAATTTGGAATAAAAATTAAGGACCCTAGTTGGACCATGGACCCTACCAAGACCTCGCTAAACCCATAAGGTCTGGGTAAGGATCTTAATAATTTAGATCTTATGGGTCCAGGTAGAATACCGGTATGAATATGAATAAAAATTTCGAGTCTAAATTCGAATATCATTAGACCCTAATCAGACCCGACCTACGAAATACCCACTACTAGGCCATTCTTATTTAAGTATGGACGAAGTATATATGAGTGCACTATCCATTAAGTAGGTGTAAGAATTTCCAAAAATAATGCATCTACTATTGAATTTTAAAAAATAGAGGGAGCTAGTTGAAAAAGTTAGTCAAAAGGAGGCGTATCTAGTCATGCAATTTCCACTGAAAATAAACAAAAGAAAAGGGAGCATAAAAGTCAACAAATAGGAAAAACTTATGTAGTTAGTCAAAATGGTGGCGTTGTTGGTGTATTATGAGTAATACAAGTATACAACCCTAACAAAGAAAAACAACACAACACTTTGGGAGAGGGAAGAGGGGTCGTCTACTATTGACTCACACTTTCTCACCAACCTTTTGGCTGACTACGTGGGCTGTTTGACTCTCACCAACTCTTTTATTTTCTTGACTACGTGCTTCTTTTCTTTCTACTCCCTTATTTTACATGCTTTCTATTCCCACCTTTCCATTTTTCAACTCGTGCATTTATTTTTTTGCAACCATATTTAGAACGTGGAGCTACCCCAGAAGCTACACAGGAAAAGCAACCATTGTTGATTTAGGCGGCTACTTTCAACTTGTGTCGATGCCAAGGACAACCAGTACTACTTGGGGTCTATATATTCGGCTCATTATCTAATCTAATATGATCTGATTTAATTTTATTTGACTTTAGTTTAACATTCTTTCAACACTGATTTAATTGTCAAATAAGATTTGAAACAATGTTAAACTATAATCAAATAAACTTGCACATATAATATGTGATCTATTCTAATTTGATTATCTTTGAATTAAGAAAGTAGTATTTTAATTAAGTTGAAATGAACCCTAAATATTTTAAGTTGTCATGTTCAAACCTGATAAAATTGATCCATATACTTGATTGACAAATTTGAATATTGTTAAAATCAATTAGTAATAGGTGGAATGTCATGTCCCACCAAATTTATAGTTGGTTATAATTCTTCATTTTCTATATATGGTTATTTATAATCACAATTTACTTGTGGGTTATTTCTTAACAAATTTCTTAATAGTGAATGATGTAATAGCGAACCAAAAATGAATTTGAGTCATCCAAAGCGCACCACACTTGAAAAGCAATGTTTATAAAACTCAATTATTTTACCATGATTAACAAATAGACCCGGAAAGTAACTCCAAAACAATTGAATAATTTCTCATTCAAATTTCACCGCATTACAAAACAAGGGTGATACACGGATGGGGTTTACCGAAGGTTACTAAAAACTGTCAAGAAATATTTATATATAACGACGATTTATAATTACTAAGAGCATTTTTAATGGTACATAAAAGAGGACCTGCTTGTAAATTAAATAAAATTATATGCATGTAGCTTTCCATCCATTGGAGTGAAATATTTATGTAGCTTGATTAATTAGACAACCCTACTCAAACAAACTACGTTAATTAGTTTTTAAAGAAACCAAAATTCACTTAAATTATGGCATGTGTATGATAAAAACTAATTTATTTAATTATTTATTTTTCCAAGCGACAATATGCATTCCTCACCATTGGAGCAATTTGTAGCTACAAAATATACTAGCTTAAAATTTTGTTGTATCAAACCTTGTACCTTACCATTGAAGATGCTCTAAATAACCTTACAATAAGGACTGACGATTTGAGCTTTGGTGGTTTATATGCTGACGGCTTGTGGCCATTAGTATTTTTTTTAATATCAAAAATAAAAATCAATACCAATACCGATGCCATAAATCGTCGGTAATAGAAATTAAAATACAGACCACTTGTATTATATAAGTTATATTATTTAGACTAGGGAAATTAAAGTTAATTTTGACCCTAATACATTAAGTTATATAGTCCAAAAATTATAACAATTGAAGGCAGCTTATGGTCCTTCGATCTCTTACCATAAAAAATACGAATTTTTGTGAAAAATTATCTTATAAATTTAAGATTTTGTAAAAAACTGACTTTTAAGAAAATGTTGTAAGATAGTACTTTATAAAACACTAAATATTTCAATAAGTTGCTACCTGGTGCCAGATTTAACTATGAAAGGGAAGGGGAATTGGGGGTTATAGGGCGACTATTGAGAAACTAGGCGGGAAAAGGGAGGAAAGGGTGGAAAACGAGTCATTAATATTTTGTTTGGATAAAGAAAAGGGAAGGAAAAAAAGAGGAGGGAGGGGAAGTGGAGAGAAGGAAAGGGAAAGGAAGGCGAGGGAAATTAATGAGTTTTCCGTCAAAATCTCTCCATGGTTAGAGAGATCAATTACTTACAATTTAATCCCTTCATTGCTCTCTCTCCAATTCCCATCTTTTATCATCAATTGTTATCCAAATGAAAGATATTCAATCCCTCCATTTTCCTTCCCTTTCCTTCCCTCTATTTCCTTAAATCCAAACACAATCTAAACGTCTCTTATTAAATGCAATAAAGGGGTAGAGAGAAGCTTATTACAACATTTAGTGTTTTATAAGATACTTTTTTTCAAAAAAAAAACCCTAAAAAAATATTAAGCTTTTATATCAAATATGTTTTAGCTTATGTAAATAAAACAACTGCAAAGTCAAAATAGTAATTGTTAAAGTGAGGAAGACTTCGATATGGTTGTAATGTTTTACCTGCACACATATGTCATTAAGCTAAGCTTTTGAGGGCTGTCTAAGATCCTACCTGTTTTGGGTGTAAACAATAGGTCCTTCGGATGGACCTTGACAGTGGACCGAAAATTGGACTCGGCCCAAGTGATGACTGGGACGAGGATATCCTGCAGAGTAAACACACGTAAATTAGTCTCGGGGGTGGTGCCGAGGAAGGGCCCTCCGATGCCGAAGTTAGTACAGTGTTTCTAGAGAAAGAAATACTATACAAGAGTAATAAATGCTTGAGGCTTAATGTGGATACCTTGAAGATTGGGAGTGTTAAGACTTATATACCTTGCATAGGAGAGGAACAAAGGGACTCTTCATTCATGTGGGCTTGCCACGTGAACTGGACCGCTTTACTAGGCTTTTGAATTGCTCTTTGATGAGTTGGACCTTAGAGATAATTAGATCATTTGTGGGATGGCCGAATTAGGCTAAATTGAACCCAAACGCTACATTTAATTCAAAACTTGAAAATGTTCAAAGATGTAAATCATGTAATCAATCTTGAGAGATATGCGAATATACTTTTATCGTTTATCTTTGGATTTCCTGGTTGGTAGCTATTTATAATGGCCCTAATACAGTTTGGCAGCTGGGAATTGTACATCCTAGTGACCCTCTTCTGGAACTATTTGGAAAATTTGATCAACAAGATGGACGATCTACTTACTTGGGATAGATTGAGCCAAAACTGACTTAAAACTACCTACATCTAGTGTTACGCTTAGATGAACTTGAACCTTATATTGAGAGGACCAAATACGGAAGCAATTTAGACACCCAAACAAAGTAGTAAGGCCGCCCTATTCGTTTGGACTGAATTAATCTTAATTATTATTTGAATTAAAGTCTTGCAAAATAAATCCTAAGGAAGGGTGCATAAGAGGTGTTGTAACCACACTCGATCTGACCCGATCCGAAACCGACCCGAAAAATATTCGGTTCAGATTTCGACTCGTGTGGACATAGTAATTAACCATAACTCAACTTTGAAAATTGATCCAACCAGACCCAATCTCACCAAACCCGATTCAAACTTCCAAATTGACACCTCTCGGGCTCTCGTATACTACATTCATTTCTATCATTAAAGAATCAATAAATCCTTGAAAACTAGAAAGTTTAAGGTTAGATATTGTCTTTATCATCTAAGTACGTGCATATTAAGCTCTATTTGCATGTTTTATATGATTTTGTTTGAAATTATAGTATCTCAATTGTGTCTAACTTATACTTCATCCGTTTTAAATTAGATGACACGTTTTGACTTTTGACACTATTTATTAATTTTGCTTTGACTTACATTGCGAATTATAGGCATAAGAAAACATAGTCATGTAAAATTTTGTTAGATTAATTTCAATGTGTACATAATTAAAATTCAATTTTTAGTATTTTTTACAATAATATAATTAAAGATATATTTTATTGAACTTTTGCATTGACAAACGTGATAAAAGAAACGTGTCATCCAATTTGGTACGGAGGAAGTATATTATATAATCCGTGCTTATATAATATATTGTTTAATGAGATTTGCTCAACTTATATAAACATGAATTAATTTGCTTCAACTAATCTGAAACTATTTGAAATTTGTCTGAAAAAAAACATAAATTGTTGAAACAGAATGAAGTAGTATGTTTACACTCTTGAACACAACTTTGCTTGTATGAACCACTTTTTTTCTTACCGTCATTCCTTTTTTTACTTTATTACATATGTTACTCTCACTAGCTGTATTTTTTTTATATTTTTTTTACAATTTTTCCAAAAATTAAGATTATATAGTAAATGAATCGAATTCTAAAATTAAAAGAAGTGTATTAAACTACTACGTATTAATCATTGCAACTACGTAGTATATACGTACAAATAAAACACAGTGAGTATGATGAATATAGTAACTGTCATTTATATATGTCCCATCAACTTCCAGCTGTTATAAGGTTGACAATTATTGTACATTCTTACTATTTGGACATGTGTACGGATAATAGATACACTAACAAAAGAATTAGAAAATGGGGCTCATATATACCAGTAAATGTAATTGCATAACAAGGGGCATTGTAGGTATTCGCTTGCTTTTTGAAGATGTGGGTGGAAATTATTTTGGGTAAAAATACCCAAGGCCATGTGGCCCAATAAGATGGTGACACATGTTTCCTTTAGAGAGATTCAAAATGAACCTTTCCTCCGCTGACACGTAGCATCCTCAATGATTGGGAAAGAGACGGCCTTCAAGGCCCAATTCCCGAGATAGCCCACAATTTCTGGGTTTCCGTAACCTAGAAAAGCGGCACAAATTCCAAGACCTTATAAATAGGGAGATATTCCCACCAGGGGAGGATATTAAAAAAACATTCACTGAAAACAGAGCAATCATTAATTGTAGATATTTAATTCTCCACTGAGAGAATACTCCTGATCTTGGAATCCGAGAAGATACTTTAATTTCCGCACTTTTTACATCATCCGAACACGTTTTAACTTGATCGTCGGAGGCAGAACTCCACCCAACCGGAGTCTTTGTTGTTTTGCAGGTACAGGTGCCCGAAATCCAGTCTTGGAATTGTAATTCTCCTGTGGGACACAGAAAACCCCGAAACATTTGGCGCCGTCTGTGGGGAGAGTACTTCTAAGATGGCTTCACATGAGTCTGTACCGCCTCCTATTGAGAAACGGCTCACTCAGAACCAGGAAAGTGGTGACGACTTTGACGTCGACACCTATGTAGCTGCTGACGCTTCACTCAGAACCAGGCGCACCCGTCCCTTGGAAACAAAGGAACGGGGCAATGATCAAGTTGGCCCAAGTGAGCCAACCGAACAGCCGTCTGGACACCACCAGGCGGCAGAAGGCGCAACCCCAGTTACTAGAGACGAACTCATGAAATTCATGACAAGTTTTAAAGGGGAAATCAAGGACTTGATCAACAAGAAGACGGCTGGCTCCAGCAGGGGTCAGTCGGCCAAGATACCTTCTCCCTCAAAGAAGAAAAAACCGGTCAAGGACCGTGTGCCTACTCCGCATCCTAAACCAAAGGAGGGGAACCGCCCGTGATTGATCTGTCCAGATCCGATTCACTGAAATAAGGAAAAGGAAGGCCATTCGACATGTTCAGCCGGATGGATCAAAGAAGACTTATTCTGATGCTTGAATGTTAATCCAGCAGAAGAAATGTCAACATCTGTTTGAGTCGGCTTCAACGTCGACTTACCCAGACAACTTTCAGAATACCTCAATGAGGTATTTGCAATCAAACCGAGAGAGTCAGTCAGGCAGCTTGTCCGTTCACACTGGTCCTCAGATAATCCATTCGGCTCTGTATGTGATCAGCAGCCATACATGTCGTATGTAAAAGAAATGGTGTCCTTCCAACAAGTGTATTATTCAGATAGAGGGTTCAAAATTATTTGGAAGCTAATTCTTCAGTGAGATCAAGTGATCGGAATGCCTGGGTGGAGGCCGCTTCCGATCTGTAATATTAATGAACAATTAGTATTACAACTTTGTCTTGACTGAACCCTTCGGGTCGAACCCAAACGAACTGCCGATTCGAACCAACGAATCAATCTGACAATAGCCAGTGCGTGCTGCTGCTGGGCTGTGATGGTGATGCGTGCTGGCGCTGGTGCGTGCCAGTGCCATGCGGTGGTGCGTGCTGGCGCTGGTGCTATGCCTCGCATCTCTCTCTCGCACCATTGCTAGCATGGCCAGCATGCGTGCTGCTAGCGAGCCACGCATGCTGGCCTCTTGCCTCGCCAGCCATACGCATCAGTCTCGCACGCAATGCCTAGCATGTGTGCTGCTAGCAAGCTACGCATGCTTGGCTTGACGCTGCTTGCTTGCTAGCTCTCCCTCGCATACACTCGCACAACCACACGCATCAGCCTCGGCCTTGCACCATGCACTATGCATGCACAAGCCTCGGCCAAGCACCACGCACCACGCATGCGCTAGTGCTTAGCACTAGCTGTGCTTGGTGCGTGTGGTCTTGCCATGCGCCCGGCATTGTCCTAGGACCGCGACGGCACCAGGCCATCCTAGGGCACGCATGGTGCGCCTAGAGATGCTGCTTGGGCAGCGATGGTGCCCAGCCATCCTAGGGCACGCATGGTGCGCCTAGTGATGTTGTATGGGCCGCGATGGGCTGTGATGGTGCGCCTAGCACACCTAGTGTGCTTAGGCTTGCGTTTAGCCATGCTAGGTGCATGCTAGCTTGAACTAGCCTAGCATCCACATGGCTAGGCCAGTGCGGTGCTAGGGCTATGTTCATACTTGTCGCTTTGTGATTTTGCGACGCTCGGTCTCGACGCCCTAGGCTCGATTAAATCCTTTCGGATTAATTTGTCGTCTCGGATCGGTGATTCTATTGGGTTCGACCCGAAGGGTTCACTTAAGATTAAGCTGTAACATCAATTGTATATTGATATTACTGATCGGAAGCAGCCTCCACCTAGGCATTCTGATCACTTGACCTTATTGAAGAATTAGCTCCATAATAATTCTGAACCCTCTATTGGAAGAATACACTTGTTGGAAGGACACCATTTCTTTCAATCTCCCACTTGTCCTTCCGGACAAGTGTGCATATAGTGTATATCCCATTTCCTATGTCACTTAACGTTTCTTCGTGAACTATAAGGTAAGATTCTTTGTCATCCTTATTACGTTCAGAAGTATTTCTCGATCTCCGAGTTCGACTGTCAATAAGCAGATGATTTCTAAAATCCATCTGAGCACGGCCATGCATTTTCACAGTCTCGCTCTTCGAGCGGCCTTGTAAACAACAAAACATTTTCCCTATTGTTAGTAGGGGGACAATCCCAGTCTTGTATTGTAAGCTCCTCTTACTAAGAGGAAATAGTCTCCTGAGTGTTCCCGTTATGATCCCCAGTTACGGCAGACGTTAGGAAACATCAAAGAGTCTAGTACTCAAACAAGAAAACTTCACAGTACTCATGGTCGGAGGAAACAAGTTCCGATAGTCATAATGAGAAATGTACTTATGACAAAAAATTTAAATTTTCTTAAAGTACTCTCATAGCTCTTATCCAGTACAATTCCAAACTGTGCTTGTGCAGATGATTTATGACCGTCACGTCCTCGCAGCACAAGAAACGGTGCTGTAAATCATACTACACACTAATCTATGGCGGTCATCAATCGTCCATCTGTTAGATGACCTCGATTAGGGAAAATTTTCGATTTAATATTCAATGTTCACTTAACAGGTGTTTCTTTATCCAAGACATGGTCTTGATACCCTGTTTTGAATATTTCCGTAAATCGAATGGACTCATTATTTAATTCTAAACCACAATTAAATAGTAATGGAGTGAATGATAATTTTGCACAAAAATTAATTACTCCATTAATGAATGGTTTTAATACAGTGTCTTACATTAAATATCCTATTTAATTAAAACACATGTACAGGGAATTTCAAAGCCAGCCTCCAACATGCTTAATTCCCATTGCCTCAATGTGCTTGTTGTGTTTCACTTGAGGCAGCGGTTTAGTCAAAGGATCGGCTACATTATCATCTGTGCCAATCTTACAAATTATGATTTCACCTTCAGATTTCCATTCCCTTATCATGTGAAATCGCCTTTGCGCGTGTTTGACCTTCCGGTGCTCTCTCGGCTCCCTGGCCTGAGCGATAGCTCCATTGTTATCACAATAGAGGTATATCGGCCCCTTGATTGAGGGTACAACACCAAGTTCGCTAATGAACTTGCGAATCCAAACAGCTTCCTTGGCAGCTTCTGAAGCGGCCAAGTACTCGGCTTTAGTTGTAGAGTCTGCAGTGGTGCTCTGCTTGGCACTCTTCCAGCTAAACGCTCCTCCATTCAGAAAGAATATGTACCCCGACTGTGACTTGAAGTCGTCTCTGTCAGTCTGGAAGCTAGTGTCGGTGTAACCTTCAACAACCAGTTCTTTGTGGCCTCCATACACCATGAATTTATCCCTGTTCCTTTTCAGGTACTTAAGGATGTTCTTGGCCGCAGTCCAATGCACCTCTCCTGGGTTCGATTGGTATCGACTCGTTGCACTCAGGGCATACGATACATCTGGTCTTGTACATATCATGGCATACATGATCGATCCGATTAGCGAAGCATATGGGATCTGATTCATTCTTTCTCGCTCAACAGGTGTCTGTGGACACTGTTTCTTGCTGAGAGTTACGCCATGGGACATGGGTAAATGCCCTCTTTTGGCATTCTCCATGTGGAATCGAGCCAGTACCTTATCAATGTAAGTACTCTGGCTTAATCCAATCATCCTCTTAGATCTATCCCTGTAGATCTTGATGCCCAATATGTACTATGCCTCTCCTAAGTCCTTCATTGAAAAGCACTTTCCCAACCAGCCCTTTACGGACTCCAACAATTTTGTGCTACTTCCAATGAGAAGTATGTCATCGACATACAGGACTAGGAATGCAATATCACTCCCACTGACCTTCTTGTATACACAAGATTCATCTGGATTCTTGATAAAACCAAACTTGCTAATGGCTTCATCAAATCGCAGATTCCAACTTCCGCTGGCTTGCTTTAGTCCATAAATGGACTTCTTCAGCTTGCAAACCTTTCCAGCGTTGCCTGGATCGACAAAACCTTCTGGCTGTGTCATATACACAGTTTCTTCCAAAATTCCATTAAGGAAGGCGGTTTCGACATCCATTTGCCATATTTCATAATCGTAATCTGCAGCAATCGCTAGGATGATCCGGACGGATTTTAGCATTGCAACTGGTGAAAAAGTTTCATCATAGTCAATCCCGTGGACTTGTCTATAACCTTTTTCCACCAGTCTAGCTTTGTATATTGATACATTTCCATCCTTGTCTGTCTTCACTTTGAAGATCCATTTGCAACCAATGGGTGTATAACCCTCGGGCAAATTCACCAAGTCCCAGACTTGATTTTCAGACATGGAGTCCATCTCGGATTACATGGCCTCTTGCCATTTTGCAGAGTCGGGGCTCGTCATAGCTTGCTTGTATGTCGCCGGCTCATCACCATCCATAACTAGGATGTCCTGATCATCGATTAAGACGATACCGAGGTATCTGTCTGGTTGAGATCTTTGCCGTTGCGACCTATGAAGGGTAATCGGTTGAGCATTTTCATTGTCTGTTTAATTCTGACCAATCTTCTTAGATGCTTCCAAAGTATCTAGATTGTCAGTTTTGTCAGGTTGATATTGTTGCTCGTCCTCTCGAACTTCGTCAAGTTCGATTTTCCTCCCACTTGTCATTTTGGAAAGGTGATCCTTCTCCAAAAAGACACCATCACGAGCAACAAAAACTTTGTTGTCGGATTTATTGTAGAAGTAATACCCTTTGGTTTCTTTTGGATATCCCACAAAGAAACACTTATCCGATTTGGGGTGAAGTTTTTCCGAAATTAATCGCTTGACATATGCTTCGCATCCCTTAATCTTGAGAAAAGACAACCTAGGAGGTTTCTTAGTCCATAATTCATATGGAGTCTTTTCAACAGCTTTTGACGGAGCTCTATTTAGTGTTAGTGCTGCAGTTTGTAGTGCGGTGTCCCCAGAAGGAGATAGGGAGTTCACTAAGACCCATCATTGATCGAACCAGGTCTAACAAGGTTCGATTCCTCCGTTCGAACACTCCGTTCCATTGAGGAGTTTCGGGAGGTGTCAACTCTGAAAGAATGCCATTTTCTTTCAAGTGATCGTCGAATTCATGGCTCAAATATTCGCCACCTCGATCCGGTCGAAGTGCTTTGATTTTCTTGCCAAGTTGATTTTCAACTTCTTTCTGAAATTCTTTGAATTTCTCAAAGGATTCAAATTTATTCGACATTAAGTAGATATAGCCATATCTACTATAATCGTCGGTGAAAGTGATGAAATATCGTTAACTTTGTCTTGCGGGTGTGCTCATTGGTCCACATACATCCGTGTGTATTAGACCTAATAAGTCACTTGCC
This sequence comes from Chenopodium quinoa, assembly GCF_001683475.1. Lineage (NCBI taxonomy): Eukaryota > Viridiplantae > Streptophyta > Magnoliopsida > Caryophyllales > Amaranthaceae > Chenopodium > Chenopodium quinoa. Next base: position 6,034,433 of record NW_018745286.1, on the reverse strand, counting down.
CTTTCTCCCAACTTGGAGAATGGCTATTTTATCATCTTGCCTAATAAGCATCCTTCGCAATTTTCAAACAACTCTAAGTCGAATGAGTCAAGAACACCTTCTTGAAGAAGTTTCTTGATGCGCTTGATGTTAGTATGGCCAAGACGACAATGCCACAAGTAGGTTTGATTCGACTCGATGGTCTTAGCTAGTGGTATCAACTTTTGTTTAATCATATGAAAAAACATGCGATTTAATTGAACATAAATTTGTAAGACAAACTTGAAACAACTATTCTCAAAGTCTTACATCCAAAATTCCTAGGTGTCCAACACCGTGGATCATAGTATGTTCAAAGGCATGATGAAAAACTAGAATTAGTTTAATTACATGTCATAGACAAAATAATGCATGCAAGCACGACCGAAAAACCATCTTCGTCGTCTTCTTGCTCTTGCACCAACACTTGATAAGCTTCTCACTTGGTTCCTGAAAAAGGCAACATAAAGTGAGTCATACTTGGTATCTAATACCTATGATAAGCTTAATTCACAAGTGTTAAGGAAGATACCTGAGGCGGATGCTCCATTCCTCTCCTCCTCTTCCCGAAAGAGCTTGCATTCTCTCTTGAAGTGACCTTGCCCGCCACAATAGAAGCAACACATCTTAGCTTTAACCTTGAAATCCCTCCTTCTTGACGGTCTTTTGGTTGCCCCAAATGAGTTGGCTTGGTGAAGTAGCTCCACTACATTCTTCAAGGAATGTGTCTCCTTTGATTCAGAAATATATGCCTTTAGCGCATCATATCTTGAGCGGAGTGAAGTGAGCATAATATGACCAGCCATTCCATCTTCTAGTGGAATTCCGAGGAGTTCCATGTGCTTGAAGAGCTTAGTCATTCTTGCCACATGGGGTCGGAGGGGCATACCCGGTTTCAACTTGGTGTTGCAGACTGTAGACCAAAGATGGTACCTCTTTTTCGCAAGACAACCTTGATTCGATGGCTTTACATTCATGTCTGTAAGTGACCTAGTCACTTCAAACAAGAGTCCATCATTGTTGTCATTGAAACTCTTAGAGAATCTCACACCGACAACATCCCTTAGTCCTCCAAGGAACAAGTCCGGGAAAGAGAATGGAAGTTTTTCTTTCCATTCTTCCGGCATGGAATAAGCCATGAGTTGTGACACTAATTTGCAATCTCTTGACCATGCACAATAAGTTTCGTCACTCAAGAGTTTCTTGGAACAGAGGTTTGGAAGGGAAGTATCCAGAACATACTCTTTGGAACAACTCCGGAGAGTTCTCCTGAGTTCTTCTTCCCATTCTTCAAGGTTTGTTAAGTTAAGCTTGATAGCTAAATTTTCGGGGAGTTTCGGGCACATTTGGTTGTTGTTTGAGTTACTTGCAGACATTGTTCTATAATTGAAAGAATTTGAAGTGAAAAACCATTCATATATCAATAAGTTGAAATTTAAAACGTTCATTCATATATTCAATCTTATTGAGCATTTTATCCACGCATTTAAAATTGTCCCTTATGGGCGAGAATAAAATGATTCCGAGATCCCAAAGATCAAGAAATGGTTAAGCATGCTTTGGCTTGTCTTAAACATTAAATATCTTAAGGTAAGCAATCCAATTGATAATAGCTCCAAGCTACTCTCGGTTTGATAAAATGTCGCATCTAATGCATTCTTGACATTTTATCTCGTTTGCCACGACATCTAAGGACTCCTTATTGATATCGTTGAGTTTAACCAAGACAACTTGTATACCTAGTATACCTTACATTCCTAGGGAAGTAGTGATGCCTCGCTTTGGCGTAATCCATCACGTACGCGCATTAGTTCGGTAAGTGTTGTTCTTGGAACGGTAAATTTTAGCTCAATATTATTAAGGGACCTAGGGTTTCTATGTTGGTTGATTTAAATGAACTTAACTAATCGTCGCAACATAATAGAAATCCTAGACATGCATCTAGCAATCATATATAATAACAATATATAAGGCATAAATAAGATGCATTTGGCAACTAGCATGACCCCTTGAAACCTTCAATTTCCATGGGTCTTCATCTTGGCTCGTCTTCGTCGAAACGCCGTCTTGAGACATCTTGGCCAAAATGAAATAAAAGAAGCTAGCTAGAACGACTAAGATTAATCTAATAGTACAAAAAATACTTAACGATTCGCAGACCGTATTTAGATTTACAAAAATACATAACGGAACGCAGTTCGTATTTTCTATCCTAGTCGGGCCCCACTAGTTGCCATTTTCAAAGACCTGTTTTGAAAACAATCTTCCATTCACCCATTCACTATTTGTGAATGGCCCATGCAATTTTACGAAATACATAATTAAACACGCAAAACTAGTAACTAACTTAGGTGGTTAATCCAATTAACGCGCCTAATTCAAACTAGTCAAAGTGGTTTAATCCATTATTTCTAAACGCAAAATGCTTACGCATTTAATTAAGCTCCCACTAAATTCCGCATTCGTACTTAATTAATCCGATTAATTAAGTCGGCATAACCCATAATTTGTCAAAATTTTGCAAAATCGAAAATCGAGGTTTTTAGCCTCGTTAAAATAATTATATAAAATTATTAAAAAGGCAAAAAAATTTCGCAAAATCATAGCTCAAGCACTAAGCAAAACGTCCCACAAAGCCCTTTGAGGGTGCGTACCATGGCTGTTAGGCAGCCCATGGCATGGCGCCATGGTGCGTGGGCGAGGCCTGCAATGCCCAGCAAGCATCGCTGCTAGCCCAACTGCCTGCTAGCATGTTGTGCATGCTTGCTAGCATGCTGGTGCTTGCGAGCTGCTTGCGTGCTGGGTTGGCGCCTACTGCTGCTAGCCAGCATGCATAGGCAGCCCTTGCCCAGCCAGTGTCCCACGCATTGCTGCGCCCAGCAAGCTCCCTGCCACACACTCCCACGCATTATCATGGCACACCCTTGTGCGCACCATACGCAGCCACATGTGGGCTGCCAGCAGCCCGGCTAGCCTTGGTGACGCTTGGGTGTTTTTGCCTAGATTTGCGTGCCAATTCTCGGAATTTAATTCCGATTTGTGTGTGACAATAATTAATTCTAAATTACATTTTAGAATTAATTTGAGGGAAAATAAAATAAAATAAAATTAAGTCCTACTTAAATAAAATTTATTTTATTAGTGCACAAGCCTAGGTCTAATTTTATGCTTAAAAAAAATGAGCTATGTCCAAAATTAATCTTGCCAATATGCAAATTAATAATGGATTTGACAAATGGGAATCGGAAAAATAAATTAACCATCCAATGATAAAAAATTTTCCAACTTGCATACTTGTGTAAAATACCAAGATTACATCTTCCAATATGAAGATTAATCAAATTTTACTCTCAAGTAATTGAACTTGATGGATTTTAATCAACCAAACATGAAAAAATCCAAACTTTGTTCAACATGGAATTTAGGGTTAGGGTTCCAATCATTTAAACCTTTAAAGATTAGAACTTTAACATTATTTGGGAACTTAAAATTACAAGATCACAACAAGTTTTCATACTTTATTGCAATTTATTTGCAAAATTTGTGAAAAACAAGTTTATGTGAAAAATTGGTATACCAACTTAAGCACAAATAAAAACTCCATTATCATGCTTAAGGATATTTTAAAACCAGTAGATTAGTGATGCAAATGTGCACTTAATCTAACCTTGTAATGCTTGCATTAATCAAGGCTTAAAAAGAATTAAAATTTTCGTTGAAAAACGAAAAACCCTAGAAAAATTGGGTTTCAGGTTCGAATTTGGCTTCTGGACAGGCCTAAAGGGATGAATCTGTTCCAGAATGTCGATTCCACCCAAAAATCACTATTTTTGAGCCAAAATCTAGGTTCGACAGCCAAATCGAAAATAAAATCGAGTTTTAAAATTAATTAAAACGAGCATCTAATCTAATTAGAAGAACATGAACCAGAAAATTAAATTCATTTAAAACACCTTAATTAAAAAATAATTGCAAAAATTAAAAGGGGCGTGGCTCCGATACCGCTGTAGGGTTTCGTAGTGACCCTGCGGAAGGAAACCCACCAAGACCCGCCCCTTAATTAAAACAATTCACAAGCATATTAAACTTAATCAAACAAGGTTAAGAACAAGAATTATACCTTTGACGCGTGCTTCGCTCCCAAAGAGCTCTTACTTCAAAATCCCGAAAACACGAGATCTCCGACGGATCGTACCCTCGACCCGACCCGAGCGTCCTAAGTCTTGAAGGTTAGTCAAGACCCGGACAAAATAACTATGAGTTTTACGAATCAAAGGTTTACTCTTAATTAGAGTTGGCTTTTTAATTCCACTCAAGGTTGTTCATTCCCAAATACCCAAGCTTGGTATTTATAGGGAAATGATCCCTTGATTTCCAATCTCCCATCAATGTGGGAGAGTTGGTAAAATGATAATTATTTAATTCCAAAATTAAATGATTAATCAATTCAATCACAAATCAACACATGGCATAATAATAGAGAAAGCCAAGTGAGGACCAAGGCTTGGGAGGACCATTGCCTTGATCCCCAAGGCCATGATTTGGTCCCCACACTCTATGTACAAAACCGGGTCAAGGAGGGCTAGCTGGCTGCCAGCTAGCGTGCCAGCTAGGGCTGCCAGCTAGCATCGCCTTGCTGCCCAGCACCCAGCCAGCCAGCTAGTGCGTGCTGCTGCTGGGCTGTGATGGTGCTGCGTGCTGGCGCTGGTGCGTGCTAGTGCCATGCGGTGGTGCGTGCTGGCGCTGGTGCTATGCCTCGCATCTCTCTCTCGCACCATTGCTAGCATGGCCAGCATGCGTGCTGCTAGCGAGCCACGCATGCTGGCCTCTTGCCTCGCCAGCCATACGCATCAGTCTCGCACGCAATGCCTAGCATGCGTGCTGCTAGCAAGCTACGCATGCTTGGCTTGACGCTGCTTGCTTGCTAGCTCTCCCTCGCATACACTCGTACAGCCACACCCATCACCCTCGGCCTTGCACCATGCACTATGCATGCACAAGCCTCGGCCAAGCACCACGCACCACGCATGCGCTAGTGCTTAGCACTAGCTGTGCTTGGTGCGTGTGGTCTTGCCATGCGCCCGACATTGTCTTAGGGCCGCGACGGCACCAGGCCATCCTAGGGCACGCATGGTGCGCCTAGAGATGCTGCTTAGCCATCCTAGGGCACGCATGGTGCGCCTAGTGATGTTGTATGGGCCGCGATGGGCTGTGATGGTGCGCCTATTACACCTAGCGTGCTTAGGCTTGCGCCTAGCCATGCTAGGTGCATGCTAGCTTGAACTAGCCTAGCATCCACATGGCTAGGCCAGTGCGGTGCTAGGGATATGTTCATACTGGTCGCTTTGTGATTTTGCGACGCTCGGTCTCGACGCCCTAGGCTCGATTTCCGACGTCTGTATTCGTAAAACACTGCTGACTCATTAAATCCTTTCGGATTAAATCGTTGTCTCGGATCGGTGATTCGATTGGGTTCGACCCGAAGGGTTCAGTTAAGATTAAGCTGTAACATCAATTGTATATTGATATTACTGATCGAAAGCGGCCTCCACCTAGGCATTCCGATCACTTGACCTTACTTAAGAATTAGCTCCGTAATAATTCTGAACCCTCTATCGGAAGAATACACTTGTTGGAAGGACACCATTCCTTTCACCATGTGGACGCTAGGCTAGCTCGAGCTAGCATGCACTTTGCATGGCTAGGCGTAAGCCTAGGCGCACCATGTGTGCTAGGCGCAGCATCGCTAGCACTAGGTGGGTGCTTGCGTATGTGCATGCCTCGCATGGCAGCACCAAGCAGCAGCAGCGTGCTTGCGTGTGTGCGTGCCTTCGCATGGCACTACACCACCGTAGCATACGAGCTTGCGTGCCTAGGTGCCTTCGCATGGCACAGCACCACCGCAGCAGGCGAGCTTGCGTGCCTAGGTGCTATCGCAAGGCCTCGCACAGCTAGGCACACAGCACACCATCGCTAGCACTAGGCGCTGTGCGTGTGAGTGCATGCCTTCTCATAGCTGTGTGCTTGCGTGCGTGCCTTCGCATGGCAGCACCAAGCACAGCGAGCTAGGAGCCTCGCCGAACAGCAGCAGCGCCTTGGTGCCTAGGCCTATAGCCACGCACCAACTAACAAGCATGCTGTGCGTGTGGCAGGGGCCAGCATCATGCCAGGCATCGCCCAACGCCCAGGAGCCAGTAGCATGCGTGGCTCGCTAGCAGCACGCATGTGCTAGGCGTGCTGGCTGTGCATGCTTGCTGTGCTGGCTGGTGCGTGCTAGCGTGCTAGCTGGCTACTAGCCCAGCTATGCTTGATGCCGGTTTGTGAGAGGTGGGGACCAATGCTTGGAGCAAAGCCTTGGGGAGCAAGGCAATGGTCCCCCCCCCATTTGGTTATGGTCCTCACCTAACCTCTCCTATCCTCATGCCACTTGTTGATTTGTAATTTCTTTGTTTTATAATTTATTTTGGAATTAAATAAATTAGTGAAAAATGCAACTATCCCACATTGATCACGAATGGGAAGAATAAGTTGCATTTCCCTATAAATACCTCATGATTGGGCATTTGGGAATCAACTTGAGAAGAACTCAAAAAGGCATCTCTTATTATTGAGAAAACCTTTAAGTTCGTAAAACTCTAGTTTTATACTTGGTCAAGTCTCGACTAACTCTCGAGGCGAAGATCGTTCTGGTTGGGTCGTCGGTACGAGCCGTTGGAGGCCGTCACGATTGTGAGGCTTTAAGCTTCGAAGTAAGAGCTCGGTTTACGAGCGAAGCACGCTTCAAGGGTATTGCTTCTTTCTCCTTTATCTTAATTATTGTTTAATTATGTTTATGCATGCTTTATTGCTATAATTATTAGGGCTGGTCTTGGGCGGGTTTCTCTTCCGCGTAGCATTGGACGCTACAAAACCCAACAGCGGTATCAGAGCCGCGCTCTTATTAATTATTGCAATTTGTAATTAATTTAGGTGATTTAAAATGGATTTAAATTTTTGGTTGTGCTTTCTAATTAGATTAGAAGCTCGTTTTAATTAATTTGAAAACTCGTATTTTTCTTATTTTGGCTGTCGAAACCACATTTCGACTCAAAAATAGTGATTATTGGGTGGAATCGATGTTTTAAATCGTTTATGCGCCTTTTAGGTTTGTCCAGAAGCCAAAATCCACCCTGAAATATGTTTTTCGAGGGGTTTTTTGTTTTTGACGAAAAATTTTAAATCTTTATGCCTTGATTAATTTATGCATTTTAAGGGTAGATTAAATGTATGGTTGCATCCCTAATCTACTGCAATTATAAACCCTTTTAAGCATTGTTATGAAGTCATAATGTGTGCTTAAGCTGGTACGTTCAATTTTTCACATAAACTTGTTATTTCACAATCATGCAAATCAATTGCATTAAAGTGTGAATGTTTGTTGTGAATGTGAAATTCAAAGTTCCTTGTATATTAAAGATCCAATCTTTAAGTGTTTAAATGGTTGGAACTTTGATTCTAAATTCCATGGTTGAACTAATTTTGGATTTAATCATTTTGTGTTGATTAAAGTCCTTAAAGTTCAAGTACTTGTGATTGAATTTTGATTAATCTTCACAGTGGAAGATGTAATTTTGTTATTTCACACAAGTTAAAAGTTGAAAAAAAATTTCATTGGATGATTGGTTTTATTTTCTAACTCCCTACTTTGTCAAAATCATTATTAATTTGCATATTGGTCAAATTAATTTTGGGTGTAGCCCTTCAATTTTAAAGCATAAAGAAAGACCTAAATTATTTCAAAAGGGTAATTTTGGATGATTTAGGCTTGTGCACCATTAAAATTGAATTTTGTTAAGTTGGACTTATTTTAATTTCATTTTTTGCCCTATATTCATTCTAAAATAAATTTAGAATTAATTTTATGTCACACGTAAATCGGGATTAAAATCCCAAGAAATGGGACGCAAATTGAGGCAAAAACACCCAAGCGTCACCAAGGCTAGCCGGGCTGCCTAACAGCCCACATGTGGCTACCTATGGTGCGCACAGGGGCTGTGCCTTGAAATGGTGCTATGTGTGGCGAAGGGCTGGTGTTGCGTACTGCCGTAGTGCTGGATGTGTGGCCTTAGGCTGCTGGAGTGCTTGTGCGTGCTGCTGGGCAGTGAGGCAGCAAGCCCCAGCCAGCCAACCCACTGCTGCCAACGCCAGCGAGCAGCTAGCATGCGTAGCATGCTTAGCGTGCTGCTGGTGCTAGCTAGCAAGGCATGCTACGCTAGGCGAGCTTGCTAGCAGCCAGCACCACACGCAACGCATGGGCTGCTTAGCAGCCATGGTGCGCAACCCTCGCATTTTGTTGGTGAGTTGTTTTGCTTGATTTTGGGCTATCGTCTTTTGCAAAATTTTGCCGTTTTAATTTTATTTAAAAATTTTAACGAGGTTAGACCTCGGTTTTTCCGGCTCTTGCAAAATTTTAATTTTGACAAAATTTGGGTTTACCAGCTTAATTAATTAGATTAATTAAGTTGGATGCGGAATTTAGTGGGAGCTTATGAATTTTCGTGAACAAATTGCGCCTTAACAAACATAATATGTTAAACAACTTTGACTAGTTTTAATTAGGCTTGTTAATTGGATTAACCACCTAACTTAGTTTCTAGTCTTCGCGTGTTATGCATTATTACTTGTTTTTTGTCGTAAAATTCATGGGCCATTCACATATAGTGAATGGGTGCTTGTTTCACAGGTTTCGTGAAAATGGCAACTAGTGGGGCCCGATTAGGATAGAAAATACGGACTGCGTTCCGTTACGTATTTTTGTAAATCTAAATACGGTCTGCGTACCGTTGAGTATTTTTGTACCTTAATATTTAGATTAATCCTAGTCGTAGTAGCTAGTAATTTTATTTTGGCGATGATGTCTCAAGACGGCGTTTCCATGAAGACGAGCCAAGATAAAGACCCTTGAAGATTTGAAGATTTTAAGGGGTCATGCTAGTTGCCAAATGCATCTATTTTACGCTTCATATATATTATTGTGTTTATATATATATTTGAATGTTAGATGCATGTCTAGGATTTCAAATGTTGCGATGATTAGTTAAGTTCACTTAAATTAACCAACATAGAAACCCTAGTTCCCTTAAAATATTGAGCTAAAATTTGCCGTTCCAAGAACAACACTTACCGAACTAATGCGCGTACGTGATGGGCTACGGCAAAGCGAGACATCACTACTTCCCTAGGAACGTAAGGTATACTAGGTATACGAGTTGATCTTGGTTAAGCTCAATAATATCAGTAAGGAGTCCTTAGATGTCGTGGCAAAAGAGATAAAATGTCAAGAATGCATTAGATGCGACGTTTTATCAAACCGAGAGTAGCTTAGAGCTATTAGCAATTGGATTGCTTACCCTAAAATATTAAGTGTTAAGACAAGCCAAAGCATGCTTAATCACTTTCTGATTTTTGGGATCTCGGAATCATTTTATTCTCGCCAAAAGGGACAATTTATCAATGCGTGGATAAAATGCTCAATAAGATTGAAAATTTGCATGAACGCTTTTAAATTTCGAACTTATTGGTTTATGAATGGTTTTTCATTTCAAATTCTTTCAATTGTAGAACCATATCTGCAAGTAACTCAAACAACTAGTTTTCATTACGCTCAATTCTCGACAAGGAGAAGTTGAGTGGGCCAAATTTTCTTGATTGGCAAAGGAATTTGCGCATTGTTCTTATGCAAGAGCAAAAGGAATACGTACTTGATGAGGAAATTCCCGACACTCCCAATGAGGAGGTCACTCAGGCTGCCCTTAACCGATGGCAAAGTGCCAATCGGGATGTCAGATGTATCGTGTTGGCCACAATGTCTCCGGATCTTCAAAAGACTTTCTTTGAAAAGGAGACGGCTTTTGAGATCATTTCGGAGCAGGCTCAAATTGAATGGTTCGAAACCCACAGGCAAATCCTTGAGAGCAAGCTCAAGAAAGGAGAGCAGGTAAGCCCGCATGTTCTTAAAATGATTGGATTGTTTGAGAACATGGAAAGGCTCGATGCTGGGTATTCAACCGAGATGTCAATTGACATCATTCTCCACTCGCTGCACAAAGGCTATGATCTGTTCAAAATGAACTATAATATGCACAACATGGAGAAAACTCTCACCGAGCTTCATGGTATGTTGAAGCAAGCCGAGCAAACCCTTAAGGATGAGGGAAAGCATGATATGCTCATGGTGAGAAAGGGCAAGCCATTTAAGCGCTCGGGCAAGAAGAAGAGCTTTAAAGGGAAAAAGAAGAATTTTCCGCCTAAGTCAAACACTGCCAAGAGCAGCAAGGACAAAAAGGTAGCATCTTCCAAATCCGACTCCGAATGTTTCTACTGCAAGAAGAAGGGACATTGGAAATGGGATTGCCTCAAATTCAAGGAAGATAAGAAGAACGACACCGTTGCTTCTTCATCAGGTATTTTTGTTATAGACTTAAACTTCGCTAGCAAAACATCATGGGTATTAGATACCGGATGTGGCTCACACCTTTGTTCCAATGCTCAGGGACTAAGGATAAATAGGAGGCTAGAGAAGGGAGAGGTCGAGCTTCGGGTCGGCAATGGAGCAAAGATGTCTGCCGTATCCGTTGGAACTCTCAGTTTGTCTTTGCCCTCTGGGCTTATTTTAGAACTTGACAATTGCTATCATGTTCCTAGAGTTACCAAAAACATTATTTCAATTTCGGCATTGGACGCCAAGGGTTTTGAATTTCGAATTAAGAACAATAGTTGTTCATTTTATTTTGATAATGATTTATATGGTAAGGCATATTCAGAAAATGGTCTTTATGTGCTTTCTCTAGACAAACAAGTTTATAACATTGATGATACCGCCAAAAGGGCTGATACCATCGAGTCGAACCTACTTGTGGCATTGTCGTCTTGGCCACATTAACGCCAAACGCATCAAGAAACTTCTACAAGAAGGTGTTCTTGACTCATTCGACTTGGAGTCGTTTGAAAATTACGAAGGATGTCTATTAGGCAAGATGATAAAGCAGCCGTTCTCCAAGTTGGGAGAAAGGGCAAGTGACTTATTGGGTCTAATACATACGGACGTGTGTGGAGTAATGAGTACACCCTCAAGGCAAGGTTATCGATATTTCATTACCTTCACCGACGACTATAGTAGATATGGCTATGTCTACCTTATGTCGAATAAATCTGAATCCTTTGAGAAATTCAAGGAATTTCAGAGTGAAGTTGAGAATCAACTTGGCAAGAAGATAAAAGCACTTCGATCGGATCGAGGTGGCGAATATTTGAGCCATGAATTCGACGATCACTTGAAAGAAAATGGTACTCTTTCAGAGCTGACACCACCTGGAACTCCTCAATGGAACGGAGTATCCGAAAGGAGAAATTGAACCTTGTTAGACATGGTTCGATCAATGATGGGTCTTAGTGAACTTCCTATCTCTTTCTGGGGACATGCGTTACTAACTGCGACACTAACACTGAACCGTGCTCCGTCAAAAGCTGTAGAAAAGACTCCATATGAATTATTGACTAAGAAACCTTCAAGGTTGTCTTTTCTTAAGATTTGGGGTTGCGAAGCATATGTCAAGCGATTAATTTCTAACAAGCTTCACCCAAAATCAGACAAGTGTTTCTTTGTAGGCTACCCAAAAGAAACCAAGGGGTATTACTTCTACAATAAATCCGAGAACAAAGTGTTTGTTGCTCGTGATGGTGTCTTTTTGGAGAAGGAACACCTTTCCAAAATGACAAGTGGGAGGAAAATCGAACTCGACGAAGTTCGAGAGGATGAGCAACAATGTTAACCTGATAAAACTGACAATCAGAATGCTTTAGAAGAAGTTGATAAGATAGGTCAGAATCAAACAAACAATGTAAATGCTCAACCTATTACCCTTCGTAGGTTGCAACGACCAAGATCTCAACCAGACAGATACCTTGGTATTGTCTTAACCGAAGATCAGGACATCCTAGTCATGGATGGAGATGAGCCAGTGACATACAAACAAACTATGACGAGCCCCGACTCTGCTAAATGGCAAGAAGCCATGAAATCCGAGATGGACTCCATGTCTGAAAATCAAGTCTGGGACTTGGTAAATTTGCCCGAAGGTTACACACCCATCGGTTGCAAATGGATTTTCAAATTGAAATCAGACAAAGATGGAAATGTATCGGTATACAAAGCTAGACTGGTGGCAAAAAGTTACAGGCAAATCCATGGGATTAATTATGATGAAACCTTTTCGCCAGTCGCAATGCTCAAGTCCGTCCGGATCATCCTAGCGTTTGCTGCAAATGGACGTCAAAACCGCTTTCCTTAATGGGACTTTGGAAGAAACTGTGTATATGACACAACCGGAAGGTTTTGTTGATCCTAGCAACGCTGGAAAGGTATGCAAGCTTATGAAGTCCATCTATGGACTAAAGCAAGCAAGCAGAAGTTGGAATCTGCGATTTGATGAAGCCATCAATAAGTTTGGCTTTATCAAGAATCCAGATGAGTCTTGTGTTTACAAGAAGGTTAGTGGGAGTGACATCGCATTCCTAGTCCTATATGTCGATGACATATTTCTCATTGGAAAAAGCACAAAATTATTAGAGTCCGTAAAGGGCTGGCTGGGAAAGTGCTTTTCAATGAAGGACTTAGGAGAGGCACAGTACATATTAGGCATCAAGATCTATAGGGATAGATCTAAGAGGATGATTGGATTGAGCCAGAGTACTTACATTGATAAAGTACTGGCATGATTCAGCATGGAGAATGCCAAGAGAGGGCAGCTACCCATGTCCCATGGCGTAAATCTCAGCAAGAAACAGTGTCCACAGACATCTGTTGAGCGGGAGAGAATGAATCAGATTCCATATGCTTCTCTAATTGGATCGCTCATGTATGCCATGATATGTACTAGGCCTGATGTATCATACGCTTTAAGTGCTACGAGTCGATACCAATCAGATCTAGGAGAGGCGCATTGGGCTGCGGCCAAGAATATCCTAAAATACCTGAAAAGGAACAAGGATAAATTCTTGGTCTATGGTGGCCACAAAGGTTTGGTTGTTGAAGGTTACACCGACGCTAGCTTCTAGACTGACAGAAACGACTTCAAGTCACAGTCAGGGTATATATTTTGCCTAAATGAAGGAGCGTTTAGTTGGAAGAGTGCCAAGCAAAGCACCACTGCAGATTCTAAAACTGAAGCCGAATACTTGGCAACTTCAGAAGCAGCTAAGGAGGCAGTTTGGATTCTTAAGTTCGTCAATGAACTTGGTGTTGTACCCTCCATCAAGGGTCCAATAGATCTCTATTGTGACAGTAATGGAGGTATTACTCAGGCCAGAGAGCCAAGAGAGCACCAGAAGGTCAAACATGTCCAAAAGCGATTTCACATGATAAGGGAATGGAAATCTGAAGGTGAAATCAGAATTTGTAAGATCGGAACAAATGACAATGTGGCTGATCCTTTGACTAAACCTCTGCCTCAAGTGAAGCACAACAAGCACGTCGAGGTAATGGGAATCAAGCACTTTGGAGACTGGCTTTTAATTTCCTGTACATGTGTTTTAATTAAACTAGGTGTCTTAATGTAAAACACTATGTAGAAACCATTCATTTATGGAGTAATTAATTTTTCATGCAAAATTACTATTCACTCCATTACTATTTAATTGTGGTTTAGAATTAAATAATGTGTCCTTTCGATTTATGAGAATATTCAAAATAGGGTATCAAGACCATGTCTTGTTTAAAGAAACACCTGTTAAGTGAACATTGAATATTTAAATCGAAAATTATCCTCATCGAGGTCATTTAACTGATGGACGATTAATGACCACTGGAGATTAGTGTGTAGTATGATTTACAACACCGTTTCTTGTGCTGCAAGGACATAGTAGTCATAAATCATTTGCACAGGTGCTAGTTTGGAACTGCACCGGATCGACCTATGAGAGTACTTTAAGAGATTTAGAACGTCATAAGTACATTTCTCATTATAGCTATCGGAACCTGTTTCCTCGACCATGAGTATTGTGAATATCTCTTGTTTGAGTACTAGTCTCTTTGATGCTGTCAAACGTCCGCCGTAACTGGGGATTATAACGGGAACACTCGGGAGATTAAGTCCTCTTAGTAAGAGAGGCTTACAGTGCAAGACTGGGAATGCCCCCTATTAACTATAGGGAATATGTCTTTGTTGTTTAAAACGCCGCTCGAAGAGTGAGACTGTGAAAATGCATGGCCGTGCTCAGATGGATTTTAGAAATCATCTGCTTATTGACAGTCAAACTCGGAGATTGAGAAACACTTCTGGATGTCATAAAGATGACGAAGATTCTTACCTTATAGTTCATGAAGAGACATTAAGCGACATAGGAAATGGGCTATACACTGTATGCACACTTGTCCGGAAGGACAAGTGAGAGATTGAAAGGAATGGTGTCTTTCCAACAAGTGTATTATTATGATAGAGGGTTCAGAATTATCAGTAAGCTAATTCTTCAGTGAGATCAAGTGATCGAAATGCCTGGGTGGAGGCCGCTTCTGATCTGTAATATTAATGAACAATTAGTATTACAGCTTTGTCTTGACTGAACCCTTCGGGTCGAAACCAAACGAACTGCGGATCCTAACCGACGAATCAATCTGAAGGATTTGATGAGTCACTAGAGTATTACGAACATAGACGTTGGATATCGAGCCTAGGGCGTCGAGACCGAGTGTCGCAAAATCAACAAGTAACAAGTTCGAGCGTAGCCGTAGCATCACAATAGCCTAGCCATGTGGACGCTAGGCTAGCTCGAGCTACCATGCACTTTGCATGGCTAGGCATAAGCCTAGGCGCACCATGTGTGCTAGGCGCACCATCGCTAGCACTGTGTGCTTGCGTATGTGCATGCATCGCATGGCAGCACCAAGCAGCAGCAGCGTGCTTGCGTGTGTGCATGCCTTCGCATGGCACAACACCACCGCATCATGCGAGCTTGCGTGCCTAGGTGCTATCGCAAGGCCTCGCACAGCTAGGCACACAGCACACCATAGCTAGCACTAGGCACTGTGCGTGTGAGTGCATGCCTTCGCATAACTGCGTGCTTGCGTGCGTGCCTTCGCATGGCAGCACTTAGCACAGCGAGCTAGGAGCCTCGCCCAACAGCAGCAGCGCCTTGGTGCCTGGGCCTATCGCCATGCACTAGCCAGCAAGCATGTTGTGCGTGTGGCAGGGGCCAGCACCATGCCAGGCATCGCCCAGCACCCAGCAGCCAGCAGCATGCGTGGCTCACTAGCAGCACGCATGTGCTAGGCGTGCTGGATGTGCGTGCTTGCTGTGCTGGCGGCCAGCCCACCTATGCTTGATGCCGGTTTGTGTAAGGTGGGGACCAATGCTTGGAGCAAAGCCTTGGGGAGCAAGGCAATGGTCCCCCCCCATTTGCTTATGGTCCTCACCTAACCTCTCCTCTCCTCATGCCACTTGTTGATTTGTAATTGCATTGTTTTATAATTTTTTTTGGAATTAAATAAATTAGTGAAAAATGCAACTATCCCACATTGATCATGAATGGGAAGAACAAGTTGCATTTCTCTATAAATACCCCATGATTGGGCATTTGGGAATCATCTTGAGTGGAACTTAAAAAGGCATCTCTTATTATTGAGAAAACCTTTAAGTTCGTAAAACTCTTGTTTTATACTTGGTCAAGTCTCGACTAACCCTCGAGGCGAAGATCGTTCGGGTCGGGTCGTGGGTACGAGCCGTTGGAGGCCGTCACGCTTGTGAGGCTTTAAGCTTCGAGGTAAGAGCTTGATTTACGAGCGAAGCACGCTTCAAGGGTAATGCTTCTTTCTCCCTTTTCTTAATTATTGTTTAATTATGGGGGCTGGTCTTGGGCGGGTTTCTCTTCTACGTAGCATTGGACGCTACAAAACCCAACAGTATGGGCAACCATATATGCAGCCGGCTCTCTTTGGGGGTCAGGCGACACAGAATGTCCAACCTTTGGACTGGAAGGTTTCTCTGCTCAAACTTGGGGAACAACCTTCTGCGTTCACCAAGGTGATAACCGAGGCGGCATAGCCCGACCAACGTTAAGAATGTGTTAGTGGGTACTTATGATGGTACCACCAACCTCATGTACTTACAGGGGTTGGATGATGCCACCTGGTGTCGATGCTTCCCGGCTACGTTAAAGGGCGTTTCCCAATGATGGTTTGGCACCCTGCCAGCCGGCTGCATCAATAGCTTCAAGACGCTTGCGTACTTGTTTGCTTCTAACTTCTCTATGAACATCCCTACTAAGAAAACAAGTCTTGACTTGGGTGCCATACAACAAGGAGATAGAGAAGGGCTTAGGTCCTATGTCAGGCGGTTCAATCTGATGAGAATTCAGATTCAAGGGCTATCTGACGAAGTCGCTTACACAGACTTCTTTAAAGGTATGAAGGACGGGTCGACCTTTAAGCTCGACCTTGTCAGAAAGAGGGTTGCTACCCTCCAAGAAGCTCTGATGGAGGCGGAAGCCTATATACAGGCGACTGAACTTTACGGCATTAGTAAGCAGTCAGACCCTAAGAAATCCGACAAAAAAGAGAGTCGGCCTGCTTAGTCGGCTAAAAAAGAAGAGGACAAGAAGAGAAAAGAAGTCTGGGTGGCAGATGACTCTGAACAGCCATCCCAGAAAAAGAAGAAGGAAAAAGAGTTTAAACCGTATGTTCCCAAGTATGATTTTAACAAGGACTGCTACTCCATCCTCATGGAGATCAAAGACTGAGTGACTATTGAGAAACCGGCTGTAATGAAAGGTTCCGTAAAAAATCGGAAGAAAAATAAATACTGTCATTTCCATGAGGACATAGGCCATGACACCAACGACTGTTATAGCCTCAAACGGTTGATGGATCGTCTAGCTGATAAAAGGGTGCTGAAGTCCTACATCCTGAAGTAAAAAGTGACCCTGAAAACAAACAATGGACAGTCGTCCAAAAAGGCAGCCCAACCTACTAATAGTTCGGACACTAATAAGGATCTGATCTATACAATAGCAGGCGACTTTGCTGGAGGGGGTCCAACCATCCGGGGCATCAAAGAATATATCAGGCGGCTGGATGTCAACTAAGTTGATGAGGGCCAGACGTCAAAAGAAACCTTTCCTGAGGTCATTATCACTGAGAAGGACAGGGGTAAGGTCAGGTGGCCACATGATGACCCCATAGTCATTGAATGCAAAGTGGCCAACCAGAAGGTAGGCCAGATCCTTATTGACACCGGGAGTTCGTCTGGCCTGATCAGCCATAAGTGCTTGGCAAAGCTCAAGTACAAGCCCAACAGTATGCACAAAGTATCTCAACCTTTAGTTGGATTTAGGGGTGGTGTAGTGCATCCGGTAGGGAGGATTGACTTACCCATCCGGTTAGGGGAGAAGGGAGAAGGACGCCACATGGTAGTCCGTTTCTTGGTCGTTGAGGAGTTGACCGCCTATAATCTGATATTGGGTCGTCCAACACTGAATGCATCCAAGGCCGTCATCATTCCATCCCTTTTGCTCCTGAAATTTGAAAAAGATGACCGGTCTGTAGGTTCCTTGAATGGGGATCAAAAGATGGTAAGGGAGTGTTATCTCTCAAACGTCAAGCCTACTGTGGCCGCATCTGGCCAAGGTGAATAGCCCATAGACCTTGATGAACTCAAGGAAGCTGCGCCTGCTCCAATGGCAGTCGGCAAAAAGAGAAAAGCGAACCAGTTGGTGGCCGTCAAAAAAGACAAGCAATAGCAATCACTGACCAGGGAACGGTCAGATGATCTCCACCCCCAGCCGGCTGGTGAACACATTGACATCGTCCTGGACGACACACGCCCGGAGCGAACTATTAAGGTTGGGACAGTTGCATTTGCAAATTTGGGTGCAAACTTGCACAATCTACTTAAAGAATTCAAAGACATCTTTGCCTTTGAAGTAGAAGAGATGCCAGGCGTCAGCCCGAATTTAGCTGTTTATAAACTTGCCGTGGATCCGAAAAAGAAGCCGGTTAGGCAAAAGAAAAGGAACCACGGAGATGAAAGAAGTCAGGCGGCAGCCGCCGAGGTAAAGAAGCTGTTGGATGCTGGGTTCTTTCGGCAATGTTACTTCTCGGATTGGGTTGCAAATGTTGTTCTTGTAAAAAAGCAAAATGGTACCTGGCGCGTGTGTGTTATCTACACAGATCTGAACAGGGCATGTCCGAAGGATAGTTATCCCCTTCCAAAGATCGACAGTCTGGTCTACTCTACAGTCGGTCATGCCTTGATGAGCTTTATGGACGCCTACTCAGGCTTTCATCAGATACCCTTGTGGAAAAAAGATCAAGAGAAGACGACATTCGTTACTAATCAAGGGTTATTCAATTATACTGTGATGTCGTTTGGGTTGAAAAATGCGCTTGCTACCTTCCAACGAATGATTAATACGGTCTTCATTAATCAAATTGGGAGGAATGTAGAGGCGCACATTGATGACGTGATAGTCAAATCCAAGCTACAGACGGATCACCTTGATGACCTCCGAGAAACCTTTACTACCCTCAGGCGGCACAAGGTCATGCTCAATCCCAAGAAAAGTGTCTTTGGTGTTAAGGCTGGGAAGTTTTTCGGATTTCTCATTAATCAAAGAGGGATAAAGGCCAACCTAGAGAAGATACAGGCGGTCATTGACATGAAGTCACCCCGCACTGTCAAAGAAGTACAAAAATTAATCAGTTGTCTGGCGGCACTAAGGAGATTCCTCAGCCGGTCAGGTGACAAGTGCCTCTATTTCTTCCAAGCAATAAAAAAGAAGACTAGATTTGAATGGGGGGAGGATGCTGAGGCGGGCTTTTAGAAGTTGAAAAAACACTTGCACTCATTGCCAAGGCTTGTTAGTCCTCTGCCACAGGAGGTTCTCTACATGTACTTAGCTGTCTCAAACCATTCCCTCAGTGCCGTTCTCCTTGCTGAGAGAGACGGCAGTCAGCTCCCAGTCTATTTCATTAGCCACGTTCTTCGAAATGCTGAGCTACGGTACCCCATGGTTGAAAAATTTGGCCTTGCTCTTTTTATGCAGTCAAGAAGTTGAAGCCTTACTTCTTGGCCCATCCGGTTGTGGTCTACATAGATCAACCCCTCAAGCGGCCAATAACAACTCTGGATTCATCCGGATGGATGCTCAAATGGGCTATTGAAATGCAAAGTCTTGAAATCTCTTTCGAACCAAGGAAGGCAATGAAGGGTCGGGCGTTTGACGACTTCATTGTCGAAATGACAAGGCCGGCTGAGCCGGAAAATCTTGACCAGGTTTGGAAAGTATATGTAGACGGGAGCTCTATTATGAACGGCTATGGTGCAGGCGTTATATGTCAGTCCCCTGAAGGGGACAAGTACGAATATGCACTACGGTTCAAGTTCCAAGCCTCAAATAATGAGACAGAATATGAAGCCCTGCTAGCCGGTACCCACATGTGTAAGGCGGCAGGGGAAAGAAAAGTTGACGCCTGCTCTGATTCATAATTTATCGTTAGCCAATACCATTGTGACTACGAGGCCACCCATCCGGCTATGATTAAATACTTGCAGGCGGTCAAAGAAGATGCTGGGACAATTGATGAATTTCATCTAAGTCAAGTGCCCAGGTTAGAAAACAATCAGGCGGATGCACTCTCTAAATTGGCATCATCCGCCTCCTGTGATACGCCTAGGTCAGTCTTTTAGGAAGTTGAGGAAAAAAGAAAAATTGAACAAGATCCCATTGGAATTCTGGACCGAAGCTCAACCTGGATGGATGGCATCCAGGCTTATCTATCGGCACTCTGCCGGATGCATACCCAGAAGCGGTTGCAATGAAAAAGCGTGCTGCAAACTTTGAGATACATAAAGGAGAACTTTTCAAGAAGGGTTATTTGCAGCCGCTATTGAAATGTGTCACCCCAGAAAGGGGGAAAGAGGTTCTAGAGGATCTGCACTCGGGTTTTTGTGCATCACACATAGGTGGCAGGTCTCTAGCAAAAAGAGCCAGGCGACAAGGTTATTTTTGGCCCACTCTTGAGGCAGATGCCATAGAAATGGTAAGGAAGTGTGACAAGTGTCAAAGGTTTGGCAAGCTCATACACCGTCCGGCTATTGATCTAACGACTATTCACAGCCTAGTGCCATTCGCCAAATGGGGCATGGACATTTTGGGCCCATATACGCCAACTACAGGTTGACGACAATATGTTCTAGTTGTTGTTGACTACTTCACCAAATGGGTAGAAGCAGAGGCCATCAAAGGCATAAAGACAAAGGATGTCATCTCCTTCATTTGGAGGAATATTATCACCCGGTTTAGGGTACCTATGTCTATGGTCTTTGACAATAGCCCTCATTTTGAGACGCCTACCCTCAATAATTGGTTGGGAAATCAAGGGATCTCACATTGCTTTGCATCATTCGGCCGTCCCCAAGCAAACGGCCAGGTTGAAGCCTTCAACAAGCTTATCTTATACGGCATTAAGAAGAAAATTGAAAGGGCTGGCGGTCTATGGGCAGATGAGTTGCCTCATGTCCTATGAGCCATCAGAACAACTGGAAAAGGGGCAACCGGTGAAACCCCCTTTCTTATGACACACGGCACAGAAGCTGTCTTGCCTATTGAGCACTGTAAGCCGACTCTTCGGGTCATGCTTTATGACAAAGAGGCTAACTGGGAGGCCATGCGGCTAGCATTAGACTCACTCTCGGAGCGCAGGGGCAATGCCGCCTTACGTTATGAGATTTACCGTGAGAATGACAAGAGCGTACAATAAAAGAGTACACAAACGGCCCTAAAAAGCAGAGGACTTTGTGTTACGAAAAATGCAGGCAACCGGTAGGGCAAATGAGCAAGGAAAGTTGACCCCTACCGGATCTATGACGAAGTACGAGGCGACATCTACTGTCTGGAAACCCTAGACGGTAGACGGCTAGCAAGAACTTGGAATGTAGACAACTTAAAAAAGTACTACTTCTAAGACCTGTAAATTTTTTGTAAATGAAAAACCTATCAATGAAAAGTTACTTTTTATTCTCATTTATTGCTTTCTTTATGAATACTGTTTCGGGGTTTTCTGATGTCCTGCGGGAGAGTTACAACACCGAGACTGGAACCGGCCGCCTGTACCTGCAAAATAACGGAGACTCCTGAGAGCTCCGCCTCCAACGGTCAAGTTAGTACCTGATTAAGGAGTAATTAATACGGAAATTAAAGTGGTTTAGTCTCTCTAGGTGAGAGTGTTTAATGTATAATCCGTGTGTTATTAGAGTTCTCGCTCTCTTAATGAGGATTAAGAGGAGTATTTATAGTCTTGAGAAGCGTGCCACTCTCTAGGTTTAGGGTAAACCTAGGGCTGACCGGGCCTCTAAACAGGATTGGGCCTTGGTGGCCGGTTTTCCCATTTGGCATGGGTGGACACGTGGCGTGTCTCAATTGGTCCGCAGAGGACGAATATGTAATTGACACGTGGCAGGCTCCTATAAGCCTACGTGAAAGACACGTGGCGGAACCTGGTTGGTCCACTTGTCAGACGGTGATTGGTGGATAAAAATCCCCTAATCATTTGCCCCTCACAGGTGGCACGTGACTGGTCACGTGTCGCCTGTGACAGGTGTCGCATGGTGACAGGCGACGGCCTGCTGCAGGTGTCACCTTGCAAATGGCCGAGAGATTTTCCCGCCCAAATTTTGAATTTGGAAGCGACCCTTCGCCTTCTCACTTTGCCTATATAAGGAAGTGCTGACTGCGGTCATTTTTCACATTTGAGAACTTCGCGAGAGAACATTCGGACCCCTGAACTTGCTCTGACACTTTTGTTGCCTACCGCCTGCTCTGACAAGCCGTTTGCAAGGGATTTCAGAATTTCATCAGTCGTCACTCGTTCAGGTAACCGTCGGTTCTCTTATTCTTAATTTTTTTTCTTATTATTATTTTTTGAAATGGCACCATGGAAGCACACGACACGACCTAAGTTAGTGATCAGCCGGTCACCGGGGACGGCTGAATCTAGGACTAGGAGTGCCGCCTACCCTTTTCTGGACCCATCTTTGCCCTTTATACAAAGTCCGACTGTATCTGTGTCTATGCAGAACGTGATGGCCAGAACAAAGAAGACTGCTAGGATCTCAAACTCGGACGGCTCCTCCCAAAGGGTGCCCATTAGTGAAACATCTGACCAAGCGCCAGATGTAGAAAGGAAACAAGGCGGCTGCCAAGCCGACAGTTCTGAGGGAGGGGGCAAGGTGGTCCCTTCCCATTTTACCGTTGATATGTCCAACTTTTCTCCTGCTCCTTCTGAGGGAGAGGAGGCGGGCCCCTCTAGGAGAGGGGAGGAGTCGTCCTCTTCGGACTCGTCAGAGGACGAGTCCAAGTCCAGCTCTTCTGGTCACGCTTCTCCAGGCTCAGAAGAAAGAAACAGCCGCCTACAAGAGGCGAGGCTTTCTCATGCAGTTGAGAAGGGGAGCCATTGGGCGGAGCCGTCCGCCTCTTACAGAGAGGAAAACACCCCCTACTACTGCACGGTACCCCGGGGCCGGATCGCGGCCATGAAAGACAAAGTGGAGAGCTTTATAGCTAACCACAGAATGGGCCCCGGATTTTTACTGTTCGTGCCGGATCCAGAAGACACTGTCGTCTGGCCGGCTGGTACCAGCTATGATAGCGGCTGCTTTGGCTGCTATGAGGCGGCCATCAAAGCTGGACTGCGCTTCCCATTACATCCGGCTGTTCAGCGGATTTTAGATGGGTATGATTTGGGGTTATGGCAGTTAGCCCCCAACTCTTGGGTAAACGTACTCGGCTATGTGGCCGGGTGCGAAATGTACGGGGTGGAGCCGAGCTTCGAGGCTTTCGCCCACATGAACTATCTCAGCCGGACCCCTAAGTCGGGCGGTACCGGCTGGTATCAATTAACAAGCCACAGGGGCTACCTCATGACGAGAGGTAAGGCGAACAAATGGAAGGATTGGCGGAACACCTTCCTTATCATCGAGGGTTCAGACACGGAGCTGAACAAACGCTTTAACAAGTGGAATAGGGATCCGCCTCTTCTCGTAGGCGGCCGCAGCATGCCGCCTGTTCCCCCAAAGGCTAAAAAAGAGATCCTAGACAAAGGACTCTTCAAAGTAGAGACTAGGGTGAACTCTACTTCAGGGGTACGAGAGCAAGTACCCCTGAACTGCGTCCCGAGCTTTAAGTGGCTCTATGACGAGTACTTTTTGGCCGCCTGTAGCCTCAGCAGTCGGTGCTCTAGAGGTAGCCGGCCTGACAAATACTCTGTTTTTCACGCCTTGTTTACTTGAGATTTTTACTAACTTTGCTGTTTATTTTTTGCAGCTGACGCCATGAGTAAAAATAACAGCATCCAAGACTGCGGCGGCCATGTTGCGGGCCTCTCTCATGCAACAGTCTTGTACCGACTCCCCCAACAAGGGGGCACCCTTGGTAGGCCTCGAAACTCTTCCTCTTTTAGGAGTTGGCTTATGCATATACTAACTTTTTTTTTTTTTTTTTTTTTTTTTTTTTTCAGTCGGGCACTCCAAGAGCTTCTTCCTCGCAACAGCCGGACCCCAAGGCCCGGAGGACGACTGTTGCAAGCTCTCCTGGGTCTTCCAGGAAAACAGTGGCGGCTGAAAAGCAGCCGGCCACTTCTTCTAAAACTCCGGCGGGGCCGCCTAGAAGTATGGACAATTACTTGAAAAAACTCACTTGCTTTCTTCTTGACTAGGTCTAACTTGCTCTTTTACGCTTGATGCAGCCGGCCCTCAGGAACCTGACTTGGTAGAGGTAGCCAAGTCCATGATCAAAGCAGTTCCTCCATCTGAAAGGGAGGCGGTCAGGGGTGTCGGCACCCTTGACCTTGATGGGATTGCAGGGGTCCTTGCTGAGGTATACTTAGCATTTTTTGTATTTGAGTTCCAGGACGCCTGTTATCTTGTTTGGAAACTGACGTCTGTTCCCTTTTTACTTAGGCCCTGCTCCGAGTGAACAGCCTTCGCAAGCCGCTTGATCGGAAAAACAAAGAGGTAAAGGCTGCAAAAGCTATGGCCGCCTCTAACTGTGATAAGGCAATGTTTCAAATTGCCCAAAATGAAGTTCTGACAATTGATATTCTTTATTATCAGGCGCAGGCTGCCGCCGCTATCCGGGCTCAGTTAGAGGCGGCCCAGAAGAGGAACAGCGAGCTGGAGGCGACCGTCTCCAACCTCAAGGCCGAGCTTAAACCTCTCCGCCAAAAGATACTCTCCTACGATACCATGGAAAAATCCTTGGCTAACGTAAAAGAACGCCTGGTGACCCAGGAGAAGAGTCTAACCAAAGAGCTCTCGGAGAAGGCTGATCAAGAGAAGAGAGAGCTCTCGGAGAAGGCTGAGCAAGAGAAGAGAGAGCTCGTCCGAGAGATGATTGAAGACTCTTCCCAGATCCAGCGCATGACCTGGAGCCGCCTCTTCCCCAGTGCCGACTTTGCCTCGTGGGAAAAAACGTACCGCCAGTGTTCTGAAATATATAATCAAGAGATCCTGGCGGCTGCTGAGGACGAGGCGTTGGAGGAAGCCTTGGTTGAGGATGAGCCGGTTGTGGCGCTTGTGCCACTTGGGGGCAAGGCATCGAAAAAGGATGCAGCTGAAGCCGAGTCCAGCAAGAAGAGTGCTGACCAGGCGGCAACTGCTAATACTGAACTGTCCCCTTCTTAAGCTTAAAGTATTTTTTCCACGGCCTGCGTGCCGTTTGCTTTGTATTTACCCGGCCAGGGGGCCGGGGTTCTGAATATTTTTATCTTCATTAATGAAATCATTTTTTGCTTGAAATTTGTCTAAGTGTTGAATATTTGATATTGCATTGTACACTATATCGACTGTTTTGCATGGCCGATTGTAGACAGGTACGGATGGTCCGCCTATGCCCCTGGACGACTGGTTGTCTGTTTCCAAGCTGGGCGATCAGTCGGCCATTTATTCAATCGGTCTGACCAAGTAAATAGTATTACCTAGTCGCCAAGGAATTAAGTAGGATAACAAGCGGCGGGTACCGGTTGTTTCCCTTTATTGCCAATGTTGGCTTTTAACTCGTAATTTGTTAACCTAGCAAGAGTAGTGGTTGAGAGCCCCTGTTTGTTAAAAACAGGCGGACGACTCATACCTTTTAGGCTCCATACTAAGTTTGAGTGACTATTAAGTTAACATAAGAGTTACTTAGTCTTCGTCACAATCTAGATTGAGTAGTAGAGGTACCAGGCGGCGGAGGCCGGCTGATCCCCTTGATTTGCCAATGTTTGTTGGCTATTAACTCAATAGGTTACCTAGTAGGAATAGGGGTTTGAGTGCCCTTGTTTGTTTAAAACAGGCGGACGACTCAAACTTTTTAGGTTCCATACCAAGTTTGAAGGAGTGACTATGAGTTAACGTTGGAGTTACTCAGTCGCCGCCACTTTTGTTTGAGAAGTAGAGGTACCAGGCGGCGTAGGCCGGCTAGACCCCTTGATTCGCCAATGTTTGTTGGCTATTAACTCAATAGGTACCCCCTGCATTTATCCTAAGTAATACAGGCGGTCATCTGACTCAGATGTCAACTGCTACCACTGGTTTGGTTAGTGATAGAGTTATCCTTCTCTCAAAAACGGCTACGTGGTTGCCCTTGGGGACAGTCGTATAGGTGCCGTGTAATTAGTTTATAGAACAATGTTCCACCCAAAAGGGAGCTGCTCTCTGCGACGAATTTCATCCGGAGGGATGCCGTCGGACGCCTGCTATGATGTTGGGACAGGTCGTATTAGTTTTGTAAATTGATCAGGTGGCTTGGCGCCTGGTCTGATCATTCGGCCGGTTGCCTTGGTAAGTTCTTGGTGAACGTAGGTGCTAAGTAAAAGAAGGGTAGCCGCCTGTAGGCACAGGGTCGGCCAGGCCCTAATCTTTTTAGCTAAGTATTGTGAGTAAAATACTCAATGGAGAGTAGCCGACTGTAAAGGTACAGACGGCATGCCCCTCGTAATACAAAATTGAATAGTAAGTGCAAACTTTATTAAGTAGCTCTTTACTTTACATCATTCAGAAGAAATATTTTTTAAGGTTATCTACATTCCAAGTTCGAGGCAACGGTTGTCCGTCTGGTGTTTCCAGACGGTAGGTACCGTCCCTGACTTCCTAATAGATTCGGTAGGGTCCTTCCCAGTTGGGAGTTAGTTTGCCAGACTCATTAGCCCTACCAACTGCTTCCATTTTTCTAAGTACAAAGTCCCCTACTTTGAGTGGACGCCTGTGTACTTTTTTGTTGTATGATCTAGTCATTCTCAGGCGATAGATCTCATGGCGCAAAACAGCATTGCCCCTCTTTTCAGGAAGTGAGTCTAATGCCAGGCGCATGGCTTCCCAGTTTGCCTCTTCGTCAAATAGCCTTACTCGAAGAGTCGGCTCGTAGTGTTCTATTGGAAGGACAGCTTCCGCACCATAAGTTAGGAGGAATGGAGTTTCTCCAGTCGCCCCTTTTTCAGTCGTCCTAATGGCCCAGAGAACATGTGGTAGTTCATCCGCCCATAGGCCGCCTGCTCGTTCAATCTTTTTCTTGAGACCGTCTGAGATGATTTTATTAAAGGCTTCTACCTGGCCGTTTTTTTGTGGACGGCCGACAGATGCAAAGTAGTTTGCAATTCCTTGGTCACCCAACCAGCTTTTGAGAACAGGCGTCTCAAATTGGGGACCATTATCAAAAACCATAGACATGGGAACCCCAAACCGAGTGATGACGTTTTTCCAAATGAATGAAATTACATCTTTCGTCTTAATTCCCTTTACAGCCTCCGCCTCTACCCATTTAGTGAAGTAGTCAACGGCAACAAGTATATACCTTCTGCCGCCTGTAGCAGGCGTATATGGACCCAGAATGTCCATGCCCCACTTAGCAAACGGTAGTGGGCTATGAATGGTAGTGAGGTCAGTAGCCGGACGGTGAATTAATTTGCCAAACCTTTGGCACTTGTCACATTTTTTCACCATCTCCATTGCATCCGCTTCTAAGGTAGGCCAGAAGTAGCCCTGGCGCCTTGCCCGTTGAGCAAGCGTCCTTCCACCTATATGTGAAGCACAGTAACCAGAGTGGAGATCGTCTAGTATCTCTCGTCCCTTTTCAGGAGTAACACACTTTAAGAAGGGTTGTAGGTACCCCCTTTTGTGAAGTTCTCCCTTTATAATTCCAAAATTGGTGGCTCGTCTTTTCAGTGCTGCCGCCTGTTGAGGATCATCCGGCAGTGTACCGTTTGTCAGATATGCCCTGATTGAATCCATCCAGGTTGAGCTTCTGTCTAGGATTCCAATAGGGTTTTCCTCGATGCTTCTCTTCTCCATTACTTCCCAAAAAACAGTTCGGGGAGTATCGGAGGAGGCGGATGATGCTAATTTTGACAGTGCATCTGCCTGGTTGTTTTCTGATCTCGGCACTTGGATCAGATGGAAATCCTCAAGGGAGCCGACTGCTTGTCGGACCGCCTGTAAATACTTGATCATGGCCGGATGGGTTGCTTCGTATTCGCCATTGTACTGACTCACTATCAATTGTGAATCAGAACAGGCGTCTATTTTTCTTGCCCCTGCCGCCTTGCACATGCGGATCCCGGCTAGTAAAGCTTCATATTCTGCCTCATTGTTTGAAGCCTGAAAACTGAAGCGTAGAGCATACTCGAACCTGTCGCCCTCTGGAGATTGACATACGACGCCTGCTCCACAACCATTTGAAGTAGAGCTTCCGTCCACATATACCTTCCAGACTTGGTCTGGAACTTGAGAGTCAGGAGGACGAGTCATCTCTGCAATAAAGTCAGCAAAGGCTTGCCCCTTCACTGTTTTTCTAGGCTCGAAAGTAACTTCGAGGCTCTGAATTTCTATGGCCCATTTGATCATTCGTCCTGACGACTCCATGATGGTAAGGGGCCGCTTGATTGGTTGGTCGGTATACACGACGACTGCATGTGCCAAAAAGTAGGGCTTCAATTTTTTAACAGCCATGAAGAGTGCAAGACCAAATTTCTCCACTAGGGGATACCTCAACTCGGCATTTTTCAGTACGTGACTGACAAAGTAGACCGGGAGCTGACAGCCGTCCCTTTCAGCAAGGAGCACAGCGCTTAACGCATGATCAGAGACGGCCAGGTACATGTAGAGATCCTCTTTGGGCAAAGGGCTGACCAGCCTCGGCAAGGAATGCAAGTGAACTTTTAATTTCTGGAAGGCGGCCTCAGCATCCGGCCCCCATTCAAACCTTGCCTTTTTCTTAATTGCCTGGAAAAAGTATAGGCATTTGTCGCCTGATCGGCTTAGAAATCTTCCCAAGGCCGCCAGACAACCTGTTAACTTCTGAACCTCTCGGACGGTACGTGGCGACTGCATGTCGATGACCGCCTGCACCTTCTCAGGGTTCGCCTCTATTCCTCTCTGATTAATGAGAAATCCGAGAAATTTCCCAGACTCAACTCCAAAGACACATTTCTTGGGATTGAGCATGACATGGTGCCGCCTGAGTGTGGCGAAAGTTTCTCGGAGGTCCGACAGATGATCTGTCTGAAGTTTAGACTTGACAATCATATCATCAATATATGCCTCGACATTTCTCCCAAGTTGATCAAAGAACACAGTGTTTATCATACGTTGGAAGGTGGCCGGGGCATTCTTAAGACCAAACGGCATGACCGTGTAACAGTATAACCCCTGATCAGTGACGAAGGCCGTCTTCTCCTGATCTTTCTTCCACAAAGGAATTTGATGGAAACCAGAGTAGGCGTCCATAAAGCTCATCAAAGCATGGCCAGCTGTTGAGTCGACCAGGCTATCAATTTTAGGCAGAGGGTAACTGTCTTTGGGGCACGCCTTATTCAAGTCTGTGTAGTCTACACACATTCGCCAGGTACCATTTGGCTTTTTAACAAGAACCACATTTGCAACCCAGTCTGGGAAGTAACATTGCCGAATGAACCCTGCATCAAGTAATTTTTTAACTTCGGCGGCTGCCGCCTGACTTCTTTCTTCGCCATGGTTCCGCTTCTTTTGCCGTACCGGCTTCTTTTTCGGATCCACAGCGAGTTTATGTACTGCTAGATCAGGACTAATGCCTGGTATTTCATGGACTTCAAATGCAAAGATGTCCTTGTATTCTTTCAATAGGTTGTGAAAGTCGTCACCAAGGTTTCTCAGAGCAGTCGTCCCAACTTTGACTGTTCGGTCAGGACGTGAGTCGTCTAAGATCAGGTCCGCATGCTCACCAGCCGGCTGAGGGCGGAACTCATCCGGCCGCTCCTCTGCCAATGATTGCTATTTTCTTGCTTTTCTTGCGGACTCTGTCTGGGACGCCTTTCTCTTTTTGTCGCCTGTTTCTTGAACAGGCGCACTCTCCTTGACATTGTCAAGGTCTGTTTTTTCTCCACTTGACCCAGTGGCCATAACAGTGGGCTTGACAGCCGAGAGATAGCACTCTCGGGCCATCCTCTGATCTCCCCTTAGGGAGCCGACTGTTCCATTATCCCTCTCAAACTTAAGCAGCATAAGAGACGGGATTATAACAGCCTTGGAATTATTCAGGGTTGGTCGACCCAGCATCATGTTGTAGGCCGAGAGTTCCTCTACTACTAGGAACCGGACTACCATGTGTCGTCCTTCCCCTTTTTCGCCCAGGCGAATGGGTAAATCTACTCGTCCCAGTGGGTGGACGACTCCTCCTCCAAACCCTATTAAAGGGTGAGAGGCCGGATGTATGCAGTCCGTCTGATATTTCAGTTTTGACAGACATTTGCTGCTGATGAGATCTGAGGAGCTCCCGGTATCTATGAGGATTCGGCCAACTCTCTGGTTGGCCACTTTACATTCAATAACGAGAGGGTCGTCATGCGACCCCCTTACCCCTCCTAGATCCTCTTCAGTGATGACAATCTCAGGAAATGTATATTTGGACGGCCGTTCTTGGTGAACGGAATTTACATCTAACCGCCTTATATTATCTTTGTTGCCCCTAATAGTGGGGCCGCCTCCTGAGAAGCCGCCTGCAATGGTGTAGACGACTGCTTCATCAGTATCGGAACTGTCGGCCTGTTGATTCTTTTTGGCCGACTGCTTTTTGGAGGAAGTGTTCCCCGTAGATTTCTTGACATAAGTGTCAAGATCACCTTGCTCAGCCAAGCGGTCTAGGTACCGCATGAGACTGATGCAGTCATTGGTGTGATGACCAACGTCATCATGATAAGCACAGATTTTGTCTTGGTTCCGGTTGTTTGCAGAACCCTTCATGGGGACCGGCTTCTCAATTGAGAACCGTCCCTTTATTTCTTTTAGGATAAACTGGTTATCCTTGTTAAACACATACTTTGGGGAGTATGGTTTGAATTCTTTTTTCTTTTTCTGGGCCGGCTATTTAGAGGAATCAGCCGCCCAGACCTCTTTTCTTTTCTCATCTTTGTTAGACGACTGTTTCTGTCGTCCTTCTCTTTTGTCGAACCTTTTCCCGTCCGACTGTTTTATCGTACACAGATCAGTCGCCTGTATATATGCTTCTGCTTCAATCAAGGCCTCTTGAAGAGTCGCCACCCTTTTTCGAACTAAATCAAATTTGAAGGTAGACCCGTCTTTGAGACCTCTAAAAAAGTCAGTATAAGCTACCTCATCCGGTAACCCTTGAATCTGTATTCTCATCAGGTTGAACCGCCTGATGTAAGAACGAAGCCCCTCCTTCTCGCCCTGCTGAATTGTTCCCAAATCAAGGGTCGTTTTCTTCGCAGGGATGTTCATGGCGAAGTTGGAGGCAAACAAGTAAGCAAGCGTCCTGAAGCTGTTTACACAACCAGTCGGCAGGTTGCCGAACCATTGCTGTGCGATTCCCTTGAGAGTCGCTGGGAAACACTTGCACCAAGTGGGATCATCCAACCCTTGAAGGTACATCAGGTTGGTGAATGCCATCAGATGGTCTTCTGGGTTAGTAGTGCCGTCATAGGCCCTACTAGTACATTTTTTACTTTGGCCGGTTGAGCGGCTTCAGTAATTTCCTTGGAGAAGGCCGACGGCTGTTCACCAAGTCTAAGCAACCGTAGCTGCCAGTCCATAGGTTGGACGTTTTTTGCTGCAGGTCCGCCAAATGGAGGTGGCTGCATAAAATACTGTTGTTGCGGTACAAACGGTAGGTTTGGTACCGCCTGGTCGCTGTGAAAGCCTGACTGACGGGAGGTGCCGCCTGACTGACTCTCATGATACGACTGGGTATGCCTCATCGAGGTATTTTGTAAACTTTCTTGAAAATTTGAAGTAGAGGCCGACTCTGACAGTCGGTCACTCTTCTTCTGTTCTAACAGCAGACGAGCGTCTGTGTATGTTTTCTTCGACCCGTCCGCCTGAATGTGACGAACAGGTTTCCTATTTCCCGTAGGATAACGGAATTTTGTGAAATCAAGAGCAGGTGGCTCCCGCTTCTTGGATTTAGGATGAGGAGTCGCCTCTCGCCCTTGAACTGGCTTCCTCTTCAGTGAAGTGGAAGGTTTTTTGGCCGACTGCTCTTTGACTGAAGCAGGCGGCTTTTTGTTGATCAACTCTTGAATCTCTCCCTTGAAGTCCCTCATGAAGGTCATGAGTTCGTTCCTTGTGATGGGAGCAGACCCATCAGTCGGCTGTTGCCGAGCAGGCGGTGCGCCTGCTGGCTCGCTTCCTGTTTGAAGATGCTCCCGTTCCCTCCTTTCGGTATGACGGGTACGTCGGGCCCTTAGGGTCCCGTCTGGAGCTGTATGAGTTTCCACTTCAAATTCACTTTCGGTGTCATGGTCCGACTGAACTTGAGGGTCGTTTAGGGGACGCCTCTCTTCAGGAGTCGGTACAGACTTGGATGCCATCTCAGAAGTACTCTCCCCACAGACGGCGCCAAATGTTTCGGGGTTTTCTGATGTCCTGCGGGAGAGTTACAACACCGAGACTGGAACCGGCCGCCTGTACCTGCAAAATAACGGAGACTCCTGAGAGCTCCGCCTCCAACGGTCAAGTTAGTACCTGATTAAGGAGTAATTAATACGGAAATTAAAGTGGTTTAGTCTCTCTAGGTGAGAGTGTTTAATGTATAATCCGTGTGTTATTAGAGTTCTCGCTCTCTTAATGAGGATTAAGAGGAGTATTTATAGTCTTGAGAAGCGTGCCACTCTCTAGGTTTAGGGTAAACCTAGGGCTGACCGGGCCTCTAAACAGGATTGGGCCTTGGTGGCCGGTTTTCCCATTTGGCATGGGTGGACACGTGGCGTGTCTCAATTGGTCCGCAGAGGACGAATCTGTAATTGACACGTGGCAGGCTCCTATTGGCCTACGTGAAAGACACGTGGCGGAACCTGGTTGGTCCACTTGTCAGACGGTGATTGGTGGATAAAAATCCCCTAATCAAATACCGTCTGTGCAATGTACAAACAGACTTGTTAAAATTTTAAGTCTACTCTAACATAAGTTAGTATAAGCTAAGTCCAAAAACTTAGCAGCTAATGAGGCCAATGGCCGGATAATACAACAAACCATCACCTGCTCCAACATGAGTGGGCATCCGGTGACGCCCATCCAGGTGAATTGGTCGCAGAGAGCATCTCCCGTTTGGGTGGTACATTGCTCTATAAACTTAAAAACGAGTGGCCCTCCCGACTGTCCGGATAAGGATAATTCGCAGTCGTTCGGATGATCAAGTGAGACCTAGTTACCATAGGTCACCGCCTGTAAGGTAACAAACGGTGACCAGTAACCATCTTGGTTGGATATATAACTTTCCGTTGCTCAAAAGCATTATAAACGGGTAAATTGGAAGATCTAAGCTAAGTCAGAACCTTAGCAGCTAAAACATTGCTCGTTTAAGGCAACTACATGCGGCTAATGGTCGTCTGCTACTAAACGTTAATTCGTCTGCTCTAAGAGCAAGACCTCCGGCGAAGCCCATCCAAGTGAATACGTCATAGGTAACAACCGGCGAAGACTGATTAATCCCAGGACTAAATCACAGCCGGTTTACCTGAATAACCTAAGATGGAACCTAGACACCATAGCAAAAATCGCCTGTCATTCCAACTTAGAATTAAATTCTGAAAATTGATTCAAATACGATCAATGACCGTCTGACGTTCAAACCAGATACTCAATGGACTACTGTCCGCTTGGGTTAGGGCAATCACCTTAGTGATTGATTGACACGAAACATTAGTCATACCCTTTTTAAAACCAAGCGCGCATTCATCCAAGGGCAACTACATCCGGTGCATCCGGTAAACCGCATGTATTAGGCTACTTAGCAAAAGCATATTGATAAAAAAATTGCAGATTGAAAAATTAATGCAAATTGCAAAGATTGACAAAACCGACTCAATCGGCTAATTCATTAAAATCCCCTGGTATAAAAAACCGGGAGCTGAAGATTGTCACACCGGATCCACATCCGGAAAAATAATAGATTGTTGATTGAAGTTACATAGAAATACTCGGCACGCAGGCCGAAAACAAAGAAGATTATTTTTGTTGTTACTGAGGCGGAGGCACCGCCTAATCTCAACCCGATGGGAGCGCGCTTTCAGGTTGCCTTGGTTAAACTTGATCATTGTAAACCGACACTTTCTCTTCTTGCTCCTCATCAAATGCCTCAATGCCAACCCATTCTTCAAAGGGAGCCGGCGCTTCAAGACCGAGGGATTGGGCATCATATACCTCAGAGGCATACTTGTACCTCAAGTTGAAAAACTACCGGTCATAGTCTGGGTGGGTGAGATTCCATGCCATTTTCATGCGAGCTTCACAATCTTGCTCATTCTTATCCACCAGTCGTTCTTGTTTAGCAGCCAGCTCCGCCTTGTGGTCAATTTGCACCTGGGCCAGCTCGTCCTTCAGCCGGGAGACGTCTGCCCTAAGTTGGGTGTTCTCCTTATCAGCATTCTCCAGGGCCTTTAGATCTGACTGAAGGTTTTTTATTTGAAACTCAAGCTCAGACGTCTTAGCATTGGCCGTCTCCACAGCATTTGTGAGCTCCTTGATCAGGTCCTCCTATTTCATCTCTCGGGCTTTAGTCCTTATTTCATTCATAGTACATTAGTATTGAGCAACATCAAGGGTATCAACCGCTTGTTTATTGGCGTCTCTTACCTCCTCTTGCTTCTTTTTAAAAGGGAATTTGAGCCATTCCACTCTTAGCATTACCTGCAAAACTCAGCCGGCAAAAGTTAATCTACCTCAGATATCTCAGCCGAAAAAGAGCTAATTTAGCTCAGTTAATACAGGCGGCAAATTACCTCAGCAAGCAAGGCATTGATGCGGTCCATGTTGACTTGATGCACCCCCAGGACCGACTCCTTTTCAGACCGGGTGAGGCACCTCAGCATCCGTCTGGAGTATTGTTGAAGGTCAGGCCATCTTGGAGAGGCATCTACACCAATAGAGTGATGTGGTGAGATAGCAGCATAGGCGGCACCTATACTTTGCCGGCTGCTAGAGGAATCCCTTGATTAGGTAACTTGGGGTTTGACTCGCATAGGCCCAAGCGGCCATGGGGGATTAAAGCTGTAAGCCATACCTTGAGGTTCAGACTGAGGGGTCACCCCACCCCCAGCCGCTGCAGAACCGGATGCAGCATTGAGTGGCATGCCACTCTTTGGCATCTCAGGGACGTTCAGCTCTTTGTCAGTTGGCTCGGTACTCAAACCAAGATCCTTCAGGCTTTTGCCTCCAGAAGTTGGCCTATCTTGTACAAGCGGCCTTGATGATGCCGACTGGGCAGGCAAGGCTTTCCTGGCCTTAGAGGGAGCTTTGGAAGGTTCCTCATCTTTCCGTTTGAGCAGCATCTTAGAGATGGAGCGTGGAACGTTCTTACTTCCACCCTAAAAAGTCAAACACAAGGGTCACAGCCGGTTAAAAGCCGCCTGATGACAAAATTTTTACAAGATAAAGGATGCAACCGGTGCTTAACCCATCATCCTTGGCCACCAGTTGGGCCCTTTTCTTTTCTAATTGATCCTTCTGGATCTGGGCTGCTGACCTAGCCGGCGTCTTTCCAGTCGGAACAATTTCTAGACCTTTTTCTGCAAAAGGAAAACCGGTTGATTAAATACAAAAATAAATTAGAATCATGGAGACGGCACAAAAGTGCTGGTTAAGTGGTCTACGTACGTCTATCATAAAAGGTACTAAGGCCACAGGCGGAGAGGAAAGCCTCATCCTTGAGCCAGTCAGGATGGGGTACCCAGTTCTTGGGTACAAATATTTCAGTTCCATCATCTAGAGGCATGGTGGTCCTCTTGGAAAACTCCGGCTCCATTATTTATGACCAAGCATCCTCCGGGACATGCGGAAGGACACACTTTTCCCCCAGGAGAGCTTGCTCCTTATTGTAGTGACAAAGCATACGGTTTAGACGTCTAGATGAAGAGGAAACCATGTAGAACTTGCTTTTCCAGTTGCTCCACTTAGATGGTTTATCAAGTGTCATCATATACTCCAGATGCGTGGTTAAAGTGTACCACGCCTTCCAGCTGCCTGGGGCACGACTTAGGTAATGCATATGTGCAAATGCCTCTCAGCTAGGCGTTATGTTTTGAAGTTCATAGGCGGCAACATAGATAATAATGTTCACCTAAGAATTGGGTGTGAGTTGCCATATGCCAAGATCATAGCCCCTTAAGATGGCTTTGATCGCGTCATGAAGAGGGAACCAGAGGTTGGCTTTGAATGCCGCCTCATAGTAGCCGAAATAATTGTCGGCATGTTCGATGTCATCATCCTAGACAATTGTTGCCTCAGCAGGCGACACAATGATTTCCCACCTATCCCCCACTGGACATTTCTCTACAAAGGCGGGAAAGGTGGCTGTTAGGGTGACAATATCCCTAGCGGACATGTGCGCTTCAGTTGGGTTGGATATAGAAGAACACTTGTACGCCTCATCCTCCTCACTGATGGCATCCGCCTGCTCTGAGGTTGACTCCTATGAGTCAGATCGTTGGACTGTCTCAGCGTCGTCTATTTGATTAGAATCCTCCAAAATGCTATCACTTGGAATGTTGGGTGCACCCGGAGGATCATCATACTCTCTGTCAGCTGGCACCTCGGTTGAGCCGTCTGATCTAAAATCAGGGTTAGGTGCCGTCCGCTTCGTCTGAGCCATATTATCCTGCACATGCACTAAGACGATCAGATTCGAGGAAGAGCAAGAATGGTCCAAACACCCCCAGGCGGCACCCTTAGTCTTAGACTCAGCCGTACTAGGAGACCGGGTGACTACTGTCCTTGACTGTGTCGTGTGTCTTGTGGGTGAATCCATTATTCAATGTAATATATACAAACGGTAAAAGCTTGAAAGGAGTTGCGAAGGGGAGAGATGGTACCTCGAAGATGTTTCTAAAAGTGAAGAAAAGCGCTGACCGGCTATAATTGGCAGGCGGAAATCAGTCAGCTGCTTGTGAGAGGTACAGACGGTTGACTGGATGTACCCACTTGGAAAGCAAGAGAATTTGCTGGAAATATACCCAGACGGTTCTCAGAAGCTCTATTTGCTAAGTGCACAGGCGAATGACCGGCTGTAGCTACTTTAAAAGCAAGAGAATTGGTTGGAAGGTGCCCAGACGGTAGTCCGGCTGTATCTAGCTGAAAAAGGGGGCAGTTCTAGAATATACCCAGGCGGTTATGAGGTTTCTTGTTTGTGAGCTACACAGACGGTGTACCGGTTGTGTCAGGCGAAAAAAGTAGAAAATTTTGTGAACACAAAGGCAGACAGGATCAGAGATTCTCTCTAAAAACTTCTATCTCATATCTTTTCAAATTTCTAAAATGAGAAAGGGGAGGGGGGGAGTCTTACTTATAGAAGGGATGGAAATAGGGGAACCCCTATAACTTCCCCGGAAGGCGAATCGTAAAAAAAAAATTATATATATATATATACTGTTCACCCGTCTGCATGTGACACCTGTCACAGGCGCCACGTGGCACTCCACGTCACACCTGTGAGGGGCAAATGTTTTGGGTAAAAATACCCAAGACCACGTGGCCTAATAAGATGGTGACACGTGTCACCCTTAGAGAGGTTCAAAATGAACCTCTCCTCTGCCGACACGTGGCATCCCCAATGATTGGGAAAGAGACGGCCTTCAAAGCCCCATTCCCAAGATAACCCATCTTAGGTATCCGTAACCTAGAAAAGCGGCACAAATTCCAAGACACTATAAATAGGGAGATATTCCCACTAAGGGAGGATATTAAAAAAAAATTCACTGAAAACAGAGCAATCATTAATTGCAGATATTTAATTCTCCATTGGGAGATAATCTTGAGCTTGAAATTTGAGAAGATACTTTATCTCCGCACTTTTTTACATCATCCGAACACGTTCTAACTTGATCGTTGGAGGCGGAACTCCACCCAACCGGAGTCTCCATTGTTTTGCAGGTACAGGCGCCCGGAATCCATTCTTGGAATTGTAACTCTCTCGAGGGACATTGAAAACCCGAAAACAGAAATCTGCCTCATACCCCGTTCTTCTTTTTGCAGGCCAATTTGTCATTTTTTTTTTGGTATTTTTTCATTATATCTGTACGCCTTAGTCTTTCGTATTGTAATTTTGTACTCTTTTGTAGTTAGTGTTATTATTTTTGCCCCAAATACTTCTCACTCTTTTTCATCCTTCTCGTTTCTCTCTCTCCTCTCCCTCCTTTCTCTCTCCTCTCTCCCTCATTTCTCATCTCCGTGTTTATCTATTCTCTTCATCTTCGTCCTTGGAGTTCGTAGTTGGAAATTTGGTAATTATCTAATTTTGTAATTAGCTAATTATCATTCTCGATTGTTCGAAGCTGTTGGGTTCGTTTAAGGTGTAGTCATCCTCGTGAAAAATTTGAAGCAAAAGGGCGGTGAATCGTTCTTTTGGGTAAGTCGAAACTTTAGGGTAGCGCTTATATAGAATTGATTTGTTTGTTGAACGCTATTGTAATTAACCCCGAAATTATGTTAGAGTTAGGGTAATTAAGAAGGAGATTGAATTGGGGGTTAATTTTGTTGGTTCCCCTTGACAATTGATTTCGACTTTTGGTTTATTTGATCATGCAAGTTTATTTATTTGAGTTTGGTTTATATAATTTTGACTTTTGAATACTAAGTTTGTTAGGGTTTTATATAGCCGATGGGTTAGGGTTTAAAATTGGGTTATTGGGTAGCTTGTAAAATTTGTTCTTCTAAATTGAATTTATGATTTTAGGATGTTATTATGTATGTGGCTATTTTAATTGTTGTGGTTTTAATCCAGTTGGAAGAAGGGGGATGGGAGTTCAACTTTAAAAAATTGTTCAACTTTAAAAAATATTCATAATCGACTATGTATGAGTCTGATAGAACTTTCATCAATTGTTTGTGTATAATATAAAAGTTGATTTGCATACTAGTTGATTAGATTTATAATGCTTCTGCACATGCCTTGACATTGAGCTATATGGAAATGCTCGATTAATTCTCTTTAATATCTAGTTGCATACTAGTTGATTTTTAATGTAGGAAGGATTGAAATGCTTTTGCACATGCCTTTGATTTATATTGAAATGTCGGTGTTGATAAATGCTGAGTTGATGGGCGTTGCTGATTAAGATAATATTATTGTTTACCTATAATAATGTGAAATATGTAGAGAGAAATTATGAGGGTGTGATTGCTTAGTTGCTGTAATTCATCATTATTTGCCTTTTAATTATGAGCTAAGGGTGTGATATAATGTTCATTACATGTTGGTGTTGTTTAACATGATTTTTTTTTTTGGAAATGTAATTAGTTTTAGTATCTAAGTGTATTTGAACATGTTTGGAATGATGCATGGGTGCTACTTATGGTTGGAATGATGCATGTGGTTTTGGATGAATTGAAGGTGTGTTAATTTATCTTCAATTGAAAATGTCTTTACTTTGTCTTTGAAATAGGGTTTGTTATAAAGCAAAGAAGAAGATGAGGAATAAGCCTACAGTTCGGAATTTTTCTTGCAAACGGATGGGGGTGAGTGTTCATAAGGAGTTTAACTTTAAAAATTGTGGATATTTTCTTTAGTATGTAAGCTAAAAGTGGTTATTTCTTAAGTTATGGTACTTAGTAGGCATGTTCAAAGTCTGGAACTTCAAAAGGGGATGCTGGTAATTCAAAAGGTGTTGCTGTTAAGGCTATTAAGGTGAAGTCCAATCTAAAAAAAGGTAAACAGAAGGCAAACTACATTGGAGTCTGTTGATGAAGCTTCAGGTTCTGGTTCTACGCAATTAGAGTACCAGGGAGACATCTAGCTCAGAGTCCATTAAGATTTTGATAAAGGATTACTTGAAGCAAAAGAGTAAGAAAAGGAAGCTGGCTGCAGCTCTTAAAGGCCAATCAAGAAAGAAGGTCCCTAAAACTGAAGGGAAGAAGGTCGTTGCTAGAGGGGAAGTGTCAAAAGAATTATTATGACAATGTTGGAAAGGTATTTCGACTTTACTCTTACATGGTGTGGGCTTGTAATTTGTGTCTATTTACTTTATCAGATTTTGTCATTTGTAATTATAACTTGGGTTATAGTAATGTCGATTTTCTTTTACAAGATTGTCTTTTAATTTGCAAGAGGTTATATTATATTTGCAAGAGGTTATAGTATTTTTGCAAGAGGTTATAGTATAGATCAGATTACATGTTCAGATTCATATATTTGGCTAGCTATCAGATTCAATTTGAGAAGTTCTGCCTGATATATTGATAAATGCCTTGATATGTAGTGACTGTGGTTGGTTCCTTAGGCTGTGAGATTGGCTGAATGCTTGTTATGTCTCATGTATTATTAGTTTCTTAACAAAGAAATAGTCATCAGAATCCTGGAATGTGTTTCACTGCCTTTTTTTTTTTTTGTTAATTAAAGGTTTTAATGATTTCATATATGTTGTTTTCATTTGAAATATACCTAAAATATCTTTGTTTGCAACTTACAAGATTTAGCTTTACTTGCCATACCATATCTACCCTGGGGTGTGAACATGTTTTAATATTTTTGCCAGAGGTTTGACACAGTTTTTAAGCTAGTAAAGACAGGATTGTTTAGGAGTTGCTTAGTATTGACATGTTTGTTGATTTTTTCAGCCATCGAACATTGTTTGGAGAGTCGAATCATTTTGTGATGATGTTGAAAATTTTGATGAGGACAAAAAGTAGTTGGTTTGAAGGATGGGGTTTGGTAGTTTGTAGAGTCTAAAGATGAAGAACATTCCTCGCTAGTTTGTTACTGGTTGATCTGATGACACGAGTGCAAGGAGATGGCACAATAGTGTTTGGGGATGGTGGTATATTGCCGTTGGGTCCTAACCAAGTGTCTTCAATTCTTGGTATACCAATGGGAGCAAAGAAAGTGCTCGATGGTGTGGATGACGTAGGGTTGTTTGAACACGTCGTTTAACGCTCAAAACTCTAAGTCAACAATGTTTATAAACACTCAACCACCCTAAGCATGATCTTAGAGGTAAGTTAAGGGTTGATCCACGAGGAATGGGAGTTGAAACTATAACCTATAATCAAGCTACTTCAAAACTTAGGTAAGGGTGTAGTTGTGTGAGATATACTACCAAACAAGCTAGGATAACTAGATTAAAAGCAATATCACAAGAATTAGGGATTAGGATCCACATACAATCATGATAGAAATGCTAATCAGGGGAAATCATATCAACCAAACATTGCAAAGACTAATAGTAATCGCAATCGAAAGAATTCAAAAGGTTATCTCCTAGAAGTCAAGCTAGGTTTCCTCTATGAATGACTAATCAAGGAGAATCACAATTTAAAAACAATCAATAAATGTAATCCCTAAATCAAGTGGTCATGTCATTAGGAACTACAATCCAATCTAGTTTGGAAATCTAGGTTAGCTACTCCTATCAAGCCAAACACATGCACATTTCTATCAATCAATTTAATTACAACATTCAATCAATCAAAATCCTCTAATTAGCAATCATCCATCATTCATGCATGCTTCACCATCACCCTAGCGAAGAATCTACTCACTAAGCATAATGGATTGAAGGAAGAAAACTAGGCTAATCATCATCAACATCATCATAATTTGCAATTGAAATCAATACAAATCAATCAAACTAATCAAAATCAAACAATCAAAGTAACTTGGAATTGCAACAATCAACAAAATCAAAATGCAAAGAAATTGAATTAAGAAGTAGAGGATTCTTACAAACTTGATTGATAAAAGGAAATTGTTCTTGAATTCAATGTAAATGAAGATCAAAATTGTAACAAATTCTCTTTCAAGTTTCTCTCAAAGTTTCTAAAATCTAGTTTCTAAAATCTAGTACATAAAATGCTTAGTTCAAGTCTGAAATGAAAATAACAGGAAAAAGCTATATATAGTATAACTAACTAGAAGGAAAAAAGGTAGAAGTCCGAAAATAGACCCAGCCAGGCGCGTCCTCTCACGAGCACGTGCGCCCGCAAAGTTCTGGGTATGGAACAAAGACCCTAAGTGGCGTGCCCGCGAAGAAAAACTGCACGCCCGCACAGGTGCCTTACGTGCTCGCGCCACTGAAGTAGGGGTTTTCCTTCGATGCGAGATTCATGTGGATGGTACGCTCCTCGTGATCAACACTAGGTGTTGCAGTCCCGAAATGAGGTTTATGGTGGGTTCAACACCACGATTTTATGCAAGCGCAGCATGAGAGCGCAAACACCAAGTCTTGGAACTAGCCATTCTTTGCCTTGTGAGCTATCTATGAGCTTCCCCCCTTGCACTTTGAGCCTCTTCTAACCCGGAAAATCATTGTGGTGGGTCTCGGGCTTCACCTTATACCTAAAAATCAAGAAAGAAGAGCAAATAAAGGAGAAAACACAATAAAGTCTACAAAAATAGGAGAAAACACGAAATAAGCAAAGAAAAGACAAACTAAGGAACAAAAGTTCAAAACTAAGGAAAAAGAGGGAAATATAGCTTAAAAAGAAACCAAAAACATCCTAAATTACTACCATTTGAGTGCCATAAATGACTCTCATCAAATTCTCCCAAGCTAAAATTTTGCTCGTCCTCGAGTGAAACAAAAGCAAGCAAGGAAAATGAAGGGCTTATTCAAATAAAAAAAAGGAGAGAAAAGGGGATGGGAATATACACTAACGTAGGAATCATAGTCACCTTTTAGCTAGCGACAAGCCATTTTAAACCCCTAGGTCGCCCTAGAGGGCGAGTGATGCTCTCATAAGGGTTTCCTAAATAGCTTAACCCATAACTCTCAAAATAAAACGAGGCAAAGCATGAAAATGAAATCAAAAGCAGGAAAAAGAAAACACATGCTCATGAAATGGACTTTTAATTTGCAAATGATTAAGCACAAATGGATGCAAATAATTCTAAACAAGTAAGGGACTGCACGTTTCAAGATATCCAAGGTTATTGAAATATAAAATATGCTAAGCATAGAGAACTAATCAGACACAATTCACCTTCATTCCAAACAATCTTACCGCGTTCTCCCTACTAGTTTCAAATCCACCTCTAGTGAGCATCTCAATGATTCCTCGAAGGAACCGAAAAAGAAGAGATTTTAGGGCTACTCGACATCTTGACTACGCAAACCTGCTCCATAGGCTTGACTCCTATCACCCTCCAGCGACATGTGACTCAATCATAAGGGTCAAAAGGTCTTTGAAGGGTTGCAACGTAAGGGCAAAAAGGGTAAAGGTAGGCTAAAATTTTGAGATTTGGTTGTATACCTAAATTATGAAGCAAAGCGTGATCAATCCTTAACACCAAAATCAAGTTATCACCAAACTCAAACAAAAATACCAACACCCCCAAACTTATTTAAAGCAAAGTCACAAGCATATATATACATAAAGCGTAGACACGCTTCCCCTAAGCTTTAATAGAGCATTGTCCTCAATGCGCTATACTAGGGAGATCACACATATATCAAACTATTTATGTGCTTTTCATTGTTTTTATTTCTTTTTTTTTATATATTTTTTTTCAAAGCATTTGCAATAGTTTTCTTCTTCTTCTTCTTCTTTTTTATTTTTTTTTTTATTGCGTTGTCCTTGCCTTTATTTTTATTTTTTTACTATGGACGGCTTTTTCAACTTGCATTTGCCTTTATTCACACACTATATACAACACATGCTTGCTTAGCAAAAGAACCAAAAACCACACTTATACTCCCATAAGAACCAACAAACTATGGACCAATTGTTTCATAAAAACCAAGGATGGAAACAAAAACGAAACAAATGGCTAGAGAGCTAGAGATGTGGCTAGAAAAGAACGTAAAAGGCTCAAATGGTTAGCAAGGAGGAAAATGTAAACCCAAAACCAAAAATATAAAAACGAAACCTAGAAAAGGAAAAATAACCACCCCGAAAAGATGCCTTTGTCCTTCCCAAATGTTTCGGTCGCGATCTAGGGAGATAAAAGTCAAGTTCTAGATAAAGTAAGCGATAGTCGAGGATCCATGTGCCACTCATGCAATACAAGTAGAAGTCTAGAGAAACGAAACCTCACATGGTTGTAGCAAAAACTCACCATTAGCTTCAAATCCACTATAGGAAGCAACACCTTCTTACCACAAACAAGTAGATTAGGGCTTCAAGGTCCCAAAAGTTCTAAACACACTACCTTAGCATACTCTATCATAGAATCAACCGAGCATATTCTCAAACTGTTCACACCATTAACATTTAGGAAGGAAAACATCCA
This sequence comes from Chenopodium quinoa, assembly GCF_001683475.1. Taxonomy (NCBI): domain Eukaryota; kingdom Viridiplantae; phylum Streptophyta; class Magnoliopsida; order Caryophyllales; family Amaranthaceae; genus Chenopodium; species Chenopodium quinoa. The sequence continues at coordinate 5,990,705 of NW_018745286.1, read as the reverse complement.
AATATACAAGTTTAAATATATCCAAAACAAAAGCAAACATAATAAGAAATGAAAAACTTTGCCTCAAATAAAAGTTTTTTTAGAATTTTCATGTTTAAATTAAAATAAAGAAGGAAAAGAAAAGAAGAGAAAAGAAAAGAAAAGAAAAGGAGAAGAAAAGTTCAAAGGTACATGCAAAATCATATAGATCCCAATTGACAAACAATGGCCATTCAACAAACAATGGCCCCAAACCACCCTCAAGGTGTTGATAGCAAACAACCTCGAACCATTCAACTCGTCCTAATCTAACCCTATACTATGCAAACAAGAAAATAAAAGAAGGGAAAATAGAAAGATCTCACAAAGCGATCCAAGCTAAGCAAAGAAAAGAAGCAAAAGGAAGCTTACACTTCCACGTACCTCCAAGAAAACCAAGCTTGATCTACAAGACAAGATTAGAAAAAGAAAAGAAAATAAACTATACACAAAACATATGTTAGTAACTTCAAAATGAAATCAAAGAAATAAAACTATACACTAAACTAAGAAGAACTTGGATTTCTAGGGTTTGGATTCAAGGGTTTGGATTTAAAGGGAGCACATTCGTCATCATCATCGCATCATCAATCATCATCACCAAAAACCAAAATCATCATGAACATCATCAAAAATAATCAAAAATCATCATCATCAAAAATCCTCACACATCACAACAACAAACCAACAAAATCATCAAGGACCAAGGAAAATCATCATGCCCAACAAGGAGATGAAAAACCAAGCATACCAACAACATGCATGAACAAGACACAACCCCCTCTCAAATGATGAATAAAGTCTACCTAGCTTAAATGAAAACATCTCAACATCCCATCATGAAAAGCAAACAATAAACAAGTAAACGAATGGAGGAAAAAACATAAGTAAGGGACTATTGGCCACTAGGACCGACCTCATCATCACTAGGCTACTCATCATCCTTATCTCCACCGTAGGAGAAACCGACCGGAGGGCCATGAGGCTCCCAACCCCTGGTGTAGCCCAGAGGCCAACCATAGTGACCTTTGTAAAGGTTAACTTGCCATTGAGGCAATTGGTCAGATTGGGGTGGCAAAGAGAGGGAGGGGTGAGTAGGGTCGACATAGGGGTAGTTAGGATCACCCATGTAGTCACAACCCACCGGTTGCTTATAGTTGTATGGGAGGTACTCAAGAAATACTTTCCTAGGTTAAGGAAGACCTTGCCAATAAGCCAATAAGGCTAAGAATCTTCCTGACCGGGGGACCCCCTAAAGAGGCACCGACCTTTGTTGGGGCGGGAAATAAGGGTAGTTTACTGCCGGGGTAATCTCATCCTTCCTCACACTAGAATCATAAAGTGCTTGTTGTTGTAAGAACATAGCTTGTTGCATCTCCATGAGTCATTGCATGCCAATTTGCATGCTTTGCATTTGTGCTTCAAGGCTTTGCATGCCTTGTGGATGAAATTGTTGTTGTTGTTGTTGTTGTTGTTGTTGTTGTTGACCACCATCATCATCATCATCCTCCTCATCATCATCACCATCACCCCCATCAAGACCTCCACCCATGTTGTCACTTGGAAAATGATTGCTACGGGCAACAAAACCATACATTTGTGGCATATCTCCTCAAGGAGGTCAAAGCGGGGTTAGGGAGGTAGAATCTATGCTTTTGGCGCACCCTCCAATCAAACACCTCCTTATCATGAATAGGGGCAATGAAATCTACCCTCTTAAGTTGTTGAAGATCAAGATAGATGTCATTCGCCCCACCTACGGGAGTACAAGAGGCAAGGTACCGGGAGTAGCCAAACCGCATTGCCAACCGAGTAATCATACTTCCACAAGTAATCTCTCCCGTCCTCCTCCCTGCGATGATGGATTCACAACTCTTCAAATATAAGTGGCCTATGTTCAACCTACCTCGCCACTCCTCCCTAGTGGCCAACCAAAGAACCACCAACTTAAGCCGCGTCATTTTACCCAAATCTTGCTTGGGGAAAACCGAATACCCCAAGAGCCTATGCAAAATGCGGAGTGAGGGTTGATACATGTCACTAGCGAGGGAAAATAGGGCTCCAATCTCAGCTTTCCCGAAATAGTGTTCCATCAAGAAAACTCGGCATACCCTTGAAAAGATTGATGCTCGGGAAAGAAAAGATCGGCATCAGGGTTGAAATCAAGGGCCTCATTGAATTCACGAAGAAAGAGGTGATGAACTCGGTTGAAAAGTTGAAATGAAATCTCAAAGTCGGTTTCTCCAATGGGTGTGGCTTAAAAGGAGGAAAAGAATTCTCGAGTGGGTTCGATATAGGTGCGGAAGAAAGTGTTTAAAAGGAATCCAATCTAAGATTATAAAAAAGAATCCACAAATCCTCGTTGATACCCAACTTGATCATATCTCCTCTATGGTAGTGGTGTGAAGGTTTGAGTTTTCGTTTCTTGATGGAGGCATAAATGGGGTTGTGAGCTCGGTTGTGGAATTTAAGAGCGGGAAGAGGAAGAGGTTCGTCTGAGGTTTCATCTTGTGGCTCCTCTTGAGGTTCCTCAGTACAAATTTGGGATTCCTTTCCCTTTCTCTTTCGAGTTATCAAAGATTTCAACATTTTAGACATGATAAACAACCCAAATAATAATCAACCAACACAATATCACATCCAACAATCACCACCAACACCAATGCAGTCAACCACCACCAAGCAACTACACCAATATCCAATACAATCACCAACTTTCAACTTTACCAAGTTCACACACAAAATTGATAGTAATGCTAAAAAAACAACAACAAGCAAATGTTAAGCATCAAAAATCACCAAACAACAACAATATAATCAATTTAATCATCAAAAATACCCAAAATAATACAACTACTATTCACAAGTATGGAGAAATCAAATTCACATGCAAATTAAATAAACAAGTTCAATAATGAGCAAAAATGATGATTATACCATACAAGGAGCAAGATTGACCACCCTACAAGCACCAATTCACCAAGAACATTAAAACCCCAAATTGGGCTTCAATGGAGAATGGAGCTTTAAGAAGAAGAAATGGTGGCTTGTAGTATGAAATTATAGTAATTTGAGATGAATTTAGTGGGAATTGAGTGATTTGTGAAGGAATTGTATGAGATTAAAGGGATTTTGGGAAGATTTAGGGTTAGGGTTTGAAGGTTTAGAGTGAGAAAGAGTAGAGGGTCGTGGCTTAGAATGTGCAAAATGAAAGAAAAAGAAAGAAAGAATAAAAACCCGAGCTGTCAGGCATGCGCGCTTGCGCGGCTACGCCGCATAGTCTTCCTGCCTCAATACTGCCTAATTGCCCTGTTCTTCTTGCACGTCCGCGCAGGTAAGAGTCGCACCCGCGCTCCCCTGCTTCCTTCACGCCTTCAATTAACTCTTCTTCCTTAGTTACTTGATGCATCACCCCTCAACTTAAAGCTCAAAATCATGCCATATTGTGCTCAAATTCTCACTTCAACCATTTTATAACCTAATCGATGCACCATGCTTGATAAATGAATCCAAATTGCATGAAAACCAACCTACAAAAAAAACACAAAAACAAGTAAAAAAAAAAGAAAATAGAAGAAAAGAAAAATGAAAAAGAGGAAAAGAGAAAGGTTAGAGGGTCGGGTTGCTTCCCAAAAAGTGCTAGTTTAAGGTCCCTTGCTTGACCCTTCCTCCAAGTCATGGAGGGTTAAAGGAAACCACCTTATCCAAAGTGGTGGAGAGGGTAAAATCATTGCCAAGCTTGGGAAAAATCACATCATGAGAATCATTATCTTGAATCACAAAAACCGGATCAATCTTGTTGTGCTTCAACTTCTCTTTCTTTTTATTGGGAACTCTCTTTCTCTTCCTTGATTCTTCTTCCTTGGAGTTAAGAACTCCACATCAACAACACTAGAGGAACCATTCTCTTCATCCTTCAAAGAAAGCTCAAACCATGAAGGCATTTCAAACTCATCCTCAATCTTTGAGGACTCTTTGACATCTTCACTAACGATCTTGCTTTCAACACTTTTAGGAATATCATCACAAGCTACAAGAAAGTCATTAGTAGAAGACACAAACATGCAAGCATTGTCATTCAAGGGAAGTGAATTAATGCACATGATTCCTTGCACGTAAGATAAAGACTCATGCATTGACTTGAGCTTAAAACTTGCCTTATCATTACCAACACACAAGGTAATAAGGCCACCTTTCATATCAATCAAGGCACCCGAAGTGGCTAAGAATGGTCTCCCTAAGAGGATAGAAATATTATCATCCTCTGCAATCTCAAGAATAATGAAATTAACAGGAATAGTAAACTCTCCTATCTTGAGGGGGACATCCTCAATCCTACCCTTGGGTAACTTAATGGAACGATCGGCCAATTGAAGGGTCATGTTGGTAGAAAGTAGCTCTCCTAGCTTAAGCTTCTTGAAAACGGAGTATGACATGATGCTAACACTAGCACCTAGATCACAAAGAGCATTTTGGAACAATTTGCCATTGATATTGCAAGGGATGGAAAAATTCCCCGGATCTTTCATCTTTAAGGGATGGTCGTGTGGATGAGAGAACTACAACACTCCCCAACACTCACCGAGTCAACCACATTGCATTCTCTCTTGCCACTCAAAATATCCCTAAGAAATTTGGAATAATTAGGCATTTGTTGTAAGGCATCGGTCAATGGAATAGAAAGATGAATCTCCTCAAGCATATCAATGAATCTTCCAAATTGATCATCAATTTTGTTCCTCAAAAAATTTTGGGGGTAAAGAAATTTGGGTTTGACAACCTCACCTTGCACACTTTGTTTCTTCTTGGCTCTCTCATTAGAGCTCTCACTCCTCATGCTAAAATCATTATGCTTATCATCATCAAATTCATCACTCACCTTCTCCTTCTCTTGAATCCTCTTAGAAACACTCTCCTCTAAAACCTTGCCACTCCTTATGGTGATAGAATAAACCGGTTTCTTAGAGTCAAGAACTTGGGAAGGTAGAGAAGAAGGGCTTGCATTTTCTTTAAAAGTGTTAGCCAATTGAGTGATTTAGTTCTCTAGCATTTTACAATGGGTAACCATCTCATTAAACTTCTTATCACTCACATTCATGTAAGTGGTGAGCAATTTTGTTTGATTCTTACAATATCCTCAAGATTGGACCTAGATGTAGAAGAAGGTGCATAGGAATTATCATTTTGGAATTGAGTCTTTGGAACAAATCCGGGAGGTCCTCTTTGATTGTTGTTTTGAAAATAGTCTCAACCTTGATTGTTCCAATTACCCCTTCCTTGGTTATTGTTTTGATTCCCATAACCTTGGTTTTGGTTATTTTGGCCACTATAACCACCTTGGTTGTTGTTACCACGGAAACCTTGGTTTCTATAACCCCCTTGGTTATAGTGATAATTCCTATTACCTTGGTTCCCTTGATTATCAAAACGAGGTCTGTGATTATTAGACACAAAATTCACTTGCTCATTTTCACATGCATCAAAGTCATTGCATGCATCATTGAAAGCATTAGGGCATAAATATGAATCATGGTCGTAAGTCCCACACACATCACAAAACAAACATCCATTAGGCATGTTGCATTGTTAGAAGAAGACGGAGGAGTAGGTTTAGAAGATGTACCTCTCCCCTTAATTTGGGAGGGAATAATAGGTTCTTGTGAAGAAGCACTCTCCAACTTGGCTTTGATGGAAGTCATCTCTTTCCCTAGATTTGAGATTTATGATGACAAATTGTTGATGGCGTTTAGATGATCAACAGAATAAACTGTGGAGCTACTCTTGCTTGTGGACTCTCTTTCACCATCTTGGCAGTCCATAGAGTGTCTCACCACATCTTCAATGATGTCAACCACCTCTTCTTCTGTTCGATTCATGATAGGGCCTTCGGCACTCGCATCGAGGCATGACTTGCCTTGAGGACTCAAATCTCCATAGAAAATTTGAATGACTTGATAAGTTGGAATTCCATGACGAGGGAACTCTCTTTGGTACTCCTTGTACCTCTCCTAAGCCTCATTAAGGCTCTCACTAGGCTTTTGCTTGAATCTTTGAATAAGAGTTCTAGATTCCGCCGTCTTCTTTTGAGAGTAAAACCTAAACAAGAACTCCTTAGTGACCTCATCCCATGTTCTCAATGAATTTGGCTTCACCTCCATATCCAACCAGACCAAAGCTCTTCCTATGAGGGAAAAGGGAAAAAGCTTCAATCGGATGAATTCTTTATTCACACCATTGACTTTTATCATGTTATAATACTTCTCAAATTCCTTGAGATGATTTAGAGGGCTTTCATGTTTAGATCCACTAAATTACCTTCTCTTAATCAATGTGATCATGGCCGGACGAATCTCAAAGTCATTAGCGGGAGTTGTAGGTGGTGCAATGCCACTTTCAAATCTATAAGCTCTAGGAATACCCAACTCTTTCACAGAAATTCTTGGATTTTCACCCATATTTTCTTGAACAAGTTGTTATTGCACCTTTTCTCTTGGAGGACTAGAACTCAAGGAACGTCTAGCAACTCTTCTTTTAGAAATTGTCCTCTCTATCTCCGGATCAAAAGGCACAAGAGAACGACCAAGTGCACTATGCATGCAAACTCAATCAAACAATTAGTAGCACGGCTACAAGTGTAGCCTAAAAGGGAAAAATCTTTTTGTGCTTTTCAAATAAAATGAAGTAGACTCAACAAACTATACCTAACAAGCCACGCCATTTCCCTGCAACGGCGCCATTTGACGTAGGGTTATTTGAACACGTCGTTAAATGCTCAAAACTCTTAGTCAACAATATTTATAAACACTCAACCACCATAAGCATGAGCATAAAGGTAAGTCAAGGGTCAATCCACGAGGAATGGGAGTTGAAACTATGAACTATAGTCAAGCTACTTTGAAACTTAGGTAAGGGTGTAGTTATGTGAGCTATACTACCAAACAAGATAGGATCACTATATTAAAAGCAATATCACAAGCACTAGGGATAAGGATCCACATACAATCATGATAGAAATGCTAATCGGGGGAAATTAAATCAACTAAACATTGCAAGGACTAATAGTAATCGCAATCGAAAGAATTCAAAAGGTTATCTCCTAGAAGTCAAGCTAGGTTTCCTCTACGAATGACAAATTAAAGAGAATCACAATAAAAAAATCAATCAATAAATGTAATCCCTAAATCAAGTGGTCATGTCATTAGGAACTATAATGCAATCTAGTTTGGATATCTAGGTTAGCTACTCCTATCAAGCCAAACACATGGACAATTATATCAATCAATTTAATTAAAACATTCAATCAATCAATATACCCTAATTAGCAATCATCCATCATTCATGCATGCTTCACCATCACCCTAGCAAAGAATCTACTCACAAAGCATAATGGATTGAAGGAAGAAAACTAGGCTAATCATCATCAACATCATCATAATTTGCAATTGAAATCAATACAAAATCAATCAAACTAATCAAAATCAATCAATAAAAGTAACTTGGAATTGCAACAACTAACAAAATCAAAATGCAAAGAAATTGAACTAAGAAGTAGAACAATCTTATATACTTGATTGATCAAAGGAAATTGTGCCTGAATTCAATGAAAATGAAGACCAAAATTGTAATCAACATATTCTCTCTCAAGTTTCTCTCTCTAAAAGTTGCTAAAATCTAGTACATAAAATGCTTAGTTCATGTCTAAAATGAAAATAAGAGGAAAAAGCTATTTATAGTATAACTAACTAGAAGGAAATACGGTAGAAGTCCAAAAATAGACCCAGTTGGGCATGCCCTCTCACGAGCATGCACGCCCGCGAAGTTCTTGGTACGAAACAGAGATCCCAAGTGGCGCACCTGTGAAGAAGAATTGCGTGCCTGCGTAATTGCCTTGCGCGCCCGCGTAACTGGAGCAGGGGCTTTCCTTCGGTGTGAGCTTCATGCGGATGGTTCGCTTCTCGTGATCAACACTAGGTATGGCAGTCCCAAAAAGAGGTTTACCGTGGGATCAACACCACGATTTTATGCAAGCGCAGCATGAGAGCGCAAACACCAAGTCTTGGAGCTAGTCATTCCTTGCCTTGTGAGCTATGTATGAGCTTCCACCTTGCACTTTGAGCCTCTTCCAACTCGAAAAATCATCGTGATGGGTCTCAAGCTTCACCTCATTCCTACAAATCAAGAAAGAAGAGCAAATAAAGGAGAAAACACAATAAAATCTACAAATATAGGAGTAAACACGAAATAAGCAAAGAAACACAAACTAAGGAACAAAAGATTAAAACTAAGGAAAAAGAGGGAAAGAAAGCTATAAAAAGAAACCAAAAACATCCTAAAATACTACTATTTGAGTGCCATAAATGACACTCATTTGTAGACATGGACTGTATGCTTAGAACAAGCAAAGAAGGTGAATAGGATCATACAACGATATGGTGTTAGGTCGAACAAGGAGACAATTTCTTTGGCCGAAGCTGCAAAAGTCCTTTGTCCACTTGATAATAATGGAGAACTAATAAAGCTTGAGTTGGAGGAGGACGAGGAGGATTTTATGACAGCGTTTTTGTTACTAGCACTTGGGAAAGTGATTTGTACCACCACTAATTCATCTAACCTGGTTGTCTTTTTGGTGCCTTCTATAACTGTCGCGTGTGAAGCAGCTAACTATGATTGGTGTACATTTACAATGGCTTAGCTGAAGGATACCGCAACACGATTTAAAAGGAGGTTTGACAAATATGGGTTCAAATCAGGATGTGGTGGTGGTATTGTGTTTGTTCTTGTAATTCTTCTACCTTGTCTATCACTGTGTTCTTAGTTTGTCAGTTAACTCACTCATTCTACCTAATTTAATAGTTTAATTTCTAATGTTTGCAGATATTTTACCTAGATCATTTGGAACGCATACCTGCGAAGTGGGGTGTGGATCCAAGGCTAAAGGTGTGGGATACAGAGGAGGTGAAAGCTACTATTGCGGACGATAGGTTGTCCAAAGATGAAGATGAATACGGCCGGCTTTTGGTAAAAGAAGAAAAAAATAATTGAGAAATATATAATGGTTATACTATTTTGCTTTCATAAATTAAAGGATTTGTTTTTGTTTTATGTAGCCCATTGATATTGCATATGGTGAGCCTCGTCCTCTCGTTTCAAGGGAGGGAGGTGAAGTTAACACAACAGTTGACAACTCTCTAGTTCGTAGTGTTGTGGAGCAGGCTTATCATGAACTATTGAGGTTTATTGGAATATGTTTGATTTCAGCAATGACTTGTGATTGTTGACTTGTATGAAATTAGCTAAAATGAGGACCAATTTGTCACCGACCCTTTGCTATCTATTTATGGACCAATTGTTGAATTGCGATAATTGATCGTATTTAACCAAAGATCTTATTCTTATTGATCTTATGTTGGTGTGTGTTAGATGTTAGATCAGGAAATGCTGGGCTGTTGAAAATATATTTTTGATAATGTATTCTACATTTGGTATTATAGGTTGTTACACAGCTAACCCCCAGGCTGGTATCCCTTGTTGAGGGAATTGTAGGGAAAGCCATGTGTACTAGGTCACAGGTGACTGATGTGGGAGGAAAAACACCGCGTAACGACGATCACAGCATTGGTAAATGTTCGAAGAAGGTGACCGAGGACACACCAGAGAACATATCATATAAAGTGTGTGAAGAAAATCTACAGCAAAATGTAAGTTAAGAAAAAGCTAAAGTCCACAATGAATCTGGTGTCGATGGCTTGAATGGTGATATGGGTGTGGGGAATGAACAACCTAACCATTCTGGAAGGTTTAGTCAATTACGTCCGAGGATGGAAGGACCAAAAGGATGAAAATGAGTAAGTGAGAAAATTGAACAATAGTTTCAAATATAAGTTCAGGTGATTAATTGAGTGTGTCTTACGTGTTGATAACTAAAGCAATTAAAACAAGCATAAACATAATCAAGCAATAATTAAAAGAAGAGAGAGAGAAGTTATACCCTCGATGCATGCTTTGCTCGCAAATCGAGCTCTTACTTCGAAAGCTCTAGCCTCGCAAGTGCGACGGCCTCCAACGGAGTCCACCCTCGAGACCCGACCCGAACGGCCCCTACCCCGAAGGTTAGTCGGGGCTAGACCAAGAAAGACTAGAGTATTACGAACTTAGAGGTTTTCTCACCTTAAGGGAGATGCCTCATTGAGTTCAACTCAAGTGGTTTTTCCCAAAACCCAAACTTGGGTATTTATAAGGAAAGGAGACTTGAATCTCCCTTCTCCCATCCATGTGGGAGAATTGCATTTTCCTACTAATTTATTTTAATCAAAAATAAATTAATAAACAATGCAATCAACAATCAACAAGTGGCACATGGAGGATGATTGGTTAGGTAAGGACCATTTCCAAGGGGGGGACCATAGCCTTGCTCCTCAAGACAATGCTCCAAGCCTTGGTCCCCACTAGCCCAAAACCGGACATCCCATGTGGCTGGCTGGCAGCCTGCCTTAGCTGCCAAGGCTGCCCAGTTGGCGCCTAGCACCAAGGTTGGGCTTGCTGGCCAGCCAGCCTACGCACACACGCAGCAGGCACACCATGCATGCTGGGTGCTGGTGCCTGGTACTGCTTGCTAGGCGCTGGTGCCTAGCCTTGCTTGCTAGGTGCTGGTGCGTGACCTTGCTTGCTAGGTGCTGGTGCCTGGCCTTGCTCGGTAGGCGCTGGTGCCTGGCATTGCTCACCTGTCATACACGCACATAGCGCTAGTACACATAGTGACGTGCTGCTACGCTAGCAAGCACGCACAGCACGTTGCAACGGCTGATGCTGCTTGGCTAGCACGCACGCATGCACAAGCACGCATAGCGTTGCTAGGCGAGGGCCAACACTTGCGTGCTGCAGCTGGCCTTGCGATGCTACGCTAGTGCTGCTATGTGCGAGGCGCTAGCATGCTAGCACGCCTAGCGCGCCAGCGATGCTAGCCATGCCATACCAGCTAGCTAGCCAGCACTGCTAGCATTCGATGCGTACTTCGACAAATTGATTATTTTTTTTTAAGAAATTGAGTAAGTTTATTCACTAAAAGTGTGACTGATTCAAAATCGAGTATATTTTCAAATCTTGAGGAATGGTTTTGATGAATAACTCTAACATATAGATAAACAACCCCAAACCATATTGTAGAGTCCATTGTTTTTAATATTAATAGGTCACAGTACCAACCTTAACATAACGAAAACAAGAATACAAACATACTTGCTATATATGCTTACTATTATCTCATATAACATACTAATACAACTTAAAGACACTAGGCGAAAAAGGCAAATAGGCACCGGTTCAAACCCCCTCTTTGGCACCGGTTTTGAACCGTTGGATATTTGAGGGATACCAAATCTCTGAAGATTTGGCATCGGTTCAAAACCAGTGGCAATTAAGAGCATTAGCACCGATTAACCGGTGCTAAATACAAGCTTTGGCACCAGTTAACTGATGCCAAAAGTAAGTACCGCACTGTTTTTTTTTTAATTTTAACTACAATTGGCACCGGTTCCGGTGCCAATTATGCCTTCAAAAAATAATAAAAAAAAATCGCAATTTCTTCACTGAAAAATTCAGCATATAATGAAACAAAACACCAAAAATCAAACTTCCCTAAAAAAAACACCAAAATCATAATATACAATCACATATAAATATATATTCATCAAATAAATTGTTATTTTACAATTTATTAAAAAAAAAATAGAAAAATCGCTGAATTTTTAATTTTACAATTTACAATCACTACTGTTGTTATTTACAATTTACAATCATTAAAGTTGTAATTTTAAACCCAGAAACTTCGAACTTCAAACTCAACAAAATCACGAACTTCAAACTAAAAATTAAAACAATAAAATCGGATAACAATGCTACTAACAACATAAAAAATCAACCCAAAACAAGATAAATCACTCAAATTCAACCCAAAAAAAACCACCACAAAATCGAACAAGGCACTAAAATTCAACCCAGATAAATTCAACCAAAAAAACAAAAGATAAATAGAACAAATAAACCCCAAAAAAATCGAGAATCAATCGAACAAATAAACCCAAAAAATTTTGAACACAGATCGATCAAATAAACCCCATTAAAAACGAAACGATTTCGCACAAATACACCCACAAAGAAACCAGAAATTACCCAGAACCAAGAAACCAAAACGCAAAGCTAAAGAACCGAGAAACCCTAACCTCAAATTTCTGATTTTAGGCGACAGCGATGTTTGTTGTGGTTGACGGCGGCGACTTGGTTGTTGTGCTTAGTTGTTGTTGACAAGAGGATAAAGAACGAGAGATCGATCAAAGAAGCAAAGAGAGATCAGAGATGAACGAAAGATAAGAGAGAAGAATAGAGATGAGAGGGATCAAAGAAGAAGAACGAGAATCAGAGAAGAGATGAAAGAGAAGAACGACAGAGAAGAAGAACAAAGATGAGAGAGAATAATAGATCGAGATGAGAGATAAGGAGAGAGAGAAGGAGAGCATGCATTTCAGAGAGAGAGGGGGTTATTATATATGGGTGTATAAGATTAGGGGCACCGGTTACCGGTGCCTATTCCTTTTTTTTTGTTTTTCATTTTCTAAAACAAAACGCACCGGTTAATCGGTGCCATTATATTTTTGCCCACCGGTTTTCAAGATCTGGTGCTATATTGTCGATGCTAATTTGTGATTTTCTACTAGTGAGAAAACCTAACGATCATGGTTATGAGTACCTTATTGTCTCTCAAGAACCTACAATTCATCAATGTAATTAGTGTTCCACCTATCCGCCGACGAGTAAGCTGTTTTCTTTTCGTACAATTGCTTTGTTACCCTAACTTTTGAACATAATCAGACGAGTAGTCACTATACTCCAACGGGTAAGCAGTAACTAGATTCAAATTAACCATCTCGTCCCACCCATGTTTAGCAAGCATCTTGCTTCTGAAATACATCCTTTGCTCGGGATCATTGGCTATCATCTCTATTGGGTCTTCATGAGAAAAATTGAGCCAATTGCAAGATATCTCGTACTTGTCTTTTTCTGTAACAATGCACTTCCGACCTAGCAGAACTAACCCCCATTTCTCATTGTTGGGGCAATGGTATTTCAGGGCATCGTCCGCCATGTTATACCACTCCTTAAGGTGGTCAAATAATCAAAGAATCGCTTCAAATACATATAATAATAAGGGTAGTTGTAACATTCATTGATAGTTTTCCTTAATGCAATCAAGTTAAAACTAACACAAATTTTAGCAACATCCAACAAATACCAAATGAAACAATAAGCCTCTTTACAAAAGTGTCTTGGCTTCCCGATACTAAACATTGTCAAGAAAGGGTAGCCGGGTGAAAGTCAATACCTTTGACGGGATTCATTAACCCACCTCTTGCAATAGTTGCTAGTTGATGGCTCATCATCAAACGTTTGCTACGTATTGGCATGTAGTGATCTCAAATGACATTGTTGAGATCGTGGAGACCATTCCTCTTCATCCTCCTTCCAAATCGCACAAAGCCTCTTTCTCTTCTTCTCCGCTCGGCTGTTAGCTACACAAAAAAAGGTTAAATAAAAACCAATTAAGTATAACCATTACAAATTTAAATTATTATGCAAGAAGAAGACATTTTCACCTTTGTTGCCCATTGCTCCTTAGCTGAAAATGAAAGAATTGTCACTGAACAATGTTTTTCAACCACTGGCTATATAAATAAGCAAGCTATCTCATATAGTTATTTTATAAATGCACTATAACCATCCCATGTATTTTTAAATTACAACAAATTTGTCATAGAAGTTAAGAAATGAGCGTGGAGTGGAACACTTCCAATTTAATGTAACCTTCAGCCAAAAACCAAATGCAGCTAGATTAGGGCTCCTTGAGCCAAACACTTCCGTCTAAGTAATATTTTTTCCTAGGTCAGCTGTCCTTTCATGCAACTTGAAAAACCAGTTACATCTTAAATGATTCCATATATCTCTTTTGTTATTTCAATCTGATATTGAAAATACTTTACTCTTGCTACGAATGTACTATCCAGCTTTTAAGGGATTTAAAATCAAGTCTCTAAATGACATTTTTTCCCTATTAATAAATATTTTATTGAACTAAAAAATAAAGAATTCTACTTTTTATAACTACTTATGAGAAACTAAAATAGTCTTTCTCTGTAAAGTTCTTATGAAATGAATCCAAAATCTCCTTAGTTTGTCTTTATTATACTTTTTATCCCTTTTTTTTTTTTTTTTTTTTTTTTGTCTTGTCCCATCCTAGAAGTTGTGTGTTTGTAGTACGTTTTATTTGTTCAGTTCAACAAAACATTATGTCAGTAGGTTCTTCAAGGCAAAAGATATTTTCAGATCTTCTGGGTTTTTTTTTTCAATTCCAATGTACTTTTAAACTTTTGTTGGAAGAGGTAGTTCGAAGGCCAAGACCATAATTTAGATTCATCTTCCCATACTTTCTACCTCTTCACCTTCCTATTTTTATCTTCCAAAAAAAAAAACATATCTTCCAAAAAAAATGTCAGCCTGCCGTGAATTAAGTCCACCACCACCAAGACACCTTTTTTAGTGTCGGGGGGTTACTCATGCAACCACACCAAGCCGAACCTGTGTTTTACTTTTGTCCCTTCATTGCCACTTTAATTAGAACCTGAGATTAATTTCAATAACACTCCTTATTACGCCAACCCTATGGACTACTTCTACACGTGTGACCCTATACCGGTGAAAGAGCTTTGTGACCACCTAATTGAGTCCCTTGATTACCGCACAACCATCTTCATCCGCAAGAGTGTCATGGAGACGGGTGATAATGAATGTTGTCTGGCTTACTACCTGCTACTCTCTGGTTTGGAAGGCTACCAACGCAAAGGGGTGGGTGCCTTTGTAAAGTGGCTATGTGAAAACGATTGAGGAGATCCCACGATATCTTGTACCAATGTTCAACCGGAATCCATATCTCAGAACAGATTTGATGCCCATGTATAACCTCCTACTTGAAGAAAGACACCTCTTTTTTTTCTCACAAGAGTGCAAATATCCATGTCATGGAGGTCCATGATATTATCAAGATGGTGCACATCAACTTATTTGCTTGTATTACTCAAAAGAGTAAAATACGGTACCATCGTGTGTCCATCAGTGTTGATCAAAACAATGTCCTCCCCCAAACTCCAAATTTCCCAATTAGAACCACTTTCATAGTTTGGAATGCCCTGAGTGTTCATCGACTATCTTCTTAGAGACATTTCATAAGCTATTCAACACTTTCTCCCCTGATTTTGTCATAATTACCGAGGCTCGGGCTGACAATACGATGATGAGTAGATTCATTAAAAGCCTCAATGGAATTTACCATGTCGATGCTTTTGGAATCTACAACACCTACATCGGTGTTCTTTTGATTTGGGCATAAAATGACGTCTACCCGTGGGTTAATCAGAGGGGAATGCATGGTTACGGTCACCAATTGGGGGTTGCTATTGAGGTATACATAATTATTTCCTCCTAATATGCAATTAGATGTGTAAGACCATTATACCTCGTGCTTCTTTTATGATATATACTATAAAATCAGGAACAAATTACATGTGCAAAAATTAAAACTATTATAACTGGAAATGCTATTTGGTAATCTTCATATTGGAGCCATACCCAAAAAATTAGTTGTCATAAATTCTAATTAGTAACGCAAAACTATTAGAAGTGGAGCCATACCCAAAAAATTAGTTGTTATAAATTCTAATTACTAACTCAAAACTATTAGAAGTTATAATTACAAATTTAATTCATAATTATCGTATTGGTGCTACATATGAAAAAAAAAAAAATAACCGTAATAATTACTATGCCTTTTTTCCAATTAAATTGGTAGTTGGTGTTGGTTATCGTCTAATTGGTACGTACTATATATGATATATACTTATGATCCCACAGGCTGGAGCTAAAAACCGTACACCACCATAGTACCTCTCCCCAAGCTTGACTTGGTATTCTGACCAAGGGCTTGACCGAGATTGGTCAAGTCATGATTGGAATGAGGACACCTCCGACGAGACCTAAATCGTAGTGTGGAAGTGGTGAACTCCTTTTTCCAACCGGATTTGTATTCTATACGGTGTATTATTTGTTAATGTCCGGACTGTGGTTGTTGTTTGCTAATCCTCCTTTATTCCCTAAAGCTTTGTGCTCTTATGCTACTTTAATTAGATTGGCTAATTCTGAACTTTAGTACTATGTATTATGGAGTATTTGATGTAGTATGAACTCTATTATGTAGTATTTCATTAGTATTATTATTATTGAGTTGTTGTTATTTGTTATTGTTTGGTAATCCTAAACTAACATATGCTACTCTATTTTATACCCCATTGGTTTTGCTAAAAATAAATATTAAATAGAGGGATTTCTGTTTAATAGCATCATATAACACTGTTGGGTTTCGTAGAGTCCGACTCTACGCGAAAGAGAAACCCGCCCAAGACCCGCACACTAATTCAAGCGACTAAGCATGCAATCACTAATTAAACAACAATTAAGAGAGAGAAAGAACAGACATTTTTACCCTTGGCTCGTGCTTCGATCGAATCCCGAGCTCTTACTTCAAAACTCGAACCCCGCAAATGCGAAGGTCTCCGACGGCTCATAGCCACGAACCCGACCCGAACGATCCAAGTCCCGAAGATTAGTCGAGACCCGACCAATAAAAACTAGAGTTTTACGAACTTAAGGTTTTCTCACTTTTCTAAGGAAATGCCTTTTTAGTTCCACTCAAGTGTTCTTCCCAAATCCCAAAACCTTGGTATTTATAGGGAAATGAACCTTGAATTCCCACTCTCAATCAATGTGGGAGATTTGCAATTTTCCCATTTTATTTTAATTCAAATAAAAATAAAATTGCAATTCAATTAATAAGTTACAAGTGACACAAGCATGAGAGATTAGGTGAGGACCATTTCCAAGGGGGGGACCATAGCCTTGCTCCCCAAGGCAAAGCTCACACCCTTGGTCCCCACAAGCAAACCGCCTCTCCCATCCAAGTGGCTGGCTGGCAGCCTACCTTGGCTGCCAGCTGGCACCTAGTACCAAGGCTGGGCAGCCTGGCCAGCCAACCAGCACACACGCACATCCAGCCGCAAGCATACGCAGCCAGCCAGTGCATGTGTGCTGCTAGTGAGCCACGCATGCTGGGCGCTGTTGCTGGGCAAGGCATTGCGAGCTGCTTGGTGCGTCAATGCTGGGTGCTGCTATGCGAAGCACACGCATAGCACAACACGCTGCTGACTGGTGCGTGGTGCTGTGCGATGCTATGCGAGGCACACGCACACACACACGCATAGCCCAGCACGCTGCTGGCTGGTGCGTGGTGCTGTGCGATGCTATGCTAGCATGCTAAAAAGGCCTAGCCTTGCGATGCTTGCTTGGCTAGCTGTGCGCCAGCGCCTAGCATGCTAGCAAGGCCTAGCCTTGCGATGGCTGGGCGCATGGCATGCTAGCACACACGGAAGGTTGCGATGCTTGCGGTGGCTAGCTAGCATGCATGGGCCTAGCACGCCTAGCATGCTAGGCTTGCGACTAGCATTGCGATGGGTCTTGCCTAGCCTAGCACTCACATGGCTAGGCCAATGCGAGCTTACGGCTGGGCTCGAACTTGTAACTTGATTGATTTCACGTCTCGTCGAATTCCAAATTCGACTCGACTTGCGACGCTCGGTCTCGACGCTCTAAGCTCGATATCCGATGTCTTTGTTTGTAAAACTCTGACGACTCATCAAATCCTTCAGATTGATTCGTCGTCTCGGATCGGTTGTTCGATTGGGTTTGACCCGAAGGGTTCAGTCAAGATTAAGCTGTAATATTAATTGTCCATTAATATTACTAATCGGAAGCGGCCTCCACCTAGGCATTCCGATCACTTGACCTTACTGAAGAATTATCTTTCTAATAATTCTGAACCCTCTATCGAAATAATGCACTTGTTGGAAGGACACCATTCCTTTCAAATACACTACTACTCAATACCATATTTCATAAATTGATAACGATGATCAAAGCATTACAAGTTTTTCTTAAAGATACAAGTAGCTTTGAAAATTATTTCGATAATTTTCAATCCTTAAGATACAAGAAATACATAATAACACCAACACTAAAAATAATCTTGATACATCTTCCAACTAGTTATCTTTGCCAACCTTCGCCATATAAAACTGACATCTGCCCTGTTGGGTGCTCGGATAAGGTCTTCGTCTCTAGCCCACTGCTAAAAGTTGCAGGATCTACGCCGGTAGTATGGCCTTCTCGGGTTGGCTTCCGAAAGAAAATTCCGAAACTACGTTATGGTGTTGCTTCCACAATTGCACCTCTTACCAGCCACCTATATTATTTCACTGCCGGAGTTATTGAAATGGCTACCCTTTGCATTGACGAACCTTGTGTTTGAAGTAGTAGACATTTTTATTTGTTAAATAAAAATTATAAATATCGTATTAAGGTGTATATAGCATGATATTAGCCCCCCATGTACTTATAATGACATTTAGGCGGTAAAAACTTGGTCTAAAATTTCACTTTCCCGCTACATGTGTGCTATTCAAGCCCATGGAATAAGATGGGCCTACAACCGTAACTTTAAGTCTCTTGGTTAAACACAGTTATTTAAATCTATCCTCTAGTGCTGCTAAAAGAGGTTTGAATGCTATCCATTTGAAAAACAAATTTTCACAACAGACTTCATCTGACCTCAATTCGAAAAACTAGTTACACAGTAAAACCCTTCTATGGTACCTTTTGCAATGTCGAAGCACACTCTAAAAAAGAACCATGTGTAGGGAATTTTTCAAAATTTATCATTGAACCCTGCTGTGGGTCATGCTTTTAGGCATGCCAGAGTTCCAAAGAAAAGAAACTAGAAATAAAAGAGTAGCCAACAAGTTTTTGGAACTTGTAAACCGTTCACGGGTGTGAAGGTTACACCCCATTCACGATCACAGAGATCGCTAACTCCATAGTGGTCCGAAACCATGACTAGATGTTCGGGGATGATGGTACGAATCTAACCTAAAAGAGATTGAACCCACCCTAACTAGGCCTCGACTTGATTCTTATAATTTTCATGTGCACATTTCGATTAACATACATACATCAAGTTAATCTTAAACCTGTTTAATCTACATTGGTTGATTATTAATGCACATTTAAATCTATTATTGGTGATCACTTGAATCAAAATCATATTCAGCCTAAACCAAATTATTAATTATCTTATTAGGCATGATTTCAAGTACAAATTCCCTTTAATCCTTCAAAAAGGGGCATGATCAAACAATAAAAAAAAATTATGAATAATCAAGCAACATATGATTAATACAACAATCATGATAAAAGCATCATCAAAACATCGTTAATAGTAAAATCCTAGGCATGATACTAAACAGATTATTAAAAAATCCTAGCATGTCACTAATAAACAAATCAAAGCATTATCCTAAACATGATACTAGAAATCATAAAAAAAATCCTAAGCATGATACTAAGAATTAGCATAACACTGTAAACATGATTTCTACTCCAAAATAAAAAGAATAATAATAAAGGTGATTGAATTACTCACTTTGATGCCTTGAATTTCTTGCTATTAAAACAATACACAATATAGTAAACTTCAAGAAATTTAAATCAATAAAGTAAATAATCAAATATGACTTGAAATATAGATTTGGGACCAAACCCTCACAACTATCAACCTTTCACATCGAGGTCGAAGGCAACGTCGAGTATGGTTTAGAGGTCGAAGGCAACGTCGAGATTTGGGAAGAATTGTGACTGATTTGGGAGAATGTCAAGGATGTGTTTAGGCTAAGAACATGAATATTTGATAAAGATTGATGATGATTGTAGCTAGGTGGTAATACCTTATGATTGATGGTTCTAGCTGATTTGAAAATATGGCTTCGAGCTCTTTTGTGCTTTATCTTTTCGAAAAGGATAGCTTAAAATCTTCTTGAGGATTCTAGAAGATCCTAAGAAATCCTAATTGATTTAGGATTAGAAAATAAGGCATTTGGACCTAGGCTCAGTTTGGGCTTGGTTTAGTATTTTTGCCATAACTTGTTCGTTTTAAGTCAAATTTGGGCTTATAATATATCATTGGAAAGCTCTCTTCAAACCGCATCCAACTAAACACTAATTCTACCAGTATTATGGAACAAAATAATTTGGTTTAGATGTTTTTATGACATGGACACGAAATGAATGATTTTGAGAACACGAAACGAATGATTTTGGATTTAAAGACACGAAATAAGTGATTTTGGGCTAAAACATTTTAGGTAAAGTTAGAAATATGGTCAAGGTTAAGAAAACTTCATGAGACTCTCCAACTCTTTACCAAACTCGTTAATCAAAGACGTGAGAGGTATTTATCACCGGGTTTGGTTTTTTGGGGAGACACAATCAGGTGTCTACAGAAGCCTCCACTTTGACTGAGTTTGGAGAAACATAAGTTTCGAAAACAAAAGTCAAAGTAGATCGATAGGGACGGAGAATGATTCAGGACGTTCTACTATCCCAAACCATCTTTTTTAACGCTAATACCTGCAGAAAGCGACAATTCTACAAACAAAGGAGTTAAGTGGAAATAAACGCGTATCTGGGCTTGCCAAACACACGTCTCCGGGCGACATCAAATCAAAGTTTTTTTTGTTTGATAACCTCCACATTCTCAGAGAGCGCTATCGAAGACCGCTACGCTTCGAGCAATCCTCTCAAATTAGGGGTGACAACCTCCACATTCTCAAGGAGTGCTGTCGAAGACCGCTACGCTTTGAGCCTTCTTCAAAATTAGGTGACAACCTCCACATTCTTAGGGAGCGTTGTCGATGTCCACTCGTCTCTAAATAAAAAAGCTTTGAAAGAATTGTCCACGCGTCTCTGAATAAGAGCTTACTCAAGGAATGTTCACTTGTCTCTGAACAAGAGCTTTGGAAGGGTGTTCACGTGTCTTTGAACAAAAAAGCTTTTGGAAAGGTGAGAGTGTTCGATTGGCTACGAACAGGAGCTTCAAAGAATCGGTGACGGATGGTGAAATTTGTTTGATTGACTCCGAACAGAAGTTTCGATGATTTGATGAAATTGCTTGATTGACTTCGAACAAAAGCTTCGATGAATTGTTGTATCTTGTAAAATCAAATATTAAAAAAGGACTTTGCTAGTGGTTTTCTTGGGGTAGACTTGGTGTACTTGACTCATTGTGTGACTTAATGTGCTCAAATCGACTCAATGTGTTGTGACTCAATTACATGACTGTGTGTGCAGACTCAACTCGATGTGATGTGACTTGATGCATTGTGTTGTGATTGTGCTCGTGCAACTCGAAAATGCAGAAAAGGAAAAATTTTCCGCCATATTTGTGGAGGGTACTGACTTTCTCCCGAAAAGAGAGACGTGAAAAAAGATGAAGTGTAGGGGGAAAACCGAAGTTTTTGAACTTCCTTAAAAGGAAAAAGATGAAGAGAATGAATCAGGTATTGATGTATGTTGAATGAGCTTAATCAAGGGTATACATTAATTGTTGTATCTCATGGTTCTAGGATTGATGATCCTAGATTATCTTAATTAATGATTCGATGATGAAAGTATTTGGGTAACTTAGGCACAGAGGCTAAGTACCTCATACTTTGTGATGCAATGATAATGAGTGATTCTAAGATGACAAGGCATGTTGCAAAGTTGTATCAAGATTTCATGACAAAAGGTTCCTAAGGGAAGGATTATTTGGCTATGTATGTGTGACGTGTGTGAGAGTGACACTAAGGTTAGGCTGCGAAGTCTAAGGGTGTGGAAAAATATTTCGAGAAGAGTCAAATGATGGTGACTTTTAGGCTGGGTAGGCTAATGAAGTAGGGATCAAGCCCCCAAGTCTAGCTCTAAATGGATAGGGATTAGCATTGGAGATCCCTTAATATGATCATGCATGAATATGAATGAACGTGATGAATAATTATTACGGCCGCACCCCAATATGAGGTTGCCTACGTATCCACTAGGAATCAGGCCGAATGTAGCTCGAGTCGAACCTCGCACAAGTGTGTGTATACCTCAAGGAGGTCTTTCAAGGGTTGTAACGGGGTTAGGCTAAAGGTTAAAGAAGAAGGAATAAAGGCTCAAGACCCATGAGCCCCTAAGGTGTGCAACCTTGCATTTGAATCTTGGTATTTGCATGCTCGAGGTTTCTCACTTTTGAATTTATTTTTTCTGTTTTTTTTTTTTTTTGCATTTGAGATTTGTTTCTAAATCTTCTTTTGGATAAATGCAAGCAATCTCGATCATGCAGCATATCACTCACTTGGCATTCATGTTTCTCAGGCATGGTACCGAGCATTCGATAAGAGAAGCAATCTGAGACGTGTTCATAACAAAGACATTGGAACACTTGCCCTTTTGCATACTTTTATTGCTTTTTTTAACTTTCGGGAAAATCACTCAAGCTTTTGCTTTGACTTTGAAGATTGCATAAGTTGCGCACCATCTCATCCCAAGGTTAGGTAGATGTGGGTTGAAAAAAGATTAATCGTTGGACGAGGCTCAATGTGGTTTATCAAGAAAGGATTGTATATTTGAAAGGGTGAAGGTAATACGATGTGGCTACATTTACAGCAATACTAACTTACTTTAAAACCCTTAAAATTCAATTAAACAACACTTTAAAACCTTCCCTTTTATTAGAATTAAAGGCTTATATGTAGTTCTTTAAGTTTCCTACATAAATACCTTGAAATACATACTTATTCATGAAATTACAACTAGTTTAGAGCTTTATAAAAATCTGAAAATTTATTTTACACTTGAAATTTGAAATTTTTATCACTACAAACATTATATAGAAGGTTTGTATGCTTTAAACCCAAAATCTCCTCAATTCAATGTAATTAAAGACTCCAAAAACACTAACCAAAAATCTGAAAATTTATTCTTGCAATTAAACTTTCAAGTTCCAAACTTTATAATCATAAAATAACCACAACCTTTGTTTAATGAAATTAGAGACTTGAAACACATGAAATCAATACACTCAGTTCCAGAGCCAAAGATCGTAGTTCTCGAACGAGCAGTCGTTTATTTAAATCCAAGATTAAAACTTTGATAATCTGAAAATTTATTTTAAACATTAAACCTTTGTTAAAAATCAAAAACTGCCTGAAAACCATATTTAGAGACTGAATTTGGCCACGAAAGGGGGATGATCACTACTAAAGGTAATGTGGTTTGATTAAAACATCGTTTATACACGAAAAACACTAATTTATTGTAAAAATCGGACGAGTTAGAATCTAAATGTGATTAAAACGTGAAAAAAAAATTAAGAAAGGAGATCAGAAGTTGATTACGGAAAACTGAAAATTCGTTTTATGCTTAATTAATCATTTAAAATACAATAGGAACAAAAGCCCCAAATTAATTGATCATTAGAACCCTAAAATCCCAATTTAACTAAATTAAAACCCTAGGTTTAAAATTACAAAATCTGAAAATTAAAACAGCAATTATAATATGAAATTATTAGTTTAAAACACCAAAAACATGATTTTGATACTAAATAAACTAATTTCAAGCAATAAAAACCAAAACCCAAATATCAATTACATAAGCTTTATGAAAATAATAAGAAAAAAAGGAGGAAGAAAATAAGACTAACCTTTTTGTGTGGGGGGAAATTTGGGGATTCATGGGGTATTTATAGAAGATAATTGTAGGGTAGAATTGGGCCACATGAAAATAATGGGCCAATCAAATAAACAAATGGGTTAGGCTTTGTGTTTATGATAATGGATTATAGGATATAGGTTCATAAAATAATTTAACCTAAAATAAATTTTGACCCAAATTAACAATTTGAAACTTTTAAAATTAAATTCTGGAAAAATACAAATAAATATTATAAATAAAATAAAATTTCATTTATAAAATATTTAAAAATACGGGGGATTACAGTCAATATGTATTTAAATATTTTACTTTTTCAAAATACCTGTAGTAATTTTTACTATCACACAATAGTAAATTGGGTATATAAATGCACTATTATGTTGATATTATTAGTTTGCTTCAAAATTTTAAAATTTCCTCACATTCATCAACCAAAATAATGTGGGGAAATTTTTTGGATTTTTAAACAATTTTTGAAACTATTTATATCAAAATAATAATTCATTTAAATTCCCTATCTACTATTGTATGGTAGTAGAAATTACTACAGGTATTTTCAAATAAATATTTAAATACATATTGATGATTAAAAAAAAAAAAAGCCTAGAGAAGGGGTGGAGCATTATTAATTTGGATCAATTGTAATGTAAAGGAAATTTTTACTATAATACTCCCTCCGCCCACGGTTGTATGCAACAAAGGACATATTTTCGGAATCCTAGAAAAAACTTTTAGGGGAGTGTTAATTGATTTTTGGTGGGTTTAATTAATGAGAGAAAAAGGTAAAAATACAAAATTACCCATATGATGATATATATAAACTAAACATTTAATTGTTGAAAAATAAGGGTATATTTGGTATTTGTAGTGTGAACACAAATATTTGTAGTGGGTTTTAGGTAGTGGGTAATAAGTGGTGGAGGGGACCACTAACCAAAAAGTGGGTAATAGTGGGTAATTAATAGTTAAATATTACCAAAAAAGGAAAGAAAAAAAATTGTTGCAAATAATAGAAGCATCCATTTTGGGCAATTGTTGCAGATAACCGTGGGCGGAGGGAGTATGTATTTTGAAAAGAAAACAGAAAATTAAAAACAAAAATAAATAATAATAAATATAGACGAAATATTCCTCGCGATACTTTTCCGGTGACCGACGTACTATTTTGCACATATAGTACAAAAGGTGGTACGGCTAATTGTAAATAGTTGAGTTCATATCATTTTGCACACACCGTTGATAGTTGGTATTATTTTAAGCCAATTTTCCATTATTATAAAACAGACTTAAAAGGAAAGTGTTGCAATTGTTATAAAACGGAGGGAGTATTATGTAACCAAAAATATTTGCATTAGAAAGTATGTATTAGCAAACGTGCTTAAATGCAATGTGTCATCTAAAATCAATTATGGAAATTTTCCTGTTTAAATGTATGGAAACTAGATATGTCAATAGAGCAAATCGGATATGAATGTTGATCCACATATTCCTCCCTATCCTCACCTGCTCACCCCATTATTCATAACAAGTAAAATTCATTCACATCATTGCCTAACTAAATAAAATTTACTACTACTATCCCAACTTATTATTAAATACTACTAGAAGAGAATCTAAGGGGAAACTTTGCAATGTATTATTAAAAAAAATTTCCTGCCAAAATCACTTTTTTAAAAAAAAGTCATTGTTATATAAAATAAAGTTTGCATCTATATTATGACTTTTATTTTATATAAAATCTAAAGGAAACTTCCTAATTAAACTATCATCTTGCACATTATAATTATAACCACTAGACAAAAAAGATAAAAGGCACCGGTTCAAACCCCCCCTTTGGCATCGGTTTTGAACCGTTGGGTATTTGAGGGATGCCAAATCCATAAAAATTTGGCACCGGTTAAAAACCGATGCCAAATAAAGCATTTAGCACCGGTTAACCGGTGCTAACTACATGATTTGGCACCGGTTAATCGGTGCCAACTACATGCTATGGCACCGGTTAACCGGTGCCAACTACCATGGCGCGTTTTTTTTTATTTAATACTATTGGCACCGGCTCAAAGCAAGAACCGGTGCAAAAAAAACCCCACTTTAGGCACCGATTCTGGTCAAAACCGGTGCCAAAAAATACCCCAAAAAAATAAAATAAAAAATATAAAAAATTTTGCATTTTTTTCACTTAAATTGATATAGAAACATTAACATATATAAAGTTAAATATTTTCATTAAAAAAGGCTGTAATATTACAGTTTTCGTCCAAAAAAATTTAAATAATCTAGACTTATCTCTGATCGATCTTTCTTGCATTTCATTTAACTAGATGTCCTGGTCTTGTGCTGGTGGCTGTTTTGCTGACTGTGTTTCTGCCCTGGTGGCTGTGGCTGTGTTTCTGCTCTGATGGTTGTGGCAATTCTTCTGTGGCTGTGTTTCTTCTCTGTTCAAGCTGGCTGGGTGATTGATTTCGCTTCTGTTCAGGCAGGCTGTCTTGTGCTGGTGGCTGCTCTTCCTTCAGAATTTGTTGCTTTTCCTTTGCTGTGCTTAAGCACTCAACAGTTTTGCTAAAGGCAAAACGTACATAAAAAAAAAAATTAACAAACTGAGTAAATACATGAACATTAATCAAAGATGAATTCCAATAGTCTGATGAATAAATGGAGATCAGTATTAACAGTTGTGTTTCGAAACTCCTATGCATTACAAATGACAGTATGGAAATAGCCTTCTGGAAAGGAAATGAGATTTGCATAGTACATGAGAACTGTTCACAAGTCAACTCTTACTCGAGTATATTAACAGTACGAAATTTACACATTATTTGTTCTAAATTCCAGAACGTTGGTAGATATAACGATTGCGGGTCCAAGCCAAGCAAACTAGCCTCCGGGTACGGGGAGCATAGACTATCTAACCAAGAGTAATACTACCCTCCCTTCAATGGCAGAAACCTGTGAACATTAGTACACAGCACCAGGACTTGCAAGTTTCAACAAATTATTCATACACATCACCTAAGTTTTGCCTAAGTTCTAGCTGATTCATTACATTAAATCCAATAAACCTGCCAAATCTTAGATATCGGAGATCAAGCTGTTCAGACTATCAACAGACAGCTGAACCAAATGCTCTCAACTGCCAGTAGTGCATGCATAATCAGCTAATCTTCAATGAACAAACAAGTCGCTATCCAAAGATACTCCAAAGCAAGGTAGAATGAGTATGCCAAAACTTCAATTAAAAAAAAGTTAAATAGGTGACATTAAAAATAAAACTCAAGGTGTTCTACGAATTGATTCACATTTGCACTATATCAGTTGTTCTACATAGTAACTGCAAAATAAACCTCTTCCATAAAATGAGTCTAGTAATAATAGCTTCACGACTCACCCAAGGAAACAATAAACAGTAACACCATTTTTCAACTTCAAATAGATTGATTATAAACATTTAACTTAGAATTAGTCATATACCTACACAAAATAGCCCAAACAATATCATCCAGTTATTACATGCACATCCGATTGATACTCTACCAACTTTACTAAAATTGAATTAATTCTTAAAAAATTGACATAGGGTTGGATAGTTTTCAGTCCATAGTAGAAAAGAAATCCACCCATAATGAATGTCTACCAAGATCTTAAGAGATAACTACGTATGCATGGTAATCCAAGCATAATCAGCACTTTGGTTTCAACATTTCTAAAAGAAATCCACCAACAACAGCTTATTCAGAATCCAATGTAACAGTATTTTTACAAATGTATCATTCAAAGCAAAGTCTCAAACGTCAGCAAATTAGTCCAAAAATATACCTTGCTCCTAGCAGTAAGCAAAGTCTCAAATGCGCTTCCACCTTTTTTTTTTATAAAGCAACTTAAACAATCTAGGGAAACAAGAGCCAAATGGATAATAACCTAAACTACCTATGAGTTTATGCCTGATTTGGTGTATATAAAAATGGAAGATTATGTTTTTGTATTGTTAGAGATTCATTGAAAGGAAAGAGCGCAGGACCAAAAGTGCAGCGGCGATTTCTGATATGGTACTTCAATGAGAAATATAATAGAAGAATTAATCACAAAACAGCTAATCATAGTAAAGAACATAAACCAATCAAACCATGACTGAAAACATACTTGTCTTTCGTCTAAATCCAAGATGGAGGCGGCCAAAATAGATTAGAATAGCCAGGGTGTGATTCAATTAAACTAAGATGGGAACCATCTTCCAAATGCCATACTCCAATACGAAGTTTACTGGATTCTGATTTCCTAAACATTTCAGAGTTGTCATCATAACCACTATTATTATTCACGAAACTATTTTGTTTAAAAAGGATGCAATTTTTCCCATAGGATCCATGGAGTAACTCAGCTGTCGCAGAAAAGGAAAATTTAGTACCAAAGAAAAAAGTCTGACCACATTTTTCCCATATGTAAAGTGAAGGACTCTGAACACCCAAAGCAATCAACTTTCAACCCAATAAACACACAGTTACAATCACAATTCACCAATTAAGGAACTAATAACATAAGCAGCAAGCCAACAATCAAGAAATAACAATAAAATTGCACAATCTAAAGTACACAGGGTTATAAAATATGATATACCTGATAAGAAGGTCCAAATGCTATTCCAATAAGCTTAGATTTATCCCCAGTTGGGCGGTTCTTCATCAATTCATCCTGCTTCACCTCAATAATTTCAGCCGGTGGTTGATCCTTTCTTCTCCTCCCACCAAACTAGCAAAGCTATCAACCCCACTGACCAACATTGTCGAAGCCATCTCCTCAACCAAGGCACCATTATACCAATTACTACTATCATACCCCTGATAACCACTATTATAATCATTGACTTTTGCTTCACCTAGTTGGGCAATCAGTTGAAACACAGAATGACAAAAGTCATGAAACTAACCTATAAAATGCTGCATTACTGTTGATCGCACCTGAAACTTCTATGACATAATCAGCATCAGCCTCTTGGGATAGTAAAGCTTCATTGTGTTCCAGTTTTGTCTCTGCCAGCAAATGCTTTGCACTACACATACATCAATCTTGTGAATCATACAGTCAACATACAAGATAAGACTACAGCAAAGAGTAACAGTCAAATGGGGAGCAAACAATGGCAATGCTAAAGTTAAAGGACAACTCAGCGAACATTAGCAGAATGGTGTCCAGATACAAGCCAAACAAAAAATGAAACATAAAATTGTGCCCTGCATCACCTTTCTAGTCTCTAACATGATATATTGATAATCCAGGCTATGCCAAAGTTTATAAGCTCTATAATAGCCTAGTCGTGTTTGGGACTTAGGGTAGCCATCCCCTTTTTGCCAGAAAGATAATAAACTACTTCCTTAGTTTCTCAATTGATGCATCCTTGAGAGTTGGCACACAAACCAATAGAAAGGAGAGACAGAGTAGGGAAATTAACATAATTGCTTATGTGTTAACCTTTAGCCATAGCATGTAAAGTAAAAATGGAGTTGGTCCTCACTTAAGTTGAGGGCAAAAATTTTGCACATAATTTTTTACTAAAAGGAAAAGGGATGCTCTTGACAAGCATAGCAACAGTAAAATCACAATTAAATTCAGAAAATCAGCAGTAAATCAATCATTATAGATTATAAAATGATAGATCTGACAAAGTAAATTGTACAGTCTCCGTCAATGTAGTCCAGCCACATTCGCATCTACAGATGATGAAAACCATTAATATATTACCTGATTCTCACCCACATACATAGAAGGCATATCATACTTACCGTTGAATAAATGATGTCAACAATTTCTCATGTGTTCTCTATTTTTCTCAAGAGACGAGTCCACATCACCAACTAATTTCCTCTCACGCACAAGTTTATCTATTTATAACATGAGCCATTTCTTCATATATCAACAAAAACTGATAGAATTTTTAGGCTATGTATTTTTCACCTAGAAACTCCAATGATATCTGATGTAAACTAACCAACTTATTGGCCCTAACATAAACATACTTTTAGTTATAATTGAACTTACCAGCCCTTTTCTAGACTTATTAGCGTAAACAAATTAAAATAATTATAACTTAGAACATTTTTTGAGGAATAAAAAGAGGCCTCAACACCTTCAAATCATCATACTAAGCAGATAAACTTGATCAATACACATTTTAGCTTACAAATATCCTATATCAGGGTTAATTTGAGGAAAAAAAAAGGCATTAAAGTTTGAAGAACAATGTGTTATATATTGAGATTTATTGAGACTTGAGGTCTGACAGAGTGAGTGATAAAGGCTTTAGACATTTTGTTTGTGAAGTGTTAAAGGCTTAAGCTACAAAATTATGAACTGTCTAGAATTCTAAATTGTGAAGCATATTTAGAAACCACCTAATGGTTCATTTTATGAACTGCTCTACAATTTTTGCGCAAAAAATGATCAAAACCCCCCCTCCCCCAACACACACACGCACAAAAAAAAATAACTCACCATTCATCTACCTGCATCAATGTCGTCCGTCTTAGTCAACTAAACATTGCCAGAAAATTGCAATAAAAATCACAATAAAATCGTAAATATAAACAACAATTTAATACAGAATTAGCAAGAAAATAAACATATCTAATCCAAAAACTATAAATCGCAACAAAAAATTGAAAAAAAATTAGAGAAAACAACCAAAAACAGTGTTAGCAGGATTCATTGATTATATTAATCGACTCCAGTAAACGCTCAAAATTTGAATAATTCGGCAAAAAAATTAGGTATTCTACCTTGCATGATTATATCGACCGACTACGATTATTGATTATATCAATTCAAAGACGAAATTTTACCCAAAAATGTTAAAAAATCTCTCAAGTTTTGATAATAATTATTGCTCAGAAATATCAGGTGATAACTGATATCTAGTGTTAAGGAAAAATATTAGAAAAATTACCTAGTGGTCGGTAGCCGACGCATGAAGGACGGCTGAGGGGAACAGAGGGTGGCCGGCGAAGGGTGAGTGGCGGCGGGTAGGACCTAATCTCTCCTTCTCCTACTTATTTTGTTTGACAAAAAATAGAAATAAAACCAGAGCCCTAAAATTACAAAATTGAAAACCAAATCAACGAAAAACCCTAGGTTGCGAAGAAATTCGGTGACCACAATGGCCCAAATCTTACCTCGAAGCTGCTTCAATGGAGGTGAGAAAACTCAGAATGCGCTTCAATGGAGAATAGAGAGCACGAGTTCAATGGAGGAGAGATATGGAGAGAGAAGGAGGTGCATGCAGCTGCTTCAATGGAGTGAGAGAGCTCAAAAACGGCTTCAATGGAGAAGGTGGGAATTCGGAGGTGGTGGCCTGGAAGAGAAGGTGAGAACGAGATGAGGGAAAAAACAAGTTGAAAAATCAGGGGGAAAGAAAAGAAGAAGAAGAAGAAATACGAGCTGAGAAGCCTGGTTTTTTTTAATGGCACCGGTTCAAACCGGTGCTAACTACTAAAGTGGGCACCGGTTTAAGACAAACCGGTGCCAACTCTATTGCTTTCTTCATTTTTTTTTTTGGTTGGCACCGGTTTGTACTGGTGCTAATTAGATTAGTTGGCACCGGTTTTGGTTGGAACCGGTGCCAACTGTGAATTTTCCAATCCCGTCCTTTTCTTTTGGCACCGGTTTTCAAGAACCGGTGCTAAAGGGGGGTGCCTATTTCAAAATTTCTACTAGTGAACATAATTAAATATTTTATCTCACATGTTTTTATTGATTTAATATATTTTATGTGCATGCGTTTAATACCTGGTGAATCGATTCGTTTTATTTTATATAATTACATTTTTATTACAATTATTCAACATCCGTGCATTGCACGGGGTTTAACCTAGTTTTTATATTATTTTACTACCTCCTTTTTTTTTAGTCTATGCATTTTGACTTTAGCATTATTCACACACTTCCCTTTCACCGTATCTTGTGATTAATACGTGATAAAAAAAAATCTTGTTAGATTCGTTACGATATGTATATGAGAATTGGTAGAATGAGAATGAGAATATGATAAAACCACATAAAAGTTGGCACATGTCCCACTTCCGAATTTTTTAAAAAGCAAATATTCCTTTCTTATGTACTTTGTACTTTATAAGGGACACGTGGCAGTTTTTAATTGGCTTTCTCATATTCTCATTTCTCATTCTAGCAAATCCCTATCAGGGCCGTTGATTGAATATGATCCAACCGCCCAAACTACATTATAGGAATGACATTTTAGTAATTTCGTGTATTATACACTCCCTCACTTCTTCCTCCACGCATCTTCTTTCTCCAAAATTTCAAGCAATTCTCTCTCTCTTCATGTTTTGGGTGGAAATTCTATCATCAAATTGGTAAGTTCATCAATTTCATCATCAAGTTCTTTGATTGTTTAAATGTTTATGTTCAATTTATTTCATTATTTTATTCTTTTCGGTTTAATTTCTTCAATTCTGGTTCGATTTTTCGACTTTAGTTTTCACTTTTTGTTCGATTTTTACGGCTTAATATGTTCAGTTGTGTTAGATTTTTTGTGCTAAGTTTTATCTGGTTGATCTATTTTATTTCATCTTAAATTTATCAGTTTTTTGTTCAATTGTGTTATATTTATTTTACTGTATGATTTTTTCGTTTTTTAGGGGCTTTATGTGTTTTGAACTGTTTAAAAAATTTCTAGGTTTTTGCATGTTTGATGGTCATAGATTTGACTGTTTAGCTTATCAGCGTCCTTCATTATCTTATACTTATTCAGGTTTGATTTCATGTGATTTTATTTTGTTATGTTCTAAACACTGCTCCTTATGTTCTACATATCATGTATGATTTTATATGTATGTATCATGTGTGATGATTTTTTTGTTCTAAACTATGATATCGTCTAGTCAAGGCCTCAAGGGAGTTATATGGTAGCATGGTGCTAACTTTGTTACTTCTCAATATGTGGCCAAAATATTTGATCAAGAGAGGGTAGTTACATCTTTAAGTTGTTGAATATTCTCAATTTCTTCCTTCGTATCGTATAGGCCTGAACAAAATCTATTAACGTGGGCCTAGCTAGAATGATTTATTTTTTCTTAATTTTGTTATAGACTCAATTTTAGATCATAATTGCATAAGATTGATGTAAGTCGAAAGCTTCATTTGATAACTAATGGAAATTGGATACAGTAGCTTATAGTTATTGTGCTACCAAAATGAAACCATTGCATTTATTCCTAGTGCAGTAGTGCTTGTTTTCTTGACAATAAGTAGATTTGCTTTGACATTGTGCACATTTTTTTTATGGAAGTTTCTTATCATATCCTTTGGATGGATTATATATAGCATGGTGGCCTAGACCATCAGTCTCACAAACCCAGCCACCACTGTAACTCAAACCACCAGGCACTATCGGCTGGCGAAATTACTGCTACATCAGTGAACTAGCCAAGCCTTTACGAGTCCAGCCAATTGAGTACAATGTTAATAAGGTTGATGTCTGATGGTCTTAAGCCTCATTGTTGTTGACACATAGTTGTAGATGTGTAGGATTAAAATGGCCCAATAAAAAAATGAAGGCCTTGAACAAGTAAAGGGTTTAAATGTTTAGTAGCCAAACTCCTTAAACAGAGATGAGCATAGCACTGCGTGCACTCATTTCTGATAAAATAACATTATCGGCTTAATCTCAACAAGGTGAACATAGCTATTTAGTAGCCTCAGATCGTGTCATGGTTAGTCTTAAAAACAGCTAACACGGCTGGATTGGCTGGCATGGCTGCGTGTTATACATGCATGACATCATACTAATTAGTAAAATAATGCTTAAAGTTAGAATGTTTTACATACATTAGGCTACTAGCTCAACGAATCCCACGTAGGTTCATTTGTGTAGTGTTGAGACGAGAATTTGTTTTAGAGTTTAATTGAAACAAAGATTACAAAATCATAAATCATCTCAAGCCAATTTTTTGTTTGTAAAACTTAATTAGCGCTAATTCAAATTGCTATATTTAGTTATTTTTAGAGGTAACCTATGCAGGAATCGAACCTACATCCTTTATGCTTTGCATAGTGCTTTACCAGTTGAGCTAATTGGTTTTGGCATACTAAGAACTTAAAAAATTAGTGTAAATAAACCTGAAATTTAACCATTACAATAACTTTCTGTCTATATTCTAAAATTTTATGACCATGTTCTAATTTTTTCCCTATAATCTATAAATATGTTCTAAAATTCGAACATATAGAGATTATATAATTTAGAATATAAAAAACATAATATTTATAATTTTAGAACATCATAGATAGACTTTAGAACATAAAATGATACTTTGTATTGTTTAGAACATAATTGTAGGTGACTAGACATCTATTCAAAATTATGATTACTAATTTTAGATTATAGTTTTAGCACATAACAAGCATACTAGGTATAATAATAATAATTAATATCTCTCAAAAATAGGTATAATAATTAATAGCATACTACACCTACTTTTAGAACATTAAAATAATACACTTACTTTAACAACATAATCGTCCTTCTCTCACAAAACTTAAATCACTAGAAGTATATATTATCATATCTAAACATGTTATTCAACTTTACATTTAAATTTTAGAGCACATTAAGCACTAATTATAAATTTCTAAGCCATATATCAATTGAGAGCAAAATATAACTTATGAAATTATAGTAGTATTCATATTGGATAGAGTAACTTTCGGATTTTCTTCCATTCGACCTTGCATGTTGTTGTAGTTTCAAATTACCAAAAAAATTAGCAATATTCAAATAAGGAATATTAATACATGATTTTTTTCAAAAATGAACTGAATATTACTTACCTTTGCATTTCGATTATTATTTTCGTAAGATTATGCTATTTTTCGCCAATTTCCAATTCGATTTCACTTTGAATCAATTGTTGCAAAATCTAGGGTTTTTTAGTTTTTTTTTTCCCAAATTTTGCAGTTAAATTGTTTAACTGAACTTGTTTAATGCATGTTTATGAAAAAAATTCTTGAATCTATGCTAAAATTAAAGAATAGTGCTGAATTTTTAGGTTCGGCTTGGGGTAGTTTAGTGTTTTGAGGAGAGTGAATATGGTGGTTTTAGAGAGAGAAAGTGGTGAGAAGTTTGGGTGTGCTTGAGGAGAGAGAAAAATTAAGGGTTTGTGCTTATATATGAAGGTGGAAGGTTTTTATATTTATAGGAATGCCATTAATATTCATGATCTAATCTTCACCGTTTATCTCTATCTAATCCTACGGATTAGATTAATTCTTATATAAACTAGTGTTCTTATACAAGGAGGTATTATATATATATATATATATATATATATATATATATATATATATATATATATATATATATATATATATATATATATATATATATATATATATATATAGCGAGCTTCGCTACAAAACAAAGCTTATGGTGAAAAATAAAAACAAACCATCTTAGCCGTTGAATGTTTATTAAATAATCTGATGGTGTAAAACAACCCATAGGATAAGGTAATTATATAGATTTTGATAACATTAAATAGAGCTCACTATATTAAAAAATAATGTAATTATATCAATTTGTCAACACTAAAATAAAGGTCACTATATATAAAACCAAAGTAATTATATCAATTTGACAACATTTACACAAAGGTCACTATATCCAAAAATAAGATAATTATATCAATTTAACAACAGTTACATAGAGCTCACTATATATAAACTTAAGGTAACTATATCAATTTGACAACAGTTACATAGAGGTCACTATATATAAACTTCAGATAACTATATCAATTTGACAACATTTACACAAAGCTCACTATATACAAAAATAAGGTAATTATATCAATTGACACAAATTACACAAATGTCACTATATTCGAAAAATAGGTAACTATATCAAGAGTTACCAATTTTGATGACATTTTTACACAAAGGTCACTATATATAAAATTAAGGTGACCGTATCAATTTTGATGACATTTACAAAAAGGTCACTACATATTAAAATTAAAGGTAACTATATCAATTTTGACGACGGTTAAACATAAATCACTATATATAAAAATAAGGTAACTATATCAATATTAACGACATTTACACGACGGTTTTTATACAAAATAAGGTCAATATGTATAAAAATAAGGTAATTATATCAGAAGTGACTATATATAAATAAAGGTCACTATATCAAGGTAAGGTAAATATATAAGATGTAACTTTATATTAAAAAAAAAGGTCCCTATAAATAAAAATAAAGTAATTATATTAATTTTAAGTAGGTTTTAAAATAAAAAAATATTAATTTTTACTACATTTTAATAAGATCACTACATGTAAACCTATGTAGGATTCGAACCCACATCATGTGCAATATAAGTGCACAATGCTCAACCAATTGAGCTAATAGGCTTCCGACACACAAAAATAATATAGCTATTAACTCATATTATTGCACGAAATCAGGGGTCACTATACATATTAAAAAAAATATAACTAGTAAAAAAGAGTGACTAAACCACTAATATTTCCTTGTACTTTATTTATACCAAGGAAACGAACTTATATTACATATGGATGACTAACATATCCTTGAAAAACATAGAGTTAGATCAAAGGAGGTCAAAAAAAGGTTGCCACGAAATAAGATGAAGCAAAATTAACTTCATGGCACCCCCACCAACATTTCCCCGACTCGACTCGATAACCCGACCCAAAGTTTCTAAGAGAAATCCGAACCCGACCCGAACCAAAACCGAACAACCCGAATTCGATCCGATTAGACCTAAATTTCATATTTCGTAATAATATTCGGTTTTACATTATTTTTGATAGTTTCTAAGCACAACCCGAAATCGACCCGAAATCTAACCCAAACCCGACCTGCTGACCCAAATTGTCACCTTTAATTAAAACTAGAAAGCAAAGTAAAGGTTACTGCATAAAACAAAACTGCAGGATTAAAGCCAGCATTGAAGGACAGAGTGGAGCCTCAGAGGGACTTAGTTGTAGCATTGAACGACAAGGTTCGAGGTATTTTAGGTTAA
Organism: Chenopodium quinoa; assembly: GCF_001683475.1. NCBI lineage: Eukaryota > Viridiplantae > Streptophyta > Magnoliopsida > Caryophyllales > Amaranthaceae > Chenopodium > Chenopodium quinoa. The sequence goes on along the minus strand of NW_018745286.1, from coordinate 5,953,908 downwards.
TATATACAGTGGAATGATTGAGAAACTCTAATCATCATAAAATTACTAATGTGAACAATTTTTTTTTATCTTAAAGAATTACTCAAATAATCATAAAATTAATGCTGATAGGAATATTAAAATACTAAAATATTAAACTAAAAAATAGTCAAAATTAAACTCAAAAATAGGAGAGATTAGAAATTTGACTTGTAGAGATATAAAATAGTTTACTTGATTGTTTGAAAAATTGTTGTAACATTAAAAACCCTAGCTTCCACAAAGATCAAAAGTCTGATATCTCAAATAATCATTAAATTACACTAAGAACTAGCCACTTTGGATTTCCACCATTATAAATTTTATTTCAGCTTAATTTTAGCCGAATTAAACTAAGAACTAACGAAATTCACACCGATGCAAAGAATCTAAACATCGCAGGAATTGAACAATCGACAAACAAATTGATTAACAAACAAAGAAAAGAAACAAATCAATTAACAACGAAAAACAAATTGATCAATAAGTACGATAACAAGTAAAATCAATTTAACATGATAATTAACCTAACCAAAATCGAAAAATAATTACTAAAAAAGAGGCGGATAAACTTACACGATTCTGGAAGCTAAATACAAATTGAATCATAAAAATCCCAGACAAAATTGTAGCAAATTTAATCGCAAAAATCGTACTCCAGAATTCTAGAATGAGTGAGGAGAGAGAAAATGTATAGAGTAAGTATATATTTCCTTCGTTCTACTAATATTGCAACAACTATTATTTTTGGAAGTTTTATAAATATTGCAATATTACCATATATGTACATGCTTTCTCTCTATCTCTCTCCTATTCACATGGGTACCCTATCTTTATCTATCTCTATCTCTCTCCTAATCTTAAATTCCGTGTCTTACCTTCTTGTTGCAATATTCGGGGAACGAAGGAAGTATGTATTAATGTATAGTATATCATATTATGTTCAAAATTATAAATTCAGTTAAATGGGATATTAGCCATCAGATCATAATTGTAGGAAATTTTTCAAACTCAACTTTGGGCCCCACTGTGATCATGCATTTAAGCATGGTGGCGTCTAAAAGGAAGGAAGCTAGAGATAAAAGAGTCGCCAACAAGTTTTAGGAACTTGTAAACTGTTCACGGGCGTGAAAGTTACACCCCATTCACGATCACGGAGATCGCTAACTTTATAGTGGTCCAGAACCATGACTGGATATTCGAGGATGATGGTACGAATCCAACCTAAAAGAGATTGGACTCGCCCTAAATCGGCCTCTACTTAATTCTTATAATATTCATGTGCGCTTTTTGATCAACATACATACAATAAATTAATCATAAGCACATTTAATCTACATTGGTTGATTATTAATGACAAATAAATTTATTATTGATGATCACTTGAATTAAAATCATATTAACCAAAACAAATTATCAATTATCTTATTAGGCATGATTTCAAGTACAAATTCCCTTTAAACCTACAAGAAGGGCATGATCAAGCAATAACAATAGATCATAAATAATCAAGCAACAAATAATTAACACAACAATCATCATCATCAAAATATCATTAATAGTAAAATCCTAAGCAAAATACTAAACGGATAAATAAAAAATCCTAGCATGTCACTTATAATAATCATGATCAAAGCATTAGCCTAAACATGATGTTAGGAAGCATGACATTAGAAATATTAATTAACACCCTAAACATGATACTAGGAATCATAAAGACATCCTAACATGATACTAGGAATTAAAATAAATATCCTACATGATACTAGGAATTAATATAATATTCTAAGCATGATTTATATATCAAAGGAATAAATAAGTAATCGAATTACTTACTTTGATGCCTTGTATCTCTTTCTATCAAAACAATACAAACGTTAGTAACTTCAAGAATGATTAAGTCAAATAAAACAAATAAATAAAATAAGAATTGAAATATAGATTTGTGACCAAACCCTCATAACTATCAACCTTTCACGTCGAGGTCGAAGGCAACTTCGAGATTGGCTAGGAATATTCAAAGCTCGTGATGGAGGTATGGTCTCTGATTAGAGAAAAGTATCAAAGAATTTGTTAGGACGCGTTTAGGCAAGTCGAAGAAATCAAGAAAGAAGAGAGAGAGAAAAGCTTTAGCTTAGAGAGAGAGAGGATTTGATGATGATTGTTGGTGATCAAGCTTGTTGATGTTAGAAAACGAGGTAAAACGACCTCTGTTTATAAGGAAAAAAGAGGGTCGTAGGATAAGAAAAGAGTCAGAAACCGAATCGGAGTAAAATAGGTTCCATCGCGGGGCAACAATTTCGTCGCGGCGCGACATGTTCATTGCGGCGTGATAGACAACAGTTTTTGCGGTTTTTGTTTTTATCATAAATCTTGATATTGAAATTGGAATAAGAAAAATAATATATTGTTAGAAAGATTTGGAAGTATAATTTCCAACCCAATTAGATTCTGATTGATATCTTTTGTAGAATAAAAGATATTATCAAAATAGTGGAACAACGTCAGATTTTGATAGAGTTTGGTATTTTAATCATATCTTTTTCGTTATAGCTTGGAATTGGGATTATGATATATCATGGAAAAGATAATTTCAAGGTCTATCCAACCATACATGATTTGGATAATAAATATGAGGCACAAAAATCATACCTGAATGTCTTTGAATTCGAATAGAAAAGGACTTTCAAAAAGAGGAGTTTTATTCAATTTCAAACTCTTTGATCTTTATCTTTCGAAAAGGATAGATTAGAACCTTCTAAAGGCTTATAGAAGTTCCTAATGAATCCTAATTGGTTTAGGATTGGAAATAAGGTATTTGGACCCTCACATGATCATTGGGTCGTAAGTAAGATGGACCTAGACTCGGTTTGGGCTTAGTTTAGTATTTTGGCCATAATTATTCGTTATAAGTCGGATTTGAGCTTATAATATATCATTGGAAATATCTTTTCAAACCTCATCCAAATAAGTAGTAATTGGACTAGGATTATGGACCAAAATAATCAGGTTAGACAATTTTTATGAATTGGACACGAAATGAATGATTTTGAAGACACGAAAAGAATGATTTTGGGTCTAAAACATTTTACGAAAGGTCAGGAATGGTCACGGATTAAGGGAACATCACGAGACTTTTCAACTCTTCCCCTAACTCGATGATCAAAGACGTGAAAGGTAATCATCACTGGGTTTTGGTTTTTGAGGAGACACAATCAGGTGTCTACAATAATATACGGTCAGGATTTTATGTTTTCAGCTTAAAGTTGGTTTTCACTTGATACATATATATACATATAGCACCGGGTTACCGTGAGAACTAGCCTTATAATAGGAACTAAGAACTAATTTGGACCGTCAGATCTAAGAGAAGAGGCGCGCGATCTAACGGCCCAAATTCGTTCAGACTAATTAAATGAGGCTCGAAATTTCATGCGCCATTTTCTCTCTATTCTCTCTCTCTCCTCCGTAATTTTCAAAATCGCCCAAAATCTTTGAAAAACCGCCATAAATGCCATTTTTAACTGCTTAATTACGCTATATAAGCACAATTAAATTTTTATCACCTACATTTCTTCAGTTTCGGAACAAAATCGCGAAAATTAGCAAAAATTTGCGAAAATTAGGTGTTACTTCGAAACTTTGAAGTTCATACTCTTTCGTCTAATTTTGTTGCAATTTCTTACTTATTTTTGGGTTTTTTGCTTGAATTTGTTGAATTTAAAGTAGCAGAAGTTGAATCAGAGTAGTTCGAAGTTCAACTTTTGTGTTTCGAAGTTCAATTTGCTTGATATTCAGGAATTTTCGGAATTTTGTTTGTTTTTGTTCCAATTTCATTTGATTTACTTTTAATTTCTGGTTAAATTTGTTGTAATTTAGTTTACAATTGATTAAAAGTTAATTCGAAGTTGAATCAAAGGTTTTTATTTATTTATTTATTAATTTTTATTTTACAACTTTTGCCATAAATTAGATCAGTTTTTTTACGAATTTTGGTATAAATTTATATTAGATTTTTTTAAGTAATATTGGTAAAAATTTAGATCTGTTTATTTTTACGAATTAGAGTAATTTTGGTTCTATTGCTACTAATGTCGAGTAATTTTAGTTCATTTTTGAGTAATTGTTGACAATAGTTATAAGAGATCAAATAAAAGTTGATATAAAGTAATTAAAAAGGAATAAAATAAAATCAATAATTTAAAATAGTTTCCTTTAAGTTTCAGTAGTTTCCTTTAATTTTGAGTGGTTTATTTTTAAAAGTAGATAGAAATTGGTTAAAAGTAACTTTAAGTTGATCAAAAGTTAGTGAATTACTATATGATATGTAGCTATTACGTCTTGTGAATAAATCAAGAAATTGATGTGGTTGAAATGAGGATTGGTTTTTTGTTTCGAAATGTTGCATGTATAGAAATCATTTGTTGTTGTTATTATAATAACAAGAGTTGATTTGAAAGTATAAATATCAGGCAGTATAAAACCATCAAGTATAAATCGAGATAATATGATTCATTTTTGTTTTGAATTGCATACAGATTAAAATGACGAAAAGTCCAAAGAAAAATGTTGCAAAAAAACCTCCAACACAACCTGATGCAACAAAGAAACCTCAAAAAGGAAGATCCTGCAGGGAAAAAAGCTCTGCAGCACAGAAGATATCTCCAAAGAAACCTGCAAATTCAAAGAAATCTCTAATTAAAGGTATATTATCTTGAAGTAAAAGATTCAATTTATAAAGTAAATAGAAACAGTTATAAAGTAAACCATTTACCTTTATAAGTCTATGCTATCAATATAAATATTATGATGCATACAATTACAGGATTGAATATAAAAAGTAAATGATAAGTTTAATAAAGTAAATAAAAATGCTTATAAAGTAAATATATATGTTTTAAAAGTTATTTAACATGTTTTGTATTTATATACTCCTTGTACTAACATAAACTCATTGTTAAACTTAACTGTATTAGGTGCTAAACTCCAAAGGATTTCAAAAAAGTAAATACTAATAAAGAGAAGGTTTAAGGAACTAGAACCTTCAGAAGGTTTATAAAAGTTTATTATATTAGGTTCTAAAGTTAGATTGATATTTTGTGAAATAGGTTGTTTGTTCTTGAATATTTTAATTTTAAAAGTAAATGTTTTAATATCTTCTAGTTTAACAAAATATAGGAACTAAAAAAAAATAAAAGCTGAAGTTAATGATAGCAATTTCGATCCAGAAGAAGATAACAATGAAGAATATGATGGATCCTCAGAAGAAGATAGAAAAAAATACAAAAGCTCATTTAAAGAAGAAAATGAAGCTTGACAGTTTAGATAAGGAGGTGCAAGAAGTTATAGTGGTTAATGAAGGAAGTGACAATGACGATGGTAATCCGGACATCAAGAAAACACACTGCAGACCCAATGCACTATTTGATATTATCAAGGACTTCAATGAGAGACATAGATCAGATGTTATAAGTGTTGGATTTGGAGGCTTGCTTGAACTAAAACTGACAAAAGTTTCAACAAAGATGCTTCCATGGCTTTGTCATCATTTCAATGAAAAAAGTTGTATGCTCAAGATTGACATGATGAAGGAGTTCTCTATAAGCTCCTATGATGTTCAAGATGTTTTCTTGCTTCCAAATGTAACAAGGAACAAGTTGACTTATCAGTTAAGGAAGCAACCTATAGCAAACATCATGATTCAGAATGAGTAGAAGAAGAAGCTAGAAATTGTAGAAAGTGATAACATCTTTGTGAATAATTTGGAGAACAAAATAAAGAGTCTAAAGGAAGGAGGTGATGATTTTAAAAGGTTCTTTGTGATGTATGTTTGCAGCACATTCTTGGCCCCTGTTGCAAACAGAGTGATAGATTACAAGATAATCAGCTATGCAGACAATGTTAAAGAAATACATAACGGTGTGGTTATGTACTCAATAACTTGTGCAAACCAGTGGGGATCTTAAGGAAAAACAAGCATAAGGAATCAAGAACAGGAATCAGTGGATGTGTTCTGATTCTTCGGATTGTGTACTTTCATCACCTTTCATTTAGAGGACAACCTGAACCAACAACATTGCCCTTGATCAAACATTGGACAGATAAGAAAGTAAGAAAAAGAATTGCAAGTGAAGCAAAAGCATCATTTGGTCAAGGAGAAATCCAGGAAGATGTATATCCGGTTTGTAGAAAAGGAGGTCAACAATCATATTTAGGTGATGTTATTGATACTGCATATACGAATTTCGTAGGTAGAGAGAGAAGATTAGTCTCTTCCAACCTTCCATATGGTGTTATGACAGGTAGTGAGATACATGAGGCAGCACATGATGTGAGTATTTTTTCTAGCTTGCAAAGATTTCTTGTTCATTGACTTGTTAGGTTTTTTTGTATTTACCTTTTGTATTATTCTATTTACTTTAAACTGAAATTCCTTTACTTTAATCTCATGCTTTTCTTTGGGAGTTTGATCTATTGTTATTGGGAAATTCTCATCGGCGACCCCCAACATCTGCTACACACCAACGGTAACCCCCTTTTTTTTATTATATAAAATGACACTACTTATCTTTTTTCTCCTAATGATGACATTAATGATGGTGTTTTAACATAAATATCATAACTAAAGTTAACCATGGTTAACATTTTCCCCCCAAAAGTCAGACAACGGTTATAAAAAACCCTTTCTCCCTTAATTCCCCCAACTTCCTCCATTGTTGTCTTCTTCGTCATCCTATTTTACGCAGCCACCATGGGAAGAGCTCAAGCAATCAAGTTTCGCTACTACTATTGTTCATTCAGGCGATTTCTAGATGTGCGTTTTTCTGACACACGCTCCAATCCAGATAGGCCCTACTACAAATGCAGTAGCTGTCACTTTTTTGCATGGGTTCCCGAAGAAAATATTGTGAGGATTGTTGATGAGGTCAATGATGAAGGTTATTTCGATGGCTTTGGCAAGAAGATGATGAAGATTGCAATTGGGATGTTTTTAATTTGGTTTTTCTGTACTTTAATTAAATGAATGAATTTGTAAACCCTATATTGATAATTTGGGGGAAATTAGTTGAAATTAGGGTTTCATGTAAGTGCAATTGGGATGTTTGTACTTAGTCCTTAACATTCTAGGTAGTTGAATAATGTACTGATCATCCTATTTAAATAAAAATTAGAACTTTGTTCAAATTCAATTTCTTTTGTTTTGTTGCTCTGTTATTCAATTGTATCAATGAACTATAATAAATCATGGCTGGACACATATAAACATAAAGGAACAATACTTGGAGATTAAAACTTAAGCAATTGTTCACAATCCAAACTGATAATTCCCAAAAAAAGCAGTTTCCAGTGCTATTTCCATAAGATGCCCTGTTCCCCCCCAAAATACCCAAAATAACCTGGTTCAAATACCCAAAAATCAGTTTCCAGTGCTATTTACTTATGCTATTTACAACCAACACATTTATCTACTGAGGCTGGGTTGAGAATCTAATTACACTAAGCTTCCTCATTTTTGGAGCAGGCTATGAATAAGACATGGGTGCTTTGCCTTTAGCCTTTGCAGAAGCTGAAGTAGCAATGCCTTTATCCTTTGCAGCAGCAAAAGCAACAGCAGCTTACTTCCGTTTACCCTTTGTAGAGGCAGAAGCAGTAGCAGTTTGCTTCCTTTTACCCTTTGTAAAGGCAGAAACAGCAGCAGCTTGTCTTGTAGTGGGGCCTCCTCTACATGTTGCTTAGTTATGCCCATAGCATTGTCAGTTGCTGCACTTAATGGTTTTGCTTCTCTTGCCCTTCCTTTCTTCATCTTCATCCCTTCTTCTCTCTCTACAAGGCTTACCAACTCCTTTTTTCATGGCAGGAGGTTTAATTTTAGGCATGTCAAAGTCTGGCCATTGTAAGGGATGGAGTTGATTCCAGCAGCATATGCAGCTTTTACCTTCTCACAAAGTACCATTCATGTACAAACTGTTTTGGATCAAGCCTTGCATGCAAGATGGCTCTCATGCCATGCTTGCAAGGAATTCCAGAATTTGTGCTTTTGTTTACATCACATTTGATAGCCTCATTGAATTTGTGCTTGGTCCATGTTGATTGGTCCCCAACTTTAGACAGCCATATCAAAGCAGCTGGATTGACCTTCTGCAGCTGTTGCATGGCTTTCTTGAATGTGAACTCAGAATAGGTCCCACAAACCCTCCAGAATAGACTAAACATCAAAGGACCAGGGAATGGTTTCTTCCAATTCTTTACCAGGTGCTTACAGCAATATCTTCTTCCAGCCTTTGGCCACAACTCAGTTAATGCAACATCAATACCCTACATAAAAAAAGACAGATGTAAGACAAGGAAATGCTCAAGGAAGTTAACAAAGAAAATTGAGGCTAAGTTTCATACCTTCTGTCTTTCTGAGATAATGCACCACTCATCACCTCTCCCACTGTCTTTGAGCAAGTTCTTCAAATGCCACACAAAGAACTTCCAATTATCTGTATCCTCAACTGATACAATTGCCCAAGCAAAGGGGAATAGCTCATTGTTTGCATCCAGTGCTACTGCAGATAACAGGACACCACCATAGTTCCCCTTTAAGTGGGCCCCATCCACACCTATGAAGCTCCTACAGCCAGCTAGCAACCCATCTATACAACCTTTGAATGATATGAAGATACTGCAGAACTGTAGAGGCCTGTCAATATGATCTTCAGGTGTCCAAGAACAGAATGCAGAAGAACCTGGGTTTGTTGATCCCACCATTTCACAGTAGTCAGGAAGCTGGGCATATGAGATGTCATGACCCCCATTAATATCCCTCAGAGCCTTTGACCTCATCCTATATAGAGTACTTGCAGACATTTGTACTCCATATCTTTGCCAGAGTAACTGGTTCAATGATTTGGCAAGGATATCATTGTTGGCTCTTATATCCTCAAGCAACACTCTTGCAGCCCACTTGGTAGACACCATAGGATTCTTCACCTCTAAACCAAAACAAGTGTGCTCCATGTTCTGAATGGACTTGATTGCCCATGTGACACCATCAGGAAGCCTAGATGCATGCAGCCTCAACTCACAGTTACTTGCAGAACATTTAACTGTCCACCTCAAATTAGATGCCTTGAGCACAACTACAGAAAACCCACTTTGTATGCAGTTTTCCCTCACAACATCTCTCAAATGTTGTTTATATGTGAATAATTGCCATGCCTTGATGACAATTTTGCCAAACTCCTCATCATTGTACAACTCTCCATTTTTGTACAATTTTGCAAAGTAATCTTCATCTACATTGTCAGCACCACACAAGGTCTTTCCAAGGGTCAAAGTTGTCACATCATCTTCATCCATATCATCTTCATCTTCATTTCCCTGATCTACATTATCATCTTCCTGATCTTCATCTTCTTTAGAATCTAATTCACCACCATCCCCTTCATCCCCTTCATCACTCAGAATAGCTTCATCTCCACCCAAACTCACAGTAAGTTGGTTTGATGGCTCGGATGCTTCATTAGAACTTGTTCTGATAATCAATCCCCTCCTCCTAGATGTAGCCCCTGGAATTCTTTTACCAAATGTGCTAGATGTCTTGGAATATTTATAAGATGTCACTATCTCCCCAGTAGGCCCTGAAGCTTGCCTTGTGATAACATTCATCTTAGACGACAGAGGTGGTGCAATCACATCTATCCTAGATTCTGTCTGACCATCACTTTGGAAACTTTTTCTTGGACTTCTTCTGAGTACCTGGACTAGTTTGTCTTGTTCTATAGGTGGTAACCCTAATTCTTTCCTCATCTCTTCTTCTCTCTTCTCATACCTCTCCCTAGCCAACCTCTTAGCCTCAGTCTCTACTGCATTCTCCAATTGCTTCCAATACCATGCCTTCAAGTCTCTTCCAAGTCCACTATGCCATATCCTACTTCCTGTCAGCTTGACATGTGCTTCTTCCCCCCTACCTCTACCCCTACCTCTCCCCCTACCTCTCCCTCTAGGTCTCCCCCTCCCTCTTCCTCTCCCCCTACTCATGTATTCTTGTTCTTCTTCCATTTCCCTCATCAAACCGGCCCAGGTATCATCACTAGGTACTACATTATATATTTCAACTATAGGGTTTTCAACAGGTTCACCATCACTTTCATCGTCAGCTTCATTATCTCTCTCATTAACAGGTTTAGGAATAAGATCTGGAACTGAGTCTACAGGTTCTCTGACATTGGATGAAATGTTTCTCCTAGGGGTTAGTTTCTTAGGTCTCTCAACATCTATCACAGGTTGACTTGAACTACCTTCTAGCTTCCTTAGACTTCTCCTAGGGATTCCTTTTTTATGATCACATTATGTCGTACCCAACTGTCCCATACCTTGTTTCAACTCAGCAAGTATCCTACTTGCCCTCAAAGTCCTAGCAGCCTTCAGTAACTCATTTGATGAATTAGCCTCACCCACCCATATATGTATAGGGTCTTTTCCATTTAAGTTAGTAAACATTTTCACCAAGTCTTGATCATTATTCAAGTCCACATGTTTCATTTTGTGAACATAAGCAAAACTAGCATGTTTTGGAATTGGTTTCTTAATCTCAACAGCCTTATCCCAATACTCTATCACTAGGTCAACTAGATTGACTATGTCAATATCCTCAACTACACATCAACCTCAACACCCTTATACTGAAACCTCAACACCACCGCATCACTCATTCTAACATCATACCATATTCCAAGCACAAACACAGACAAGCAAGTCCTTAACACAAAATCAGTAAACAAGATAACAAAAAATTTCATTTTAGGGCATAATACTTCAATATAACCACATAAAACATGCAACAAAATGATCATGCCAAAACAGAGTACATAACATGCACAACTCAAACGTTATATAAAAATTAGGGTTTTGGATGCATACCTGAACTTCTTTTTGGCTAGATGATGCAAAAAGATTCGATCTTTCACCAGGTACCCCCAATTCTTAGCCCAAACTTGAATACCCTAGTCGCAATTTTTGAAATCAAAAAAGTTTGAATCCCCTTTTACTTTACCCTAGAATAAAAATGACTATCACCATCTATTTTTGATGGTATTATAGAGTTCGCATTCAATGCTCTGCTTTTTTTGTGTCTCGATGAACTTTTTGATGGGAAAGGCACCAGAAGGAAGAAGATGAAGAGTAATGAAGAGGGAGAATGAAGGAGAGATAGATAAATGGAGGGAATTTAAATCGGGTGGTTGGGTGAAATAAAAGGGGGCATTTTTTTCATTTTGCTATTTTTGTTAACCATGGTTTAATTTTATGTTAAAAAACCATCATTAATGTCATCATTAGAAGAAAAAAGATAACTAAGGTCATTTTGTATAATCCAAAAAAAGGGGTTACCGTTGGTGCGTAGCAGAAGTTGGGGTCGCCGTTGAGAATTTTCCATTGTTATTTCATTTTGAATATGCACTTTGGTATGTATTTTGCTTTTCTTTGGATGATGCTGCTACTACCTTGCCAAGGCTTCTACTGCTAAAGCTACTGCCCTGCCAAGGCTGCTGCTGCTACAGTTGCTGCCCTGCCATGACTAGCTGCTGCTATGCTACTTTTGCTATGCCACCTGTTGTTGCAATGCTACTTCTGCTCTACCTTCTACTATGCTAATTTTGCTAGAACATTGCTGCTTGCTATGTGTTTATTAGGCTTTAAGTAAAATTGCTTATAAGATTGTTTAAGTGATAACCTTATATAGAATAGTATAACTAGTACCTTGCTTGTAGGAATTAGAATTATATACTGATAAACCCAAATTTACCATGGAGATTGGTCACAATTTCATATTTTATATTTATTTGTTCTACTTCTAGTAGTAATAATGTTTAGTAAATGATAGACTAAAAAGTAAATAAAATACACTGTAAAGTAAGGAAATTAATTTTAAAAGTAAATAGTATCATTTATCAAAAGTATTGTAATAAAAAAATTTTGTTATTTATTTGAAAGAAGTTGAAGAAGATCTGCTTTTATTGGCTAGAGATTAAACAATCTTTTCAATGTTACATGCCGAGCGTATAAACTGCATAAGACAGAGGATTAAAAATAATCAATCAAGTGTGTCTGCATCGGAATCTCAACTATTTTCTGAAACACAAAGGCTAATAGAAGACTCTAGAGTGCAAAGGGCTATTATTAAAATAGTGAAGATTTACGATAATTTGAGAGTTGTATCTAATGTGTTTCAATCAACATGGGAGGAGCGACATAAAAATCCTGAAGCTAATCAAGATTATGATGGAGATAATCAAGAGGATGCAGACGATCCTTCAAATTTTGTACATAATGCTATTAATCTGGATAATGAAAATGAAGATTCTGAAAAAGAGGAGGAAAAGGAAGATGACAAAAAGGAAGAGGAGACAGATAAAAACAAAGAGAAGAAAAAGGAAGATGAGAAGGTGAAAGAAAAGAATGAAAAGGAACAAGAGGAGAAAGCTGATGTTAGTGTAGCAGTTGATGCAAATACTGCAAATCAAACATCAAAACATCCATTCAACTTTTTGAATGAATTTGCTTCTATGATTCAGTTTTCTGTGGATTGTGGAAAAACAGGAACTGAAGTGAATTACGTATGCAAGTGTATGAAGAGAAACAAAAGTAGAATGCAAGAAATGCCAGAATTGCATCAAGTGGAGGCTGACTATTGTTTTCTTAAAAATAAATCAATGAAAGGGTAATATTATTCTTTTACTTTTAGCATTGTTTTATTTACTTTATTTCAAATTCCTTTTAGTTTATAAATATTAATAAAACAAGTTGTTTTTGTGTAATTATAAAGTGAGCAACTTGTTACATTTGAACCTCCAATTGCAATACCAAGGGATGATATGTGCATATAAGTTAAAAAGTAAACAAAACGTTTTTGAATGTAACCAAAATATATCCTTAAGTAAAAGGATTATCTATTAAAGTAATATATATTTTTATTTTCTTTATTGAGCATTCTAATATTGCAAAAAAAATGTTTGTGAATATATTTGCATATAAATTAAAAAGTAAAAAAAATGGTTTTGAAAAGTAAATGAAATATCTGTTAAAATAAAAACATTATATATTAAAGTAAAAGGATTATCTATTAAAGTAATGCATAAAAATGAGAATAATATGTATGTTGTGTGTCTATATTGGTTCACTCACTGTCATATGGGGTATATTTTTATTAAATAAAAATGTATATGTTTTAAAATATCTATTACATGAAAAGTAAAAGAAATATCTTTAAAAGTTAAAAACAAATTGTTAAAAGTAAACAAAAATTATTTGCACTATGTGTAAAATAAATTATACATAAAGTGATTGTAACATAACTTTGAGATGAATGTATAACTTTCGAAATCGAAGAATTCTTTAACAATGGATGCAAAGCTCACAAACAATAACAAACACCTTCCATTTAGGGTTAACCCACGCCCTTAATTTGAAGATGGCGGGGTCAGGGTTTGTTGTGCTGGGGCCATTTTGGGCATGATGTTGGTGGTGATGGACATGGTGTTTGTTATGGTGTTGCAATTCGTCTATCATTGTTGATGGGAAAGGTTGAAGAAGATAAGGAAGGTTGAAGGAGGAGGGAGTGGTTGAGTCAACCACGAAAAGGAATAAAAAATTTATAAAGTTGCTATTATTTACCATTTTGAGAAACTGGGGCAAGCTCTTATATAACTAAGGACAAATATTAAATTCTATTACATGAAAAGTAAAAGTAAAAGAAATACCTATTACATGAAAAATAAAAGAAATATCTTTAAAAGTTAAAAACAAATTGTTAGAAGTAAACAAAAATTATTTGCAATATCATTGAGATGTAAAATAAATTTTACATAAAGTGATTGTAACATAACTTTGAGATGAATGTATATAACTAAGGACAAATTAGAAATTCTATTACCCAATTCTATTATATACAAAATAATATATAAAACTAAATGTACTGTATTAAAGTAAATGAAATGTATTACAAAGTTCAAAAGAAATTGCTTAAAGTGACTGTAGTGAACATTATTATAATAAGAAAAAAGTATCACAAAGCACTAAATATTTTATGAACTTCAAGGCATATTTAACATCAATTGCATCAATCTAATAATGAAGCCTGCCTATCCCAGATGAAACTAAAATAAATTAACAAAAAGAACATAAGTTGTAATAAAGTAAACAAAGATCAAATAAAAGTAAATAAACAATGTTAAAATTAACATACCTGAGAAACTACTTTGGACAATTTCTACTGTCATGAGAAACACCTGATTGCCCACAAGCTCTACAAGTTCTTCCTTTTTTGCTTTTTTCTTCAACAACTACCTCTTTGGCACTCTTCAAGAATTTAGAACTTCTAGCAGACCCTTTGTTGAGGCATTGACTCAGAGGCAAGATATCTACATCAACATCATTAGATCCAACAAAGAGTTGAATATCAGCTTCTTTGCCTTCTTTAAAACTTACACCTGACATTCAAAAACTATATAAGTTGTAGTAAAGTAAATAAATTCTGAATAAAAGTAAATTAAACAAAGTTAAAAGTAACATTCATTCACCATTTTTCTTTTTCATAAGCTCTTCCTCAAATGAAGACAAGTACTTAACAAAATCAGACATATCATCCTCACAACCCTCTGCTAGACTAACACAGGAGAACATTTTTGAGCACACATCAAAGATTAGTCGCTTCTTTTTGTCAAAGTTAATAGCCTCATCCACTGATGTAGATTTCTTCTTAACATCTTTTCTCCAATGAGTTAAAACATAATGTTCAGGGATTTCAGATATTGATTTACCTTTCATAATGAATAATATATGTCTGCACAAAACACCCTGACTCTCAAACATCTTGCAAGTATAAGTACACTCTAGTGTAGATAAATCAAATGTAACATCAAAATTCCTTTGACGTTCATTATCTACAACAATAGAAAACTCAACTCCATCACCATAAGTAGAATTACAGCTTTCAACACCGCAAGAAAAACAAGCAGCCTTACATTCTTGTTGAAATTCATAGAAAATAGAACGAGTGTAAACTGAAGAACCATGCTTCTCTAACTTTAATGGAGTAATCAGTTTAGGTATTGCTTGTTCAGTATATTCTGTTCATCTTGCTCATGCCTTTGTGCATCTAAGGTTGTTTCATACCGAAAGAGAAACTCTACACATGACACATGAGGATTTATGAAATTACAAAAAAAGTTGTTTTCACCCTCAGATCTAGAGGTAGATCTTAACAAACCACCCATAAAAAAAACCCTAAACACTACTAAAAATGGGTCGTTTTCCGACGGATTTGTTCCGACAGACTTAAATTCCGTTGGAAAATTCGAATATTCCGACGGAATTTTGGTCTGTCGAAAAAATCCGTCGAAAAATATAAGTTGCGATGGAAAATCCCTCGAAAATATTTCGACAAATTTTTTATCCCTCGGAATTAACTGCTTTCGACGGAATATTCCCTCAGAAAATTTCTTCCGACGGAAAATTAATTTTCGAGGGAAAAAATCCGTCGGAACATATTAATTTCCTACGATTTTAAATCCGTATAGGTCGTTTTCCAACGGATTTGTTCCGACGGACTTAAATTCCGTCGGAAATTTCCGACGGAATTTAGGCATTTTCCGACGATTTTTTTTTTTAAAAAAATCAAAAATAAAACCCTAATGAAATCCGGACCCCTATCCCCTTCCCTTTTCATTTCTCTTTCTCTCTCCTCACCTCCTCCTCTTTCTCTTTCCTCTGCTCCTCTCTTTCTCTCTCCTCACCTCCTCTTCACCGCAACCTATACGCATCCTCTTTCTACTCCTCTGTTCACAAGATTTAAACCCATACGCATCCCCTTTCTACTCGATTGAACAAGATTGAACAAGATTTAAACGCGCAGATCGGGGCTACTTGTGCCTGAATGCGACCATTGTTTAGATCTAGGTTTTTTTTTTTTTTGAAACATAGATCTTGTTAATTGTAAATGTAATTGTAATGTTAATTTATAAAATTTATTAGATAATTATATATTTATACATTTTTACTAATTTTACTTGTTTAAGTTTGGTTTTCTGAACTTTTTGGGGTTATTTTCGGTTTTTTGGGGTTAATGGTGGTGGTGTGGTGGTGTCGGTGGTGGTGGGGTGGGCTGTTGTGGTGGTGTCGGTGGTTATGGGGTGGGGTTGTGGTGGTGTCGGCGGTTATGGGGTGGGGTTGTGGTGGTGTCGGTTTGGTTTGGTGTGGGAAGGTTGTTGTGGTGGTGTCGGTGGTGTTGGGATGGGGTTGTGGGTGTTGTGGTGGTGTCGGTGGGTGGGTCTGGGGTATGGGTGGACTGTTGTGGTGGTGTCGGTGGGTGGGTCTGGGGTATGGGTGGGCTGTTGTGGTGGTGTTGGTGGGTGGGTGTGGGGTATGGGTGGGCTATTGTGGTGGTGTCGGTGGGTGGGTCTGGGGTATGGGTTGGTTGTTGTGGTGGTGTCGGTGGGTATGGGTGGGTAGGGGGGGCAGGGGGTGGGCTGGTGGTGGGTGGGAGGTTTTTTTTTTTTTTTTTTCTATTAAATTTTCCAACGAAATTTTTCGTCGAAATATACCTCTTCCGACGGAATTTTTCGTCGGAAACTTGCGACGGACTTCCCAATTAAGTCAAACTTGACTCCGAAAGAATAAAATCCGTCGGAAATTCCGTCGGAATGGACCTTTCCGACGGAATTTCCCTCGGAATATCGCGAAATTCCTACAAAGTGTAATGCGACGGTGCATTCCGACGGAATTCCGTCGGAAATAGGCATTTCCGACGGAATTCCAGGGTTTTCCGACGGATTTTTTTCGTCGTTGATTAGCTGTTTTCTAGTAGTGAAAATAGGCTGGGATCCAGAGATGCTTGATCTTGAACATATAAGCAAACCATTCATGAGCTACCAAATCATATTTTTCCATCACAGTATTCCAACCATCAACAAACTCATTAGGTTCAATTTCCCTGTCCCAAACAACAGCACAAAGTTCTTTCAAAAAGTCAGTGTCATTACAGAAAGTTGTACGCACTTTCTCAAGCACTTTCCTCATGATGTGCCACATGCACAATCGATTTTCGTTTTGGTAAAAACTTTCTGTATTGCAATACCCATTGCAGGGTCTTGGTCAATAATAAGGCAAGAAGGCTCATTTCCCATACACTTTAGAATATTCTGAAAAAGCCATACAAAAGATTCCACATCTTCTTTAGATAACAAGGCTGCACAAAATGTGACACATCGTTTATGATGGTCAACTCCAGTAAAAGGTCAGAACACTAAGGAGTATTTATTTGTATCATATGTGGTGTCAAAAGAAATGGAATCCCCAAACAAGTGAAAGTTTTTAAATTGATTTTTAGTGCCTCTCACATGTTTATAGCCTCCACAATATTCTTTCATCATCCTATAGGACATAACAACTCCAATGTTCAACTTTGAATTATCCAATATAAACTTCATATGAACACAAGTTAAGCCATCATCATATGGTTTAGTAACCTGTCTAGTACTAGGAATTGAGAAGGGATGACAATGACTTTCATGAAAGAAATAAACTATATACTTTCCACCATCACAATACTTAAACTTAATCATAGTTGGACACCCAATCCTCCTAACTATGTTCTTCCTAAAAACAACACCTTCAACCTCTTTTTTATCTTTCTTATTATCATTGACAAAACCTTCTTTATTACCAACCAAATATTAATAAGTACAAGACCCTTTTTACCATCAGGACCAGTCAACTTCTTTTCTACCTTGCTAGTACTACTACGGATTTTGAATCCACATTCACTTGCATACTTATAGTAAAAATCAATTCCATCTTGAAGACAATTAAATTTCATTCTAAAAATAGGCTTATTTTCCATAGACCAACCAGGTTTAAACTCTTTACCACCTTTAGTATTATAAACTGTCCTAGTTAGTAAAGCATGAGAGGGAGCTATAAAAATGCTTACATTAACATCTCCAGCTTGAACATCAGGAGAAGAGAGCCCAACTGTTTCAAATTAAAAGTAGACAAAACATCACTAAAAGTAAAAAGAAAACAATTAAAAAAATGAGGAAATGAAATATTTAAAGAATGTTTCAAACATTATCCTGAAAAGTAGATGAATCCAAATTAAAGGTAGACAAAACATCACTAAAAGGAAAAGTAAAACAATTAAAAAAAATGAGGAAATCAACAGGTCAAGCCAAAATCTTCTAGGAACAACAACTTCCTGGAACATCCTTATGTAGTCTTTCGAAGTACCAAATTATAATTGAGAATAGATAAACCAGTTAAGGATCAATAATATGGAATTGCAGCAATGGCCATATAGACAAAACCTTTAAAATACCCTTCATTCAATAGGAAAAAAAAACCAAGTACTGAACCAAAGAATCAACCACATAAATAAAAACCATCATAAATTCATATAACATATTTTGAGAGAGAGGAGGGCTGTCAAATTAGTAGTTGATCCCCACTCATTAGATTAAGGAATTCGTAAGTCGGGTTGATATAGAAGGATATAAGATAAAAAGGCATTTTGTCATTCAGATAAGCAAGCAACAGTGCATAAGAAGAGCCAAGGGATACAGTAAGAGATAAATCAATTGGTGCTTAATATGGACACAACTTAATGACTTGCTGCCATCAGATCCAAGCAGATTTTCACGGTCATTTTAAAAATGAACTCAAAGCCCTTGTGCAAATGTTCAGATATCATCATTTGGCAGCTCAAATTGTGTTAAGTTCTAAGAAAAAAACTTAATAGCTTGGACTACGTCCATGAAGGAGAGCAACCCTCTTACAAATTACAATCCCAAATGAGATTCCATCCCAAAGCAACCCTCTGATCAACAGTAAATAATGATAAATATAAAGTAGATAAAAACCATTTAAAAGTAAAAGCAAAACTAAAAGAATACATCAAAAAATCGAAAAAGCAGTAGTGAACATAACATATCAAACTTAAGTAAAACATTTAAAAAATTGCATTACATAATCAAACGAAATCAAGAATAATCAAAATTACTCAAACTAAAGCAAAAATCAGTAAAGAAGAACAAAAACAAACCAAAAACAAAAGCAAAAACCCTAATTATATGTAAAATCGAAAACGAAAACGAAAACAAAATCGAACAAAACAATAATAGAAATAAAACCAAAAGAAATAATAATAGAAATCGACAACGAAATCGAACAAAAACAAAACAAAAACCCTAATTATATGATCAATCATCAAAGAAGATACACAAAACAAAAAAAATCTAAATTTACCTCTCTAGAATGATTGAATCACAACAAAAAAAGGACAAACGCAGAAGAACAACGAAGAAGTTGCGAAATCGAAGAAGAAAATCGATGAAATCGAAGAGCAAAATCGAAGAGCGAATTCGAACAATGAAATTGCCTTCAGCGCCTTCAGAGAGATCCGATGTAGAGAGAGAAATTAAGAACGTAGAGAGCGAAAGTAAGAAAGAGAGAGAGAGAGTTAGAATGGAGGTCATTCAATGCCCAAAATTACAAAACTGACCTTAATAAGGAAGATGGAACTTCAACCGTTAGGTCTAACGCTATAAATGGCTAATATTAGTTCGCAGTTCTTATTATTCAAGGTAGTTCGTACGAGATCTCATTTATATATATAGAAGTATTTTTTTGAAAAAGTAAAATACAAGATTAAGATTAGGAACGCCTTGTCAGAAGATCGTGCCCAATTTATCTAGAAATAAAAAATAAGAACTTGTTGTCTTGAAAAGGGTCAATATCTTAATGGGTCGGAGTAGAATAGCCGAGAGAAGCAACATAATCTGCAGCACGATTTCCTTCCCAAAACACATGTAATAAGGATGACTTAAAGGTCAAGAAAGAGTCCAAGATAGTCTTGATATCATCCGACAAAAGATAAATCTGCCACGAAAATTTATGTATAATACCCCTGTAAAATATCATTACAGTTGGATTGTCTCTTTTCAATGAAAATATGGAGATATTAAGTTCTCAGATCAGCAAGAAAAGCTAGGCAAGAACCTAGGTTATAGGTTTGATTAGCAATATGATTTTCCTTAACAATCTCTAAAAACCACACTGACATAAGCTGAATTGTCAAATCAGAACCATAAAAATTGAGTTTAAACGAAGGAGGAGACCAAGTAATAATAGTAGAAGTAGGATTTTTAAGTTGCGAATGGAAGAAATTACAGGAAATGTGAATAGTATCTAAAACACATCGGGATTGTCATTCCTAAAATGAGAAAAAGAACGAATATAGGCATTAGTAATAGTGGTTTTAGAGTTCTTACAAATCACAGCATTGCGACATTTCCAAATACTCAAGAAAAGGATGGCAACCTTAGGAAAGTGAAAGGAATGGTGTCCTTCCAACAAGTGTATTATTCCGATAGAGGGTTCAGAATTATTACAGAGCTAATTCTTCAGTAAGGTCAAGTGATCGGAATGCCTAGGTGGAGGCCGCTTCCAATCAGTAATATTGAGGTACAATTGATATTACAGCTTGATTTTAACTGAACCCTTCGGGTCGAACCCAATCAAATCTCCGATCCAAGACGTCGAATTAATCCGAAAGGATTTAATGAGTCGACAGAGTTTTACGAATACAGACGTCGGAAATCGAGCCTAGGGCGTCGATACCGATCGTCGCAAAATTACAAGCAACAAGTATGAGCGTAGCCGTAGCTAGGCTAGGCAAGCTCATAGCAAGCCTAGGCGCGCCATGTATGTGCTAGGCGCACCATGGCAACCCATCGCAAGCTAGCAGCATGCTAGCATGGGTGCCTAGGTGCGCATGGCAGCTATCGCAAGCCACACAGGCACCAGGCAGCCCATAGCAGCTAGCAGCATGCTAGCGTGGTGCCTGGGTGCATATGGTGCCCTATCGCAGCGCACAGCCCTTGCTAGGCACCATCGCAAGGCCTGACACCATGCACAAGAACCATCGCAATGTCAGGGGCATGCGTGTGTGTGCGTGTGTGCCTCGCAGCCTCGCACAGCAGCCGCACTGATGCGTGTGGGCTGGTGCGTGTGCGTGCGATGGCTAGCTGGGTTGCTAGGCAGCAGCACCACGCATGCATGTGCGTGTGCGTGGGGAATGCCTCGCACCAAGCACAAGCAGTGCTAGGCACTAGCTAGTGCGAGCATAGGGTGGTGCATGATGTGTGTGGGCTAGCAATGTGTGTGCGTAGGTGCGTAGCGCATGGCTGGTGCGTGATGAATGTGCGACCAGCCAATGCGTGCGATGCGAGGGCCAGCGCCAGCGATGCCCAGCTAGCACTGGCTGTGCTAGCGATGCGATGCGAGAGAGTGCTAGGCAGCTGCAGCGCTAGGCTAGCAGCATCAGCGCCCAGCAGCTCGCAGCGTGCTAGGGCTGATGCGTGCTAGGCCAGTGCATGCTAGCACTGCCTGCTAGCATACCAAGCGGGCTGGCTGCCCAGCCTTGGTGCTAGGCGCCAGCTGGCAGCCTTGGCAGCCAAGGCAGGCTGCCAGCCCAGCTGCCACGAGGTGGCGGTTTAGGTGAGGGGTGGGGACTAAGCTTGGGCAAGGCCTTGAGGAGCAAAGCAATGGTCCCCCCCACCCATTCATGGTCCTCACCTAACCTTCTCTCTCTATTTGACACTTGTTGCATTGTGATTAGTTTTTGTTTAATAATTTATTTTAGAAATAAATTAATTAGCAATAATACATTCTCCCACATTGGTGGAGGATGAAAAATCAAGGGATCATTTCCCTATAAATACCAAGCTTGGTATTGGGATTTGGTACAACCTTGAGTGGAATTAAAAAGGAAACTCTAAGAAAAAAGTAAACCTTTGGTTCGTAAAACTCATAGTTATTTTGTCCGGGTCTTGACTAACCTTCAAGACTTAGGACGCTTGGGTCGGGTCGAGGGTATGATTCGTTAGAGATCTCGTCTTTTCGGGATTTTGAAGTAAGAGCTCTTTGGGAGCGAAGCACGCGTCAAAGGTATAATTCTTGTCCTTAATCTTGTTTGATTAATTTATTATGCTTGTTTAATTGCTTTAATTAAGGGGCGGGTCTTGGTGGGTTTCCTTCCGCGTAGTGTCGGGTCACTACGAAACCCTACAGAAAGAGATAGAGAGAATTAAGTTACCGATATTTCATCACCTTCACCGACTTGGCAAGAAAATTAAAGCACTTCGATTGGATCGAGGTGGCGAATATTTGATCCATGGATTCGACGATCACTTGAAAGAATGTGGCATTCTTTCAGAGTTGACACCTCCCGGAACTCCTCAATGGAACGGAGTGTCTGAACGGAGGAATCGGACCTTGTTAGACATGGTTTGGTCAATGATGGGTCTTAGTGAACTCCCTATCTCGTTCTGGGACATGCGCTACAAACAACAGCACTAACACTGAATAGAGCTCCGTCAAAAGTTGTTGAAAAGACTCCATATGAATTATGGACTAAGAAACCTCCTAGGTTGTCTTTTCTCAAGATTTGGGGATGCGAAGCATATGTCAAGCGATTAATTTCGGACAAACTTCACCCCAAATCGGATAAGTGTTTCTTTGTGGGATATCCAAAAGAAACCAAAGGGTATTACTTCTACAATAAATTCGAGAACAAAGTGTTTGTTGCTCGTGATGGTGTCTTTTTGGAGAAGGATCACCTTTCCAAAATGACAAGTGGGAGGAAAATCGAACTCGACGAAGTTCGAGAGGACGAGCAACAATGTCAACCTGACAAAACTGACAATCTAGATACTTTGGAAGCATCTGAGAAGATTGGTCAGAGTCAAACAGACAATGTAAATGCTCAACCGATTACCCTACGTAGGTCGCAACGACAAAGATCTCAACCAAACAGATACCTCGGTATCGTCTTAGCTGATGATCAGGACATCCTAGTTATGGATGGTGATGAGCCGGCGACATACAAGCAAGCTATGACGAGCCCCAACTCTGCAAAATGGCAAGAGGCCATGAAATCTGAGATGGACTCCATGTCTGAAAATCAAGTCTGGAACTTAGTGAATTTGCCCGAGGGTTATACACCCATTGGATGCAAATGGATCTTCAAAGTGAAGACAGACAAGGATGGAAATGTATCGATATACAAAGCTAGACTGATGGAAAAAGGTTATAGACAAGTCCACGGGATTGACTATGATGAAACTTTTTCACCAGTTGCAATGCTAAAGTCCATCCAGATTATCCTAGCGATTGCTGCATATTACGATTACGAAATATGGCAAATGGATGTCAAAACCGCGTTCCTTAATGAGATTTTGGAAGAAACTGTGTATATTACACAGCCAGAAGGTTTTGTCGATCCAGGCAACGCTGGAAAGGTTTGCAAGCTGAAGAAGTCCATTTATGGACTAAAGCAAGCCAGCAGGAGTTGGAATCTGCGATTTGATGAAGCCATCAACAAGTTTGGTTTTATCAAGAATCCAGATGAGTCTTGTGTATACAAGAAGGTCAGTGGGAGTGATATTGCATTCCTAGTTCTGTATGTCGATGACATACTGCTCATTGGTAACAGCACAAAATTGTTGGAGTCCGTAAAGGGCTGGTTGGGAAAGTGCTTTTCAATGAAGGACTTAGGAGAGGCACAATACATATTGGGCATCAAGATCTACAGGGATAGATCTAAGAGGATGATTGGATTAAGCCAGAGTACTTACATTGATAAGGTACTGGCTCGATTCAACATGGAAAATGCCAAAAGAGGGCATTTACCCATGTCCTATGGCATAACTCTCAGCAAGAAACAGTGTCCGCAGACACCTGTTGAGCGAGAAAGAATGAATCAGATCCCATATGCTTCGCTAATCGGATTGATCATGTATGCCATGATATGTACAAGGCCGGATGTATCGTATGCCCTGAGTGCAACGAGTCGATACCAATCGAACCCAGGAGAGGCGCATTGGACTGCGGCCAAAAACAACCTTAAGTACCTAAAAAGGAACAAGGATAAATTCCTGGTGTATGGAGGCCACAAAGAACTGGTTGTTGAAGGTTACACCGACGCTAGCTTCCAGATTGACAAAGACGACTTCAAGTCACAGTCAGGGTATATATTCTGTCTGAATGGAAGAGCGTTCAGCTGGAAGAGTGCCAAGCAGAGCACCACTGCAGACTCTACAACTGAAGCCGAGTACTTGGCCGCTTCGGAAGCAGCCAAGGAAGCTATTTGGATTCGCAAGTTCATCAGTGAACTTGGTGTTGTACCCACAATCAAGGGACCGATAGACCTCTATTGTGATAATAATGGAGCTATCGCTCAGGCCAGGGAGCCGAGAGAACACCAGAAGGTCAAACACGTGCAAAGGCGATTTCACATGATAAGGGAATGGAAATCCGAAGGTGAAATCAGAATTTGTAAGATCGGCACGGATGATAATGTAGCCGATCCTTTGACTAAACCTTTGCCTCAAGTGAAACACAACAAACACGTTGAGGCAATGGGAATCAAGCACATAGGAGACTGGCTTTGATATTCCCTGTACAAGTGTTTTAATTAAACAGGGTTGATTTAATGTAAGACACTGTACTAAAACCATTCATTAATGGAGTAATTAATTTTTGTGCAAAATTATCATTCACTCCATTACTATTTAATTGTGGTTTAGAATTAAATAATGAGTCCATTCGATTTACGGAAATATTCAAAACAGGGTATCAAGACCATGTCTTGGATAAAGAAACACCTGTTAAGTGAACATTGAATATTAAATCGAAAAGTATCCCTAATCGAGGTCATCTAACAGATGGACGATTGATGACCGCCATAGATTAGTGTGTAGTATGATTTACAGCACCGTTTCTTATGCTGCAAGGACGTGACAGTCATAAATCATTTGCACAGGTATAATTTAGAACTGTACTGGATAAGACCTATGAGAGTACTTTAAGAAAATTTAAATTTTGTCATAAGTACATTTCTCATTATGGCTATCGGAACTTATTTCCTCAGACCATGAGTACTGTGAAGTTTTCTTGTTTGAGTACTAGGCTCTTTGATGTTTCCAAACGTCTGCCGTAACTGGGGATCATAACGGGAACACTCGGGAGTCTATGTCCTCTTAGTAAGAAGAACTTACAATACAAGACTGGGATTGTCCCCCTACTAACAATAGGGAAAATGTTTTGTTGTTTACAAGGCCGCTCGAAGAGCGAGACTGTGAAAATGCATGGCCGTGCTCAGATGGATTTTAGAAATCATCTGTTTATTGACAGTCAAACTCGGAGATCGAGAAACACTTCTGAACGTAATAAGGATAACAAAGAATCTTACCTTACAGTTCACGAAGAAACATTAAGTGACAAAGGAAATGAGTTATACACAATATGCACACTTGTCCTGAAAGACAAGTGGGAGATTGAAAGGAATGGTGTCCTTCCAACAAGTGTATTATTCCGATAGAGGGTTCAGAATTATTACAGAGCTAATTCTTCAGTAAGGTCAAGTGATCGGAATGCCTAGGTGGAGGCCGCTTCCGATCAGTAATATCGAGGTATAATTGATATTACAGCTTGATCTTAAATGAACCCTTCGGGTCGAACCCAATCGAATCTCCGATCCGAGACGTCGAATTAATCCAAAAGGATTTAATGAGTCGACAGAGTTTTACGAATACAGACGTCAGAAATAGAGCCTAGGGCGTCGATACCGATCGTCGCAAAATCACAAGCAACAAGTATGAGCGTAGTCGTAGCTAGGCTAGGCTAGCTCATAGCAAGCCTAGGCGCGCCATGTATGTGTTAGGCGCACCATGGTGTTCTAGACACCACCACAGCCTAGGCGCACCATGGAAACCCATCGCAAGCTAGCAGGATGCTAGCATGGGTGCCTAGGTGCGCATGGCAGCTATCGTAAGCCACACAGGCACCAGGCAGCCCATAGCAGCTAGCATCATTCTAGCGTGGTGCCTGGGTGCATATGGTGCCCTATCGCAGCGCACAGCCCTTGCTAGGCACCATCGTAAGACCTGGCACCATGCACAAGCACCATCGCAATGCCAAGGGCATGCGTGTGTGTGCCTCGCAGCCTCTCACAGCAGCCGCACTGATGCGTGTGGGCTGGTACGTGTGCGTGGGATGGCTGGCTAGGTTGCTAGGCAGCAGCACCACGCATGCATGTGCGTGTGCGTGTGTGCATGCCTCGCACCAAGCACAAGCAATGCTAGGCACTGGCTAGTGCGAGCATAGGGTGGTGCATGATGCGTGTGGGCTAGCAATGTGTGTGCGTAGGTGCGTGGCGCATGGCTGGTGCGTGATGAATGTGCAACCAGCCAATGCGTGCGATGCGAGGGCCAGCGCCAGCGATGCCCAACTAGCACTGGCTGTGCTAGCGATGCGATGCGAGAGAGTGCTAGGCAGCAGCAGCGC
Organism: Chenopodium quinoa; assembly: GCF_001683475.1. Classification (NCBI taxonomy): domain Eukaryota; kingdom Viridiplantae; phylum Streptophyta; class Magnoliopsida; order Caryophyllales; family Amaranthaceae; genus Chenopodium; species Chenopodium quinoa. The sequence goes on along the minus strand of NW_018745286.1, from coordinate 5,927,505 downwards.
TAGGCTAGCAGCATCAGCGCCCAGCAGCTCGCAGCGTGCTAGGGCTGATGCGTGCTAGGCCAGTGCATGCTAGCACTGCCTGCTAGCATACCAAGCTGGCTGGCTGCCCAGCCTTGGTGCTAGGCGCCAGCTGGCAGCCAAGGCAGGCTGCCAGCCCAGCTGCCATGAGGTGGCAGTTTAGGTGAGGGGTGGGGACCAAGCTTGGGCAAGGCCTTGAGGAGCAAGGCAATGGTCCCCCCCACCCATTCATGGTCCTCACCTAACCTTCTCTCTCTATTTGACACTTGTTGCATTGTGTTTAGTTTTTGTTTAATAATTTATTTTAGAAATAAATTAATTATCAAAAATACATTCTCTCACATTGGTGGAGGATGAAAAATCAAGGGATCATTTCCCTATAAATACCAAGCTTGGTATTGGGATTTGATACAACCTTGAGTGGAATTAAAAAGGCAACTCTAAGAAAAAAGTAAACCTTTGATTCGTAAAACTCATAGTTATTTTGTCCGGGTCCTGACTAACCTTTAAGACTTAGGACGCTCGGGTCGGGTCGAGGGTACGATCCGTCGGAGATCTCGTCTTTTCGGGATTTTGAAGTAAGAGCTCTTTGGGAGCGAAGCACGCGTCAAAGGTATAATTCTTGTTCTTAATCTTGTTTGATTAAGTTTATTATGGTTGTTTAATTGCTTTAATTAAGGGGCGGGTCTTGGTGGGTTTCCTTCCGCGTAGTGTCGGGTCACTACGAAACCCTACAGAAAGGGATAGAGAGAAATAAGTTTGAGGGACCAAAAGAAATCTGGAATCTATGAAGAAGAAGAAGAAGAAGAAGAAGAAGAAGAAGAAGAAGAAGAAGAAGAAAGATTTCCAACTCAGTAAGAGAGGAAGAGGACCAACATTCAGAAGAGAAAGGGCAAAGAAGAAATAAATGCTATTGAGATTTAGGGTGATTAATAAAAAAAGGCGCATAATTTAATGAAAGTGCAGCTAGTACTGAAGAAGGGAGGGTTAGATTGAGTAAGATAACAATTAGTGTCCTTTTAAAATTAATAATTTGAATTATTAACGGCGAACCAGTAGGAAAAAGCAAAACAATTAAAGTAATATAATAAGAACACAAAGATTTACCGAGGTTCAGCTTAACTTAAAGCCTACTTCCTCCCTACCCTAATTACTTTATTAATCTCCTTTGAAAAACAAAAGCAATTACAATTTATTGTTTGTCTACTCGAGTCAAATAATTTCCCACACATAAATCTAGATGTGCAATGTGAACATGATCTCACAAGCAGGCGTACTTGACCTCACAAATTCTATCCAATCACTAATCCCTTAAGGATTCAATTACAAATACACAAGCTCTCTCATAAAGCTAAGGTAAGAGACAATGAAAACCGTAACAATGTGTGCACTACAAGTTTATAAACTAGCGATTTGTTTCCAAAGAGTGTTGAGCTTTTCAAATGAATCTCTAAGCTCAACCTAGAAATGTAATTATGTTAAAAGGGCCTTGGGGGATGAATCATTCTGTGACCAAAAAAGATCATGTATGTCTTAGTCAAAGATAGTTTCCACAATACATCACATACATAAATGAAAACATCTCTATACTATTATATTTCCATAAATAGCAATAGAATATTCATCCCTCTATTTTATTAAATGCATCACTTGAGTTATCACGCTTGTCAAGCATAATTTTGACAATAAATATCTTTAATTAAATATATATTAGTAAAAACTATATTATGAAAGTAGACATTGTAAAAATCCAACAATATATTACATGACCAGGTTTATAAATTATATAGTATTAAAAAAATTAAGTCAAAGGTAACGTATGAATAGTGCAAAATCTAAAGTGATACATTTAAAAAAACGGAGGGAGTATATCCTAAGACATATGCATAATAATTCATCTCTCTAAACATCACAACTACAACTTCCCTTAGTCAGCGAATATTCCCATGCTAAAAATATGTTAAAGGAATAAATGAGACCTTCAGAAATAGTAAACGGATAGCCAACTAACGGACCATATTTATCAAGTAGACTTTTTGTTCAATTTACTGAACTGGTAGTGATGCGGGTGCATGAAACTTGGTGGAGGAAGTTGAAGAAGTGCTTGACACGTTGTGAGGAGAGAAGGGTAGCCCGTCATTGGGGATCCCACTTCCTCTATGCCCATGGCCCTTTAAAAGCCTTGGACATTACACTTTTTAAGGTGTGTTAGGATTTGAATTCATGACTGTTTGGGGGACCTTGAATTAAAAGTGATTGTATCATTACTCTTTTTTATAAGAAACCGATAGAGAATCGCCAATGAGTTTTAGGAAAACTCATAAACCTCCTTCATGCCTTTCACCAAAGTAGAGTTCAAGGGATATTTGGCACGAATCCAAAGTTTGCCCATGCCCGAATTGGTCTACTTGTATGAGAAATGAGTTCGGGAGCGAGGGTACTAAGATAACATTCCCATTAGGGGGGAATCTCCATCCTAGCCCTAGTGCGGCCTCTACTAGCTCTTGCTTTTCACAATTTCATTGCCAAACAATATATGCAACGTGATATCTAAAACTAAGTTAGTTGATTTTATTTACACGCGTCAATCACATAGAGATTTTATTACAATGAATGTCGTTATTCTTATTTAATTCAAATTCATGAAAGAACAATAATAAACAAGATTCGCCTTGGCTTAAGTGATAAAACAGTCAATTAATTTATTCAATTCTAGTCTTATTTAACTAAAGTTCACTATGTCAAAAATGATGAATTAAATATTTATTTAATGTGATAAAGCAACACTAATTAATCGTTTTAGGTGATTTAAGACAAGAAAAGTAGAGTGATTTATCTAAGTGCTTGGGAATTACCACTCTTCCTTGCTAGATCTTCGTTTAGAAAGCAAATGGACACCTTCTTGTCGGGGAACCTCCACCGTAAGAACAAAACAATTAAAAAGGTGATTGTTTAGGGTAAGAGGGTTGATTATTACGTAAGTTCACAAAGATGTTATTGCTGACTTTTAGGCTATTTTTCTGTGTGTTTAGAGCTCGTATTAAACCTCTATTTATAGGGAATGGGTTAGATTACGGTTTCTGAGATTCTGTCGCAGCAGGTGGCGCGCGCAACTGTGAAGGTTGCGCGTGGCTTCCGCACGCAAGTGAAGGAGTTGCGCTGCCTAGAACAACGTGACTTCTAGTCTTGCGAGTAGCTGTATGGTAAGATTCGATTTAGTATCTTTTTAAAATTCTGAATCTTCCGCAAGCGCTTCTCTGAAGGTTGCGCGGGTTGTTGTGCGCGCCAGGCCAGCGCGACTTCATGAGTTGTGCGTGGATTTTCCTGCGGCAGCCCTAGATTTTAACCTAGGCGCTTTAAATCCGTCTGAAATTAGGTTTAGTCTTTGGATAAGGCCTAATTTCTGGTCGGGCTTAGTGTTAATAAGATTTTAGTTCATTTTGTTTTGGTCAAGCTAGCTAGGTTTATGTGTTTAGGCTTTAATCAGTAGTCCATAAGCATTCGCTACACCAATCTAGCACAAAGACAAAATTATTTATCGTCATAGCACTTCCGGTCGAGACAGGGGACCAAAAGTAGATGTCTACACACATAGTCGCTCTAAACTCCTTGGTGGTCACCTCTCGGGGTTGACCATCATCAAACTTGAGTAACTTTTGTTTGCTTAGAATAAAACTCCAAGGATTCCATGTGTTAGCCAAGAAAGAAAACTTATCAATGTATTACTCAACTAATTTAATCAGCTATATCTTCTTTGTCATAAAGAATTTTTAGGTGATTCAAATTAGCGATGAAAGTAGAGTCCAAGAGCTTTCCAACGACAGGTCACATGCCTTATTTGAGCAAGAAATGAAGAAGTTATGAGCGTTTGAAATCGAGTTGTCCAGGCAGAGCCGCTAGAGTGCCGACTATTGGAGCGCCTGCTCCTCTTTTCAGAGCGCTCGTTCCATCCGAAATTGGGATTTTTGACAGAATTTTTGGAGCAACTGCTCCCCTCTATGGAGTGACCCCTCTATTTGAGCGGAGCGACCACTCCAACCTTCTAGAGCGACCGCTCTAGAACCCCTATTTTGTAGCGGCTTTTGTTCTTTCTTTTTGTTTTCTTTGTTTGCTTTTATTCTTGGACTTTCATTTGTTATCCAAGGGTGTAATGTAAGAACTTTAGGTTTTTTTTGGAAAGACTTTAAATAGGGCTAAGCTTGCCTTTTTAGGCTTTGATTAAACCCTTATTGCATCAAAATTGGTGATTGATGTGATAAGAATTTATCTTTGTTATTTGTTCTCTCCAAAATTACATCTTGAATATTGAAGTTTGGATTGAAAATTTGTTTTTGTTGGTTATTTTATATCAATTTGATTCAAGAGCCCAGGTTATTAGCCTAGAAAGATCCTACCTTTTTTAATCTCTCTTTTCCCCTCTCAAAAGATTTCATCTTTTTTCCCCACAAAATTTTAACTCTTCACTCTCAAAAGATACAAACTTTCCTTCTTGAAACATGGATGATATATACTTTATGAAGATGAAGAAAGTCACAATGAGCACTCTAGATTGGATGCTCTAGAAAGGAAGTTTGATAGACTTCTTGAAATCTTGGAGAATAGAAGAAGTCCTAGAAGAAGGAGAAGTCCAAGTGCAGAAGATGGTTCTGACTCTCTTCACCGGAGAAGGGAACACCACCAACGGCACCATGAGGACAACCGTGACGTAGGGAAAACTAGGTCGTTGAGTAATCCTCCCTAAGGGAAAAAAATTATAATCACTTAACAAATCTAAATACAAGTATAGAGCTAAGTTAAGGGTCGAACCACTAGGAACGGTTATGCTCAAGTATCCAATTAACGCCTAAGCTAGGTCAAAGTCAAGAGTGAAGAATTGAGTAACTAATACTAATCAACTACTAAGAATCAAACAAATGGAACACTAGGGAATGGGGATCAACATGTAATCATGAAAATTGCAACAACTTGGGAAGGTTAAGCCAATCAATGGTTGTGAAGAGTAATGGAAAGAGCTATCAATTGCATCAAAGAGCTATCGCCTAGTCGTCAAGCTAGGTCTCCACTATGAATGACAAATTAGGAGAATCACAATTCAAACCAATCAACAACTGCAAATCCTAAATTGAGTGGTCATGTCATTAGGATCTACAATGCAATCTAGCATAGTTCTCAAAGCCTAATCAAACTAAGCACATGCAAACTTCCATTAATCAATTTCATCTCAATAATTAATCAACATAATTCCCAAATTAATCACAATCAATTAATCATACAAGCTTTACCCAAAACCTAGCAAGCAACTACTCGCTAAAATTCATCATCAAATCAAGGCAAGTAAATGAAATCAAGAATCAACAAATATTGTTATTTTTTTGAAGCAAAACGCAATTAATTAAGTACAACGTTCTTAAAATTAAAAAGCACTCTCCAAACGGTTACTTTTTGTTTCTTTTCGACCGAATGATATGTTCCCTTGTAGCTATTACCCAAAATTATAGCATTTATCTGAGGGTTTAAATTTAATTAGATCACACACACACACACACATATATGTATATATATTTATAGCTAGTTTTTCTACCATTTCATTATTAATATGAGGGAATAGTTTTATTTCAACTGCATAGGGCCTTCATAATCATTGGGATGACCCTGATTGAGAAGCAGGAGACTTTTTGCCAAGTTAGAAAAATGTACTTTTATGGTGGATAGCTGTTTTTCTTGGCTATGTGATATCTAATGTAGGGATCTAAATAGACCCTAGTAAGGTGAAAGTCATTCAATCTTGGCTTACTCCTACCACTCTCACCCATATTAGGAGTTTCCATGTCTTAGCTTCTTTCTATCGAAGATTTATGAAGAATTTTAGTGCTATTTTAGCTCCGGTTACCGAATGCATGAAGAAGGGAACTTTTGAGTGGACACCGTGTGCTCAAGAGGCTTTTGAGGCTCTAAAGATGAAATTGTGTGAAGATCCAATCTTGGCTCTTCAAGATTTTGATCAACCCTTTGGGGTTGAATGTGATGCTAGTGGAGTTGGAGTTGGGGCAGTACTTGTTAGGGCTGGCAAAAGCTAACCCGACCCGACAACCCAACCCGAACCTAACCCGGAATAAACGGGTTTTGTGGGAGATTTTCAACCCGTTTATGTTATTGTGTCAACTGAACCTGACCTGAAGTTAAAAGGATCGGGTTTAGGTTAATTGTAAATCCCAACCTGCCTAAACCCGTTTGATTAATTGGGTCAGTTTCAGGTCGGGTCAACCCGAACCCAACCCGCATAAACCTGTTTACCAGCCCTATTTTTACACAGTAATTTTTAAATATGGGCCAAGCCCAAACTATCTAGTGACAAAAATGAAAAACCCTACAACTCTTTCTTACCTAACGCACGACGCTTTCACTCCTTCAACATTCCATTTTCATTTACTCTTTACTCATTCTCTTGATCTCTCCTCTCTCTTCTCTCTTCTTTCTCTTGTTTTCATTTTTTTTCATTAAATTGATGATTGAAGCTCGTGAATCTTAATCTTAACATGAAAGGAATGATGTCCTTCCAACAAGTGTATTATTCTGATAGAGGGTTCAGAATTATCAGAGAGCTAATTCTTCAGTAAGGTCAAGTGATTGGAATGCCTAGGTGGAGGCCGCTTCCGATCAGTAATATTAATGTACAATTAATATTACAACTTAATCTTGACTGAACCCTTCGGGTCGAACCCAATCGAAAAACCGATCCGAGACGACAAATCAATTTGAAAGATTTGATGAGTCGTCGGAGTTTTACGAACAAAGACGTCGGATATCGAGCTTAGAGCGTCGAGATTGAGTGTCGCAAGTCGAGTCGAATTTAGAATTCGAAGAGACGCAAAATCAATCGAGTTACAAGTACGAACCTAGCCGTAGCCTCGCATTGGCCTAGCCATGTGTGTAACACCCCCAAATCTCCCTCTACCGAATATGTAGAAAAAACGTATAAATACTGTAGAGATAGCTTGGGCGTATTACCGCCGCGTGATAACGCAAGGCTTATACTTTAAAATACTTTTGCAGCGGAAATTCTTTATTCTTATTAATAAAACTTTAAATAAAACTTGTTCATAATTTGTGACACAAAAACGACTCCAACTTTTCCTAAGCTAGGTGAAATTCCCGTGGACTCCCATATGCATCAATCAACTTCCACCTGAAACATTCACCTGCTTACCATAAATGGTAAACAGGGCAAAGCCAAAACAAAAGCACGTATTAGCAAATTATGCTAAGTAGATTATGTGTAGAATAAGTAAAACATAATTTAAATCATTTCGATTTAATTCATAAGAATTCCAATGTCGTACTCAAGTAAGAGTTTTTCCAATTCAATTCTTTCAAGACAAATTTAAAAACTCAATCGATTACGTTCCAAAACCAATTTCTTATTAAGTGTGCACACCCCCCAAGTGGTTTACTTTATGAACAAAGGCCAATCTTGAGGAAAGGCTAGGTCATGCAAAGTCCATAGACTTTTCTAATCCATTCCCTAAGTGGGATTCATAACCAGATCGATTGATTGCTTAAAAACACTTTTTAAAATCCGTTATACTTGAACAACAATAAACTTGTAAATCGTTTTTAATCCAATCCTTTTTGATAATTTCAATCATGATTCTAAGTCTCTTTTGTTTTAATCAAAATCATTAATTTCAATCCATCATACAACATAATTTCATAAAACATAATTTCGTAATAACAAAATTTCATACGGAAAATATAATTTCATACGGAACAATATAATATAATTTCATAAAACATAATAAATCATAATTTCATAAGAAATATATATAAACATAATTTCATAGACAACTTTCGAAGGTATCAAACCACATAACGTACCTTAATTCCGAATATCAATCAACACTTCGCACTTTCAAAGTTCAATCACGAATACACCTTGCAATTAACATAACCATACGGTTATCACAACATCTTTAGACATAAACCCAAATCTAATGCGCATGGACTATAAAACACTTTTAATAATAATACTTTAATATAAAATTATAACTGTGAAATAGGTAATTATATTTTAGAAAACCAACCATGAAGAAAATAAAGGAATAGGATTAAAGGAAATTGAATTTGTGTTGGAAAGGATAGGCAGAACTTGCAGAGGTCATAACTCCTTTGATATAACTCCGAATTGGGTGATTCTTGAGCCTAACGTCAAGGATTTTTTGAGAGGAATAATATTTTGTGAAATAGAAAAATCCAAAAACTGAACAAAAATTCCCGAAAATTGGCTCCAAAGATATACGGGCAGATTTTCTTTTAGAAAAGAGGAAAAGAAAAATAGGAAAAGTTTGAGGGAAAAGAAGAGTAAAAGAAAAGAACAGAATTGAGTTTTTGGTGTGAAGAATATGAAAGTTATGAGGGGGTATTTATAGGTGTTTAGGTGATGAGTTTATAGAAATTTAGGGTTGTATAATTTATGGAAATTTTAAAGAATAGAACTTAGGGTTTTAAATGTATGGAAGGATATTAGATTTTATTTGGTCATAAAATATTATTTAGTAGGTTTTGATCTTGGAGTGCAAGTATAGAATAACATCAAGAGATTTTAGATTTAAGAATAGAAATAAGGAATTTTAAAGGATTTTTATTTTTAATAAAATAAATTAAAACCATTTAGAAAGTTCATGAGTAGCCGAAAATATTGAGCTTAATATTGCTCAATATTTTCGGTCCTTCTATGTTAATTTATGGATTTTGTAAAATAATTTATTTACCTAAAATTAATAATCCCATAAAATTTATTTGTGAAAATTAATAATTGAAGAATAAAAATCAAATTTGTATTAACTAATTAGGGTGGCCGAAAATATTGACAAATAAAAATTAATTAAATCAGATTTTTATTGTATAAAATCCGAAAATTAATATATTTCATGAAAATAATTAATTTAGAAAAATATTAAGACAATTTAGATTTTTATTCTATGAAAACCGAAAATACATTTTAATTAATCTACCGAATTAATATAATTTCGGTTTAGCTATTTAAATTTTGAGAAATCAAAAATACTATTTATAACATAAGTATAAAATAGTTTCATTTATTGGATTATCCAATTTAATTAGTTTTGTAAGATAATGATTTAGGCGCCAAAATTTAAATATCATTTTGGCTCCAAAACTAAAATACTCTTTAGAAAATAATTAATTTAGAAAAATACATCAAAATACGAGACTAAAATACCTTTCAAAAATACGGGGTATTACAATGTGAGAGCTAGGCTAGGCGAGATCCATCGCAAGCCTAGCATGCTAGGCGTGCTAGGGCATTGCGTGCTAGCAGGCCATGCGCCCAAGTACCATCGCACTGTCGCACCATCGCAGCATTGCATGTGCGTGTGGATGTGCTAGGCGTTGGCGCTAGGCAAGGCCTAGCACTGCTCATCGCACCATAGCAGCATGTGCGTGTGTGTGTGTGTGTGTTGCTAGCACAGCACCATGCACCATCGCTAGTTGCATGTGCGTCGGCGTGTGCATCGCTACACTACTAGAAATAGGCCGTTTTCCAACGGAATCGTTCCGACGGACCTTTATTCCGTTGGAAAATTTGTCCTTTCTGACGGAATTAGGATCTGTCAGAAAATTCTGTCGGAAAAGGTACGTTACGGCGGAAAATCCATCGGAATACTTGCGACGGAAATTAATTCCCTCGGAAAAATAGGCTTCCAACGGAATATTCCGTCTGAACGTTAAGTTATCGACTGAATTAAATTTCGTCGAAAATTTCCGGCGGAATATTCCCTCGGAAATCCCAATCTTGCCGACGGAATAAAATTCCGTCGGAAAATACCAAGCATACCGACGGATTAAAATTCCGTCGAAAATTTCCGACGAAATTTCCGTCGGAATCTTATTTTAAACAATGAAACCCTAATCTCCTTCCTTGTAAATTCTGCCTGTTTTCTCCTTCCTTCCTTCTTTTTTCCCTTTTTCTTTCTCCCTCCTTATCTCCTTCCTTCCTTCTCTGTCTTTCCCCTTTTCTCTTTCCTGCATCTTCCCCTTCTCCTTCTCTTTCCCTTCTTCTTATCTCCTTTTCTTTCCCGCATCTTCCCCTTTTTCTTTCTCTCTCCTTATCTCCTTCCTTCCTTTTCTTTCCTTTCTCAATAACATCAAGAACAGCGACATCACAACGGCGCAACAACACGGTTGCCACCACATCAACGACATCAACAACATCTTCGTCTTCTTCGACCGACATGAACGACAACCAGCAGCAACGACCGACATCAAGATCTAGGTTTTTTTTTCGGATCTTCATTAATTTCAGAAGATAATTTAAATGTATATATAGTTGTTTTGTTTGATTTCATTTTTTTATTTGTATTTTTTTTGGATCTCAATTTGTATTTTTTTGATTTGTATTTTTCGATTTGTATTTTTCGAATAGATTTGTATGAATCGATTTCAATTTTTAGATTTGTATTTTTCGATTTCATTTTTTCGATTTTTATTTTTCGAATTATTTTTATTAGTTTTTAATTTGGGTTAGGCTGTTGGTGGTGGCTAGACAGGGTGGGTGGGTGGCGTTGGGGAGGTTTGGACTGGTGGATGTGGGAGGTTTGGAAGGGGGTTCTAGGTGGTGTAGGGTCCGTGGGGTGTGGGTGGGGTGGGGTGTCTGGGTGGGGAGATGGGTCTGGGTTTGGTTTGGTGGGTCTGGGTGGGGTGGGGTGTATGGGTGGGGTGGGGTGTCTGGGTGTGGGAAAATGGGTAGTGGGTGGTGTGGGCTGGTGGCGGGGTGGATCTGGGTGGGGAAAGTGGTGGTTTTTTTAAAAAAAAATTATTTACTTTTCCGACGGAAAATTCCGTCGAAACATCTCCCCCACCGACGGAAATTTCCGTCGGAACATATCCTACTCCGACGGAAATTTCCGTCGGAACCTTGCGACGGATTTTCACTTAAAGTCAACAAAAGCGCCGACAGAACATAATCCGTCGGAATAGACCTTTCCAACGGAATATCGCGAAATTCCTACAAAGTGTATTCCGACGACGCTTTATGACGGAATTCCGTCGGAAGAGGGCATTTCCGACGGATTTTTTCCGTCGTTGATTAACTGTTTTCTAGTAGTGCTAGCACAGCATCTAGCAGCAGCGTGCTTATGCGTGTGCCTGGCATTGCAGCGCCCAGCATCCGTGGCTCGCTAGCAGCACACATGCTGGCAGTGGGTGGGATGCTTGCTACCTGGCTGCGCTATGCTGGCTTGCAAGCACAGCCAAGGCGCCAGGCGCCAACAAGGCTGCCTTGGCTGCCAAGGCTAGCTGGCAGCCAGCTGTCCCAGCCACATGGAGGATCCGGTTTTGTGTGGGGACCAAGGGTTGCTCCCCCCTCTTGGAATGGTCCTCACCTAATCACTCTTCCTCCATTTGCACCTTGTAACTCATTGATTGCATTGCAATTTTATTTTGTTTTAATTAAAATAAAATGGGAAAATTGCAAATCTCCCACATTGATCAAGAGTGGGAGTTCAAGGGTTCATTTCCCTATAAATACCAAGGTATTGGCATTTGGGAAGAACACTTGAGTAAAAATCAATGAGGCATCTCCCATTAGGTGAGAAAACCTCTAAGTTCGTTAAACTCCAGTTTTTATTGGTCGGGTCCCGACTAACCTTCGAGACTTGGACCGTTCGGGTCGAGTTCTTGGGTACGAGCTGTTAGAGGCGATCAAGATTGTGACACTCAAGCTTTCGATGTAAGAGCTCGATTTGCGAGCGAAGCACGCTACGAGGGTATAACTTCTTTCTCCCTTTCTCTTAATTATTGCTTAATTATGTTTATGCTTGCTTTAATTGCTTTAATTATTGGGGAGGGTCATGGGCAGGTTTCTCTTCCGCGTAGCGTTGGACGCTACGAAACCCAACAGCGGTATCGGAGCCGCGCTCTTTTTAATTATTGCAATTTGTAATTAATTAAGGTGATTTAAAATGGATTTAAATTTCTGGTTGTGCTTTCTAATTGGATTAGAAGCTCGTTTTAATTAATTTTAAAACTCGTATTTTTCTCGTTTTAACTGTCGAGCCCAGATTTCGACTCAAAAATAGTGATTTTTGGGTGGAATCGATGTTCTAAATCGTTTCTGACCCTTTTAGGATGGTCCAAAAGCCAAAATCCACCCTGAAATATGTTTTTCGAGGGATTTTTTGTTTTTGACGAAAAATTTTAAATCTTTATGCCTTGATTAATTTATGCATTTTAAGGGTAGATTAAATGTATGGTTGCATCCCTAATCTACTGCAATTATAAACCCTTTTAAGCATGGTTATGAAGTCATAATGTGTGCTTAAGCTGATATGTTCAATTTTTCACATAAACTTGTTATTTCACAATCATGCAAATCAATTGCATTAAAGTGTGAATGTTTGTTGTGAATGTGAAATTCAAAGTTCCTTGTATATTAAAGATCCAATCTTTAAGTGTTTAAATGGTTGGAACTTTGATTCTAAATTCCATGGTTGAACTAATTTTGGATTTATTCATTTTGGTTGATTAAAGTCCTTAAAGTTCAAGAACTTGTGATTAAATTTTGATAATCTTCATATTGGAAGATGTAATTTTATTATTTTACAAAAGTTAAAAGTTGAAAAAATTTTCATTGGATGATTGGTTTTATTTTCTAACTCCCTATTTTGTACAAACTCATCATTAATTTACATTTGGGTTAAATTAATTTTGGGTGTAGCCCTTCAATTTTAAAGCATAAAGAAAGACCTAAATTATTTCAAAAGGGTAATTTTGGATGATTTAGGCTTGTGCACCATCAAAATTGAATTTAATTAAGTTGGACTTATTTTAATTTCATTTTGCCCTAAATTGATTCTAAAATAAATTTTTGATTAATTTTATGTCACACGTAAATCGAGATTAAAATCCCGATAAACGGCTCGCAAATCGAGGCAAAAACACCCAAGCGTCACCAAAGCTAGCTGGGCTGCCTAGAAGCCCGCATGTGGCTGCCTTAGGTGCGCACAAGGGGTGCTTAAGCCTCGAGATGCTGCTGAGCAGTGTGGCGAGGTATGTTGTTGCGTACTGCCGTAGGGCTAGGTGCGTGGCTGGGCTGCTGGAGTTGCTTGTGCGTGCTGCTGGGTAGTGACGCAGCAAGCCCCAGCTTGCCTGCCATGCGCTGCCAGGCACCAGCTAGCACTACTAGAAATAGGCTTATTTCCGAGGGAAATGTTCCGACGGAAATTAATTCCGTCGAAAAATTCAATATTTCCGGCGGAAAATGAATCTGTAGGAAAAATCCGTCGGAAAAAGTCTCTACCGATGGAATATTCCGTCGGAAACGTTCCGATGGATTTTATTTCCCTCGGAATATTCCGGTACCGACGGAATATTCTGTCGGTAGAGACCTTTCCGATGGATTTTTCCGTCGGAACAGGAATATTTCGAGGGAATTATTTCCGTCGGAACGCAACAACAATTAAAAAAAAAAAGAAGCCGAGTTTCAGAAACAGAACAGCAAGAAAAACAAAACGTAGAGAGAGAAAGGAGAGCAAGAAAGAGGAAGAGAGAGAAAGGGAGAAGGAGGAAGAGGAAGAGAGAGAGGGAGAAGCAGACCGTCGCCGGACCACCCCTCCGCTGCTGTACCGCCGCCGGTAAGTGAGCTATTTTGGTGTAATTTTTTTTTTCCGGAAAACCCTCCACCATGTCACATAGGGCTTACCGGAGTTGTTACTAAACAACCATCAACCCCCCGCCGGTCTGCAACCACCACGCCCACCAGCCGCCGCTGCCAGCAGGTATTGTTCGGGTTTTGTAATTTTATTTTATTTTGTTTATTTTTTAATATAAGTTCACATTTATCATTTATTCATTATTTTATACAAAATGAAAGCATAAACTTAAAAGCTGAAATTATAAATTTAGTTTATACTTTAATTTTTTGTTTATTTTTTGTTTGGAATTTGAATATTTGTAGGATTTGTAGATTGAATTGGTTCTTTGGCAACAACAACTTCAGATCTACAGGTTAGAGAGTATTTAAAAGCTAAATTTATATATGTAGCTTATACTTGGCATGTTATATCCTAATGGTGTGTATATATATGTTAGTTTATTATTGTTTTTAGTTATTGTATTTACAATTTGTTGTATTTATATTTTAATTTGTTGAAATATTTGAAATGAATGTGTTTGTGTTAAGATATGTTAGATTAGTTTAGTTTATTTAAGTTTAGTTCGTAATTATTGTATTATAACATGTTAGTTTAGTTTGGTTTGGTTTAGGGTAATAATGTATGTTAGTTTAGTCTATTTTAGTTTTGTTTAGTTTAGTTTATTTTAATAAAGTTTAGTTTAGTTAAATTTGGTTTAGTTTAGTTTAATAAAGTGTATGTTAGTGTATTTATTTTAATATTTTTGTTTAATATAATGTTTAATATAATATTTAATAAGCGTGCTTATTTATTTGCTTAGTTTAGTTTAATTATGATATATCTCTGTTTAGTAAAATGCATGTGTTCTTCACTTTATATATATATATAATAAATGAATCATTTGCATAATCATATGCCTAGATACCCGTTCAAGGCATACACATTAGGAGTATGTCTTGAATAGTCCCCGGTTGGGACTGTCCTTGTACGCTTATTCTCACTTAGGTGGTGAATGTAAGCCTTGTTTTTTATTCTAGGGAAAATCCTGCCTTTTCATGCATTTCCCTACCGTGATCTCTGGGTACATATGTAGGTGTGTTTAATCCCCTACATCGTGTACTTGGAGAACTGTAGGGAAATGCTGGTGGATTTTCCATAGAATTGAAAACCTGGGTTACATTCACTAGTGAGAATAAACGTACAAGGTTGGGTTAGGTTGGAGTGATAAGGACCCTTTGGAAGCATTTCAAATCTCATTTGCATTTCCATAATGCTTTGGTGGATAATGACTGTGAAATACGGTTTATGACTAATGTGATTGTACATATGCGTGAGTTGTGTAGAAGTTGTAATCATGAAACGAAGAGAACGTAGCTGGATGTATGAAAGGATGATTGGGCAAAGTATTAATCCAAATTTCGTGAAAGGAGTTGATGAATTCATTCAGTACGTCACAGATCATCCCGAGAGTAGTAACCCGAATGAGGTTAGGTGTCCATGTGTTAGATGTAAGAACAAACGCCTTTGGAATGCAGATACGGTTAAAATTCATCTGTATGGCAAGGGTTTCATACCTAACTACTATAAGTGGATGTGTTACGGGGAAGGGTATCCGGGAGTTCCCGAACGGCTAGTGTTTCATCAGAGGAGGAGCCTAATGCAACAGTTAAGCATTTCCTGGATTTGTTGAAGGCTTCTGAAAGGCCATTATACGAAGGGAGTTATTTGTCTGTGTTAGAGATGGCCGCTAGAATCACTAGTCTAAAGTGTGAGTATAATTTGCCTCACAAATGCGTTGATGGGTTTGCTTCTTTGCTAAGTGAGGCGATCCCGAACAACAGTCATATGGCCGACACTTTCTACGAGGTGAAGAAGATTGTGAAGGGGTTAGAAGTGTCCCATCAAAAGATTCATGCATGCCCGAAAGAGTGTATGTTGTTTTGGAAGGATGATGCTCAGTTGTCTGCATGTAGGGTGTGTGGCAGCGACCGATATAAGCAGACTTCCAAAGGTAGCCTAGTGCCTTTGAATGTTCTGTTTTATTTCCCGATCACACCCAGGTTGCAAAGACTGTTTGCCACCAAGAACATTTCGGAGGAAATGACATGGCATTCGAAAAATCCCCGAGTTCAAGGCACAATGGCACACCCTAGTGACAGTGAAGCTTGGAAACACCTTGATAGTTGGTTTCCAAAGTTTTCTTCCGAGCCTCGTAATGTGAGACTTGGCTTGTGTACATATGGTTTTGCTCCTCATGGTAAGTTTGGGGGACAATATTCTTGTTGACCTGTCATTTTGACCCCTTATAACTTGCCTCCCTCAATGTGTATGAAAAGACAATTCATGTTCCTTTCGTTACTCGTTCCTGGTCCTAAAAACCCTAAGGGAAACTTGGATGTTTACATGCAACCGTTGATAGAGGAGTTGAAACTGTTAAGGGAAGTTGGCGCGGAAACTTATGATATTTCGAAGAAACAGAATTTCAATCTTCGAGCAGCCATCCTATGGACGGTTAGTGACTTCCCGGCTTATGGCATGTTGTCTGCTTGGGCCACAGCTGGTAAGAAATCTTGTCCACATTACATGGAGAAGAGAAAAGCATTTTGGCTCGAACATGGTGGTAACGTTTCTTGGTTTGATTGCCACCGGCAATTCCTTCCGACAGATCACCCTTTTCGGAACAGTAAAACCGCATTCTGTAAAAACAAAGTACAGAAAGGTGCCCCTCCACACATCATGTCAGGAGAGGAGCTGTGGGAATGTGTGAAGGACCTCCCGAAGGCTACAAATAGACCCGATTCAATTAAAAGGCTGAAAAATGAAAAGAAGGGGTGGTTCAAGCAAAGCACCTTGTGGGAGCTCCCATATTGGAAGCATCTCCTCATTCGTCACAACTTAGATGTCATGCACATTGAGAAGAACTTCTTTGATTAGTTAATTCACACTGTAATGGATGTGAAAAAGCATACGTGTGACACGCCATCAGCTCAGAATGACATTGCCAGATATTGTAAATGTCCCCAGATTCATCTTCAAGAGGATGATAAAGGAAAAGAGGTCATGCCAAAGGCTTCATTCGCTCTTGACAAGGCTCAGAGAAAAGTTTTGTGTGAGTGGGTTAAGCAGCTGCGGTTCCCTGATGGTTACGCCTCCAATTTGAGCAGATGCGTAGATTTGCAAGCGTGTAAGCTCCATGGAATGAAAAGCCATGAATGTCACGTGTTCATGGAGAGGATGTTGCCCACAGCTTTAAGGGTATTTCTCCCTGGCCATATTTGGAATTCAATTACAGAGATCAGCCAATTCTTCCGTGACTTGTGTTGCTATACAACATCAATTAGTGATATGGAGCGATTGGAGAAAAACATACCTGAGATCCTCTACAAGCTTGAGAAGATCTTCCCTCCTGCATTCTTTAACTCCATGCAGCATTTTCCTATACATTTTTCGTACGAGGGGAAGTTATGTGGTCCTGTACAATACAGATGGATGTATCCCTTCGAAAGGTGAATTAAATACCCTTATTTCACATCCTTTGTTTTACATCCTAATCACTTGTTCATACAGTTACATAAAAACTGTAATTGTAGGTTCCTCGATCATTTGAAACGGAAAATTAGGAACAAGGCTCGAGTTGAAGGGTCCTTATGTAATGCTTATCTCACTGAAAAGATAGCAAACTTCTGCTCCAATTACTTTCAGTCGACAGTTCACACTAAAACTCAAGATCTTGGTCGAAATGTGAATGCCGACGTTGAGTCCACATTGGACGACGCTGAAATACCAGAGTTGTTCAAAGAGGACAGTGATTGTGTGTCAAATGAGGGTAGAACTCGGTTCTTATATGACAAAGAACTCGAGTGTGCACATTTGTTCGTGTTACGAAACACCGGCATTCTTGGAGAATACGAAAGGTGTATTAGGCCCAAGAATTCAGTGTATTTGTATTTACGATCATTTAAAATGATGACTTTGTAGATTTACATTGTGTGTTTGGCCTCGTAGGAAGTTTGAGGACTACATTCTTATTCCTCGACCTTTCCTGCGTAGAGAAGAAGTCATGGAGAATTTCGAAGCTGAATTCTCTGATTGGTTTCATCACAAGGTGATATACGCGGTGTAACCGTGAAATAATTATGAATTTTACATCTTGCATTTCAATTCATTGAATTCAGGAACCGTGATGGTTATATTCAACCACTTTATAGGTGGTCGAAGAGAAGCCAAATTTAAATGTCCTGTAAGCGTTGTGTATGCGTCTCTTCAGGCGAGTTCGTACTTGGGGCCAGATTTTTGTAGGTGGATTTAATTTCCATACACATGCCCATGGCAAGCACAAATCCACCATGAATTATGGTGTGTGTGTATCAAGTGAGGATGGCGGAGAGTATTTCGGCATTTTAGACGACATAATTGAACTTGTCTACACGGGACCCAAGAGACTGTTGATCGGGGGACAATAGGTCGTTGGTCTACTATCCTAGATCAAGTTTACAATTTATATTCCTAACCTAACTCTATCAAGTTCACACTAGATAGTGGCAAGCTAGGGTCAAACCATAAGGACTAAGTGTATTAATTTGAGGTAATTAGACTAGTAGGAAGGTTTTGGGATAGGGAGAGAAACATCTAAAACACTACTTAAAGCAATTAACAAGATATTAGGAAAAGGGGAATCCAATTACATTAATGAATTCAATAACAAGTTGCAACTAGATGATCATTATCTCAATTAGGAACGTTTAACACACTCAACTCACTCCCGTGCAATTAAGCATGCTACTTATCCTACTAAGCTAATTCACTCCCGCGCAACTAGCCTAGCAAAGGTATGGAAGAATCTATACTCTCAATCAACTCACTTCCGCACAATTGATTGAAAGCACAATTAAGAACCAAGAATCAATTAGCTAAAAAGATTCTAGTCAATTTAAGCATCATCCAAACACAATAATCAAGAATCAATTGCATACTAATCACAACCAATCACTCAATTCATCAATATAATCTTCATCCGTTTCCCTAGAACAAAATTTAAGCAAATATAATGAAGATGAATATGGAAAACAAGATAAAACTAGAATTAAAGAAAGAATCAAACAACCAAACTAATTAACTACTCTAATCAACAATGAAATAAGAAAAAACAAGAATTAAACAAAGCAATAAAGGTGAGAGAAAGTTAGAAAAGCTCATTGAATAGATGAGAAGAGAATCAACAAAGTTGCTTCTTCAACCTCCCAAATCTCCATTGAAATCCAAGCTTTCTCTCTCTAAAACTACTCCTAAACTAGAGAGAGAAAATCCTAATCTAACCCTAATCCTAATTAGAGGAGAGAGAACATGTAAAAATCCCCCCCTAGGAAGTCTAAGAAGTCCTCTATTTATATTACAAGAAGAGAAATAAAGAAATCCGGAAATTAAGCTCGAAAACACCCAGAAACCCACGCCCACAACAGGCATGGCCGCGCCCGCGGTAAGGAATCTCCGAGGCATCTCCAAAAATTGGAAAGTTGGGAAGAACAGAGGGCCGCGCCCACGGCGGCTACGCAGCCTGACAGCTTCTTGTAGATTCAAACAGCCATAACTTCTGTTCTATGACGCCTCTTGGGGTTTGCAACCTATATTTCGAAAGCTCTTCAATTCTAGTTTCCAACGCAATTTGAATCGCCTCAATCCAATGTGTAGATCAAAACTTATGGTTGAAAGAGTGAACAAGACTCGGTTTAAGGCCTTCTACGAGCTTCAAGCTTTCTTGCCTCAAGCTTCTTAGCTTCTTTCTTAGCTTCAAGCTTCTTCTATTGAACTTTTTTGCCTTTTCTCGAGTCATAAGCATTGAAGAAAGCATCAAGAACCTACACAAATAGACCAAGAGAGAAAAGAGTGAAAGAACACATAGAAAAACACGCAAATCAAGCTAGAAACCGAGCAAAAAGCATATTATTCACAACTAAGTCCTAAAACCATAAACTAAGACAAAGATAACTAAAATAAGACTAAAAGGAATAGAAATAACAAAGAAACACCGAAATAAACCTAAAACTAAGGGAGAAAAAGGCCCTAAAATGTGTTATAAATGATACTTATCAACAGTAGAAGACAATTTTGTTTAAGTGCAATTGGATGGATTGTGGTAGGGGAATGAACATACACGAACAATACAAGCTAATCGAAGTAAGTCATACTAATAAATACCCCAAATATGATCCATTTGTCTTTTCTTACCAAGTGGCTCAGGTGTACTACGCATCATACCCTAGCCTGAAACGGGACCGAGTTCAATGGTGGTCTGTGTTTAAAACACAAGCAAGGTCAGTGGTTGATGCTCCGGTGGACTTAAGGTTTCTGCAATCACCATCCCCAACATTACATGCAACGCTTTGCCCACCAAATGACATTCCAGACTACCGCCAGGGATGATGATGATGAAGACGATGACGATGGCTTTGTGATATCAAGCGATGAAGACGATGAATCTAGTATCGGCTCTAGTGATAGTGACGATGATGATGACATTGATGTAGTATTAGATGATAGTAGTGATGACTCTAGTAGTGAAAGTAGTGATGAGAGTACTGAGTATGAGAATATGTTAATCTCCTTTACAAGTATGCTTCTTATTGTAAAATCAAAATATTAATTAGGCTTATGTAAAACTTTTTAGTGTTTGTATAAAATCCATATTACGTTGCACTGCACTTGTTATTTTTAATATCTTGACATTTTACTAACATCTAATTCAGGTAGTCATGGCGGGTGGAAAAAGTGGGCAATCGTCGAAGAAAGTAAAGGGGAAAGAGAAAATGACCGCCCGCGCCCTTTTCAACGACGACCAGGATGAGGAGATGTTCGATGCAAAGGCACACGATTTGGGTGTGGATCAGACGACCCCATCCACTCCTCCAGAAGATGGGCCACGGGATGAGTCACAACTCCCGTTTTTGGACCCTACTACGCTGTGGTACGTACATATCATGATATGGATGATGAGATACAAGGCTTATATTACTACTTTCGAACTTGTTTAACATTGTTGTTTCCCGTTTGTTATAGGTTTGATGATCCTAAGGTTCGGAGTGTGGTATCCGGTACGATTGCTGGATACTACCGAGCCCCTTGGAGGAACTTTGGAGAAGTTCCTGCAGCTACGAAGGAACACTGGTGGAACTTGTTCAGCGTATGATATTTTTGGGTCTTGGTTAATACATGTTTTAGCTATTGTATTGATTTAGTTTTGTGTATAACTTTTGTATTTTATCATTTGCAGGCACAATTCAGATGGGCACCCCAGATGAACGAGCTAGTGAAGCTCACATTTCTTAGCTTGAGATGCAAGGATGAATGGTTCCGCACTATCATGCAAGTGGCCAAAATCTACAAGAGTAAAGTCATCATATTTGACCTTACGCCTGATATTATCAACCCACTTACACTGGAAAATAGCAACCATGAAGTTACAGTACTCAAGCTCCCATATTTCTTGAATTCGACCGTAGTATGACAATTCTTCATCAACCATGAAGTTACAATCCTTAGCACTTGGAAACTCCCTTGATGATGCCACAAGCATTACACCACTGTTTTGGGTCGAGGAAGATTTCAAATCCTAACGGTCAATCCAAAAAGTGTACCCATTTATGTCATATCCCTCAAATGAGCGAACATCATCTCTAGGACCATAAGCAAGCCATCTTACTGTATCAGAGACACTCTCATCCAATCGACCCATCACTCGATCATGAAACCAACTCACAAACCTCTTATTATGCAACTGCATTAGTGCCCTTTCACCTTTTGATGGAAATTCATCACGCAAACTAGCCATGTGCTCGTCTAAATATCGGTGAACATCTGTAACATGGTGCAACACATATAGGTGTGCTTGTAAGAACTTATCTTGGTCAGGTGAGATTCGTTTCGACCCGATTGTGCCATGACCATCAAGTCTCCCTTCATGTTGAGAAGTAGGAAGAGAAATAGGTTCAGCAATGGCTATATAGTCGGCCACAAAATTACCAATCTCCTCACCCACAGTCCCTTGAATCATACTTCCTTCCCGGTGAGTTGGATTCCTTACTTTATATTGCAATGTACCCATGTGTCTTTCAAAAGAATAGCACCACCTCATGAACACTGGACCGCACAACTTAATCTCATGAACCAAATGAAGAATCAGATTCACCATTATGTCAAAAAATGAGGGTGGGAAATACATCTCAAATTTGAACAAAGTCATAACCACATCTGCCTGCAGAGCATTAAGTGTACAAGGATCAAGCACTTTGCTGCATATTGTATTACAAAACGAACAAAGGCTTGTAATAGCTTCCCTCACGTGCTCTGGTAAAATACCACGTATTGCAATCGGTAGGAATACTTGCATCATAATGTGACAATCATGGGATTTCATACTTGTCAACTTCAATTCTCCATTTAAGAATACAAATCTTTTCATGTTAGATGCGTACCCTGATGGAACCTTAATGTCGTATAGACATGCACAAAACATCCGTTTTTCTACCCTAGACAATGTGTAGCAAACCGGAGGTAAATGAGCCTTTTCATCCTTGCTTTTTCCCTCATCTTTCTTCTATGACGCATCTGTGGCCTTTCCCTTTCCCTTTCTCTTCCTCTTTCCTTTTTTCAAAACAATTTCATTTTCCTTTTCCTTTTCATTTCCCTTTCTAACCCTTTCCTCAGCCTACAATTCTGGATAAACCCCCATCTTTTCCAAATCTAATCGTGTACCCTTTTCATCCTTTGTTTTGCCTTGAATATTCATCAGTGTTCCCACAAGAGAATCACCCACATTCTTCTCTATATGCATCACATCAAGACAATTCCTAACGTCATGTTCTTTCCAGTACGGAAGCTTCCAAAAGATTTATTCTTTTTTAAAGAGAGCAGTTGAGTCCACAGCTTTTTCTGTTTTTCCAAATATCGTTCGTATACCCTTAACTCGAGCATAAACCTCCTCACTAGTCAATGGCCTAGGCGCAGTCTCCTCTTCCACTATCCTATCAAAAGCCTTTTTCTGCCTACGGTATGGGTGATCGCACCTGAGCAACCTTCGGGTCAGCACGTACACCTCTTAGTGACAATTATCAAGGTGTATGCTTGGTGTGTCATCAATACAAATGGGGCATGCTTTTTTCCCTTTTTTCTTGTACCTAGGCAAGTTGCCTTATGTAGGAAAATCATTAATAGTCCACATAAGAGCTGCACGCAATGTGAACATCTCATTCTTATGAGCATCAAAAACGGAAATCCCTTCGTCCCACATCTTTCTCAAATCGTCAACAAGTGGTGCAAGATAAACATCTATGTCGTTATCAGGTTGCCTTGGCCCCGTTATTAGCAGTGAAAGCATTACATACTTACGTTTCATGCATAACCAAGGAGGCAAGTTGTAGATCACTAAAAGTAACGGCTATGTGTTGTGTTGGGTACTGAGAGTGCCAAATGGA
The DNA here is from genome assembly GCF_001683475.1 of Chenopodium quinoa. Classification (NCBI taxonomy): domain Eukaryota; kingdom Viridiplantae; phylum Streptophyta; class Magnoliopsida; order Caryophyllales; family Amaranthaceae; genus Chenopodium; species Chenopodium quinoa. The sequence continues at coordinate 5,904,371 of NW_018745286.1, read as the reverse complement.
TTCATCCCGTCCGTGCACAACCTAAGCCTTAAATTTCTGACTTCATCACGAAATTTACCAAACTTCATATTAATGTTCTTCCATTGCGGGGAGTCAGCTGGTGCGATATAACTTCGTGCTTTTTACCTCATCTATGCCATTTATTGCTTAGTTTGCATGATTTTACTCATTGTTGCATAATATTATTGTGTTTGCATGCTATTAAAGTGTGTAAACTTTGGCCAAGTACGATTTTGTTGAGTATAAGTATGAATTTGTTAAGTATATATGTGTTAAGAAGCAAGCAATTTACAACAATACAAATCAAAAGTTTTTGAATAATTTTGAGAAATTATGATTCGGGGACAAAACATCTCTTAAGAGGGGTAGATTGTAATCCCCCGTAATTTAAATATTTTATAAATGAAATTTTATTTTATTTATAATATTTATTTGTATTTTTCCAGAATTTAGTTTTAAAATTTTCAAATTATTAATTAGGTCAAAAATTATTTTAGGCTAAATTATTTTATGAACCTATATCCTACAACCCATTATCATAAAAACAAAGCCTAACCCATTTGTTTATTTAATTGGTCGATTATTTTCATGAGTCTCAATTCTACCCAACAATTCTCTCCTATAAATACCCCATGAATCCCCAAATTTTCCCCCACGCAAAAAGGTTAGTCTTTATTTCTTTTCCCTTTATTTTCTTTATTTTATTTTCCCTTCATTTTTCTTTTTTTTTATTATTTTCCTTTTCTTTTTCTTTTTTTTTCTTCTTTCTTTTTCTTTCTTTTTCTTTCCTCCTTTCCTTTTCTTTCTTTTTCTTTCCTCCTTTCCTTCTTCTCTTCTCTTTTTTCCTTCTTCCTTCCTTCTTATTTTTTCCCTAATCCTTCATTGTTTTGATAATTATTTTTATGATATTGTTAATTGATTTTAATGGTTTAATCATGTGATAATTTATCTCAAATTATGAGTTTTATGAATCTTATTATACAATATAAATTTCAGAAATTTTGTTCATAAAAAGGTCTTAAAAATGTTAGTTTTCATGTTTTGGGGTTTTAAAATGTGTTCTACCAGTTATTTAATTAAAGCATGATTATATTGTAATTCTACTGTGATCATGGTGATGTTAATTCAAAAACAAATTTTCAATTTTCCGTAATCAACTTCTAATCTTCGTTCTTAATTTTTTTTTAATCACGTTTTAATCACGTTTAGATTATAACTCGGCCGATTTTTACAATAAAATAGTGTTTTTTCATGTGTAAACAACGTTTTAATCAAAACTCACTTCCTTTGGTAGTGAGCACTACTCTCTTGTGGCCAAATTCAGCCTCTAAATATGGTTTTCATGCAGTTAATGATTTTTAACGAAGGTTTAATGTTTAAAATAAATTTTCAAAAGTTTTAGTCTTGGGTTTAAATTGTATTGATTTCATGTGTTTCAAGTCTCTAATTTCATTCAACAAAGGTTGTGGTTATTTTATGATTATAAAGTTTGGAACTTTAAAGTTTAATTGCAAGAATAATTTTCAGATTTTTGGTTATTGTTTTTGGAGTCTTTAATTACATTGAATTGAGAAATTTTTGGGTTTAAAGTCTACTAACTTTCTATATAATGTATGTAGTGATAAAGATTTCAAGATTTCTTGTGTAAAATAAATTTTCAGATTTTTATAAATCTCTAAACTAGCTGTAAGTTCATGAATAAGTATGTATTTTAAGGTTTTTATGTAGGAAACTTAAAAAACTATATATAAGCTTTTAATTTTAATTAAAGGGAAGGTTTTAAAGTGTTGTTTAATTGAATTTTGAAGGTTTTAAAGTAAGTTAGTATTGCTGTAAATTATATTGCTTGGGTATTGATTGAATTATTATTATTTGGTTTAGGAGAGGACTTTGTAGAAGGCGATTTCTAGTTCCTAAAGTGGCCAACCAACTCGTTTACTCAAGGTACGTACAAGGATACGAAAACCTTGACTTTAGGAGAATGTTTAAGGACTTGTAAGATTTAGAATCATGTTAGGGTAACTTGTAGATTGGTTGAAATTGTATGGTAGTGAGTTTGATTGATGATTAATGTGATGATTGGTTTGATTCATGTATGAGAAATGCGTATTGATTTTTCTTGTAAGTGTTATTTATGCAATAACTTGCAAGATGAGCGAAGAGGCTAAGATGCATAAATATGTGGAATAAATTATCTAAATACTCATTCATGTTTATGAATTGGAATGAGTAAAGAGAGAATTAAAGTCTTGTGAGACGAGATTAATGATTTGAGGTGCCTTATGCACTTAAGGTGTTTATACACCGAGGTAGCTAAAGGATTCAATACTAAATGTTGTTTGTCACTAATAAATCAAGAATTGAATTGGAAATTTTGAATCGTTTGAATGATTGATGTATGGTTGGTTGTGTTGTTTTCCATTTGAGTCATCACGAAGTTTAAACATGTAAATCACGTAAAGTGCAAGATGGATGAGCAATAAAACTCTGGATTTGTGCACATCTAGAGTATTGACAATCAAGGGTTGGGGTTCACGAGGTATTAGCCGTGTACTTTCTAGAGGCCGTCTAATCTACGAGTCTCTTGTTTACAAATGCTTTTTAAAACTATGAGTTAGATGAGATCTCATACTAGCTATGGCCACAGAGTCGCGCCCGTCTGCCATTGGATGTTTATTGATGTTTCCGAAAGGAGGCATGGGGTTTTTTCTTTTATTGATGTTCTGAAATTGATCATGGGGAGACAACCTTGTCTATTGCTTAATCCAATCAATGAATGTAATGAAATGAATTATTGTTAGTAATTAGTGAAGTCTTAGTAATGTTAACAGTTGAGGCATGTGTTTGGGTCAATAATTAAATTGTATGTGCTGATTGATTTTTAGTAACATGCTAGGGATTCTTTGTTTTATTTTGTAGCTTGTATGTACTCTGCGTTGCTGATTGCGTGCTTTTGTGTGTCTTTTTCTTGGTCATGGTCTTCGCCCTTCAATGACCCTGCAATGATCCAATTTTAACACTTGTAATATTGGGGAGCAAATTAATCACAGGTTTTTACATAATCAGAACTTGCATCAAGGTGGTGGGATTTTGAGTGGAGTGTTGGATATTTCCACGGTTTATTTCACTTCATAAGTTTGGATTTATTTAAACTCTAGTTTGATTCATTTACTACTTTTGTTAGGTTTTGAATAAGGGTCTTAATGGTTTCAACTTGTAAGACTAAATTTGGTTTTGATTATTGGTTTTGAAAGTTATTGATAACTGAGTTAGTTTTTCCGCTGCTAAATTCTGAATTTGCCTTAACGTTTGAACACGTGGCGGTAACACGTCAGTAATTCTCTTGCATTTTATTAAAGGTATCTACAGGTTTTGGGGTGTTACAGCTAGAGGCATCAGCAACCTGTTTTTTTTTTTCTTCCCTCTGCATACCACCTCAAGTTTTTAGCGTCTTTTGGTGTTGAGAATAGACGCTTGAACCTTGGAATAATGGGAAGATACCACAACACCTTAGCATGAGGTCCCTTCTTACCAGCATTGCAACTCATGCGCTTGTAGCGCGACTTCTTGCATCGTGAACACTCCTCCAATTGTTCATATTCATTACGATAAAGAATACAATCATTAGGGCATGCATGTATCTTCTTATACACCAAACCAAATGGACATATGAGATTCTTTGCATAATAGTAAGACTTAGGAATTCCCGTCAAGCAACATCTCACTTAACGCGATCAACAAAGAAGTAAAACTAGTGTCCATCCAACCATGCTTCGACTTAATGTTAAAAAGTGTTAGCACGGCTAAGAGTTTGGAGTATTTTTTGCACCAAGGATACAAAGGCTTTGTGGAAGCCTCTGATAATGACTCAAATACATCACCTTTAACACTATGCATCATCTCATCCACCTGTTCATCCTCGACCTCATCCACCTGATCATCCTCGGCCTCATCCTCAACTCCATCCTCACCGTTATCAATAATATATTCATCATTCCTATATTCCTCGTCCACACGAATCTCATCGCTTCTGTCATGCACATCATTCCCATCAACAGCCCCACTGTATACTCCTTTCTCACCGTGCCAAATTCACACATGGTATTTAAGCCTAAACCCACGACAAATTACATGATCTCTAATGATTTCAACACTATTGAACACCTTCACCTTATTACAATCAACAAAAGGACAATAGAGGCAATCGATACCCATTCTACGCTGACAAGATGAAGCCCTCTCACAAAACTCTTGAACCCCATGAAAGAATTCCAATGTATCACATCTACCTTATACATCCAACCAAGATCCTTCTCCATTTAGTAAATCGTCTCTAAACATAGAAACGTATTATGAATAATGTATAATTGCTACATATATTATGTTAATCAAATTTAAGTACACACCATGCATATACCATTCATATAGTGAAAAAATGCATGCTTCCAAAGGATCCTTATCACTTCAACCTAACCTATCCTTGAATGTCTAATCTCACTAGTGAATGTATGTCGACTTTCCAATTTTAAGGAAAATCCGGCAGCATTTCCCCCTAGTTCTCCAAGTACACGATGTAGGTAATTACTTACCCACATATATGTACCTAGAGAACATGGTGAGGAAATGGTAAGCCAAGATGTTCCTTGATATAAAAAATTAAAAATTAAAAAAAAAATAAAAATAAAACATACATTCACCACATTAGTGAACGTTCAAGAACAGTCCCAACCAGGGACTATTCAAGACTTTCTCCTAATGAGAAAGCCTTGAACGGGTATCTAGGCATATGATGATGTAAGAATTCTATAGTTGCATTTATTTGTCATTAAACAATACACAAGTTGTAATAGCATGAAATTTTTTTTATTAAATAGATAAAGAGAAAGAAATATATAGAGCTTAGTAAAATTTATAATTCACACCAATATATTAGGTACAATGAATGTACACTTTCTAACTTCCCACTTGAGCTAGATATGTAGTCTTCAAACTAACTTGGGCTATGTGAATCTATAAAAATAAATAAAAAATTAAAAATTAAAAAAAATACAAAAGTTAATAATTAATTAGTTCCTACATACATTGCTAAACTATAACACACCATCCATCAAGAGAAACCGAAAATAAAAGCATAAAAATTCAAACAATGTAGAAACATATTGCTAATTAGACTACCAAAACTCACAAACTTATCAATTAGTTCATGCATATATTACATATTCAATTATTTTTATTGTAAATTACTTGATTCAATATCAAAAATATTAAAATTATTCCACTACATTATATTTTAAATAATCAATTCAATAAACTAACAAGGTTACTAATAAATAATTTGTTTATTGAATAAAATGAAGATTAATTAAAACAAAAAACTTTCTAAACACATAACATTGACTATTAAAGTAAGAATTAATAGTGGGAAGACTTAATTGAAATAATACAAATTAATTAAATAATTGATAGAAAATAAAGACACAAATTAATTAAACCCTAACTCTATTTTGCTCAAAAGCCCAATTGTTGATAGTGGAAGAGGGAAGTAGTTGAAAATGAACTAACCCTAACTTTAAGGAGGTAAAAAGTGGCGTGCTTGGAGACGGAAATGGAGAATGTGGTTGGAGCCAGGCCACTAGACCGTTGGAGGGGGCGGCTATGGTGAAAGTCTTCTAATTAAATACCACGAAGAAGGGGGCGACTGCGATGGAGATCTTCGTGGTGGCCGTTGGAGGGGGCGGCTGGGATGGTGGATGGGATTTCAGTGCAGTGGCCGGTAGTGGTGGAGGGGATGCGTGCGAGCGGTCGCTGAAGAGGAGAAGAACGAGCGGCGGGTGCAATGGATGCCTTTGTGGTAGCCGGTGGAGGAGGGTGTTGTGGTGGAGGGGGTTCTGATGCAGGTGGCGACAGTGGTGGAGGGGGCTGCTGAGCATTTTCAAAAGAGGGAGATTGAAGAGGAGGGAACAAACAGTGTAGCTCGAAAATGAAAAAAGAAAGGGGAAAGAGAAGGAATAGGGGAAAAAAGGGGCAGGTGTTTTTCTAACAAAAAATTCGCACCGGTTTTTAAGAATCAGTGTGCATTCCTCGGTGTGCATTTGTGTTTTTCTACTAGTAAGCTAATCAAGCTGTTAATTAATTGGTGAATATGGAGTTAACTCTGCACAAAGTAGAAAAGTGATTTTTAATACAGACCCGAGAAATTTTTACGTCGTTTAATGAGTAAATACAAGTGGATTGGCTTGCTCTAAATTTGTTTTTATTTCTATGGAGTAATTTTTGGTTTTTGTTACCAGTTTGCTTTTCATTTGTTTTTTTTTTTGTATGTGGCTTGTTTCTTCCACCAGTTATTTTTCCAGTACACTTTTTTACAACATTCATTTTCCTTGTGGCTTTTCCTTTTTATTTTTATTTTACTTAAAAATACGTTTTCATTATCTTCAATTTCAATTCAAATATTGCTTAAATTATAGATTATATATGGAGTATGAATATTGCATCTCAAATTAACCCATAGGAGAGGTCGAAACCATGGGAAAAAATGCCCCACTATTCCTTGGTAGTTCTTAATCCTTCACGGCAAAGTCGATTAATGCCTGATTAGGAATTTTATCTTCTACATCTGCAACAAATCTGGAATAGAACATTTGGACGCTCATTGTGTGAATGGTCATAAAAAGTACATAGCCACAAAGTATACATTAACCCCATGGAAGAGGGCCTCCGTAAAGTGATGTTCCACAATGTTTGAACAAGCCTTCAATTTCGGGACATCCATTAGGATAAGGTATTGACCGATGAAAAGGATCTCGCCTCAATTTCTTGTGATGGAGCGAACTGAGGCAGCCATATGGGTCTTTTTCAAACTGAGATCTCACTAAGGATTCACCTTTCTTAGCTGCTGCTTCAGAAGTCGCCGATGCAGGTGTGCCCACATAGGAAAACCTTGATGCAGGGAAGCCAATTGCCAACCTGTGAAGTTGTGCAAACCTCTCCTTTTTAAAATCATAACTTACAACCTGATAGTACAAAAAATTAAGCAGGTTCTGTTAGAATAAACTCTCAACTATGACAACCAAAGAACTCAACTGTATCTAGATAGATTCAGAATCTGAGCAATGTAAGTTACAACTATGAGTACTACTACATATTCCAGTTACAGTAAAAAGATGAATCAAATCTCATCTTCTAAGGCTTCAAATAAAAGGATAAGATTTTCTCAAGGCTCAAATGACACATTGTCAGAAGAATGTCGTGACTCAATATGCTTTGCTAGTGTGAAGTTTTATGCCTCAAAGATATATATCCACAGACCACAGTCATCTTATGTTTTTTGAGTCAAAATTCATTGATGTGTATCATGTCCTTGCAAGTTGCAACAAAACATAATTAGCAGGAAAAACAAAATTCAAACATTTTAGAGGAAGTTAAACAAAATGCAATAAATTTACTACGGAGTACTAAGAGAATAGTCCCAATATGTATCTGAGGAAGGTGTAGTATGCTGGAGGATGTTGTGACTTTATATACAGAACTAGAGAGGAACAAATTACGGCCACTAGACAAAGTTCTGATGAATGAAATAAAAATTAAAAAAAAAATAGCTAGGCAAATAATTACACCACAGTTGCCTGACCTCAGTCATCATAGCCATGTCCAGCAAAGCAGCAATAGCGCTTTGATAAGTGCACAGCAAGGTTAGTTTCACGGCCCCAAAGTTTTCCCAACCCTTACCTGTTGCTTTTCCCCTCCCTTCTCTTCTATAAGGTGCCAAGGTCCATCAATCCCAAATAACACCACCAAGTACCAATATATCTGCCCATGGCCATGAATTCTGATTCTCTCTCCTGCCTCCATCAGCAATTCCCCTGGCAAGAAAATGACACATAGGGAGGCTGGGAGGGGTATATTGGAAGCAAACTTTAATTTAGTTATGAGAAGCTTGTGAAGGAAGGTGAGAGTTCAGCATAATTTATGAGAGAATCAAGCCTCGGAAGCTTGTAGATTGTAACAGATTTTTCTGCTCAATCACAGCTTCACCTTACTTGCTAATAAATCAGTGCATAGCAACCTCCTCTTCCCAAGATTATTCTGACTTCAAGACGAGGCTTCCAGTAATCACCCACATTGTCCCTGCAGACTTTATGTCAACCTCAGCATGTAATTACTGTATGATGCGGACTATCATGCATCAGCAGCAGCTCATAGGGGTAGGTTATCAGCGTCTAAGGAAGCATCTTTGCAGGTTACGGAGAGAAGGAATTATGAAAAAAGATCATTGGCTATAGAGAATTTTAATATCCAACTACTTTACCTCTTAGCAGGGTTGTCATCATCAAATCATCAGCAGCGATTATAGAAATTATTTTAATGTCCAATTACTTACTTCACCTCTTATCAGTTATCACTATGAAGCAACATCCATAAATCCTGATGCAACAAAGAGATTGCTGGGGGAGTGCCAAAATGGCAGTTCTACCCCCCCCCCCCCTCCCTCCTCCTTCTCCCGCGGTTTCTTTATTGTGAAACAGATTAAAATCACTCTTAGTTTTAGTCAGATTGGATCATGATCTCATATCTCATATGACAAGTGCAGTGTGTAGCGTTAGATTTCATTTTCCCCATAGTATGAAAAAAAAAAAAAAAAAAATGATCAAAGGCCACAAATTCATCCTCCCATCTTGAACCTAAATTACCCTTCTCATTACACGCATAAACAATTACACATATATGCTATACACCTTAGTATAACAAATCACTGGAATACAATTTACACTTTCCATGTTAGATTCTTTGAAGACATTAATAGCATGTAGCATAAGCATGCCAAATCTTAGGCAGCTCGACTAAAAATAGGCATACCAAAAACCTTGCAGCTCAATTGACAGACAATAAGGTTAAAATATTTATATCCAAAGTATCACTTGGGATGATAGTGAATGGTGATGATAGAAAAGCATATGTTCGGAAAATCGGAATTGGAGTTGCATAATTATAAACATTGGCATGATATTTTCTTACATATTTCAAATAGTGTTAATACCATTACCACAATGCACAAACAGCTAAGCAAAAGAAGCATGAATTTGTGAGTCAAAAAAAAAAAAAAAAAAAAAAAAATCATGAATTTCCAAATTTATATTATTACATTCATGAATGTTTGCAGAGCTTCCAGTATATAAGTATATTAAACACCATTTAGAAATGACTTATTTAAAAAACAATGTAGATGTAAGCTAGGCATACTAATGTAAAACTAATGGGATAACATAATAACAATGCATTTTTAACAAGTTTTAATGTAATCTTAATTTTAACCATAATTGCATGACCATGTGTTTCTAAACATATTTGTATGAGACTAGTTTTTAATTTTCTGTGCATAATGAACATGGAGCACATATTGATATAGAGTAAATCCAAGAGCAGGCTTGTCATATTAAGCATCCTATAGAGAATTAGAGACTCAAGCAATAGTGTAAAAGAACAAGCTTTACACAGTTTGCTTTCATATATATCTTGTATATGTCCTTTTTTATGAACACAAATATAAAAACTTACTGTTATGTTTAGAGGATATGTGCCTGTGAGCTCCCGGAATCGACAAACACTAAAGAGAAGGTTTTCAAAACTGTCCCTTGCATGCTCTTCTGTAAGTGCTCTCTCCCTGACATTTCCTTCCCCTGTACAAATTATAACAGTAACAATAATCAGTGAAGGGCGCCACACAGATACAAGTGAAGAAAATTAATGCAAAAACATTTTGAGCTCTATCCCTTGCTCTATTTGTGAAGTGGTGGGCCTACCCATCCCAACCAGGGTGGTGCCAAATATAATTCATTTGAAGATAAGCCATAAAGGTAATGTAAACATACAGGAAGAGGGAAGAAGCAAGCGAAACAAGTTTTAGATAGGACTTTTCAAAGATTAAGAAGCTTATCATGAAATGTTACTAATCTCAGTTGCTATGACAGAACAGCAGTTTAATGGTAATTCAGATGCTGAAGGTTTTCTTTCTTTCAGATAATTTATGGCCTTTGAGATAAGAAGGAACGCCAAATATTACAAAGTATTAAGATCAGATTCCAAAAATTTATAATAAAAACACAGCAAAAAATCTGAAACTATTAGCCAGCCATTCCTTACATAATATACGTACCACTAGCCCCAACACCTTAAAATACCAACCAATGGCAGGTTGGGAGGGTAAAATTCGTGCAAATATAACCATGCAGCATTGCAGATACAAAAAAGATGTTTGCACCTTAAACATGATCTAAGACATTATGAATTCTTGATCTTCAAAAGGCTAAATTTATTAGGCCCTTGATCTGATAGGCAACTGAGTGTATTAGTAGAAACAGTTCATTGATAACTTTTATTTAGTTGACATATACACTCTAAAATAAATTAACTGGTATTACAGCAACCTATCAGGTCAAAAGATCAGGCAATGACCCATTAGTCCAAGGACCAAGCAATATATTGTCACTGTACAGCCTACTGTTGTGCACTCAAGCATCTTTATACCAAACAAAAAACAATTTCAACTAGCCTGAATGAAGAAATTAACTATGGTCCAAAACGAAATGCTATCTCCAACATTTTAAATATCAAGTATGAAACTATTCAGTCCCTAGATCACAAGATAAGCTGATGATAGAAGTTTTCAAATTCATTTCACTCTTTAGGTTGACAGCAGGTTGAAAAGAAAACATTGGCAAATTCGCATACGATTTAACGCAAAAAGATTTATATCATTATATGAACTATTTCAGTTCCCCTTACTTATGCTAGAAACAAACCAACCGAACTCGATTGCAAAAACCATATTACTCAAACTAAGACTTAATTTGAAACTAAATACAACCAATCCCATGTCCTGAAATAACCCAAAGACGATTAAAACAAATAAGTGTTATATAATTTAATATCCCATATCCAAACGGACATAAATATACGTTGACTGATCAAAAGTGACCAAAAGTGAACATGGGTTAAATTTATATGATATCTTCTTTTATCTCTTCTAATCCTTTGGTCCTTCGCTGAAATGCATTTCCTGAATTTCATAGCTACCACATTAACTTTCTTCTCTCTCTCGCACCATTTCGAAAATATGAAGTCAATCAAGACGTTCATGCTTCCCAATATACTCAACTTCTCTATCTTGGTCCTCTGATTCATACTTAGAAAAGTACCTTCAGCCATACACTGAGCTTCTTTCTGAATTTTGGAATCTCTAGAGGACTGCTTCCTCAATCTTCTTTCCTGTTAGCTTAATTATTAATTAAACTGCTTTCATGATAGTTCATTTTCCCCTGCAAAGTCTCCCTCTAAGGTTGAACTTGATGCCATGGCTCCTCCACTTACTAGCTTCAGATTTCCCCTTTTAGTGATTCGAAGCCTTGTGCTTTGGTATACTGTTTTATATCTTTTTCCTAACTCCTAATCTATAAGCGACTAAGACATTTTTAAGATAACTGGGCAAAGCTCAATACAGATTGTTTGTTTAAATAGGTTTCCAAACAAAGCTTTGATTAATGAGGCATTAAGAAACATCAGTTAAAATTTTAGGACAAAGCTTTGATTAATTGAGCATTTGAGCTATAAGGGAGTCGCAAAGATAGGAAAATAAAATATGGGTCATCAAAGGAAAGTTACTACAGCTTCATCAATATTCATACCCTAAACGCTTCGTCTATATTTATACCCAAAACATGCTCGTCAATTGACTCAATTAGGCCATTTTTCCAAAGAAAACACAAATAAGCTAACCCTAAATTAAGGTTACCCCTAACCTTGATCCTTAAATCTAGATTGATTGTTCTTCAGTGTGCTACTGTATCCATTCCATTAGAGTATAAGACAAGGTCCAACCATACTGTTAGAGCTCTCGCAGCGGAAATGTGGCTTCTACTAGATAATATGAAATGGATACCTCACAAAATTAAATAATATTTTGGGATAAACTAACAACCACTATGAAGGAAATTATATTGTAAGAAAATAAGATTTTTCTTAAACTAAAACTTTTGATGTGAATTTTAATTGATTCGAATTAACAATAACTGCATTACAACCTAAACAATTTATAAGGTCTTACATGCTCTAAAAAGAATGGCTTAGATTCTATTACTAAAGAAAACAACGAAACATTTGCTTCCATCCTACCATTCTGCCATCATTTCCTCTCCTCTTAAATTAATGCTTCCCTACTAATTAGGGAGAATTAATCTCATAACCAATATCACTTATTCTTTAATTCTCCACCTCGTTCATAATTTGAAGACATTCAAAATACTAAAGGAACAAATTGCGTATTTCGTATCCGGTTGCACCATTTTCACAATGACTGCCTACGTACCCTTCACCGGGATCAAACCAATCTTAGTTCCATTTATTTCTCCATGTAATGCCTAACATGGGACAATATTCAGCAAGTCCAAACAATGTTGGAACTTGCTTCCTGAGACAACTTTGGTTAACGTGTCTGAAGGGTTCTCATTTGTATGCACCTTCATTAGAGAAATACTACCTTCCTCTATGACATCCCGTGCAAAATGATATCTCACATCTATATGTTTGGTACGAGCATGATGAACCTGGTTCTTGGCTAAGTGAATACCACTTTGGCTATCACAATTCAGATTCACACAATCCTGCTTCAACCCTAAATCATCCAGAAGTCCCCTCAACCATAATGTTTCCTTAACTCCTTCCGCCATAGCCATATACTCGGCTTCTGTAGTAGATAGAGCCATGTAGCCTGAAACATTGATCACCAACTAACTAGAGCACCATATACTTTAAACACATAACTAGTAGTAGATCTTCTTCTATCTAAATCACCGGCATAATCCGAGACAACAAAGCCACTTATTTGACATGTATCTCCACCTGTGTCAATGGTACCTTTTAAGTACCGTAAAATCCATTTCACCGCTTCCCAATGCGCCTTACCAGGGTTTTCCATGAACCTACTTACAACACTATCTGCTTATGAAATGTTTGGACGTGTGCATACCATAGCGTACATTAAACTGCCTAATGCACTAGCATAAGGTACATTATCCATGTATGCCTTATCTTCCGCTGTAGTGGGAGATTGTTTACCACAAAGCTTGAAATGTGGAGCCAATGGTGTCACCACTGACTTAGCCCTTTTCATCCCAAACCTTTCTATAACCCACTCAATGTAGCCTTTTTGGCTCAAGAACAATTTTCGGTTTGATCTCTCTCTTCTAATCTCCATACCCAGTATTTTTTTTGCAGCACAAGTCTTTAGTTTCGAACTCTTCACCGAGTTGAATTTTTAACCTATTTATCTCCAAGTTGCTTTTAGAAGCAATAAGCATGTCGTCCACATACAATAATAGATAGATATAATCACCTCCATGAAGTTTACGAATGTATACACAACAATCGTAATTACTTCTGGAAAATCCTTGTTTTAACATAAAAGAATCAAATCGCCTGTACCACTGTCGAGGAGATTGTTTCAATCCATAAAGTGATTTCCTTAAGTGACATACCTTAAATCCCTCAAGTTGATACATATAGATTTCCTCGTCCAAGTCACCATGTAAGAAGGTTGTCTTCACATCGAGTTGTTCCAGCTTAAGATCTCCATGAGCTACAAGACTCAACACCACCGGAATAGAATTATGTTTTATTACCGAAGAAAATATCTCATTGTAATCAACACCTTCTATCTGTGTAAATCCCTTGGCCACTAGCCTAGCCTTACACCTTACTTAATCTAGCTTGGAAGGATCCTCTTTCCTTTTGTACACCCACTTACAACCAATGGCAGTCTTTCCCATGGGCAATAGGACTACCTCCCATGTCTTATTTTTAGGAAGAGATTGCATCTCTTCTTCCATAGCAACCAATTCTCACTATTTCTTTCATTGATAACTTGTTTGAAGGTGACCGGCTCATCATCCTCCACCTGAGAGTGCATAATCTACCAAGTTTACGTGCCCATAATGCCTCAGAACATGACTAGAATCTTGTTGGTCTCTAGATTCTATCTCAACCACTTGAGTATTTGTAGTCGTTCCAACAGCACCATCATTAGGCACCATAACTTTAGATAAAGCTACCATAGATCTTTCATCAAAGGTCACATCTGTGATTACAAATTTAGAATCCTCTACACTCCATAGATGATATCCCTGAACCCCTTTTGGATACCCTAAAAAGACTACTTGTTCTTTCATCAAGCTTGTTATCCTTAACATGATAATAAGCCGTGCATCCAAAGACTATAAGCCTCTCGTAATCTGCATGTTCCCTTGACCAAACTTATAAGGTGTGTCTCCATCTAAATACGAATGTGGGGATCGATTTAATATATAACAAGCTGTAACAACCGATTCTGCCCACCATTCTTTGCCTAGCAGGATACACCTTGCCTTCTCAAGTAGTGTACGATTCAGTCTTTCCGCAACTCCATTCTGCTGTGGGGTGTCTCTGAATGTCCACAACGCCTTCCTATCACAAAACTCCTTGAAAGCCCCCTTCGATACCATAATCAGATCGTACATTGCTCTCCACCGCTTGAAAATATCGAATACCTCATTCTTATGCTTAAGAAAATAAATCCAAGCATATCTAGAATAATCATCAACAAATGTAACAAAGTACCTAGAACCTCCCTCGGAAGCAACTTTAACCGGACCCCAAACATCTGTATGCACATAGTCTAACAACCCTATACGCTTGTGCTTGCTTGTAAAGAACTTTACCCTATGTGCCAATGCTCACAAAATTCCATTTGTGGCTTCGTCGTGTTCTTCAACAAACCTTGTCCATTAAGCAATGATAGACCCTTTTCTGACATATGCCCAAGGCGTGCCATATCCTCGTGCATTATGTTTGGTCTTTACTTCCACCGATTCCAACTACTAAATCACCTGTAACAGTTGTCCCCAAAAGAGGATAAAGATTACCGTGACGAATCCCCTTCAACATAACCAAGGAACCACGAACAACTTTTAAAACTCCATTCTCCGAGACTATTTTGCAACCATTTTTCTCTAACAACCCAAGATAAATAAGGTTCTTTTGCAAATCTGGGATGTGTTTCATGCATTATTTTTCTCACATCCTTCAAGGTTATTATTGTTCCATCATGCATCTTGACTCGGATAGTACCTAACCCGATAGTCTTACAAGCATGATCGTTTCCCATCAAAACAGTACCACCATCGAAACTCTGGTGTAAACCACTTCCTGTTTGGGCACATATGGTGTGATGCTCTTGAAAAGCATCCATTTACCGGATATCTTATTGCATGGTTCTGAAATTGAGTAACAATAATCTTCCTCTTCATTTAAGACATAACTCACCTCTTGTTTTTCTTGTTTTCCTCTTAGAGTTGTTGTTGTTCTTCTTCTTGAATATTACCCTCTTATTTGGGCAATTAGCTTTAAAATGACCAAGCTCACCATATTTGAAACATGGTCTTTCCGCAAGAGGTCTAGATTTTGATCTAGACTTTCGTCCCTTGCCTCTTCCTCTTTCATTGCTCCTTCCTCTGAGCTTGTTCGTTGTATTCTCTCCCATTACTAGACATCATTCCACTTGTAGATACCTTTCGAAGGTCATCCACTAAAAGCGATGTTCTAGTCTCATCCATGGTTAGAGTATCACCCAGAAGCATCAATGTTTGAACCAGATTTTCATAGGACTTCGGTAATGAAAGCAATAGGATGAGTGCTTAGTCTTCCTCATCTACCTTCACATCCATATCCTTCGGATTGAGGTGCCTTCTTCCATCTTGCATGTATACAAGTTGAAATTTATATAGATAGTTTTGTTAGAGTTTTCGTCATAAAATTTGAATCTAACGTTGACTACACGCCAGTGGCCGTTGCTTCTTCATTTACCAAGAAAGCAACATCCCTCTCAAGCACAAGATTATGGCCGCTCGTGCTTCAAGATCTAGTTCTACCCAATCGTCATCCTTCATGTCCTCGGGTTTATGTTCTCTTCCCGCCAATGCCTCGTGTAACTTTTGTAAAATTAATAGATTTTTCATCTGCATCCTCCAATAGGAAAAATCATTTTTCCCATTGAATTTTTCAATCTCATATTTCCCACTTTTACCGTTCCACTATTACATCCCATTGTAATTATTTTCAAAATAAAAAATTTAACCACTTAAGATTTTGACGTTGGCTCTTGTACCAATTGTTAGAGCTCTCGCAGCGGAAATGTGGCTTCTACTAGATAATATGAAATGGATACCTCACAAAATTAAATAATATTTTGGGATAAACAAACAACCACTATGAAGAAAATTATAATTGTAAGAAAATAAGATTTTTCTTAAACAAAAACTTATGATGTGAATTTTAATTGATTCGAATTAATAATAACTACATTACAACCTAAACAATTTATAAGGTCTTACATGCTCTAAAAGAATGGCTTAGATTCTATGACTAGAGAAAACAACGAAACATTTGCTTCCATCCTACCATCTGCCATCATTTTCTCTCCTCTTAAATTACTGCTTCCCCCACAAATTAATCTCATAACCAATAACACTTATTCTACACATACTAAAAATAAAAAAAATAAAATAAAAATAAAAAAAAACACACTCTTCTAACTGGTCTTTCATAATTATAGGCCATGTAGTGGATTGTAGTCAAAGAGGTTCAAAATTTTCACATTATTGTCCACAAAAATAATCATGATGTGAGACCATATGTTTTACCCAGCTTTCATGTATGCATAACATATTCCATAATCATCTACACAACACATACGATGACCACTTTCTGATATTAGCTTAAGTGGACCTTTTTCTCCAAGAAGGTTTATCATTTGGAAAGAAATGAAATTAAACAAAAAAAGTTTAGGTACACCGGGTGTACAATACTTCTATTGTACATCAACTAACTTTATGGTAACTTTTTATCAACACCTACTTTGGGGGCATAAAATTAAGAAGTTATCACTTTTAACCTGCTTTGGGGTAAGAAGTATTTTAATGGATATGTTATATAATTTATAAAGGGTGATATGAAGGAGTGATATTTACAAGGTAGGTTTCTTGTAAATGAGTAACTTCATCTATAAAAAAATATGTAACTTTTTTTTACTAGTATATTGGGATCTAGATAACTTTGAAGTATTTTAAGGTAACTTTACATTTGATGTAAATTATTTACTGTAAACCCACTGTATTTACAAGTTTATCTAGAAATAAGACTCTTAAATATTTACTATATAGCAAAAACAAAGTCACACATACTTAACGTATTCTTCTCCAATGTCTTCCGGTAAAAAAACAGCTTCAATCAGAAAAATAAGTTTTGATTGGTTATAATCACTACAATATGATCAACTCTACAAAAAGAAAAATAAACAAAACCTATAGTGCGATTAAGTTCTTTTTGGGGAGTTAGATAAAGGGAAATTCTCTTTGATAACACCCAACTTTACATTATTTTCTTTGGTAAATTGTAAAAATTCTTATTATTATGATAACATTGTAATTTTTGTTACCAAAGATAACTATTTTTAATAAATATCTTTAACCAAGGTTAATTTTTATTTTTTTAATAAAAATCTCCAGGCCGGCGGCGGCCAGCTCCCCGCCGCCACCTCGCCGGTGACCCTCCTAGATCTCCCTCCCCTGCCGACGACCACCCCTCCCTTCCCACACCACCATTCCAAAGGCGTGCAACCCAACACGCTGCACCATAATCTCCTTCCTTACTGGATCTTAGGATAATACTTTTAATGATGCTTAAAATCACGATCACAACCAAAATCCCCTTCCAATCTATCAAAAAACCCCCCAAAAGCCTACACTCATCACCCCGATCCCGCCTCAATTGATACTCAACCCCATCAATCTCACACCTAACCCTATCAAACTGAACAAGTTAAGTAGGAGAATGATGAACAACAGGAGAAATCGGCAAAAACCTAGAACCCGACATCGGCGGAAGCGGTGACGACAGCGGGAGTTGAGATACCCGAAATCGAAGCTGATGATCAGCATCAACATCACATCATCAATATTATGATGATTATGATGATGATAATGATTAGGAGGGATTACCCGAGTTAGAGATCAAAACCCATCTCAATGGTTGTCTTCTAGAATACGGCGGAGGAGAAGGAAAGTGGGGGAGGTAGCGAGGGGAGGAGGATGAGTCGATGAGTTGAGGGTGGTGTTGCTGATCACCGGCAGGGGAGAGAGGGCTAGGCACCGCTGGCCAAGGGAGGGGCTCAGATGGTGGCTGGGTGGCTGGGTGGGGGAGGGGGTTGAATTTTTTAAAATTATTTTATTATTAAAAAACTCTAACTATAGTTAAGAATTTAATAAAAAATGATCATTAATGTTATAACCAACTTAAAATAATAATATAATGTTATTTATGATAATAAGAATTTATACAATTTATCAAAGAGAAAAAGAAAAACTACAATGTTACCAAAGAGAATTTCCTTAAATAAAGCCAAAGAATATGTATATCCAGCTTATTACGTTTTCGCAAAAATAAGACTATGTTCTACTCTTCAAATTACTAAAATTGTTCCAAAAATAATTTATATTCAGCAGATATAAGTTAAATTCGGCACAAAAGAGGTTAATTTAAGCAAAAGTTCAGCAAAACAAAAAAAAAAAAAAAAAAATGCAACAATAATACTTTAATTTTAAGCAAAATATAGTTAATTACAGAACTAAAAAATTTTAAATTAGAAACAAAAGATCGAGAATCTTTTTATTTGCGTTTACACATCGTTACATATCTTTAATTTTGAATTAAAAATATGAAAATTTAATTTTTGGAAAATACACAATAATACGAATCCAATGACATCTCATTTGATAATTTTCTATCTTAAGCATTAGTGTACAAATAATGTCAATCTGGAAATCAGATCTAGTAAAACTTCAGATCATGTGAACTAACATAGCCTAAAACTAGAAATTTATAAAGGGAAACCAACTTACTAAGCAATCTCACCTACAGAATAATATCTCCAAACAAAATTTAGCATCCTATCATGAGAGTATCAAAGAATTTTCTTAGTGAAATCCCCTTAGTCCCTTACTAGCCAGCTTTATTAAAATAGAAGAAAACATACCCCAATTATTCGAAGATTTCAAATGGTATTGGAATCTCTAGTAGATTAAGCTAGACAGCATCTCCCAAGGCTCCAGATAATTCACTAAAATTTAATTATATGAACCAAGCATGGACAATATTATCTACTTGTTTCCCTGCTGGACGGGTCAGCAAAACAACAGGTTGCTCATGAGTGAGTTTCATGCCTAGATCTTGTGAACCATTTTCCTCGGATAAATATGTTGTTGCCTCAAATGGACAACTTTAAGGATCATACTATAATAGCTTGATAGATATGGTGGTATGATTATAGTACACTAATACTACGCATACTCGGAGAATTACATTGCTTCTACTTTCAATAATATACTTTTGGAGAATCATCATTTTTAACACCTTACTCATTTTCAAACTTGCTCTTGCTCAAACAAGCTCAACTTTTTACACACACTTCCATTTGCATTAGCAAGGAGACTAGTATTCTAATTACACAATGGCCATCTCAGCAATATTAATCAAAACTTAGGACTTTGCTTAAAGGAATTCCTCAAATCCTATGGAATGCTTATAATATTACTCAAACTTTAGGACTTTGCTTCAAGGAAATCCTCAATTTCCTATGGAACTTCTCATAATATTACTCAAAACTCAGGACTTTGCTTCACAGAATTTCTCAGTTTCCTATTCAGCCAGTGACTACAACAAAATATTCAGTAATTCGTCAAAGGCCGAAGGAACTCCTAATAATACGAGCAATATAAAACATGCTCAGATACCGACAGTGGTGCATACAACAGAATTTCTGCAAACACATTGTACCATTGTCAGGGTGATTAATATTCAGATACAAATAACGGTGCATACAACAGAATTGAGCAATGAAAAAAAAAAAAAAAAAAAAAAAAAAAAAAAAAGACAACATTTAAATTCAGTTAAAGCATAGCATTAATCATATGTACACATATTCTTTCAAATAGATTAGGAACTGGCAAAAGGCATAGACAAGCAATAAAGATGAACTCACCAAACCACCCTTTCGATTCAGCAACAAGCCAGTAACTCTGGGCTTCACTACGAGGACCGGCATCCTTTCGAGTCTCGCCCCCACTAAACAACAACAAAGCCTGATCATCCTTAGCAGCAACTTCAACACCCTCCTTAATATGTTCCAAAAATGTGGCAGCTTGACCAGGATGCATTTGATAAGATTCCAAAAACCAAGACTTCTCATTATCAACTTTCCCACAATTACTACTAGTATAAACTGAATGCCCAGCTACCATCACAAGATTTGTAAGCTTCGGAAGCGGATAAAAACCCGGTTTCGCATCGAATTGCCTATAATTATACACTAATCGAACACGATTTTCATAAAATATAAGTATGGTTATAATTGCCAATCCAAATGACAAAATTAGTAAAAAGGCTAATACAGGATGTAATTTGTAATAATACTTGACACGATTTGCAACTGATTTAATCATTCTGATCAAATTGGATTTGGAATTTCTAGCTCTTCTAGGGTTTCTAAAACCTAATGATTCAATATCAATTTCGACTCTAGGGTAAGCATCAAATTTCTTTGGAGTACTACCTCCTCCAATTGAGCGACCACTCATCCTACTTAACAAAGAATTGAAATGAAATTACCCAGAAAATATCGATCATTTCCCAGTGAATTGAATCATAAGATCAAAATCAGGAATTTAGGATTTAAATAAAATTACAATTGATAATTGATTTAAAATAGCAATAATAACTATAGATTTGATCAATCAAAACAGATTATGAGATTCTAAACCCTTCAAATTTGGTTGTGAAAGAAAAATTTGAGAGAAGATTTTTACTGAAATAAAAAAAAATTAAAAATTAAAAAGAAAAAGAAAAAAAAAAAGAATTTGTCAAAAATAAGTAAAATTTTGCCGGTCTTCCCAAAATAAGCAAACCTTTTGATTAAGTCAAAGTAAGTTGACCTTTAATACCATTTAACTTTTAATGAGTAATTTTTTAATGTGACCTACAGTACCCGATTTCAAACTGAAGTGGCAATAACTATTGGGTCAAATTGACTTTTCATCCCCAAATTACTTTGTTTTTATAAATTCTCCCCTCCCCTGTCCTCTCTATTTAATTTTCGAAAAAAAAAAAAAAGAAAAAAAAAACCTCTCAATTATCTCTGTTAATAAATTCACGAAGGTGAAATTAACAACAATTAATTGGTTCTGGTTCGTCATCTACTTCAAGAGGGGGCATACTCCATTGAAATGTTGTTGTGGGAGAAATGCGGTGGTCAGGCAGTGAAGAATGGTCCAAATATGGGAAGCAAGTTCTATGGATGTCCCTTATGGCTTGTAAGTTTATTTTTGAACAATTACCTATAATTTGTGAATAATTTGTGGATTTGTTGGTGAAACAAACTAAATTTAGGGTTTGAATTGTACAAGACACTAAGTGCGACACATTTGTGTGGATTTCACCCACTAATGAGGATGCAAATCTTCGATTTCAAATCCTTGAGAGGGACACAAACCTGGCTTAGATGGAGTATGAGAAGAAATAGTTGGAGGAAAAGATTGAGAAACTGTAATTAAAGAAGGAGAATTTGGAGGAAGAAGTGCAAGACATGAAGAATGAAATGGGTCAAATGCGTATTGAACTTATGAAGTGCTCTAGGAATGAGAAGAACTTCTCAATGGCACTAGTGCTTTCTTGGATCTGTTTTGGTTTTTTGGTTTTTTGGTTTTTTTCCTTAAGTAGGAGTTTAACAAATCTGGTGTATGATGTACCTGTTGTTTGTTAAGTGAAGTGAACCCTGTTGTACTGCTAATTATTAATGAATGAAGTTTGATCAATGATATTGCATTTGCAGATTTGATGATAACAATAACTTTGCAATTCCAAATACTAATTATTTACATTACGAGGCACTGAATTTAAGAGTTTGCAAAATAAACACTACCCCATAAAAACAGATTATAGTTGGTGTAAACAAAAGACTTGTGCTTTTATCACAAAAGCAATTGAGTATAACAAAAACCAACATTGTTCAATCACCAGAAGGTACTTATAATAATGTCAAATTTTAAGGCTATTACAAACTTGTGCATAACTTCTAATCCCTTCACTGAGTTGGTTGATGAAGTGTCGAGGTCTGACTTGACTGAGTGAGTTGGCTCAAATTCAACACCTTTTGCCTCTTGCCTCTCCCAGCAACCTACAACACATTAAGAAGCAACTTAGTGACATTGAAAACAATCATTAAAGCTTCATGACAATAAGTATGAAAAGACTTACAGTAGTTAGAGTTGATCCATCACTCCCAAATATAACCCCAACCCCAACTGGCACTTGGTTCCTTCCCCTTCCCCTCCCCCTACCTATTATATTTCTTCCCCTACCCCTACTACCATCATCACAAGATCCTCTGCTAGTTGCTGCAGTACCTCCCCTCCCTGTTGTAGCCCACCTACCTCTTAATCCCCTTCCCCCTAATATCATTCTGCCCCTCCTTCCTAGTTAAGATGGTTGTACAGTTGTTGTATGGTGTACAACAGGGGCAGAACTGACTGTAAAAGGACTTGCAGATGTTGTGAGGTCCTGAGACTGATGTTAGGCAAGTGCAGAGACTTCAAGCCTTGGCCTTCCCCTTGCTCTCTTTGGTGGAGGTTCCTTTGGAATAGCAGAATCTCTATTAGGGCATCTTCTTTTATTATGGCCTTTGATAGAGAAAATGGAGCAGGTCATCTCCATACCGACCCTGTTTAGAGTGCCTGGCTTTTTTGGATCTTTATAAGGATCCTTTATTCTTTTTTTTCTAGGCCTACCAGACCCTATTTTAATGGGGGGTCACTTTACACTCAATTCTAGGCCAATGTCTTTCTCCTAGGCATGGGGGAATTGAGCTAGCATATGCTCTCAAATAAACCTCTTTCTTATAGCATCCATTCACATAAGATTTTGCCTCTTGGTTCAAGAAAAAAATACAAGCAATTGCATGACAGCAAGGGATTCCTAACATATCCCACTTTCTACATGTGCAAGTTTTAGCATTTAGGTTAACTACCACCTGATCTAGAATATATTTCACATTAAAAAGGATACCAGTTGAAGGCAAAACATCACATTTAGCAGCCTTAATCTTTTCTTTCTCTAATCTGAATTCTAGGACACATGACTGAATTAGTTTTTTCCATTTCCTGTCTTTTCAAAACAAGTCTTTTCATGAGTGCCACATTTATGTCTTCAAGCATATGAATCAAGTGTTTAGTTCTAGCATTAATGATATATCCGTTAAAGGTTTCAGCCATATTTTTTGTAATTGCATCTGTTCTCATAGAACTGTTTAAATAAGCTCTACAAAAAAAGGGAGGATTATACCCTTTGAAGGCTGTAGTTGCATCAACATTTTTTCTCAGCTAGTTCATCCAATGCCTCATTAAAAGCAGCCATGTTGTATGTAGGCTTTTGCTATTTTCCAGAACATTAACTTCATCTCATCACCTCTGAACTCTCTATGTTAGAGTGCAAATATGTGTCGAGCGCAATGTCGATGTCCAGCCTTAGGAAGGACCTTGGAAACAACATTCAAAATAGCCTATAACACCAACAATGAACAGAAATTACAAAAGGAAAGCACTGCATTGATAAATGAACAGAAATTACAAGTCATATTTACCTGATGTTCATCAGAAATAATGGCAACACCTTCACCATCATTTAGTTCAAGAGGCTCTTGCAGATTAATGAAGAACCATTCCCATGATAAATTATTCTCTCCCTCAACAGTTGCGCAAGCTATTGGATACATTTATTCATTTCCATCTCTTCCAACAGCTGAGAGAAGTTGTCCCCCTAAAAATGTTTTTATAAAGCAAGCATCAACACGAATGACCCTCCTACAATCCTCTTTCTAGACATCCTGTAACCCTTCAAAGCAAGTAAATAATCTCCTAAACTCAAGTGGTTCATTGGGCTTGCACTGAACAGTTACTAAATCAAGCTTAGTGTTAGGACTACACTCTTTCATAGCCTCTAAATACCTTCCCAACTTGTTGTAATGATCCTTCATGGAGCAATGCAACATTTTATGAGCATGGTACTTCACCTTGTAAGTAAATGGTCTTTGTACAATGACCTTATAAGTCCTCCTCACTGTCTAAATGATCTCCTTCGCAGCCAATGAGGCCTGGACTTAAAAACCTCCAGAAGTTGCTTTGCTAACCAAGGTGACTTGAGCTGCCTGTTTTTCCTCATGTTCCTATGACAGGTATACTGATCTACAACCTTTTTGACAATGAAAGTAGCTGCGCTAGAATGAAAGGAAGTGTACGAATAGAAAGGACACCCCTCTACACACTTTATGCCCAGTTGTTGACCCCTATTACTGTTACTAACAACTACATGAACATCCCTTCCCTGCAAGATGGCATACTTAGCAACAGCTTCTTTAAACCCCTCTTTTGTTGCAAATCTCTGGCCTACTTGCCACCTAAAATGTGAGAAATCACTACCAGGATTTACAAGCTGCCCTCTCTTTCTATCATTATTACCAGCTTCATCATCACTGCCAGGAGGAGTGTGGATATCATCACCACTATCTTTATACTCAGATGCATACCCAGACCGACCCTCATTATTTCTTGGTTATGTTTCTTGCCTTTGTTGGTCAGTGTTCAATTCAGCAGCATCTTTCACAACTTGCTGAACAATCCCCTTCAATTTTGCACTACACTCCCTAACTCTATCTCTAGCAATTATGTACTCTTCATCAGATGTATTAGACTCATCACTTAACAGTTCATCATCATCACCAACTATAGCATCATCATCTAACTCTCCAGCTTCTATTTCCTGCATATCCTCCAAATGTACATCCTCATCAATATCCTCATCATCATAAACCTTCCCAAAGAACTTCACTATCTTACCACCCTTATTACTCTCAAGTACATATAGTGGATCTTCCTCATCAGTGCTTTCAGATTCATAACCAAGCAGCTCATGCAATTATAATGGACTCTCAGGCCTAGGATCCTCCCAATCATAGTCTTCAGCTAAACTAATTGGAGTGCTCTATTGAAAAGGAGAAAAAGGTACTGGTTTCTGCTTCTGAGGTAAGTTATGTTTACTACTAGAGGGTTGAGAGGGTTTTTTAGGGTTAGAAACTGCTTTTCCCTTATCTTTTTTAGTGGGAGAAGGGCTCTTTGTTGGCTGAGATCTAATGTATGTGCTTTTTGTGAAGGGCTAGATATTAAATCTTTTTTCTGTGTTTGTGTCATCAACTCTTGACTCCACAATGTACTTTTTACACCTAGGACTAGATTTAGTTTGCATGGTTGACTTTGTGGGCCCCCTCTTTGGTGTTAATTTTTTGGCAACAAGATTTGTCTTTGGCTCCAATAGTATGACTTTGGGTGGTTCGGTTGGATCAAGTCTTGGTTCCTCCTCATAATGAGTCACATAAACATCCACACTTCTAAACTTCACAGCTAATGTTGTCATCTCCAACACCTCTACATCAGTAAATGCTTTCCTTAAGCCATTTGTTAACTTTCAACCAGGGACCACATAATACACACCAACAACATTGCTATAGCCCCCACAATTTTTAGCCATATCAACTAACTCCCAGTACGACAATAAATCTGGGTTGACATTAAAAGACTTTCCATCCCCACCCAAATAAACTAACTCACCATATTTAACATGTTTAAACTTTCCCCCATGCCATATACGAAGAGAAACAGTATCAGAATTAGCCATTTTAGGAACCTAGCACAATCACATAACAATCAATTCAACTATGCTAAATTAATCAAAAACATGCTTTACTACAACAATATCAGAGTAATTCAAACAACAAAACAAACGCAAAATAAAATTTTCCTTCTTCACAATTCTTCCCCAAACATACGAAATCAAAAAGATATCAACTTTAACATACAAAGTCAAATTCAATTCAGCCAAAATCAACACGAATTAACTGCGGTTTTCGTTACATACCTCCAATTGCAAACAAATCGCAATTCGCCCTTCCTAGCTTGACAAATTTTGCATAAAAAATAACTTCTGATTAAAACCTGCTGATTTAATCGTACTACCCATTTTTGGAAAATAACTTCAACCCACCCTAATTTAACTCAGCCACATTAATTTGAGATAACATTTGTGGTTGGAAGCTTCTATAATGGCGTTCGAAAGAAGGGAGGAGATGAAAGGCATTGTTAGTTGGGGTAGTAAATGCTAAGTGGAGGTAATGGAGGGAAAATAAAGGTTTTTTTTTTTATTTTTTTACTTTTCCTTTTTAGTAAAAAATAAAGACAAAATAAAAATCCAACCCCTTGCCAACTTAATATTACCTGCTTCCTTAGTAATTACCCGGTTGCCAGTTTTTTTACTCATTAAAAGTTAAATGGTATCAAAGGTCAACTTACTCTAGGTTAATCAAAAGGTTTGTTTATTTTGGGAAGACCAGGCAAAGGTTTGCTTATTTTTGACAAATTTTCCAAAAAAGAATGCATTGGTGATTTGATTTTGTCCTGCACTGTGGGGTCGTTGTTACTCTTGTTAGTATTGACTATGAGTCTATGTAATAGAATCCACCTCACTCTTCTTATGTATTTTCCTTTCTTTTTACTTGTATTTTGCTTATGTCTTGTTTTCTAGGCTTTTCTTTAAGTTTTTCTAGGCTTTAAGTAGAATTATTGTGTTACTGTCAATCTAGTGTTCCTTAGATTTTCATTGTAAATTCTATTTAAAGCTTATGTTTTATGGGATTACACATTTTCAAATGTAACTAGACAAATAGGTTTATAATGTTAATGATACCACCAAAAGAGCTAAGACCACCGAGTCGAATCAAACCTACTTGTGGCACTGTCATCTTGGCCACATAAACATCAAACGCATTAAGAAACTTCTTCATGAAGGGATTCTTGATTCATTCACTTAAAGTCGTTTGAAAACAGCGAAGGATGCTTACTTGGCAAGATGATAAAACAACCATTCTCCAAGTTGGGAGAAAGGGCTAGTGACTTATCGGGTCTTATACACACAGATATATGTGGACCAATGAGCACAACCGCAAGAAATGGTTATCGCTATTTTATCACATTCATGGACAACTATAGTAGATATGGCTATGTCTACCTTATGTCGCACAAATTTGAATCCTTTGAGAAATTCAAAGAATTTCAGAGTGAAGTGGAATATCAACTTGGCAAGAAAATCAAAGCCCTTCGATTGGATCGAGGTGTCAAGTATTTGAGCTACAAATTTGACAATCATTTGAAAGAACATGGTATTCTTTCATAATTAACACCTCCTGGAACTCCACAATGGAACGGAGTATCCGAGAGGAGAAATCAAACTCTGTTAGACATGGTTCGATCAATGATGGGTCTTAGTGATCTTCCTATCTCTTTTTGGGGACACGCACTTCTAACCGCAGCACTAACATTGAACCACGCTCCGTTAAAAGTTGTCGAAAAGACTCCATATGAATTATGGACGAATAAACCTCCACGGTTGTGTTTTCTTAAGATTTGGGGTTGCGAAGCATATGTCAAAAGACTCATGTCTGACAAGCTTGCACCAAAAGTTGATAAATGTTTCTTTGTGGGGTATCCAAAAGAAACAAAGGCGTATTAATTTTACAACCAATGTGAGAACAAAGTATTTGTTGCTCGAGATGGTGGCTTTTTAGAAAAAGGAGCATCTTTCCAAGTGACAAGTGGGAAGAAGATAGAACTTGATGAAGTTCGAGAAGACGAGCAACAAAGTCAACATGACAAAACTGGCAATCAGAGTGCTTTGGAAGCAACTGTTGAAAATTGTCAGAGTCAAACCGACAATGGTCAAAGTCAAAATGACAATGCAAGTGCTCAATCTATTACCCTATGTAGATCGCAAAGGCTGAGATCTTGATAGACCGTCGTCGAGCCTACCAAAGATAAATCCTATCTTGGTCTCACTAACTAATAGCAAGGGTAAGAAATGGTCGAACCCAAGAGAGGCGTTGAATCAACCACCGAGATATTACTGTTTAAATAAGCTAAATGAAGTCGAAATTGGTTTGGTTTTAAGTAACTTCTATTAGTTCAAAACAACTAAAAGCTAAGGGGAGATTAACAATATTAAGAGGAATCTAAGGCTCGAGTTATAATACCACTCAACTTCATCACAAATCACAATTAGCATGCAACAATCAAGGTAAATTAAGGGGATAAATTTGGGGAAGTCATCTAAGGCACCAACTACTCTCTAAAGCTAGAGGGATTACTTGAATCATGAATACAACCTACTCTCGAGGTTACAAAGCATAAAACAAGTGTTAAAGCATAATCAAGACGACATAAAAATTCCCTTGACTGGAAATTCCTATTCTCATGGCATTTCAAGTCAATTAAGCATAAGGGAGCTAACTCAAGTTCAACTCTCGATCCTTCGTTGAGAAAGCTTGGATAAATAGTTCTAGCAATGGCCATATACAAGAGCTAAACAATGAAACCACTTAAGCTCAACTAATTAACACCCAATATTACCAAATTAGCACATGCAACAAATTCTTTGTGACTACATTGAGGGTTTTACCCAAACCCTAGAAAATAGACTACTCACAATCCATGGAAAATAAAGCAATTAAAGGGTTTAAGCAATTCATGAACAAATTCAAACTAAGAATTAAAATAATTAACAATCTAAGCATGCAAGAATTAAACAAGTAATTAACAACTAAGATGAGAGAAGATAGAAGAGTAAGGAAAGAGAATGTTACTAGAAGCTTCAAATTTGAACAACAATGGTGGAATCTTGTCTTCTACAATGGTTGAAATTGAGTTTTCCAAGCTAATAATTAAAATCTAACTAATGATTTGAGAGTTTTAATGTTCTAGGATTACAAACTAAGAGAAAGCTCTAAAAACTTCCATCCTTCTACAAGGGGAGCCAAGGGGGTAAATATATCACCCTCAAAACAAAATGGACAGAGAAAACCAGGAAAGAGCCCGGAAACAGGCTTGCACAAACGTGCCAAATTTGGCACGGACGTGCAGAAGTGTGAAAAAGTGGGCAGTAGCTACTGCCATGAATTGAGTAGCTCTGCACGGACGTGCAGATTTTGGCACGGTCATGCAACCTTGCACGGACGTGCCATTTTGTTGCACATCCATGCAGAATTCCCTGCCTAGACAACTTAACTTCGGGAGGCTGTAACTTCTTTGTTTCTTATCGGAAATGAACTTGTGACTAATCGTTGGAAAGCTCTTGAGAATAAATTTAATCTCCAATTTGAATCACTTTAAAAGGTTGAGTAGATCAAAAGTTATGGTCAGTTGAAGTTGACGCTTACGCAAACAACGACCCTTCAAGGCTCTCCAAAGCTTTTCATTTCTCTTTAAGGCACTCCTCCTTCTTCCTCCATGGCTCTATCAACCAAGATTATCCTTGCTCACTCATGCTTGATCACATCCATAGTGCTAAAAATAGCTACATTACATCCAAGTTATAGATGCTAATGAGCCAGCGACATACAAACAAGCTATAACGAGCCCCAACTCTGCAAAATGGCAAGAAGCCATGAAATCCGAGATGGACTCCATGTTTGAAAATCAAGTATGGGACTTGGTTAATTTGCCCAAATTTTACACACCTATCGGTTGCAAATGGATTTTCAAGTTGAAAACCGACAAAGATGGAAATGTATATGTATACAAAGCTAGACTGGTGGCTGGCAAAAGATTATAGGAAAATTCACGGCGTTGATTATGATGAAACCTTTTCACCAGTCGCCATGCTTAAGTTCGTCTGGATTATCCTAGCAATTATCGCATATTATGATTATGAAATATGGCAAATGGATGTCAAAACCGCCTTCCTCAATGGGATTTTGGAAGAAACTGTGTTTATGACACAACCGGAAGATTTTGTAGATCCGAACAATGTTGGGAAGGTATGCAAGCTTGAGAAGTCCATTTATGGATTAAAGTAGGCAAGCAGAAGTTGGAATCTGCGATTCGATGAAGCCATTAGCAAGTTTGGTTTTATCAAGAACCAAGATGAGTCTTGTGTTTACAAGAAGGTCAGTGGGAGTAACATCGCATTCCTTGTCTTATATGTCGATGACATATTGCTCATTGGAAACAGTATTCCAATGCCAGTGTATTGACTTGGCTTGGAAAGTGTTTTTTAATGAAGGACTTGGGAGAGGCACAATACATATTGGGCATTAAGATCTTTAGGGATAGATCTAAGAGGATGATTGGATTAAGCCTAAGTACTTATATCGATAAGGTATTGGCACGATTCAATATGGTGGAAGCCAAGAGAGGCCACGTCCCCATGTCTCATGGCATAACTCTTAGCAAGAAATAATGTCCACAAACACCTGATGAGCGAGAGAAGATGAGTCAGATTCCATATGCTTCTCTTATTAGATCGATCATGTATGTCATGATATGTACCAGGCCAAATGTATCATATGCCTTTAGTGCTACTAGCCGATACCAATCAGATCCAGGAGAGGCGCATTGGGCTGCGACCAAGAATATCTTAAAGTACCTGAAAAGGAACAAGGATAAATTTCTAGTCTATGGTAGGAGTAAGGATTTGGTTATTGAAGGTTATACCGACGCAAGCTTCCAGACTAACTGAGACAACTTCAAGTCGCAATTAGGATACGTGTCTTAACGGAGGAGTGTTCAGGTGGAAGAGTGCTAAGCAAAGCACGATTGCGGATTCTACAACTGAAGCCGAATACTTGGCAGCTTCAGAAGCAGTTAAAGAGGCAGTTTGGACTCGTAAGTTCGTTGGTGAACTTGGTGTTGTACCCTCAATAAAGGGACAAATAGACCTCTATTGTGATAATAATGGGGCTATTGCTCAGGCTAGAGAGCCAAGGGAGCATTAGAAAGTCAAACATGTCATGAGGCGATTTCACATGATAAGGGAATGGAAGTCCAAGGGTGAAATCAGAATTTGCAAGATTGCAACGGACGACAATGTAGCCGATCCACTCACTAAACCTTTGCCTCAAGTGAAACACAACAAGCACGTTGAGGTAATAAGAATCAGGCATATTGGAGATTGGCTTTGATTTCCCTGTTTGTGAGTTTTAATTAAGTTGTGGAGACTTAATGTAAAACACTAAGTTAAACCATTCATTTATGGAGTAATTTAATTTTTCTATAAATTATTATTCCATTTCTATTTAATTGTGATTTAGAATTAAATAATGAGTCCATTCTATTTGAGAATATTCAAAATAGGGCATCAAGAAAATGTCTTGGATAATGTTTTGGATAAAGAAACACCTATTAATTGAACGTTGAATATCATATCGAAATTATCCCTAATCATGGTCATTTGAAAGTTGGACGACTAATGATCATGTGAGATTAGTGTGTAGTATGATTTATAGCACCATTTCTTGTGCTACAAGGACAAGAATGTCATAAATCATTTGCACAGTATTGGTTTGGAACTATACCGGACCTATGAGATTCCTCAACCATGAACATTGTAAGTTCTCTTGTTTGAGTACTAGTCCATTTTGATGTTGTCAAACGTCTTCCATTCAAGGGGATTATAAAGGCAACACTCGGGCAGCTAGGGCCTCTTTGTAAGGGAAGCTAACAATGCAAGACTAGGAATATCCCCCTATTGACAAATAGAGAATTTGTCTTTGTTGTTTACAAGGCCTCTCGAAGAGCGAGACTGTGAAAATGCATGGCCGTGCTCAGATGAATTAAGTGACATAACGATGACGAAGAATCTTACCTTATAGTTCATGAAGAGGCATTAATTGACATAGGAAACAGGCTATACACAAACAGCACATTTGTCTGGAAGGACAAGTAGGAGATTGAAAGAAATGATGTCCTTCGAACAAGTGTATTATTCCGATAGAGGGTTCAGAACTAATTAAGAAAGCTAATTATTTAGTGAGGTCAAGTGATCTGAATGCCTAGCTAGAGGCCGCTTCTGATCAGTAATATTAATGTATAATTAATATTACAGCTTGCTCTTGACTGAACCCTTCGGGTCACACCCAATCGTTTAACCAAACAAAGCGATGAATTAATCCGAAGGATTAAATGAGTCAATAAAGATTTTACGAACTAAGACTTCGGATTTCGAGCTTAGAGAGTCGAAGCCGTGCGTCGAAAGTCGATTTGTATTTAGGAATCGACAAGACAAAATCAGTCAAACAACAAGTCAACTAATGTAAACATCCTAGCCTCGAAATGGCCTAGCCATTCGAAGGCTAGGTGGGTAGCATGGCTAGCCAAAGCCCTTGCCGCAAGGAAAGGCTTGGCCGCAAGCCTAGCATGAATCACATGCATGGCTGGGCATGCTGGTTGAGCAAGCCTTGTGGGTAAGGCAAGGCCAACAGGCCATGTGCACAGCATGGCGCACCAGCAAGGCCAGCAGCTGAGCAAGGCTCGCTAGGCCTCGTTGGCCGGTGTCGTGCCCACCGCAGTAGTCCTCAACAGCACCGAGACATGCTCGCTGGGGTGCGCGTGCGTGTAAGGTAAGGCTGATTGGCCCAACCGAGCACCAGGCCGCCAGCAAGGCATGCCTTGGTTCCCAACGCTAGGCCTTGTTCCCAAAAATTATCATCATCTTTCAATGTTGTATAGTTGGTAAAATGCAAAATGAAAGAATTAATTTAATTCTAAATTAAATTAAAATGGCAAAACAATCATCAAACAATAAGTGTCACAAGGAGAGCAATTCCCTATAAATACCAATCATTGGGTATTGGGATTTTCACTTGAGTTGGTGAACTCTAAGGGATCTTCAAAAGCGAAAAAACCTTAGTTCGTAAACTCTAAGTAATTTTGGTCTAGCCCCGTCTAAGCTACGGGGTAGGGGCCGGTTCCGGTTTGATGATTGAGGGTATGAGCTGTTGGAGGTTTCCACTTGCGGGGCTTGAAGTTTTCCAAGTCCGAGCTCGATAAGTGAGCGAAGCACGCGTCTAGGGTGAGCTTCTTTCTCTCTTCTTCTCTTTATTTGTTTGTGTTTTTGTTTATTTGCATGCTTTTGTTTATGTTGTAATTATTATGCATGCGATCCGATTATCGGGTTTTATTTCGGCACGGTGTTGGACACCGCAAAACCCAACAATTTTCTATAGATTTACTTCATGAGTTTGTTTTTATCCTTTCTATTTCAATAAAATGAGAATTTATTTCCTTGCATATGATCATTGCATTGCATTTAATAAAAAAAAAACCACGATGGGCTAAACACAAGGTATACCAATGATTTGAGACACCCCTTGTTGCCACATCATATCACCTTCACCATTTTCATTACATGACTCCTTCTTAATAAAACACTTTGAGCCTTGTCTAACGATTGACCTTTCTTTCTTCAACCCACATCTACCTAAACTATGGGACGGTGTGCAACTTATGAAATTTTCAAAACCAAGTGCAAAAGCTTGAGTGATTGTTACCAAAATTCCAAAAAAGCAATAAAAGTGTGAAAAAAGGCAAGTTTTCTAATGTCTTTGATATAAACACGTCTCGAATTTCGTCTCTTATCGAGTGCTCGGTACCGTGCCTGAGAAACATGAATGCCAAGTGAGTGATAGACCGCATGATCGGGATTGCCCACACTTATCCAATGGAGATTCAAATACAAATCTCAAACACAAAAAAACAAGTGAAAGCAAGTTCAAAAGTGAGAAACCTCAAGTATACAAATACCAAGATTTAAATGCAAAGTTGCACACCTTGGGGGCTTACTTTGGGTCTTGACCCTTTATCTCTTTTTCTTCAACCTTTAGCCTAACCCCGTTACAACCCTTGAAAGACCTCCTTGAGGTATACACACACTTGTGCGAGGTTCGGCTAGAGCTATGTTCGGCCTGATTCCTAATAGATACGTAGGCAACCTCACATTGGGGTGCGGTCGTAGTAATAATTATTCCTTCCCATTCATGCATGATCATATCAAGGGATCTCTAATGCTTATCCCTATCCATTTAGAGCTAAACTTGGGGGCTTGATCGTTACTTCATTAGCCTACCTAGCCTAAGAGTCATCATCATTTGGCTTTTCTCAAAATACTTTTCCACACCCTTAGCCTTTGCAGCCTAACCTTAGTGTCACTCTCATACACATCACAAATACACAACTAAATAATCCTTCCCTTAGGAACCTTTGTCGTGAAATCCTGATACAACTTTGAAGCATGTCTTGTCATCTTAGAATCATTCATCACTCATAATCATCGCACCACAAAGTATGAGGTACTTAGCCACCGCGCCTAAGTTACCCAAATACTTTCATTATCAAATCATCAATCTTTGCACCATGAGATACAATGAAAATACATACACTTGATTAAGCTTACTCAACATGCACCATCGCTTGATTCATTCTTTTCATCTTGAGGAAGTTCAAAAACTTCGTTTTTCACCAACACTTACACTTATACTTCATCCTTTTTTCACGTCTTTCGTTTCGGGAGAAAGTCGATACCCTACACAAAAATGACGGAAATTTTTTGCTTTTCTGCGTTTTTGAGTCGCACGTGCACAATCACAACACAATGCACACACAGTCATGGACATTGAGTCATGTCATTTCACCATCGTCACATCGAGTCAAATTAAGTATGTTGACTCACATAATAAGTCAAGTACGCCGAGTCTTGGGTCAACCTTAAGCAACCAAGAGCAAAGTCCTATAGTCCAAAACATAGATGCAGGTGCACTATGTTCCTGGTAGACGAGGAACCTTTATAGAAGGTTTGATGAAGAATTAAGCAAGAACGAAGCGACAAAGCAAGAGCAGCAGCAGCGAAAAGAAAGAGTTTATAAGATCTGATCCCAACACAGCGCGACAATATCGAACGTGGCGCAATAAAATTAACGCGTCGCGACAAAGCTATCCCCGCGCTATGAAATCTAACGTGGCCACAAAACGATCTGTCTGATGATAACCATCTCACTCGAGTCTCGTGTGAGCAATTGATTTTTCCTGGAGCCTCGTGATGAGCAATTGATAAACAAGTTATTCTTGAGCAGTTTACCAAAGATATTGATTTAATTAATGATCGATCTGATTACAATCACATTTGATTAGTGATTGGCCTGATTACAATCACCTTTGATTAGAGATCGGCCCGATTACCACATTTGATTTATGATCGGCGTGATGACGACCACATCTTCGACAACACAACCTAAGAATATGGAGGTTGTCCCCCTTAATTTGAGAAGACGGTTCAAAACGTAGCAGTCTTTGACAGCGCTCCCTAAGAATGTGGGGGTTTTCAAGCAACACAAATTTAATTCAACAAGATGTCAACTAGAGACGTGTGCTCGGCAAACCTAGATACGCGTTTCTTAACTCCTTTATTTGTAGAACTGACGCTTTTTGCAGGTATCGGTGTTGAAAAGGATTATTTAGGATCGCAGGACATTCTAAATCATTCTCCGTCCCTATCGACATACTTTGACTTTTGCTTTCAAAACTTACGTTTCTCAAAACTAATTCAAAGTGGGGGTTGCTTTAGACACCTAATTGTGTCTCCCCAAAAACCAAACCCGATGATGAGTACCTTTCACGTCTTTGATTAACAAAACTGGTAAAGAGTTGAAGAGTGTCATGAAATCTCCTTAAGCCTTCACCATACCCTTAACCTTACCTAAAATGTCTATAAACCCAAAATCATTCATTTCATGTCGAAATCATAAAAAAATCTTAACCAGATTATTTTGGTCCATAATCCTAGTACAATTATTGTTTATTTAAATTGGGCTTGAAAAGAGATTTCCAACGATATATTATAATCCCAAATCCGACTTAAAATGGATAAGTCATGGCCAAAATACTAAACCGAGCCCAAACCGAACTTAGGTCCACCTTACCTACGACCCAATGATCATGTGGAGGGTCCAAATACTTTAATCCTAATCCTAAAACAATTAGGATTTGTTAGGAACTTCTAGAATCCTCTAGAAGGTTCTAATTTATCCTTTCCCTAAAAGATAAAGATTAAAGAATTCGAAGCCGAATAAAACATCTCTCTTGTTTAATAATCCTAATCCTGGTCGAATTAAAAGACGTACGGGTGTATTTCATTGACCCAGTTCTATTAGGAATCAAATTTCGTACGGCTTAGCATCTTTAGATCGATCGCCAGAACGACAAGACCATTGCGCCACGATGGAACCTGTTTTATTCCGTTCCAAATTCTGATATTTTCTGATCACTTCGACTCTCTTTTTCCCCTATAAATGGAAGTCGTTTCACCGCGTTTTTAAATCACCAACAATCATCATCATCACCCCTAATATTCTTAATCAACTCTCACTCTTGATCCCATATTCTTAGCCTTAGCCTAAACACATCCATGATATTCTCCCAAATCATCCACAATTCCTCATTCACAAGATTTGAATACTCCTAGCCATCCTCGACGTTGCCTTCGACCTCGACATGAAAAATTGATAGTTCTGAGGGTTTGGTCCCAAATCTATTTTTCAATTTATATTTGATTTATTTACTTTGTTGATTTAATCTTTCTTGAAGTTACTAACGTGTGTATTGTTTTAATAGCAAGAAGTTTCAGGCATCAAAGTGAGTAGTTCAATCACCCTTATTATCGTTCTTTAATTTTGGAGTAGAAATAATGTTTAGAATATTATTTTAATTCCTAGTATCATGTTAGATGTTTATTAAATTATGATTTCTAGTATCATGTTTAAGATAACACTTTGATTTTGTTATTAGTGACATGCTAGGATTTGTTATTAATCCGTATAGTATCGTGCTTAGGATCTTACTATTAATGATGTTTTGATGATGTTATTATGATATTGATTGTTGTGTCAATTATACGTTGCTTGATTATTCATGATTTGTTTCTATTGCTTGATCACGCCCCTTCTTGCATGTTAAAAGGGAATTTGTACTTGAAATCACGCTTAATAAGACAATTAACAATTTGAATTTAGGCTTAATATGATTTTAATTCAAGTGATCACCAATATTAGATTTGATTGTGCATTAATAATCAACCAACGTAGATGAAATAGGTTTAGGGCTAACTTGATGTATGTATGTTGATCGGAAAGCGCACATGAATATCATAAGAATCGAGTATAGGCCTATTTAGGGCGGGTTCATTCTATTTTAGGTTGGATTTGTACCATCATCTCCAAACATCTAGTCATGGCTCCGGACCACTATGGAGTTAGCGACCTCCGTGATCGTGAATGGGGTGTAACCATCACACCCGTGGACGGTTTACAAATTCCTAAAACTTGTTGGAGACTCTTTTATCTCTAGCTTCCTTCCCTTCGAGCCCCGCCATGCCTAAAAGCATGAACATAGTGGGGCTCTAAAGATTGAGTTTGAAAAATTCCCTACACCCGTTCAGAAAACAATCAGGTGGATGTTTTGTCAAAATTGGTATCATCCGCCTTCTGTGATACACCTCGGTCGGTCTTCTAGGATGTGATGGAAAAACAAAGCATCGAATAGGATCTCATTAGTGTACTAGACCAAAGCTCAACCTGGATGGACTGCATCCGTTCCTACCTGCTAGACGGCACTCTGCCTGATACTTATTTAGAAATGGTCGCCATGAAAAAGCGGGTGCCCAACTTTGAAATCCACAAAGGAGAGCTATTCAAAAAGCGTTTTCAAAAACTGTTGTTGAACTGCATCAACCCAGAAAGGGGGCATGAAATTCTGGAAGACTAATGTTCGGGCTGTTGTGCCTCCCACATAGGCGGAAGAGCCCTAGCAGGAAGAGCCACCCGGCAAGGCTACTTTTGGCCGACTATGGAAGCAGACGCCATGGAAATGCTGAAAACGTGTGACAAATGTCAATGGTTTGGCAAGCTTATACACCGTCAGACAATTGGTCTAACAACAATTCATAGCCTAGTACCATTCGCCAAATGGGGCATGGATATCTTGGGTCCTTATACACCTGCGTCAGGCCAAAGTCGGTACATTCTAATGGTCGTTGACTACTTCACCAAATGAGTTGAAGTAGAGGCGGTCAGAGGCATAAAGACAAAGGATGTCATCTCTTTCATATGGAAGAACATCATCACCCGGTATGGAGTTCCTATGTTTATGGTCTTGACAATAGCCCTCAATTTGAGATGCTTACCCTAAAAAATTCGATGGGAGATCAAGGAATTTCCCACTGCTTTACATCAGTCGGCCGACCCAAGAAAACGACCAGGTTGAAGCTTTCAACAAACTTATCTCAGATGGTATTAAGAAGAAAATTGAGAGAGTCGGTGGTTTGTGGGCTAAAGAGTTAATTCATGTGCTTTGTTCCATCTGAACAACGACATAAGGGGCAACCGGCGAAACCCCATTCTTCATGGTATACGGCGCCGAGGCCGTCTTACCCATTGAGCTTTATGAACCGACTCTTCGAGTCATGTTGTATGATGAAGAGGCTAACTGGGAAGTGACAAGCGCTAAATCAGTCGCACAATTTAGGCTCATTCAATCACATTTATAACAAACACCTCACTCAAACAAGTACAATCGTAAGCAAGGGTTCGGTCCACGGAGAACGGGAATCAATTGCTAAATAATCTTAACGCTCAAGCTAAATCGAAATCAAGGTATGAGTGGTGATTAACTAAAAAACTACAACTAAAGGTTGAATTCAAGGGATTAAAACACTAGGGGAATGGGCACTCAACCAATAGCAATTAGGCAAATAGGGAGGAATAAGGATAATGAAATAGCAAAGACCACATGCAAGACCAACATCAAACGATATGAAAACAACTCAAATTACTAAGCTTAGATCCCTCATTAAATTAGCAACAAAAGATACATAATCATATTACAATAGGTAATGAAACATTCAACTCACATTTCCATGTCGAACCAAACATTTCATGCCATCAAGTTCAATAATCTAGGTTAATTACTCCTATCATGAAGAACTAACAAGCAGTCCCATA
This sequence comes from Chenopodium quinoa, assembly GCF_001683475.1. NCBI lineage: Eukaryota > Viridiplantae > Streptophyta > Magnoliopsida > Caryophyllales > Amaranthaceae > Chenopodium > Chenopodium quinoa. The sequence continues at coordinate 5,865,316 of NW_018745286.1, read as the reverse complement.
TAATCAAATTTAATCGCAATCCATCATCAAAATCACTCCCAAACTCACATAATCACCAATAGGTTGAGTTTCACCTAACCCCTAGCCAAGAGGACTACTCACAATTCATTGTGAGTAACATGCAAATTCCAAGTTTGGATTATAAGTAATTCTAAAATTTGGGGAAAAGTGATTATCTATGGACAAAGCTAACATGCAACAACAATATATCAAGATTGAGAGAGAATCAAGTGACTTACAATACAAAAATAAAATCAGAAAATAATGAAAGACAAATGAAAGAAGTTACTATTGAAGCTTCAAAATGTTGAAAATCTGAAAATGAATCTTGAAATTTGCTTCATAATGATTAGATTTGAGAGTTTCTAAAACTAAATCAACTAATTTAATGAACTAGGGTGCTAACTAAGAAAGAGTTTTTTTTTTTTTTTTTTTTGCTGAAAACTATTCTAATGTCTGCTGCTCTCTATCTCCTCCTTGTTGTTTTAATCAGATTTTAGGTTACGGATCGCAGCAGATAGGCGCGCCCGCGCTGAACAACAGTGCGCCCGCGCTCTAGATGTTGGCGCGGCCGCTCCAAAATGGGTATCAAGGGATTGTGCCAGCTCAACGCGCGACCGCGCCAGGAAGAGGCGCGCCCGCTCCTAAAGTGGCGCGACCGCTACTGGTGCAATATCTTCGATCCTTGCTCTAGTTCCTTCTTACTTCGAACCACCAGCAATAATCTGCAATTACAAAATAGGAAGGCAAAGCATAATACAACGAAAGAGGGGAGTAAAGACTACCTAAACCATATAAAAACACATTGCACAACACATAGGTAGACTACTTAAATTAGGCAAAACATAACAAAAGCACACTAGAATGAACCAAATTATTGCTAAAACTACTAGAAAAGACTACCCTATGAGTGACATAAATGTCACTCATCAGGAAGCCATGCGGTTGGCATTGGACTTCTTACCAGAACGTCGGGGCAATGCTGCCTTGCATCACGAAATCTACCGTCTGAGAATGACAAGAGCATATAACAAGCGGGTACACAAACGGCCCATGAAGTTGGGAGACTTTGTGTTACACAAGATGGAGGCAACCGGTAGGGCCAATGAGCAAGGTAAATTGACACCCAATTGGGAAAGTCCCTACCGGATCTATGAGGAAGTCAAAGACGGCACCTACCGCCTGAAACACCAGATGGCAGGAAGCTACTCAGAACTTGGAATGAAGATAACTTAAAGAAGTACTACTTCTAAGTCTTGTAAAAATTTTGTAAATAAAAAGCTTGAGTAATGAGATTTGCTTTTTGTTTCAATTTGGCTTTTACTTTATTTGCATTATTAGATACAGCTCCCTATAGGAGAAGTACCGTCTGTGCTATGTACAGACGGAAAATCTAATCCAATTGTCTGCCTTGATAAGGTAAGACACCTTCAGCGACATCCATTTGTGTGACTTCGCTAAAAGAGAGCATCTCCCATACGAGTGGTACATTGCTCTATAATCTAACATCTCAAACGGCTAAGCCAATTGCCTTAATTAGGACAAGTTCATAGGCGTTTGAGATCATAAAATCTAAAGCGTGACAAAGACGACTCAACCAGTCGTCTGCCCTATGGGATATCAGGCGGCAACCGGCCACCAAGTCACTTTAGATTAAATTTTAATCAAGATACACAATTGTTAACTAATAAAATGTCAATAACTGTCCGCGATTGCCACGGGGTAACACAGACAATATCAGAAGCAGCCTGTTCTATGGGAAATCAGGCGTCTATTCCATAAATTGGTTAAATAAGTTCACGACCTAATTACCCAGGTGGCCCTTGGATCGTCAAACCCTCTTGATGAGAGGATGAACCATTTAAAGCCAAGATAGTAGCACAGACGTCTAATAGTAGTTTGTCCTTACTTTCTTAGATAACTTGGCAATGTATTTTGTTAGATAACATAAACGGCAAAGAATGATGTCCTATCTGATGGACTAGGAAATGTCATTAGCCGCCTGGATATCTAAACACATACCGTCTGCTCGATGGACGACTGTCCACTTGGTTTGGGGCAATCATAATAGTGATTGATTGACTTAGGAATTCGTCATACTCCTTAAAGTATCAAAAATTCCTAAGTCAATCAATCTCACTTTTAAACCAACCAAACGCCGTCTAGAGGCAAGGAGACCAGCTGGTACATTAATTTTCGCATGCAATTAAGGACTTGGCAAAAATTTAGGCATATAAATATAGAAAATGCAAAATTGAAACAATTGAGCAAACCGACACATTCAGCAATTTCATAAATTATAGACCGGCCCCATGGTCGGCAAATCAAAATAAATTGTTAAACCGGTTACACAACCAGCCGAAAATGAAGAAGTTGTTATAAACATACAAACATACTCGGCATGCAGGCCGAAAATCAAACGGCATAAGGTCGGGTACATGAACAACAGCTCTAATCTTGCTGAGGTGGGGGCACAGTGGAACCCTGTTCAGGCGGGGGCACAGTGGAGTCAATCGGTGCTTCCTCTACCCGATTCTCTCCTTCTTCTTCTTCTTCCTCTTGCTCCCCTTCAGACGACTCCTCAAAGTTGGCCCATTCGTCGAACGAAGGCGGCGCAACATCCCCTAGTTTTTGGACATTGAATACCAGGTTTGCATACCTATACCGCAAAACAAAGTATCCCTAGTCGGATCCTGGGTGGTAGAGTTCCCATGCAATTTTCATGCGTGTTTTGCAATCCTTCTCATTCTCATCTATGAGCAGGGTTTGCTCTGCCTTAATTGCCTCTTTTTGATTCCTTGCCGCCTGGGCAAACTTGTTTTTTAAATGGTCGCATCTGCTCTAAGCCGGGTGTTTTCAATGTCGGTATCCTGGAGAGCCTTAAGGTCTGACCGGGAGTCTTGAGCTCAAGCTCCAGTTCAGACATTCGTTTCGTAGCCGTCTCTAGTTCTTCACTCAGCCTTTTGATGGCCTCCGCTTGAGAAAGTGACTCTGCCTTATTTTCAATTTCATGAGTCATAATTTGATATTGAGCAGAGTCATGAGCCTCAGCCGCCCGGAATTTGGCGTCCCTTACCTCCTCAGACTTCCTAGCAAACGCCTTAAGCCCGTCAACCCTTAGCATCGCCTACATAAAACAAACGGCAAGTCAAGCACTCAATCGGTTTGAGATGTCAGATAAAACTTAAAAGCCTGAATTAAGCTAAGTAACCTCAGCCAACAAGCTCGTTTGCACCCCATGGATGGTCTTTTTCTCAGACCGGGTGATCGACTTCAGTATTCTCTTGGAGAACTGCTTGACGTCCGGCCATTTGGGGGAGAGATCTGCACCATAAGGAAGATTTTGTGAGAAGGAAGCATAAACGGCTCCAATAAATTGTCGGCTGCTAGAGAAATCTTTAGAATATAAGTAAGACTGATATTTGACCCGCATGGGCCAAGGAAGATCAAGGGAGGCGGTTATACGTTGGGACTTTGATTGCTGACGGCTCACATCGCCTCCAGTTGCTGCAGAACCGGACTCGCCACTCTTTAGCGCCAGTGAGGCGCTCAGTTCCTTGGTAAGGTCAATGCCCAAACCAAAGCCCTTCAGACGTTTTTCGCCTGTGGACGGACAGCCTTCTTGCCAGAGGAGTGGGCAGGGGCCGTCTGGGCAGAAGACACCTTCCTTGATTTGGAGGAACCCTTGGCATCATCACCCGGCTTCCGTTTGATCAATTTCTGAACTGATTTGGGAGGAGGCCTCGTGTTCCTGTCCTAAAAGAAAGGAACTATGTCAATCACAGTCGGCACTTGCCGTCTTAAAAAAAATTAAAAAAAAAAAAATACTTAAGCTTTCCAGATTCTCTTTGCGGATGAGTGCAGCAGACTTGGCAGGTGTCTTGTCTGGAGACAACATTTCCTAGGCAGTTTCTGCATAACAGAACCATCCGTTAGTCAAAGAAAAAAGTGAGAAGCAAAGCAAATAAGCAATACACACGTCATAAAACAACGCCGGATGGCTATCCTACGCACTTCTGTCAAACATGGTACTGAGACCACAGGCGGACAGAAAGCAGTCGTCCTGCAGCCATTCATGCTTAGGTACCCAGTTCTAGGGTACAATAATCTGCTCGTCGTCTAACAACGGCATAGTTGTAACACCAAAAAAGTCTAGCTCCAAGATTTGGTCCTAGCCCTCTTCTAGGACAGGCGGCAGATTAACCTTCTTACCTAGAAGGTAAGGTTTCCAGTTCCACCGACCTAAATCGTGGTTGTCTTTCCAGTGTTCCTATAGTTAACCCACTTGGAGCTCTTGTCAAGCATCATCAGGTATTCCTGATTAGTTGTCAGGGTATACCACACTTTCCAACCGCCTGGGGCATGGCTTAGATAGCGCATCTTCGCAAAAGCCTCCCAGACGGGCTTTATATTCTGCATTTTGCAGGTGGCAACATATCTTAGCTAGGATGTTCACCTAAGAGGTGGGGGTAAGTTTCCATACACCCAAGTTGTACCCTTGCAAAATGGCCTTCACGGCATCATGTAATGGGAGACGTAAGCCGGCATTTATCACATCCTCATAACCGCCGAAATACCCGCCGTCATTGGGCTGCTCGTCATCCTAGATAATCATGCTATTTTCAGGCGGCACCCGGATGTAATACCCCCAGCCTAGGGGACGTTTCAGTCTGTCGGCAGACAAATTTTCTTCCATGGTCGCTCTATTCTTAGCAGACACAAGGATCCATACGGGTCCGTCTGTGCTGGATAGGAGGTCGCCTCATCCTCCTCTTCACTCTCAGCAGTCGCCTGAGGTAAGCTGCTGGCCTCTAAAGAGTCCGATCCTAAGCCGGACTCCTCACCGGTTATTTCACTAGATTCTTCTAAGATCGAGTCACCCGGTGTGCTCGGTTGACTCGGAGGATGGTCAATGACTTCGTCAGTTGGCACTTCCAATGTGTTGTCTTCTCTAAAATCTAGGTCAAGGACCGTCTGTTTCGTCTGAGCCATAGTATCATGTACAGACATAGAGATGTTCGGATTCGTGGAAGAACAAGTTGGGGAGTCCAAGCACTTAGAGACGGCACCCCCAGTCCTAGACTCAGTCGTACCCGATAACCGGCTGAAAATTATTCTAGGATGTGCCATGTGTGTTGGCGAATCCATTTATTTAAAAGCAGGTTGCAAACATAAACGGTAAAAAAGCTAAATTAAAGAGCAGAGAGAGAGACGGATACCTTAAAAGATTTTTGAAATATTAGTGAAAGGCGTTGACTGACTGTATCAAATGGCGATGTCAGACGGTGATCAGTTGTATTCTCTCTCTAGAATCTCTCTACTTCTCTCTCTAGATGTTTTTGGAAAATGTCGAAAATGATGGGGAGTAAAACCTCTATTTATAGAGGAGTAAATTCAGGGGCATCCCTGTAATTTCCCAGAAGGTGAACAGTTAAAAAACTGTCACCAATACATGAGTGACAAGTGTCACAGGCGCTACGTGGCACACCATGTCACCCCTGTGAGGGGCAAATGATTAGGGTAAAAATACCCTAGCCACGTGGATAAATCAGATCGTGACATGTGTCACCTCAAGAGTTGTTCCAATGGGACCACTTAGGGGCTGACACGTGGCACCTCCTATCATTAGGAAAATGGCGACCTTTAAGGGCCCAAATCTCGAGGCGTTGTAAAAATGGCGCAGCCCAATTACCTAGGTTAAATAACCTAGGGTTGGGCACGTACTCCCATGCCCTATAAATAAGGATATTTACTACCTTAGGAGGATATCTACATTCTTACAATCTTTACTCACATATTTATTACACTATTCACTCTCTATAGTGAAATTCCCCACATCTTGGGATCCGAGAAGATCTACTCTACTTGCTTTTCGCATTTGTTAGACTCCACCCGGTACTAACTTGAGCGTTGGAGGTAGAAATCCAAACAACCGGAGCTTCCGTTTATTGCAGGTACAGGCGTACGAGGATCCAGTCTTGGTGACGTAACCCTCCGCTATGATACATCAAAAGACCCCAAAACACTAAATGCTTCACCACATATGAGGGGGTTTATGTCTCTGATCAAAGATCCTCATATGATGAAGGCTCTTTGAGATCATCGGATGCTAAGGAAGAGGAACAACAAATTCAGAAAAGGAGCAAAATAGTAACATATCCCACATTTAATGAAAAAACTAACATGTCTCATGTGGAGTTTACAGTTGGGTTTAAATTTACTTCTCAACATGTGCTGAAACAAGAAATTTTCTGGTATTTTATTCAGCAACACAAGGACATTATCTACTTAAAGAATGACCAAAGGCGGCTGTCTAATGGTTGTGCAAATTGTGATTGGGCTATGACTACGGGTCCTGAAATAGATGATCCATTGAGCTGGCAAATAAATTCCTTACTGCAAAAACACATCAATTGTCCAAGGACTTTCACTAATCGATTAATCACTAACAATTGGCTCGTGACGGAGTTTATGTACAAGGTTCTTAGGAACCCAAGGATAAAGGTAATTGAGATGAAGGCGGGGATGAAGACCAAATATGACATTGTGGTGAATGACAGAAAATAACAATGAGCAAAAAATAAGGCTCTTAAAGTTGTAAGAAGTTTAATGCAAAAACAATATGGAATCTTGAAACCATATTTGACAGAATTAGTGAAAAGTAATCCTAATACTACATGTGTGCTGAAAACGTTAGAAAGTGAAGGATGTAGACCAAAGGTGTTTCACAGATTTTATGTGTGTTTTGATGCTTTAAAAAATATCCTAATGGAAACATGTAGACCAATCATCAGTGTAGACAGTTGCTTTCTCAAACATGCATGTGGCGGGCAACTTTTATGTGCTGTTGGATGTGATGGAAACAATCACATGTTTCCTGTTGCGAGGTGTGTTGTGGAAGGTGAATCAACTGAGTCTTGGCTATGGGTTTTGAGATTAGTAAGTAGGGACTTAAATATTGCACTTGGTGACGGATGGACAGTTATTTCTTATCAACACATTGTAAGTCCTCTGTACTAAAAGTAAAAACATTATATTACCCCTTTATTTAATTTTATCAAGCATGTAAATAATTTATAAGCTATGTATGATCTATACAAGGATTAGTTGGAGCAATTAAACAATTGTGGCCAAACATTGAGCACAGATTATGTGCTCGACATATTTATTGCAATTGGAGGAAGCAACAAAGAGGAAAAGTGTTGGAGAAACAATTTTGGAGAATTTTCAAATACACGATTATAGGAGAGTATGAAAAGCAGCTGAAGAAGCTGGAAACCTTATCAGTTGATGCATATAATGATTTCATCTCTAAACTAAATTCCAAATTTTGTAAATCTCTTTCAAGACACATGTTGCATGTGATGTTGTTGATAATAACATGGAAGAGATATTCAATAGCTTTATACTATTGCCAGGTATAAACCTATTGTAACCATGTTAGATGACATCAGGTTAGCATTAATGGACCGGATGACGGCAAAGAAAAAATTTGTACTGCAATTTGTTGGTGGTGTTGCTCCGAGGATAAGCCAAAAACTAAAGGAGGCCTATGAAGAACAAAAAAATTGTGAATGTAGATGGAATGGTGAAGATTCCTAAACAGGCTTTAAGGTGCATCATAGAAAGGTGGGTCATGCTGTTGATCTAGGGAAAATGACTTGTAGCCGTAGGGGATGTGATTTAACTGGGATACCTTATGCACATACAATGTTTGCTATCTTATACATGCATCACAAGCCAAAAGACTATTTAGCTAAGTGGTACACCGCCTCCACTTACATTGCAACTTATTCTAATCTCTTGAAACCAGTGCCTGGTAGTATATTTTGGTCTCATGAAGGAGAAGAAATGGTACTTCCACCTAATATGATAAAAAGAGCTAGAGGAAAGAGGAAGACAACAAGAAGAACGGATGTCGATGAGCCTACAAAACAAGTAGTGAAATATAAAAGTAAGGGGTCAAATTTCAAGTGCGGAATTGTAGAGGCTAGGTGAGGGTCATGATAGGAGAAATTGTTCTCAACCCCTACAAACAAAACAGGTATAATTTTTACCTTTCTTGTTAAATTTCTGATCATTTAATAATTTGTGAAAAAAAATTGTACCCAATATGATTCTCATGCAACATATTGTTCAATGTAAGGTTTCAAATATAGAAGAAGGCCACAAAGTGAGGCAATTACATCTAGTTCAAAGAGAGGCAGACCTAGAGGGAGCAAAAATAGGATAGGTTGTGCCAATGCCCCACCACCTGCTGAATACATCAAGCAATTAAGACCCTCCAAAGCCACTGTCAGGGGCTCGACTAGTGCCCCTGAAAACACAACTCAATCTATGGGTGCTTGATAGAGTATCTAATCACATCGTTTTATGCTCAAAGCCTTATCAACAAAATTTGTAAACACTCGACCAATCCTAAACAAAGTATAAGGGTAAGTTAAGGGTCGAAACACGAGGAATGGGAGAAAGGTTACTATAGCCTAGGGTCAAGCTACTTCGAAGTATAAGAAGGTGTTGATTGTGTAAGCTATGGTCTCAAGCAACTAAATCAATAAAGAAATTCAATATCAAAAGCACTAGGGATTAGGATCCACATGCAATCAAGATAGGAATGCTAATTAAGGGAAAACGATCAACCAAATGTTGCAAGGGAAAATAGTAATTGCAATCAAAAGAACTCAAAAGGTTATCTCCTAGAAGCCAAGCTAGGTTTCCTCTATGAATGACTAGAAAGAAGAATCACAAATCAAATTCAATCAATAAATGCAATCCCTAAATCAAGTGGTCATGTCATTAGGAATCACAATGCAATCTAGCTTGAAAATCAAGGTTAGCTACTCCAATCAATCCAAACACATGCGCAATTCTATCAACCAATTTAATTATTACAACATTCAATCAATCAAAATCCTTCAATTAGCAATAATCCATCATTCATACATGGTTCACCATCACCCTAGAAAAGATTTTGCTCACTAATCATAGTGAATTAAAGAAGTAAACTAAACTAATCATCAAATTCATCATTATCATTGCAGAACAAACTAATCAAGATCAAATCAATCAATAAACTTGAAATTGCAACAACTAATCGAAATCAAATGTAAAGAGATTGAATTAAGAAGAAGAAGAAGAATCATACGAACTTTGATTAAACCAAAGAAATTGTGCTTGCATTCAAAGTAGAAGAAGATCAAATGTAGAAATCACCAATTTCTCTCTCAAGTTTCTCTCTCTAAAATCTTGTACAAAAATGGAAGTTGAAGTCTAATTATAGTTGTTTTTCGAAAATAGAAGGAATATCTATTTATAGTATAACTAACAAGGAGAAATAAGGAAGACGTCCAAAAATAGACCCGTACGGGTGCAACCTCTCACGAGCATGCACCCCCGCAAAGATCTGGGTACGGAACAGGGATCTTAGGTGGCGCGCCCGCATGAAGGTGTTGCGCGCACGCGCCAACAGGTTGTGCGCCCACGCAGGTGGGCGGTGCGCCCACGCCACTTGAGCAGGGGATATCCTCCGTGCGCTCTTCGATGTAGGTAGTGCGCTCCCCTTGATCGTAACTAGATATGGCAGTCCCGAAATAGAGTCTACAATGGGTTCAACATCATATTTTCATGCAAGCACAATCATCAATTCTTGAAGCTAGTCATTCCTTGCTTTGTGAGCTATGTGAGAGCTTCCACCTTGCACTTTGAGCATCCTTTAACCCGAGAAATCATCATGAAGGGTCTTGGACTTCACCTTATACCTATAAACAAAGAAAGGAGAACAAATAAAAGAGAAATGACGATAAAATTTACGAAAATAGAAGAAAAAGTTAGATAAGCAAGAAAGAGATAAACTAGAGAGTAAAAGGTCAAAATTAAGAAAGAAGATAGAAAGAAAGCTATAAAAGAGATCAAAAACCTCTCAAAATATCGTCATTTGAGTGCCATAAATGGCACTCATCAGTGCTCATCCACAATCATGGCTAGAGGCAGCCACTGCTACACGAGGGAGAGGTAGGGGAAGAGGAAGAAACGAAAGAAGAAGAGGACGAGGAAGAGGAAGGCAAAATGCACCAGTTGGTGTGCGTGTCTATTTTGGTAATGGAGGGGAGGTCTTATTCAAGAGCTAAATCTCTGGTCCCTTACCTAACATTACCAAGATGTCAACTCAAGATGCAAATCAAGGAAGTTACCTAATCACACAACAATCACAAAGTTGAAGTATTGACTTTTTTTTTTTAAACAAAAAAAAAAAAAAAAAAAAAAAAAAAAAAAAATAGTTCTATGGTATAACTTATCTTTTTGGGAGCATAATGTGAATGGTACGCAAGCTATAGTCTATCTTGGTTCTTCTGCTTGCTATTTAGATATATATAAATATATAATCATATAAATGAAGCAGGTGTTACTTTTGCTATATATATATATATATATATATATATATATATTATATATATATATATATATATATATATATATATATATATATATATATATATATATATATATATATATATATATATATATATATATATTATATATATGTATATATATTATATTATATGTATATTTTTTTTTTCTGTTCAACACCGGCTTAATACGAAGTAATTGCTACTTTAGGGTGTTGGTTGAACTTGTAAGACTTGGCAATAACCTATTAATATAATCTGATCTTCTCTTTTGCATTTAATATCAAATTTTGGATGTGGGTAAGGATTGATTTATTAAAGTTATTGTGGTAAATTTAATATCTTTTTTACGGGTGCTTATTCCATGCATGGTGTAATTTAATTTAAGATGATATAACTTTTATAACATAGAATTATTGATAATTTTTTAAAAAAATATAAAAGAAGAAATAATTATTGATAATCTTAGGTGGTATATACACACACACGTATTGTACAACACGCACTTTCATCCAACGAGAAAATAGGGGTAAATGTCGCAACTTGTTAACTTATATACCAACATGTCACCAATTGTTAACTTTTATACCAATATGTCGCCGGCAATAATGTTTATAACAATCTATCACAAGGGTGCTAACTTTTATACCAATATTGTCAATTGGCCTAACCTATTAACCAAGTTAGCAATCAGTCATAACTTGTTTAAAGCGGATACACCCACTAAGTTTGTATTATTTAGAAGTAATTAAAAGGTTGACTTGTTTGTGGCGTACCGCTCAAAATTTGTATTATTTTTGACATTTTTCCTTTTTTTTTTTAAAGTTGACACTTAATAAGTAAATTTATATTATTACAAAAATATGAAAAAGATTATTTCTAATAATAATTAAAAGATGTTCTAAAAAAATAATAATTGAAAGAAAACATATACAAAGTGAAGAAAAACAATCTAGGTGTAAAATTCTAAAAGGACAAAGTTTTAAAAGCAGCTCATGAGCTACTCGACTCGACTTGAAACTTTAACGAGCATAAGTTGAGTCGAGCTTAGCTGAACTTGTGATTGACTTGCTCGATTAGCGCCCCTATTATGCATAGTGAATCGGAGATTGGTGATTAAAAACTATTAAAATAATTTTTTATTATTTTAAGTTAAAAAATGACATGTTTTAGTTAGATGTTTACTTTGAGAGATTTCTATTTAAAAAAAATGCTAGAAAATTGCTTAATTCCTTTGTTATGCCATATCTTATCAATATTCCTACGGTATCGTCCATGTCAGCATTGAAAATAGCGTAATGCGATTTTATCCTTAATAACGACGAACTGTTTTTGGTATACTTAAAGCATTAGTTTATTTATGCACTTTTTGAGGGAAAAAAGGTTAGATTTTTTGGTGCTAATGTGTATGGTGCCGTGGGAATATTGATAAATTGGGTGTAACTAAGGAATTTAGCATATTTTTAGCAAACTATTTTAGGGTAGTATAGTGGTATTATTCCTTTTACGTGTTTTAAAATGTTGTGCTTCTTTTGAAGCTTTTTTTATAAATAATTATGTTTTTTTTACCGATCCCACCCTCCTAACAATAGTGTTATCAAAATTTAGTCCTCTATTTTACTTTGAAAATATGTGTCAACATTTATTATTATTTATTTGTTATCAAAATTCTTACCCTCAATATTATTGCATAGATAATTGTGCAACATGCATTTTTTTTTTACACGAGCTTAATTAATTAACGAAATAAAGTATTAAAAACGACAAAAATCGCTAAGCTACTCAAAGGAGCTTTACTAGCTCCAATGTTACAACGAGTACAAACAAAACTTAAATACAACTCCCTCACAAGACAATGCCGGTTTGAAAACCCAAGTAATTGACATCGAACATGCTGGAGGAGAAACCATAATTTACCTTTGTTGGCTTTGGTTCTCCTTTTTCGTTGAGCTTGAGTATAGAACAGAAGAGCATAGAATACACGATAGTTGGTATACATAAAATGAGCTCAAAAATTCACAACGAGTCTTTAACGTTAGGTAAATTAGGTAGGAAAAAAAACACAAATTGTGTCACTTTCACGAGTGACTCGGTACCCTCAACTGTGGGTATTATTAGCCCCTTCTCGAGAAATAAAACCATTACCATACTAAAAAAACCCCCCAAAAGAAAATTAAGGGAGCCCCCATGTTGGAAAGTAGGGTTGAGATATAGGTTTTTCAAAGCCATGGACTGAAAATCCATAGCTAAGTTGAATCGATCAGAGATTACCAAGTGATAACCTGCCATTACCCATCTGACCGTACCGGTTAAAAGAGTAAAAAAATAAAAAAAACACAAGCCATGACCGATATTAAGAACCAAAAGAAACCACAAACAAGGACCAACCCCAAGATTACCTAAACCCGAAAACCAATCCATCAAAAGAAAGGATTAACACACCCCCTCAGCCCCTATACATCAAGTAAACCCACAAAATTAAACATAAATTAACCCAATTAACACAATGATAGCATCGAAAAACAAAAAACCTCTTGGCAAAGAACCCAAAAACTAAGGAAAGCCACGAAACATACAAACTAACGAACATAAAACCATACTAAAACCAAAATGGACCAAACCAACAAGCAAAGAAAAGAAGACAACATATGAACCAACCATACCTAAAAACGAAACAGAGATTTCGAAGCAAAACGCATGAGATCTACGAAACCAAAACCCTAACTTCACCCAATCCCGTCGCGGTTACCTTTTTCCAGCAATCCCCTGAAGGCGGAGTTAAAGCTAACCCAAGACCCCTAATACGAGAATAACGTCCCTGAATAAACGAATCTGAAGGCAATTTATCCTTATTGGCGGTGAGAACTTGAAACAAATCAACGCCTTTGAAATCCTCTTCTTTACCGAGAATCACGCACCCCAACTCAACAAGTGAACAACCAAGGCGGTGGTACCCAACCATGAAGAATCTTGTCGAAACACACGCTTGAAAAAGGTATTGCTTGTTGGAATTGAACCTAACTAAAAACCGAGAAGGAAAGCTTACCAAACGAAGGTGGAAGCCAACAGTGTTTAATGTTGGCGGCTCCGCTTCGTCTTCTCGACCGGATTCTGAACAAATGGGCTGAAAATGAAAGCCGCTCACACAGGAGAAGTTCTTCCCACGAAAAGAAAAGGAAAAAAAAAAAAAGGATTACTCACCGGAGCTCCGGCCGCAGCGCCGGAACTTTGGCAAGGTCCTAGGTTTCAGTTGGGAACTCTTTTAAGGAAAGAGAAGAGAGGTTGCAACATGCATTGATAAAGCAGGTTTATCTCAATATGTTTTTCTATTCTTCAACATGATTAGAATTTGTTCATAAACATCTTCGTTCCTATCCATTTTAATCTTCATTTATCGCACACAAATTAAAATACATAAGTATTATTTTATTTGACAATCCATTTGCTCAAAATTAGTTCCCCTCATTCACGCATAGTAAGTTGGATCAAAACAAGGGTTTGGATCATGCATAATAAGGACTTTAGCATTTAACTAATTTAAGGTCAACTTATTCTTCAAAGTGTTGATTTTATTTTATGAAATGAAGATTGTTTATTTATAAAATTAAGCTGTGAATTTTTTGTAAATTATTTGCAATTCAACCAAACCTAATTAAGTATACGAAATTATGTTTAGGTAACTTTGGGTGTAAATTGAATCATTTAGGTCAAGTAAATTAAATAGTCATAAAGCTTAAATTTAAAATGAGTACTTCATGACATCTTATATGAATTCTTTTCCTACTCTTATCAGGATTCAAGTTATCATATATTAGATCTTGTGCAAGGTATTTGTAATCTCGTTCTTTGCACTCCATTGGGAGCTTTCTTCGTCGAAGTCTTCCTATTCAATTCCTTTATGTCACTTGCGTCTTTTGGACGTTTTTCGAGTTTCTTAGTCAGGAAAGATATATTCTCATTTTACTGCTTGATTAGTGCATCTTTCTCTTCTCCGTCTTATGCATAGTTGTTAAAATCCCGATCCGAATATTACGATCCTACGATTCTACGATCCAAAATTACGTGATCGATCCGGATATTTGGTAAGATATTAAAGTTTGTAGGTTCTTACGATACTACTCAGATATAAATTATGAGTGGTAGGATCTCAACACGATCCTACGATTTTATTACGATCGGATCCAACATTTTACTATAATATGAGACTTTGATTTATTTTGACATATTTTTTTATTAATCATTAGGTTATATTCACCTAAATTTAATGTATTCAATAATTATTGCTAATATATTAGCGAGTCCGAGACATTAATATGATTTTATCAATTGACAACTTGCAATTGTCATAGTTAAGGTCTCATTCTTGACAAATTTGCACATAATTTATTAATTTAAACTTGTGTTATTAATCTTCTAACTACCATACAGACAAAGATAAATGAAGATCGACCTTTCTTAAGCAAACCAATGTCGTTTAGCATTGAAACCCCTTAGTAGAAATGTTTTTAAGTTAATTTATAGCATAATATATAATATTATTCGTTATTAAGTAGGGTCTTACGATCCTACGATCTGATTCTATCAATTCGATCCCACCCCCCCCCCCCCCAATCGATACAAGGTAGGATCCCGATCCTAACAACCTTGGTCTTATGTTATATTTATAAAAGGTTTTTCAATTTAGCAAGTTATTCTTTGACGGTCTTGGATTCAATCTTCATTAACCTATCCATATTTGTTGGTGAAGATTGAGATGGTTCCACCAAATCTGAAACTTTTCAAGGAGTTGACAGAGATAAGGCGCAACTACATTCTTGATCCTCTTCCACATATGGATCAAAAAATTAAGCTAGTGTGGACGACCAACTTTACATATTTGGTGGGTAGAGTTATCTCCGAGTCATCTGCGGTGACATATGGTCCATCTTCAAGAGGCAAATAGCAAATAAGTACATCAAAGAGGTAATAGGGTTGACGTATGTGAGGAAGAGTGACTGCGAAACCTCGTGCTTACCTTTATAGGAACAACTTATAGTTTTGCTATAGTGTCCTAAGACCCAGCTTTCTTTATTCCCTTGTAAAGCACACCATTTATACTTGAAGAAAGAGACAAGGCCATTATTGTTGTGGTATCCTTGGCGACTGAATGAGAGTTGTTTTTTTAGGCCATTGTTGTTGAAGATTTGACATGGAAAAATAGACAAGTGGTAAAGATGATCTCACGAGCATGCCAAAAATTTATGTTACAAGTATACTAACTATTCTCTTTGGACATTTAGTTTTAAAAGAAAGGGGGGGGGGGGGGTGAAATATGAAGGTGGTTTGGAGGGGAAATAATGCACAAGAATTCCTAATATCTATTCAAGTTACTAGTGTAGACATCTAAAATTGTCCCCCCAAAACCAAACCCAATGATGAACAACCTTTCACTGCCATTATTGGTCGGGTTGAGTGTTTAATCTCGGGAGTGCTTAAAATCCATATTCAATCAAAACACAGCATATAAATCAGTCCACATTTTCATTCCAAATATCTATTCGAACTCTGTCCAACCGTCATTCTAACCCAAACCCTTTTAATCCATTTCATTTCATTTATTAATTAAGCCCGATTGATAAATATTAAAACTCTAAAACTTAATTCAGCTCAAAATAGCTGAAACGGTGCATTATTATCCCAAATTTAATGTAAAATAAAAGATAAAAATGAATTTAGACGGAATTCCAGAAACCTAATTGCCGCGCCACGGCAACTTCTGCAGCGCAACCGTAAATTATGCCGCAACATGGCAATTTCTGTCGCGCCAAGGCAATTCTGCCGTGACATGGAAATTTTTAGGTTTCATTTCTCCGCGGCGCCTCACTTCTAGGGTTCCGTAGCTCACCCCTCATATTTTCTCTATTAATACGAGGTTGGTTTCATCAGTTTTGGGGCACCAATTAACTCTTTCTCTCTCTCGTATCACCTAATCAAAAGTAATTCCTAAAACCACTAACTAAAATAGATAGGGAAGTAGGGTCGAATCCATAGGGAAACAAGTCTTTCTATTCTTAATTAATTAATATAATCTAAATTATCAAGTAACCAAATTGTTTTAATGAGAGTAAAACTAATAATTAAACTAAAGCAAGTTGAGTAAGAGAGGAAAACAATAATAAAAGGACTAGGATATAGGTTCACCAATAAACAATATTCCAAGGTAAAAACATAACAATCAATTATCAATGCACAAATTAATCAGATCATAAAGGGTTTTCGCTACGTATTACGATCACAAAATTAATCTACCGGCATTAAACCGCATCTCTCGAATCTTGACCTAACCATTTATAAATTAATCTGCCTATTGAAACTAAGCCTAAACATCAATTCTCATCTCTCGAATCTCGAATAAATATTTCATAACTCATACAATTAAACCTGCGCAAATCTAATTGCATAGCATTAAATCAATCAATAGGAAATCAATCAAGCATTGACAGTCAACAATAATAAATTACCCCTTCATATTATTTATGGATCCCCACAAACCCTAAAAATAAAACTACTGGTGCATATTTAAATCTAAACTAAGCAAAGCAATTAAAGAAAGCATAATTAATCAAAGGAATTAAATTATTGAAAAATAAAAGGGGAAGAAATCGTTACCAAAATAAACGGAAATGATGAATTGTATAAATCAAAAGTGTAGAGAGAAAAAACAAGAATATTCACCAAAGCTTAAAACTAAAATCTAGAAATTAATTAATGAGGAGCGTCCCCGAGAGTCCAAACCTCCTTAACAAAAACGTATTTATACTTAATTAGAAAACCTAAGCAAAATCGAAGATTAAAAGTCGCTAAACGATCTCAGAAACACGTGCCTGGTCGGGCGCCATCTCGTCCTGCCGGGCGCGCTTTTGGGCGAGCAACAACTCTCTTCCTTCTTCCTCGCCCTGCCAGGCGCGCCTTCGGGCGAGGGCTTGCCCGACCGAGCTAGCTCCCGGGCGAACTTGGACTTCTTCAATTGGGCCGTTTCTTAGCCCAATTCTCATTTCCTCTTTGGGTTTTGAATACATGTTCCATTGTGCCGGACTCTTCTTCTTCGCCGAGCCCTTAATCACCGATTTGATGACTCCAACCGGTCTTGGGCTTCGAAATGTGGTCATATGAATGCGACCTTACTCCAATGCTCGTAATGGCTCCAATAAATCAGGAAAAATGCTCCAAATCCGCAATTTCCTATAAAACTGTACCAAATCTACGAAAACACTAGAAAACGCATATTAGTAACAAAAGTAGCTCCGTAGAGCTCAAATAAACGCAATTATGACCATTGGGACGGGGAATAAATATATGTAAAATAGACTTATCAATTATTATCCTTATTATTGCTAGTATCATGATTAGGGTTATTATTATGATTTGATTTGACTAACGTTGGTTAAATTGCTTCCAATGTTAATGTTTATTCTATTATATTGATCAGCATATTGCATGTTAATGGGAATATGTAATGGAATATAACGACTAATAAGATAATTTGGACGACCAGTTTAGGTTCCTTTTTAATCTTATTGTTTAATTAAGTGATCACTATATTTAGAATTATGTGTGCATTAATATTCAACCCAAATTGTGCAAATTATGTGCACACAACAACTCCCTTACCTCACTAACTAATAGCTCCCCCAAGCAAAGCTTGGGACTCGTAACCAATGGGGCTTAAATAGGTGTGTAATGTGGCTAAATAAACAATAAAAAGGCACAAGCAACAACATGGGAAGCAAGAAGGGAACAAATTATCTAAAATCATCTGAAGGCCACCTAAAAGAACAAATTCCTTCGTCCTCCTCAATGTGCATAATAATGAGTCATACAAACATTACTCAAAGTTGCAAACCAATACTCAACTTCATTGACATACCAGGAACTAACACACAATTCATAACCAAATTAACTAGCCATGAACCAAATCCACAAGTAGTTGGACAAAATTGACTCATATTAGGGCATCCAAGCAATCAAACATCAAATCATGGCTAACCTATCCACACTACTCATCATCATATACCAAGAATCAAAACAATTTTCATGTATGGGGCACAGGGAAGCATGATTTATCATTCGTTGGATCATATTTTTGTATTTTTTTTTTATTATTTTTAGAAAGAAAAATAAAATCTAAACTATAAAGCAATAATAAACAAAAAAAACTAAACTAAGCACACCAAAGAAAATAAAAAGAAAATGGAAATAAAGAAAACCTATATATACAAGAAATTCCCCCCAAGCCAAACCAGACAATGTCCTCATTTGCTCAAAGGGAAGAAAGTAACCCAAGAGACTACCCCTCATCATCAAACTCGTATCCACCACCATCCCAAGCATTGAAATGCATCACCTTGGTAAAATTCTGGACAAGAAAGAAACAAAATGTTAGTAGGAAAAGAGCTAAAAATGAGTCAGGCTCACTATTTTGTTCATAACTTTTTTTATACAAATGATAATGCAGTGATTCTAATTACATTGGAAATTAGACTTGAAGAGCTTTCCAACGATAGTTCACACGCAAAATTTTGTTAAGAAACGCAAAAGTTATGGAATCTTGAAGTTGGCCCGGCTCTTCGCCCGATCGGGCAAGTTTAACTCTTTTTTCGACCTTTGTTCTCGCGCCCGGTCGGGCGGATGTTCGCCCGGTTGGGTGAATTTTGGGCAAAAATCCTCTTTTCTCTCTCCATCTCGCCCGGTCGGGCGAAATTGCTCGTATACGGGTTTCCTCCCGTGCCCGGTCGGGCGGGTTCTCGCCCGGTCGGGTGGGTTACAGCACTTGGAGTCCGGTTTTCTTCAAGTTGCTCCTTTTTCTCCACTTGTTCATCTTCAAATCCAAGCCCTACACAATTTAGAGCCCTTTCTATAGCATCCACTTCATCCTTCCATGTAGTGGCTTTTCCTGTGGAAGAAGTGACACAAAATACCGCCTCCAAGAGATCTCTAACAAGAGCTTGGGGCTTATTAGAAAAATTACTTACATCAACCACATCAATACTATAGCACTTTTCTTCCAACATGGGGATTTTAGGGGCATCATGTAGATTAAAAATAATATTTTCATCCCCTACACATAATGTAAGTTTACCACTCTTCACATCTATTATTGCCCCTGCAGTATGAAGGAATGGTCTACCCAAAATAATCGGAATTTGCAAATCTTCCTCCATATCAAGGACAACAAAATCAACAGGTATATAAAATTTACCTACTCTAACAGGAATATCTTCTAAAACACCTAAAGGATATTTAAGAGAACGATCAGCCATTTGTAGAGTAATATTGGTAGCTTTTAAATTACCCATATTCAATTTAGAGCTCATAGATAATGGCATAACACTTACACTAGAACCCAAATCACATAAAGCTTTATCGATCATCAGATTACCAATATGACAGGGAATAGAAAAAATACCCGAATCTTATAGCTTAGGTGGAGATTTATTCTGCAGTATAGCACTACATTCCTCAGTAAAAGCAACTGTCTCTAGCTCGCTAATAGATCTTTTTTTGGTCAAGATTTCTTTCATAAATTTAGAGTATGCAGGAACTTGAGTAATTAAATCTGTGAAAGGAACCGTTACCTGCAAATTCTTGACAACTTCCAGAAACTTACCAAATTGCTTATCTAACTTACTCTTGAGATGTCTATTAGGAAATGGTAGTTTGATAGCTGGCTTCTGTACATCTCCACTCTTGTCTTGAGTTTTACCCTGCAATTTATTATCAAAAGAGTTAGTTTTACTCTGGGGGCCCGCAGGGTTAGTAACAACAAGATTTGGTATAACAGAATCAGAATTAAGAATTTTTGTAATAATGGGTTCATCATCATTGGGCATAGAAGGCCCATCGTATTTTGAACCACTTCTCAGCGTAATTGCATTCACGTGATCTGTGGGTTGTACCGGCTGCGATGGTAGGGCTCCCTGCTGGCGAGCTTGCAAACTAGAAGAAAGTTGCACAATTTGATTATCCATGATTTTATTATATGCTAGGATCGAGTCAATTTGCGCATCTCTAACCTGCATCTAATTTTGCATATTAACTAACATCATCTGATTTCTGCTAAACCAGAATCAGGGGGGGAGTAACAGTCTGTTGTGGTCTCTAGTGTGTAGGTTGGTAGTACCTCTGCTGAGGTTGTTGTACCTATGGTGGGAGGTTAGGCACATTCGTACGGTTGTACGACATATTCTGGTTATTTTTCAACCCTGCATTATAGGTGTTGGAGTATGGACTAGTTTGCTTATAGGCCTGAAAAGCATTAATCTTCTCAAGCGAACTGGTACATTCCTGAGCCCAATGACCTATTAGACCACAATTTTCACAATTAATTGCAGAGTTAGTACTAATAGCAGAAACGTTAGCAACGGAAGATGAATTAGAATTACTAATATTGTCTAGTTTCTGGCTAATAGCATTCCATTATGCTTGCAAAAGGATATAGAATCGACTTGGTGCTTTCCCTTATTTGCAAATCCCCTGGGATTCCCATATTAGGAATTTTGAATAGCCATCTCCTCAACAACATTGCTCGCTATATTCACATCTAAATTCATAAATCTTTCGTTAGCTGCAGAGTCCAAAATCATTCTTGAATTATATCCAATCCCGTTGTAGAAGGCTTGGATTATCTGCCACTATGCTAGCCCATGATGGGGGTATTCTCTCTCCAAATCCTTGAATCTTTCCCAAGCTTCATATAAAGACTCATCTACTTCTTGGGAAAAATTTAGGATCTTACTCCTTAATAAAGTTGTTCTCTCTACAGGGTAGTATTTGTTATAGGAATTCAAAACAAGAGTTTCCCAGTTAGTAATACCAAGTGCAGTTCTATTCAGTCCATTGTACCATAATTTAGCTTTACCACATAAAGAGAAGGGAAAAAGAATCTCCCTGATTTGGTCCTGCGTGACCCCAGCTTGTCTAATGGTGTTGCAATATTGGCAAAAATCTAAGATGTGCAGATTTGGATCTTCACCATTAGCTCCGCTGAATTGCTTCCTTTCAATCATAATAATGAACTGGGGTTTAATCTTGAATTGTACTCCCTCGAGATTTGGTGCGGGAGCAAGGTGTGGAAAATCTGTTAGGGACGGCTGCGAATAATCACTGAGCTTGCGAGGTGGTTAAGCCGTCATCTCTGATTCTGGTTCTAAAGAAACTTCTGTAACGCTAGAATTAGATGGGGGTTCCAAAGGTGTAATACCCTCGGAAGTAGCTTGTACCTGTCTAAAAAGATTCTTCTGCTTATATAAAGAACGTTCGATTTCAGGATCGAATGGGATGTAACCTGATCTAGAACTCTTGGGCATAAACACAGAACTAAACGAACAAGTATGAGAACTGTCCCAAAGAACTTGCGTTCTCTGAGACTAAAGAAAAATAATCTAGACTACAATAATAATCAGAAATAAAAATAAAACCGTTTCCCCGACAACGGCGACAAATTTTGACAGGCTAAAGTCGTATCACCTAATCAAAAGTAATTCCTAAAACCACTAACTAAAATAGATAGGGAAGTAGGGTCGAATCCACAGGGAAACAAGTCTTTCTATTCCTAATTAATTAATATAATCTAAATTATCAAGTAACCAAATTGTTTTAATGAGAGTAAAACTAATAATTAAACTAAAGCAAGTAGAGTAAGGGAGGAAAGCAATAATAAAATGCCTAGGGTATAGGTTCACCAATAAACAATATTCCAGGGTAAAAACATAACAATCAATTATCAATGCATAAATTAATCAGATCATAAAACGCTTTCTTTACATATTACGATCACAGAATTAATCTACCGGTACTAAATCGCATCTCTCGAATCTTGACCTAACCATTTATAAATTAATCTGTCTATTGAAACTAAGCCTAAACATCAATTCTCATCTCTCGAATCTCAAATCAATATTGCTTAACTTATACAATTAAACCTGCGCAAATCTAATTGCATAGCATTAAATCAATCAATAGGAAATTAATCAAGCATTGACAGTCAACAATAATAAATTACCCCTTCATATTATTTATGGATCCCCACAAACCCTAAAAAAAAAACTACTCGTGCATATTTAAATCTAAACTAAGCAAAGAAATTACAGAAAGCATAATTAATCAAAGCAATTAAATTACTAAAAATAAAAGGGGAAGAAATCGTTACCAAAATAAACGGAAATGATGAATTGTATAAATCAAAAGTGTCGAGAGAAAAAATAAGAATATTCACCAAAGCTTAAAACTAAAATCTAGAAATTAACTAATGAGGAGCGTCCTCGAGAGTCTAAACCTCCTTAACAAAAGCGTATTTATACTTAATTAGAAAACCTAAGCTACAACGAAGATTAAAAGTCGCTAAACGATCTCAGAAACACACGCCTGGTCGGGCGCGATCTCGCCCTGCCGGGCGCGCCTTCGGGCGAGCTACAACTCTCTTCCTTCTTCCTCGCCCTGCCAGGCGCGCCTTCGGGCGAGGGCTTGCCCGACCGGGCTAGCTCCCGGACGAAGTTGGACTTCTTCAATTGGGTCGTTTCTTAGCCCAATTCGCATTTCCTCTTTGGGTTCTGAATACATGGTCCATTGGCCCGAACTCTTTTTCTTCGCCGAGCCCTTAATCACCGATTTGATGACTCCAACCGGTCTTGGGCTTCGGAATGTGGTCATATGAATGCGGTCTTACTCCAATGCTCGTAATGACTCCAATAAATCTGGGAAAATGCTCCAAATCCTCAATTTCCTATAAAGAAATACCAAATCTACGAAATCACTAGAAAACGCATATTAGTAACAAAAGTAGCTTCGTAGAGCTCAAATAAACACAGTTATGACCATTGGGACGGGGAACAAATATATGTAAAATAGACTTATCAATTATTATCCTTATTATTGCTAGTATCATGATTAGGGTTATTATTATGATTTGATTTGACTAACGTTGTTGGTTAAATTGCTTCCTATGTTAATGTTTAATCTATTATATTGATTACCATATTGCATGTTAATGGGAATATGTAATTGAATATAATGACTAATAAGATAATTTGAACGACCAGCTTAGGTTTCTTTTTAATCTTGTTGTTTAATTAAGTGATCACTAATATTTAGAATTATGTGTGCATTAATATTCAACCAATTTAGCCTAATTTAGTTTGGAGTAAATTAAATCTTTGTTTCTATGCCCTTGAGATCGCATGAATTACTTTTCACAATAAGAATCGAGTAGAGGCCAATACGGGCGAATGTGACTCCATGACTCACTTCGTACCATCATCCCCGATCCTCCTGTCGTGGTTCCGGGCCATATGGAGTTAATAATCTCATGGATTATGAATGGGGTGTAACCTTCACGGGTCAATCGTTGTTGCCTATCGTTGTCCCTTAATCGTGGTTGCCTTAAATGATCCATGAACGATTTACAAGTTCCTTAAAAAACTTGTTGGCGGCTCCCTACTTTGCTTTGTCCCTAATCGTGTCCCTAACCATATGTCAGTTCTCACTTCCTATGAGTGCCAAGCATATTCACAACATGCTTAAGTAGGCACTCTTCGAATGACGCCTACAACTAGTATTAGTAAAGTTTTTTATTTTATTTTTTTTTTTATTTTTTTTTACAAGAGGATCTTAGAAAGAAAAACTAAACAACAACAACACACAAGACAACCACTACATTAAGTGGAAAAAACCCAGGAAGGACCAATGCGAGCAAGCTTCACACGATCTAGATTGTTAGACTCCAAAACAAGAGGCGAAGCCGCACGTCGTTTTAAACCCACATGATCCATCCTGGCTTGCAACCTGTACAAACCTTATCAGAACACATCTTACCTAACATCTGAAGACGAATATGAGAAATAGTCCGTGTTGGCGATTCAAGAGAGACAAAACCCTAAGCCTGGACGACAAAGTTGGAAGTCGAAATGCAGAATCCTAAAGACTGCCTACAAACCCAGGAGAAGTAGGGCTAGCTTGAAATGCCGAGGCCTTGATCGACTCTTCGAAAACATGATTTGCAGTAATATCATCAGCTGTGGGCGATTGAGAAGAAGCACGCAAGACCTTTTAAGAGGGAACCGCTTGGTGCTTCAGGACCACAAACAGGAGGAACCAAAGGAATAGAGGTCTCTGCTTCCCTGGATTTTTCACCTAGGGGGACCTCTGTCAAGATTTTAGTTTTACTCGGGACAACCCGAACCGTCATTACGGATACAGACTTTGAATGATAAAGACTAAGCACATCACCATGCATAAGACGCTGCAAATTAAAAGATGTAATTTGAAGAGATGAACCAGAACATCCACATGATCGGAACCTGTGCTGGTGTAAACCATTATCCAGCTGAATTGACCCCAGATGAGACTCACTTCCCAAAACATTAGGGACCTTATCATCTGACCCTGGCGAAGAAACCCCACTCACAGAACTTACAACATCACACTCCATATCATCCCCAATGGGCAACACCTGTGCAATAACCTCCATTCACAAACTCCTTGCATGTCCGAAGTAAAGGTAGCTTCAAGGATTGGCTTAGAACTTGAACTCCCCAAATTGTGATCTACGGAAGAGGCACAACCTAAAAGTCTTTCAACCTCCTGTAATTCTTTTAACGCTTCCAAATTCCTCGAAACACAGTTAACTGCCTTGCAAACGTCGGATTTGGCGGAAATAAGATCGTCTAACCCCTTAAAGGCCAAGGCTCTCCTAAAAATGTCTTTGGTATTATAGGAGACAAACCTCAACACAAACGAACATCACTTAATTACTCTACCAAATTCCTGTAATTTCAGAGCACACGTAGCCAGATTAAGATTTAAAGCAAATGCTAATGAGCGAAACATAGCAAAAGCCTCCTAAGTCGATGGCAAACTAAAACACATCAATTTACTCGATAAATCATATTTGCACAAAGCAAGTTTAAATTTGCTTTCTTTGAACAAGGAATTACCTTCCTCCTTGAAAACTTTAGAACGGATTAACACATCATCCGGACAAGCCAACAAATCAAGAATACGGACAACATGCTTGTCATAAAATTGGGAAGATGGAACTCAGCAAAAGCAGGATACAATTCCAACTCCATCTCAAAAGAGCTCCAAACAACTTAAGAACAAAATAACACCCAAGGGTAAACAAACAAAACACGCCCCCCTTAACTGACCACGGATAGTCGACGGAGCAAAATCCAAACGAAGAACAACTCTGAACACGGCAACAAAATGAAACCCCTAGCCAACAAAGTTAAACCAAAGCCAACAACTTGAAACTCTGATACAACTAGATTAAACCCAGGCACTAAGCCACTAACAATAAAATCACCCATAACAACAAGAACAACTAAAGTAAAGTCCAAGCCAGCACACAGTAAACTAGTTAGATACGAGAAATCTTAGCTTGGGAGATGATAAAACAGAGCCCAGAAGTATAATTAAAGTAGATAAAATACTCTTCTCCCTCAAAGAAACGTTGCAGGGGAGAAACAACAACTTCTCACAGAAACGCTGATACTTGGGCAATTGTTTTCGACTTCGAACTCCGTGGCCTTCTTTATTTGAAACAACCTAAGAGTTGGATAATGAAACCTAACTTCCTTGACTGTCGTACGCCCGTACCATAGCTATCTAAAGCTGATGTTATTGAAGGATAAAATGGCACGACGAAAAACGTAGACCTCTAAACTAGGAAAGACACGGAAGGGAACATCAAATTAAAAAGAAAACAGAGGATTACAGGGCTCGCCGGCAACGGCAAGGAGAAGGAGAAGGAAAGCAAGACGCCAGCGAGCAGGGGAGCGGTGGGGAAAACGGTGCTATATCTAACAAAGTTTATTTACAGATCACCGTTTACTAGTATTAGTTATAGGTGAGATAAAATAACAAGTCGAGAAAGTACTCTAGTTATACAATCTAGCACCTCCCAAAGCATATTCCATACCTTTAAACGAATAAGGATTTCAATTAGATTGCACAACATTACTGTGAGAATTGAGTTTGCATGCTACACAGTACGCGTTCATTATTCCAAGCAATCTCACAACATAAAATCATTCATCTTCGACAAACTACATACATCAACAAGCCATTGTAATGGTGATCACATGTATCTACATCATAATCAGATTTGGGAAAATATTAACAGAATAAATGATTGTTTGGCAAGACAAGGGCGACTATTAATAAAAATATACATGTTAAATTTCGTTGATAAATGAGACGGCACTTTCAGTCTAATGGCATAAACCCGTCTCCTACTAAAATTTACCTTCAACAAGACATACAAGGGAGTACATAAAATAAAAAAATAATAATAAAAAAAAAAAAAAAAACTGAAATTCCTATATCGGTGCCGTGTTGCAGACTTCTAAAATAGCTATGAAGGCTTCAGCTCCTAATATACACCATAACAGCAGGTGGCAGAATCAATTATTATGTGAACGGAGCCAACATTGGCACCAACACCACCTTCATTTGGGCTAATGGTTGGAATCTGAATTAAGCAGGACAAAAGGTGCAAACCTGCAGGAAGAAAAATAGCAATCAACAAAGGCCGATAACAATAGCAAATTAAATTAACATATCAGCAAAGATCAGAATGCAATAAAACCCTTCAACCTCCTAAAAATGAAATACAGGAGATCTAATTTGGCAAAGGGAATCAGTTTATCACGGAGAAGACAAGAACTTGTTTCAAGAAAGATACAATTTCAATAAGAGGGTCAAAGGTCTTTCTACTAAAACATGAACAGGGTTTACAGAAATCAGTATTGCTCCCAATAAGGAGAGAAACATCTTTGTTAGGTATCGGCCATGTTTACTTCAAGTTAAAAAATAATCTTAAGTATTAATAGGTTAAATAAGTTTTAATCAATACAAATAAGCTTTATGACAGTGGCTGGGTTCCAAATGTAAGCAGCAAACAGAACAGAGAGTTTAAGATCTAAAGATTCCTGTTAGCTTCACCACATTAATGGTAAAATAGTAAATGCAGGAAACTTGGGGTAATACCTCAACATGGACAGGTGGGGATTCAGGTTTTCTGCCGCCTGCAACTGGTTTGAAAATTACATGATGACAGTGAGGCATGAAGTCCATTGCCATTATTTCTACTTCTCCAGTAGCAGCACAGGTGGCTAAGAAATCTAATATGGAATATTATTCTTTGATAATTGAATGGTCTTATAAAAAAAGTCCAGGCATATAATGGATATTAGCGTGAATATTCCTCATTATTACCCTGCAATCCATTTGAGAAGAAACTGGCGGACTACCCCTGTTAGAATTTAAACGTGTGAAGATGACGGAGCCATGTAGGGGGGTCAAGAAGAAGAAAGTGAGAAGATAAAAAAAATAAAAAGAATAAAAGCTGCAAGTCTCCTTCCTTAGCCAAGGGTTTAGAATCCATCTTACTCATCTCATCATATTAATCTGTCCAATAATCATCCCTTTGAAGCATTTATGGTTAACCCCCTCTCTCACTAAAAAAAGCACATTTTCCTTCTCCTTTACACCACTCTGCATTAGAAAACCAACCAATGATCGGCAAAAAAAGAAATATTGGTAAAGGTCATTACTCTTTGCTGAGTGGAGGCCATATTTGATGAAATATCAAAGCTGAACTGTTAGGTCTTACGGAGTAATACTTATTGGATTTTTTGAAAAAAAAAAAAAAAAAAAAAAAAAAAAACCACAAGAAGGCTAAAACATTAAGATCTCAAGGCAAATCTAAGAACTCACAATACTTTTATGATAAAAGAATTAGCATTTAATAAAATTTGTACTTTAAGGATATTGTTCATTTAAAACTTTCTACAAGACTGTTTCGTGCAAGAAATTTTGTGTGTTCAAACATTGAAGTGTATGCTACAACTCCGTATTGAGGCATGTATACAAAGTTACAAGAGTGAGACTTAAGTATTTTAAATTTCAAGCATGAATGATTTTTAGTATGATCAAGTATCAATATAAGTTTTACTTCTTCTGATCTTTCTTAGTTGGCATGTAATTTTTTTTATCACGTTCACCAACACACAAGTTCAACGATTAATATATTTAATTATCAATGATTAAAAATTAGGGAAATTTGCCAATTGCAGCCATTTAAAATTTGTATTTTGTAAATTGCAACCATTTAAAAAAAATTTGCAAATTGCAGCACAAAAGTACTAATAAATTGTAAATTACAACTCAATTCAATTTTTTCATCGATTTGCGTGCAGAAAAATGTTCTTCAAAAAAAAATAAAGTGCCTCGTTTTACGTATCAAAAATATATAGATTTGTGTGCAACTATTTTTTGCCGTGAAAACGAGGTCCTTACATTAATCTTTTGCCAATTCGGAGCACAATTTGGACCCTAAAGAACTAAAATGGCCCCTAAAACCTTAACGGAACATTTTTCGATACGCAAATCGATGAAAAAATTAAATTGGGTTGCAATTTACAATTTATTAATACTTTTGGGCTGCAATTTGCAAAATACAAACTTTAAATGGCTGCAATTGGCAAATTTTCCTAAAAATTATACAAAAATTATTAATATGAAAATATAAGTAGCGACAATTCTAACAAGATCACACATGATTATGTTTTATCACACCTATAGGGCTATAAATCACAAAAGATAGCCAAAGACTCAAAGTAGAGTTTGTATA
Organism: Chenopodium quinoa; assembly: GCF_001683475.1. Taxonomy (NCBI): domain Eukaryota; kingdom Viridiplantae; phylum Streptophyta; class Magnoliopsida; order Caryophyllales; family Amaranthaceae; genus Chenopodium; species Chenopodium quinoa. The sequence continues at coordinate 5,836,240 of NW_018745286.1, read as the reverse complement.
TAGTGTCAAAAATCAAAGAGTGTCAGCAAAAAAAATAACAGATGAAGTACTTTATAAGTATGTAAAGTTTGATTCTATCAACCAATTATGAGTCAACTTGTAGCCTTGATAAATGCTTCATTTTCCTGTTTATGTCAACTAGTGCCTTGGAGTTGATATAGGCTTTTTAGATGTCTCAATAATGGGAAAAAATTCAATGTCTTCTCAAATCAAGTTGAAAATATTGGCTCCTAGAACCAAAAGACAATTCAAGTTGGTTTAATTCCATGTAGAGTTTGAAAATCAGAATTAAACACAAGACATACTGCTACAAGTTCTTCAACCTCAAAAATTGCCAAGGGAAATATATACAGTTCAAATGAGTATGTTCCAACTCCCAAAAGGGATTATGTCAACAAAGGATTTCTTGTCCAAGGAGGATTCAAATTTGACATTTAAGATTCTAAGCGAAATAAAGGCTGGTGCTTAAATATATCCAGCTCATTAAGAAAACCCATGGTTGCAAAGAGAAGCTGATTAACTAGATCTTTGCAGAATGTTATCAAGGTAACTGTAATTCTGTAATCCAAAGTGAAAATTAAGGAGGCTAAGCCCTAATACAAGGATCAACAAATATAGGTGCTACTCACAAGAGTCACAACCACTATTATATAACTATATAAAGTATTTAATGTTCAAATTAGCACTCGAAAGCACTAATAAATGCAAAACTGTTTCTCTCAAAACCAGTGTGAAGTTTAGTTTTGGTTGCAACAATTTATTTAAAAAACCCACATCATAGGAAATATGGACTTAATTTCACTTGATAAAGAAATGGTATGCATCATACAATGAAGGCAAAATTATGCCATCTATGACAACTGAGTAACTGACCCGTGAATGCATGACAGTAAAAGGAGGACAAGAAAAGAAATTACCTTGATGATGCAACCAAACAGTATGTCACAAAGCAGCTATACATGATTTCCATCACCAGAACTTCAACACAAGGAACAAGCTACTCATCAGCGCTCCTGGTGCTAAGGATTCATGGCAATCAACTCATTAACACCACAATGCCTGATGTCAATGACCATTGATTTCTTAAACGGATGTATTATGTCACAGCAATCACGACGGGGTGCCATCGCCTGAAATGAGACAAGTCTGTAGTGTAAGAAAGCAAAGACAAAAATCATAAAGATTAAGAACAGTTGAACAACAAATAAAGCCTCAACAAAAGGTACCAAAAGCTGAAGTTTTTCCCTATGCAAGACAGAAAGTATTACCAGTCCAGCATTGTGCTGTAGCTTTTTGGAAAACACTTTCACGTCTTTTAGGTTCTCAATAGCATCAGGTTTAGAGCAGCTATGAGAATTATTCCGCCTATATTTGCTCCAGACTCTTCCGGTCCCGGAAGCAACATCTTCCAAAAAGAAGACCACAGGTCTTTTACATGGATCCTGAGGATAGTCCCTCGTGTCAAATACATATTGGCTTGGTATATTGATGCCACGCCTTCTCCAAGGTGTAAAAGATCTCTGTGCAGCAAGAATATCTGGGAGAAGTAGATGGCCTTCAAATACTTGAACAGCATAGCCCCAAGCAACTGAAACAGTCAAATTACTTGAATGATCATAGCAAACTGTTTGCTGCAAAATTCTACTAGGATCAGCACGCACAGCCTTGAAAAGGTGTTGTACTGCCTCTGTCTGGTTCTTGCGAGGGAAAATAGGCTCCACAATCTCCAAATGATGAAGAGATATTAAAGGTGACAATGGATGAGCAGTAAGCAAACCAAACAAGTCTCCTCTGACATCAAGCTGACAAGTAAAAAAATGACATTCAATTAAGCAACACATTATCCAAATAGACCTCGAGTAAGAATAGTTAAAAGAAAAGAACCTGCTCAAAAACGATGACATAAGGCAGTCAAAACCTACATACAGCAACATTAACACAAAGCATCTAATGTCAACTGCTTTCATAAATTAGAGCAACAAAAATTATAAGGTAATACATCTCTGCTTCATAATCGTGTAGCTTTTATCTGCATATATATATGCTAAAATGAATAACATGCACAAACAAGTAGTAACTACTGTTATAGGGAAGAAAGAGAAGAACAGGTGTATTTTGGAAGCAAGGACCAGATCATGGACTAGCACAGATCTCTTTTCATACGGGGAAATGATATGATAGAGATGACAAGAAATATCACTCCTAAATGTGTACCAATTCTAGAGGAAACACTCACAGCCTACACTATATTTACTTTTTTCAAAAAGAATTAAAATAAAGACAAAGGATACTTATCCAACTTAGAAGTACTAAGCAAATTGAAATTAGAAACCAAGTTAGTGTTCAAAAACAAGCTAAGGCCAGTAGAACACTAACCTAACCTTTTGGGAATTCACCCGGTATAGAAAATTTCATAAACTAAGGGAATAAAAGAGACAACGATAACAGATAAACTCAATCAAATATTAAATTGACACTTTAATGTGAATAAAGTAGTATATTACATAGTTCCTAGCAATTATAGAAGTCACATATCATAAGTGTTTAAACTGAAGCAAGGAATATATAAGGGGATCCATCCCTAACCAGAACTTAACCTAGATAGCTATTTGACTTATTTACTTGAAGAAAAAAATTAACATTAACTTATCATTAAAAAAAGGAAAATGCTATACATAATACTTAAAGCTACATATAAGGAGCTAAAAATGGCAAAAAAATAGATGAAAATAAAAGGTTAATTACGCTGATTTGCGTGTGATTTTGTCATGCATTCCTAAATTAATACCAAGTAAGGAAAGATATTAAATGCTTATTCTTTGTCCTAAGAGCTACATATAGCTTTACCCATTAAAAATAATACTCCCTCCGTCCCCGAAACTTCGACCCTTTTGAGTTGATTTCGCGGGTATTAAGAAGTTAAATTGGAAGTGTAAGAGTGTATAGGGGAACTAAGAAAAGTACATTGAAAAGGGAAATTTACATTGGAATTGCAAAAAAGTAGAGAGAGAAAGTAATAAAAGTATATAGAAAAAGCAAAATTTGCATGGGGAAGCTAATTTTGCACAAATATTATTGCAAATTAAAGGGTATTAAAATGCAAATGAGATGAACATTTTGGGACTAAAATTAGGCCATAAGGGTCGAAGTTTCGGGGACGGAGGGAGTACATATTTGGAAACTTAAAATCAGGATGTATCTAACTAGATCTCTCATGATTGTAATTTCCTTTAAAGTACGGAACAATCATTAAAGCATTATATTCCATTTACATTAAGAGATTAAATGAGGCTTATTAAAAAAAACCAAGGGATTACTAATGATTATGAATATTATGTGAGCATAACACAAAATAATAGAATTAGCTAGTACAAAATACCGTAGTATAAACAATAGAACTGTGATCATAGCATTTCAAATAAGAACACTCAAATTTCCAACATTCCTAAAATGAGCCAAACCAGAGCACAATGTAATCAAGCAGCATATGAGAATACAGAACAAAATACTTGTAATAGACTATTAGTTAGTGTGATCAAGGCAATTCAAATTAAAACACCAAAATTTGACATTTCCAAAGCTACCCATACTCAAGCACATTGTAAGCAACAACATTTTAATCAACCATAAAAGTATAAAACAAACAGAAGATACAACAATCTTAATCATACCTGATGAAACCCGGGTTCTCGAGTTAACTCGATACCAAGCTCGTAAATACAAGACGAAATCCGATGATCACTCCCATACAAGTGAGGGTAACGCATCAAACAAGAATCCAAAACCCTACTCAAAACCCTAGCTAAAGGAGAACTAATAGCAAACCCACCCCCACCATAAGCCATCCCAAAAGTCATCCTTAAATTCTGCTCCGAACTCTCGGAATTACTCCCAATGTAATACCACTTTTCATGATCATACTTAGACAAAACACCCACCAAATTCTCAGGAACAAAAACAGTGTCATCATCCCCAAAAACAAACCACCTGACATCACTTTCGCCGCGATCAAAGACTTCCTTAACAATACGAGCAACACGAACAGCAGAGCGATGACCACGGGGGAAGGAGTAGGGAAACCGAGAGGTGTCGGAGGAGACGAAGAAGGGGAGAGGGGGAGGAGAGAGAGGAGGTTTGTCGAGAAATAGGAGGGCGCGGGTGGTGTTGGGGGAGTACCAAAGTGAGAGGAAGGGGAGGCGGCGAGAGAAGGAAGAGGCGGAGGATGCGACGGAGAAGAAGAGGTGGCGGAGAGTTGTGGCGGGTGGTGGGGTGGAGGAGAGGGAGGTGTGGAGGAAGAGATCGGAAGTTGTGGTGGGGGGAGATGGGCAGTGGAGGTTAAGGAGGATGTGGTGACGGTTAAGGAGGTAGAAAGTGGAGGTTGTGAAGAGGAGTATGAGGAGGAGTTTCAGGCGGCGAGGTGGGAGTTTCGCCGCTGAATTTCGCATTTTTGTTTTTGAGATGAAAGGAGAGTAGACTGTTGTTGGGAAATCTTGGTTGGCGGAGAAATTTAAGTATATAAAACATATGATAGTAGCGTATGGGAAAACATATTCAACATATTCAAATTTTCAACACAATACACTCCACATGCTCCATACGAGGAAGTAGAAATGAAGTTTGGATATGCATTACCAAATGCATATTATGAGATGCAAAATGAATTCTAGAGAGAGAAAGAGAAAGAGAAAAAGAAAATAAAACCTTACCCACCCTAAGAAAACCCCAAATTCATCTTGCCAACCCCACTAAGAAACATCAGCCGCTTCCCCTTCCCATGAGCCATGTGCCTGCTCAACCATCCATCTCCCAAAATCTGATTACTCTAAGCAAACATTACACTATAAGCCCATCAATTGGTCAATTAATGAACCCCCCTACCTTTATTACTAAAGCTAATCCCCTTTACAATTTAATCCAATTTTTAAGATCCGTTAATATCAAGAAATCAACAATTGATGTTCTTCTGCAGCACCTTTATCTCGAGATCTGGAGAAATTTTTGTGAGATACTCTTTGATCTGGGTCTATCCATAGATGCGATAATTACCGACTGTTTCTACTGAAAACAATGGGGCCTTCAACAGGCCCTTTTTGATGGGAGAAGAGGAATCGCGGTCCAAGTGATGAAAGGGCCGAAGGTATCCTGCACAGCAAACACACGTAAACTAGCCTCGGGGGTGGTTACCGAGGAAGGCCCTTCCGATGCTAAATTCAGTTTAGTGTAGAGAGAAAAAGTTCTTAAGGCTGATTGTGAATGAATAATAATGGGACAGTTGATGGCTTTTATACCTTTGTTCAATAGAGAAGAGCTGGGCCCTTGAAGTCATATGGGCTTGTCATGTTGACTAGGCTTGGCTGACTTAGCATGCTTTAGGAGGATTGAACCTTGCTTTTGGGCTTTTGTAATTGAACCATTTGGACAGGCCCAATTAACGATGGCTGAATTGGACCCAAACAACTTACCCCCCAGACCCGATTCGAATGAAAGACGGTTCGGGTTTGGATTTGCCAAATGGAGGGAAACAAATGGTTGTATTTCAAATATGGATGTTGAACAGTTAATGATGCCTTAACTGTCACTATGGGGAATAATTAGGGAAGGTGGAAGGTTAAATGGGTAGTTATCCAAGGAACGTGTTTAATAACTGTGTTTAAACGGAATTAAGTGGGGTTTTTGGCGGTTATAAACTCTTGGAATTCTTGATTCCAGCAAACCTATATAAACCGCCCTCTCCACATTCTCTAATTATTTTTCGCAAACACGCTTCCTGAAATTCGCGTAAACCCTTGAAAACCCAATCTCCATTCTTCCTTATTTCTTGCAATTCCTAGCTCAAGACCAGAATCCGCTACTCCGAGCAAACAGATCGGCAGAGTCGGATAAAGGTAATTTTTTCTGGAAACTTGTTCGGATTTCTCTGGTTTTAAGAACTTTCCCCTTTTTACTCAATTTTTCCCGTTTTCGCGAAAAAGATGGTTCGAGGTCGAGACTTAGGAAAGAGACCGATTGATGCTGAGGAAGAGGAAATTCCTCAGCTGGGTGCCAGGCGCAACCAGCCACTTGGGCGGATGCCGCCCCTTAGCAATGAGACTGCCCTTCCCTGAAGAGAGGGTAGGGATACCTCTAAAGAGCCTCCCATTAACGCAACGCCGCTGACTTCAGTGCATTACCGAGGTTGGGAGGAGGCAAGCACCTCTGCTGGTGGCCCTGCGCATGGGCCTCGGCGGCTACCAACAGGGGCCGAGGAATGGCACAACCCGCCCAAGAATTAGGGAGTTATGAAAGCAGCTCCCTATGATTGGTGGATCAAAGGGAATGCCCTCCATCACTTCGCCGAACAAATTGAGATGTTCTATGGCGTTATGGAGGAAGACGGGTATTGGTGTCAAATGCCCGTCGCCGAAGATAGGATTCACAGACCTCCACCTGATTACATCGGCGTGTACACCAGGAAGCTCCAATTCGGGCTCAGATTTCCTCTTCATCCCTTCATCATCCAGGTGCTGAATGGGTACAATATCTCCCTGTGCCAGCTTACCCCGGTCAGCATCCGAAGAGTTATGACGTTTTTATGGGTCAGCCTCTTCTACGGATTTGAGCCGAGTGTCATGTTTTTAGAAAGCTGCACAAACTGGTGCCAAATCAGCAATCTGATGAGCACCATGCCCTGGATGGTGGAGAATCGAGACCTAGAGAGGGCATTTGACATCTTGGCCGAACGACACCTCGAACAAGGAATGGAGGGGTCAATGGATATGGGTCCGGGCCCCAGCCAAGGAAAGCCATCCGAACCATTACGGGGGGCCAAGGTACTTACGGATGCCAGATCCGAAGATGGGAGCCATCGACCCCGATGAATTCACAGCCGAGGAGAAAGAGTTGTTGAATCTCTTCGGAAAGAAGGTGAATCCAGGGGGAATTGGCCGAGGAGTTTTTGTGCCAAAAACCTGGCTCCCCTGCTAACATTATATCTTCAAGGAGAAGATATTAGAAGCTGTCGGCCTCAGCCAAAAATTCCAAAACGGTGAGAAGCTCGGCTGGGGCCGAAGGCCTTTACTTGCTGCTTTCACTCTCTTTTTTTTTTTTTTTTTTTTTTTTTTTTTTTTTTTTTTTTTTACCGAATAACCCTTTTTCTTTTGGTTTTTCAGAGCTGCACGAAGGGAATTAAGGCCTGGAATACAACATACTTGGAATTAACGCTGCTCGACAGGTGACGAAGAACGCCCCTACAATAATTCCTCTATCTGCAAGGGCTCCTGCGCTACGCCCTTCGACGCTTGAGATTATCAAGCCAGTAGAGTATTCGAAGCAAAAGTCCTGGTTCTTGAAGAGGGACCCCTTTTTCTTACTGGGTCCTAAAGAACAGGCTGTCGCTACTGCTACTACTACTGTTGACGCTGGAGTCTTTGCTATTGGCTCTGAGTAGAACATTGAGTCAACAACACAAGCTGCTGAGCCTTATGCACACAGCACTGAAGACGACCTACTGCTGAAGACCTCGGTGAGCTTTTATGTTTTTTCAGCTTTTCAACTGCTTTACTCTTTTTTCTTAGACCTTTCATTATGTGAAAATTGTCCAAGTACCAAGCTTCGGCTTTTAGCTAAAAAATTTCTTTTTATGATGATGATGTTGATATCACCCCTTGCCCCCCTTGTTTCTTCTACTGCAGTCTAACGAAGAAGAAGAAAACGAAAAGGATTCTGAAAAAGTTGAGTCATCTTCTTCGGACGAATCCTTAGAAAAAGAAATGGCAAGCCCAAGGAGGAGAAGGTTGAGAAGAGCTGTTGTAGGCCCGGGAGAATTCCCGGTTTCTAAGCCTGCTACAAAGAGACCTCGGCTGGCCGAGGACCTGGCCGAGGCAGCTAAGGAAAAGACTCCTCCTCTTCCCGAGGATCGGGAAGAAGAAGTACAGCAAAGGACTCCTCCTGTCCTACCACCGTCTCCTCGGCATACTGCTGAGCATTTTGCTACTGAGGTTCAAAGGGAAGTCGATGCCTTCATCGTGCAGCCCCTCAAGGATGACGACGTACAACTTTTGCCGGGGAAACCCGACAATTTCAAGGAGGCTGGTGAAAGAGTTGATGATCCCAAAACATCTGACGTTCCATCATCTGCTAGGAACTCTTTCAGAACTTTCCAGTTTGCGGAAATGGGGTTTGGGGCAACCCCACTGGTGATAATTCCTGAAGCTGTTAGAAACAACCTGCACTCCCACCGAGACTCAGCTGTTGAGCTCTTTGGTGACTTATCCAGCGGTTGTGAGATGGAGAAAGCTGGGAGATGGTTTTTTCGTGCCTCTGCTGGGGTGGGCGAACCCTTGGTGAGGGTGCCAGACCCTTTTGTCGTGAACCAGAAGTTGCTGATACAGGTAATCTGAACTCAAACACTTTGGTTTAAGTAACCAACCCTTTTTATTAAGCTTGGTTTCTCCTCCATTATCTCTTTTTCTTCGGCTAACCCATTCTTCCACTTTACAGGTCGTTTACAACCACGTCCTGGCGATTAGTTTGAATGAAGAGCTGAAGCAGAAAGCAGAGGAAGCTGAGAATCGAGCTCGGCTAAATGAAATGAAGTGCAAGATGGCAGAAGAAGATTCTTCTGCTAGCCAGTCTCGGATGAGAGAGATGGAGACCCAGCTCCGAGACTTCTGCCAAGGGATTAAGCAGATCATCTTCCCCTGAATTGAAGAGGGTCATGCCCTGATCCAGGAGTATGGCGTTGTTGACATTCCGAGCTTCAAGGCTCGGATAGAGGAGAAAATGAAACGAAAGGCAGAGGCTCGGCAAAAGCTGGCCGAGGATCTTCAAATGGAGCAAGCTGACCACGAGGCTGAGATTCAGCGGCTTGTCAGCCAGCTAGATGTCAAGGACTCCGATCTCTCTGCCATGAGATCTAAGCTACAGGGAATAAAGACTCTCCTAGCTGCGAAGATGGATGAGGTTGCGAAGACTAAAGATGAAGCTGAGAAGGCTAAGGCAGATCTCTCGGCTGCCAACGACTTGCTGAAGGTCCGCGTCTATACTCGAGAGTAATATGAGGAAGGCTTTGACAATGGGTTCAACGTTGCTCGCGCGTCTGGCTTTCCATGCAAGTCCAGACGTCAACTAGGACCAGGTCGAGGAATGGGCAGCAGTCCCCAACCATCCCAATCTGCGGACTGCTCACCCAGCTGAAGACGCTTGCCTTAAACGCCTTGCTGCGGCCAAATCCGAGGAAGATGAGGACAAAGAGGAAGGGGTTGCAACCAAAGAGATTGATACTGCTCATCCCGCTTCTTCTTCTGCCGCCGAGTTCCCTAAGGCTCCCAACTCTGATGCAAACAATGCCGAAGCATAGGGACTCGGGCAGTCGTCTGCAGAATCTTGTGGATCTACATGTTCTTGATCAATTTAATGTCGCAACTGCTTTTGCCGTATCTTTTGCTTCAGCTAACCCTACTTTGTACAAGCTTTTTTCTGTTTATGTACATCTTTCGGCAGCTGCGTTTTCCGCTTGTGGGCGGCTGCCGATTTAGGATTTGTTTTTTTATACTTAACATTTGCAATCCTCACTTTTAATATATCTGATGATTCTCTCAGTTTTCTTTTCTTATTGCATGTCTTTCTGATTTCTGTGCTTAGTTGCTTTTCTGAATTTACACAAAATTTGTCTAAGTGTAGAATTTCGACTTGAAGTTATTCTTTGCTGAGAAGTTCATAATATTCTGCGAGTACACTTTTTAGCTTTCATTCCTTTTACCCTGCTTCTCCTAGTTAAAACTTCAACCTGTGAAATTTTTCTAAGTATCAGGCTTCAGCTTGGAACTAGCTAGCTGGGTGCCTCTTGCCCCCCTTAGAAATCAAAAGATGAAGTCTTCAGGTTTTTGAGGAGATTGCTTCAAATTTCTTATATAGCCGAGGTTTTTGCCTGGGCAAAATTTTTGTGATAATTCGGATCATGGGGTTTATGCTCATTTTTCTTTTTTCTTCTATTTTGTTTTCAAAAAGGTCTAATTTCTTGCTCAAGAGCCGTAAACTCTGAGAGCAATACTCTTGTGATCCTTGCAATTCATCCGAGGGAACGACTATACGGAACACAATGCCGGGGAAATGATCTATCCGAAGTATTATGCTTCACTAGGCAATACTTCGGATATGCAATCATCACCTGGAACTGATTCATCCGAAGTACAATGCTTCATTAGGCAATACTTTGGGGCTTTATCAGTTCTTATTTTTAAGGCAATGTTTCGGATGCGCCTATGGCCTCTTTGCCCGAAGGAATTGATTCATCCAAAGTATAAGGCCTCACTAGGCAACACTTCGGGGGTTTATCATTTGTCCTCGTCTCGGCAGGTTTTACGGTTTACCGAATACAATGCATCACTATGCAATACTTCGGGTAGAACCGAACGAAAACCTTGAATTTTTAAAAAACCATTGAAGGCATAAAAAATAGAAACTCCATTAAATTTGGATAAACGGTGGCTCAAAGGCCTTTCATTAATGTAAAGAAGTGTACTTACATAAACTGCTTTTCCCCGAAGGGCTTTACACATGGTATCTCTTAAGTACACCGGCATTCCAATGATTTTCCAGCTCAGCACCATCCAACTGCCGAAGTCGGTACGTGCCTGGCTGAAGCTCATCATATATTTCATAGGGCCCCTCCCAAGTAGCCAAGAGTTTCCCGTGAATGCGGCCTTTTTGCACAGCAGCAGCATTCCGAAGAACAAGGTCTCCAATTTTGAGAGGTCTTGCACGAACTCTTCGGTTGTAAAATTCGCTGATTCTCTGCTTGTATGTAGCCATTCTATCTCGAGCTGAATCTTTGATCTCATCTAAGAAGTCAAGGGACTCTTTCAAGAGTTGCTCATTTTCTTCGGCTGAGAAGAGATTTACTCGCAGACTTTTCGAGCCAATTTCTACTGGAAGCACAGCTTCGGATCCATACACCAACTCAAAAGGTGAATTTCTGGTTGCCTCTTTTTCTGTCGTCCGAAGTGACCAAAGAGTTCCTGGAAGTTCCTCTATCCACTTGGACTTTTGATCTTCAACTCTCTTCTTGAGAGCGTTAAGGATCTGCTAATTTGCATCTTCGGATTGACCGTTACTTTGCGGATGACACACCGCAGAATATGCCAGTTTAATGTCAAACTGATCTGTGTACTGCTTTAGCGGCAGATTATCAAATTCTCATCCACGATCAAAGAGAAAAACTTTCGGAATCCCAAAGCGAGTAATAATGTTCTGCCATATGAATTTCCTGACTGTTTGCTCTGTCATAATTGAAGTTGCTTCGGCTTCAATCCATTTGCTGAAATAGCCTACTCTAACTATCGGTTATCTTTTTTGATGTGGGGCATTGGGAAACGGTCCCAAATATCCAGTCCCCATTGGGCAAATGGAAGAGGATTCAGGATTGGCTGAAGATCTTGCGATGGCCGATGAATAACTGGTGCGAATTTTTGGTATTTTTTACATTTTCTGACCAGTTCCTTTGCATCTACAATCATGGCTGGCCAATAGTACCCGACCCTTAGTGCCTTATGGGATAAGGTTCTTCCCCCAATGTGGTTTCCACAGATGCTGAGGTAGATCTCCCGAAGGATATAATCAGCATCTGTTGGACCCACGCACTTCAATAGCGGGGCTGAAAAAGATTTTTTTCAGAAGCTCTCCTCTGAAGACGATGAAACTTGAGCTGATTCTTTTTATCTTAAAGGCTAAGCTGCTCTCTTCGGTGATTTCCCCTCAGAGTTTGTAAGCTAAGATGGGATCCATCCAGCTCGACTCATGTGCGACGCAGCATATGTCAATTGCTTCGTCCACACTTCTTTCTCGGCGCACCTCCACGAATACGAATCGATTCAACTCAGTTAAAGTTGAACTTGCAAGTTTGGAAAGTGCGTCGGCTTGTGCGTTCTGACCCCTTGGGATCACCTCGACTTCAAAAGTTCTTAGCTTCGCAATAACAGCCTTGATCTTCGCGAGGTAAGCTATCATTGAGGGCTCTTTGGCTTCATATTCGCCTCGGATTTGATTTGCGACAAGTTGAGAGTCTGTCTTTAAACAGACGTGTTCAGCATCCAGCGCTATGCACAGCTCTAGGCCAGCAATTTCTACCTCATATTCAACTTTGTTGTTTGAAGCCTTGAACAAAAAATTTTAGTGTATACTCAAAGGATTTGCCTTCGGGAGAGGCTATAACATCCCTTGCCCTCGAACCATTCATGGTGGAGGATCCATCCGTGAAAGCAGTCTAAATTTTCTTCCCTTCATCGAGTGTTTCTTGATAGAAACACTCGGCTAGGAAGTCTGCTAAGGCTTGCGCCTTAAAAACTGCCCTCGGCTGATAGCTGACACTGAACTTAGTGAGCTTGAAAACCCACTTTGCTAGTCTGCCAAACTTCTCTACTTTGCCGAGGACTTTTTCCAGCGACTAATCAGTTAAGACCACTATTTGATGGGAATCAAAGTAGGGCCTTAACTTCCGAGCAGCTACCACTACTGCGTAAGCAACTTTTTCGAGTAAGGGGTAACGCATCTTGGCATCTGTCAGAGTGTGACTGACAAAGTAGACCAGCTGCTGAATTCTTTCTTCTTCCCTCTGCAACACCGCACTTATAGTGGCTGGGCTAACCGCCACGTACAAGTATAAGGCCTCCCCTTCAACTGGTCTAGCCAAAGTTGGGAGTTGAGCTAAATGCTAGCGGAGCTGCTTAAAGGCTTCTTTTTGCTCGTCTTCCCAGATGAGCTCTTTAATTTGGGAGCTTCAACGCTTTGAAGAAGGGCAACCCCTTGTCCGAAGCTCTAGAGATGAACTTTGAAAGGGCAGCCATTCTGCCAGTGAGACGCTGAACATCCCTCTTTGTTTTTGGCTCGGGAAGATTTAGAGCTACTTGAACTTTGGAGGGATTGGCATCAATCCCCCTTTTGCTGACCATGAAGCCGAGGAATTTGCTTGACTTTACACAGAAGACACATTTCTTCGGATTCAGCTTTATTTGATGCTTTCTAAGGGTGGCGAAAGATTCGGTCAGGTCCGTAACATGGTTTGTATCTTTTTTGCTTTTGACGATAGAATCGTCGACATAGACTTCCATGTTTCGGCCCTTTTGCTCGGCGAAAACCTGATCTACCAGCCGTTGATAAGTTGCCCCCGCATTTTTCAGTCCGAAGGGCCTCATCTTATAGTTGTATGCCCCAATTCTTGTAACGAATGTCGTTTTCGATTTGTCATTAAGATGCATGAAGATCTGATGGTTCCTTGAGAATACGTCCATAAAACTAAGCAGGGCATGCCCACTTGTCGAATCGACTAACTGGCTGATTCTCGGCAAGGGATAAAAGTCTTTCGGACAGGCCCTATTTAGATCTGTGAAGTCAACGCACATCCTCCTGGTGCCATTTGCCTTCTGAACCATCACCACATTAGTCAACCATTCTGGACACTGACAAGGTTCAATGAAACCTGCATCCAAAGGTTTTTTTACTTCAGCGGCGATATCTTGGTTCTTTTGGGCGGAGTAATTCCACCTCTTTTGCTTAATTGGTCAACACGTTGGGTCAACGTTAAGCTTATGAGAGATGAGGTTCGGATCAATCATAGGCATTTCTGCAGCCGAGAACGCGAACACATCTTTGTTGTCCTGAAGGAGTTGAATTAGTTCAACATGGACATTTACATCAAGTCCCAGCCCAATGCTGACACACCTTTCAGAATTTTCTTTGGTCAACTCTATTAATTTAGTCTAATTGTCAAGCTCCATGGCTAAGGCGCTGGATTCCTCTCGATACGGTCTGCTTCCAATGTCAGCAGGCTTTCCAGACTTTGGCTGATTTCCTGAGTCTTTCGGCTTAGACGAGGAATCAGCCTTTCCCGCCCCAAAGATTTCTCTTTAACTGGGATACCTTGGGCCAAAGCACTCAAACCTTTAGGCTTTTTTGCGCAACGACCCTTTTCTTTTTCCTCCTCGTCATCTTGGTCGTCGCGGCGACTCTTGGATGGTTTGAGGTGGTTGCATTTTTGGGCCTCCTTTTAGCTGTCTTTTATTTTTTCAGAGTGTCACTCGTCCAAAACGTAGATCATTTCTTGATGGTACGTTGAGACAACTCCTTGAATATCGTGTATGAGGAGTCTCCCCATGATCACGTTGTACGCAGATGGAACATCTACGACCAGAAATTCGGCCATGGTGTTCCCAGCTGCTCGGCCTTTGCCGATGCTGACAGGAAGAAGAATCTTCCCATCAGGATATGATGAAGAGCCGTTGAATCCGGATACCGGGTAGGGTACTGGAGTCAAGTGCTTGGCTTTCAACTTCAGCTGGTCGAACGCTCCCCGAAAGATAATATCCGCCCCGCTACCATCGTCGCCGAGAGATCGCCAAACGTTGTGGTTTGCAATGTTCATCACGATCACTAACGGATCATCATAGGGGTACACCACCCCCTGGCAGTCTTCGGCTGTGAACAGAATGTTCGACACCGAAGACTGGGGTGCTCGAATGTCCACGTGATTAACCTGATGGGTCAAGCCCCTCAGGTGACGTTTCACCGCGTTTAGAGAAGTTCCCCCGGAAATGACATAGATATCGAGAGTTTCTTTGTCTTGCGACTTGTCCTTTTTCCGGGGAAAGTCCAGATCTTGCCGAGAATCTTTCTAGGCTTTTTTCTCCTCGCGGCGATCCGCAAGTTTTTTTTTTAAGATAGCCCTTTCGAATCAGATCGCGGTCCTTTAACTTGAGACAGTCCTCGGTGCAATGTCCAAGAGATTTGTGGAACTCGCACCATCAGTCTTTGCCTTTGTGCTGGTGCCACGGCGGGAGTGGCCTTGGCTTCTTAAACCTCCCCTCATCTTTAGTCGTGCTGTAGATTTTAACACGAGGAAGAGTGAGAGGGGTGTAAGAGTCATACCTCCCTGTGTAGGGGTATCTATCTTTCTTCGGCTCAGGTGCCGAGGACGGTTCTGAGGCTTTCGCCTTCCCTTATCTCGGCCCTTGGCCTTCGAACAGTTGTCCCTTAGATTTCCCAGCCCCGGGATGGGACTAAGATTTTGTCTTGTTCCATTCTTCGGCTCGGATGAACTAATCCAAGGCATCCAAAGCTTCCTCCAAGGTCTGCGAGGGATGCATGACCATGAAGTCAAGGAACTTTCCAGCTTGTAAGCCATTCCGTAATACGAATACGACAAGGCCCTGGTCCAGACTCGTAATTCTGGATGACTCGTTGCTGAAGCGAGTCAGATAGTCTTGGAGGCTTTCGTCCTCCGCTTACTGCAGACTCATCATGTCTGTAGTTGTCTTCTCTCGGCGATTTACCGTAGAAAACTTGCTCTTGAATTTGTTGGAAAGGTCCTTCTAACCAGATATAGAGCCTTCTTTCACCCTCTTGGTGATCCACGATTGTGCAACACCTTTGAGGGTCGTTGGGAAATATTTACACCAGGTAGCCTCGGACCTGGGGTTGAGATACATGTGCCCCTCGTAAGAGGCAATGTGATCCTTTGGATCTGAGGTACCATCGTACGTAATGTGCGCCGATATTTTCACCGTCGGCACATGTTCTTCTAATATCCAACTTTGAAAGGGCGAGCTTGTAGGGACCATCACAGCCTTCCCTTTTTGTTTGGCCGAAGGGACCTCGCTTCTTCCTCTTAAAGAGGTGGAAGTGGTTTTCGTCCCTGGCCGAGACAATTCGGGATTGATCGGGGAATAATAGGTCGTTGGTCTACTATCCTAGATTAAATTTACAATTTATATTCCTAACCTAACTCTATCAAGTTCACACTAGATAATGGCATGCTAGGGTCAAACCACAAGGACTAAGTGTATTAATTTGAGGTAATTAAACTAGTAGGAAGGTTGTGAGATAGGGAGAGAAACATGTAAAACACTACTTAAAGCAATTAACAAGATATTAGGGAAAGGGGAATCCAATTACATTAATGAATTCAATAACAAGTCGTAATTAGATGATCATGATCTCAATTAGGAACGATTAACACACTCAACTCACTCCCGCGCAATTAAGCATGCTAATTATCCTACTAAGCTAATTCACTCTCGCGCAACTAGCCTAGCAAAGGTATGGAAGAATCTAAACTCTCAATCAACTCACTTTCGCACAATTGATTGAAAACACAATTAAGAACCAAGAATCAATTAGCTAAAAAGATTCTAGTCAATGTAAGCATCATCCAAACACAATAATCAAGAATCAATTGCATACTAATTACAACCAATCACTCAATTCATCAACATAACCTTCATCCATTTCCCTAGAACAAAATCTAAGCAAACATAATGAAGGAAAACATGGAAAACAAGGTAAAACTAGAATTAAAGCAAGAATCAAACAAGTAAACTAATTAAC
This sequence comes from Chenopodium quinoa, assembly GCF_001683475.1. Lineage (NCBI taxonomy): Eukaryota > Viridiplantae > Streptophyta > Magnoliopsida > Caryophyllales > Amaranthaceae > Chenopodium > Chenopodium quinoa. The sequence continues at coordinate 5,819,884 of NW_018745286.1, read as the reverse complement.
TACTCTAATCAACAATGAAATAAGAAAAAACAAGAATTAAACAAAGCAATAAAGGTGAGAGAAAGTTAGAAAACCTCATTGAATAGATGAGAAGAGAATCCACAAAATTTTCTTCTTCAAGCTCTCAAATCTCTATTGAAATCCAAGCTTTCTCTCTCTAAAACTATTCCTAAATTAGAGAGAGAAAATCCTAATCTAACCCTAATCCTAATTAGAGGAGAGAAGAACTGTAAAACTCTCCCCTTAAGAAATCTAGGAAGTCTTCTATTTATATTACAAGAAAATAAAGAAGGAAATCCGGAATTAAAGCTCGAAAAAGACCCAGAATGCCGCGCTCGCAGGTCTTGTCGCCACGCTCGCGGCAAGGCATCTCCAGAAAGTTGCAAATCCGGGAAAACAGAGTGTCGCGCCCGCGGCACCACTGTCCGCGCCCGCGGAGGCTGCGTAGCCTGGCAGTATCTTGCAGATTTAAACGGCCATAACTTCTGTTCTAGGAAGCCTCTTGGGGTGTGCAATATACCGTTAGAAAGCTCTTCAAGTCTAGTTTCCAACGAAATTTGAATCGCCTCAATCCAATTTGTAGATCAAAAGTTATGGCTGAAAGAGTAAACAAGACTCGGTTTAAGGCCTTCTACGAGCTTCAAGCTTTCTTGTCTCAAGCTTCTTAGCTTCTTCCTAAGCTTCAAGCTTCTTCTATTGAAATTTCTTGCCTTTTCTCGGGTCATATGCGTCGAAGAAAGCGTCAAGCACCTACACAAATAGACCAAGAGAGAAAAGAGTGAAAGAACACATAGAAAAACATGCAAATCAAGCTTGAAACCGAGCAAAAAGCATATTATTCACAACTAAGGCCTTAAACCATAAACTAAGACAAATATAACTAAAAAAAGAGTAAAAGGAATAGAAATAACAAAGAAACACCGAAATAAACCTAAAACTAAGGGAGAAAAACGCCCTAATATGTGTCATAAATGACACTTATCAAATTCCCCAAAGCTTAACTCTTGCTCGTCCTCGAGCAAGACAAAACCAAAAGAAAAAAAAAGAAGGATTTATTTAAGCAAGACTATCACACTAAGGGAGACAAGAATGTACACTAACTCACTTTCGTAGGAATCACGGTCAATTTTAGCAACTAAAGACAAGCCCTTTAAACCCCTAGATCGCTCTAGAGGACGAGTGTGCTCTCGTGAGGGTTTCCTAAGAGTTTAACCCACAACTCTTTAAAAAAAACCAAGCAAAACAAGGCAAAGCATAAAAAGGAAATCAAAAGAAAAGGAAGGAAAACAAATGTTCATGAATGGAGTTTTGCAAATGAACAAGTACAAATGAATACAAGTCTTTCTAAATAATAGAGGAATGCACGCTTCAAGATATCCAAGGTTGATTGAAACATAAGAGATGCTAAGCATAGAGAACTAATAAGACACAATTCATCCCAAACAATCTTACCGCGTTCTCCCTACTAGTTTCAAATTCACCTCTAGTGAGCATCTCAATGATTCCACTAGGGAACCGGAAAAGAAGAGATTTTAGGGTTACTCGACATCTTGACTATGCAAACCGCTCCATAAGCTTGACTCCCATCTCCCTCCACCGACTTGTGACTCAACCACAAAGGTCAAAAGGTCTTTGAAGGGTTGTAACGTATGGCAAAAAAAGGGGAAAGGTAGGTTAAAAAATTTGAAAATTGGTGGTATACCTAATTGTGAAGCATAAGAATGGCCAATTCTCAATACCTTAACCAAGTTATCACCAAAACTCAAACAAAAATATCAACACCCCCAAGCTTATTCAAAGCAAAATCACGAACATATGTACAAAAAGCGTAGACACGCTTCCCCCAAGCTTAAATGGAGCATTGTCCTCAATGCCCTAAACTAGGGAAATCATAACTACATCAAAATACATTTGTGCTTTTCATAAAATGGACCACCATTCTACCCAAGTATGATAGAATACCCTCCCCCAAGCTTGAATGAGACAATACACTCAAATCATAAATCATAGAGTCCATGGGGAGGGGAAAAGAAAGTAATCAATCCAACAAACCAACACATGGTCTTCAAGCCACCAACCATTAGAGAAAGAGCAAGGAAAGTTATTACCGGATATAGGTGGGTGTAAATACCCGCAAATGACCCAATTTAACCCTTCAAAGCCAATTTCCTCCAAAGCTATGCCTCATATACCATATGCTAGGAAAGAGGAGTTGAACTTCCTTGGTTCTTGGTCCAATACCAATGCACCAAAGTATATCAAGTTATGTACCTAGCAAATGGCACACAAACATTTCCATGAGCAAAAATCTATACTAAAAAGAAAAGAAAATGAAAGCGATAAAACACGGGTCACTTCCCGAGAAAGGCTTGCTTAAGGTCCAAGCTTGACCTCTCTAGTAAATAATATTGCAACGAACGCAAGAGCTTGTCAAATGCACTACTTCACATTTCATAAGATAACAAGTAGGCAAATGACGGGAGGAGGACGTGCAACAAGATTATTGCACGCAAGTGAGGAGGGAGATGCCAAAAGAAAGAAGAAAAATCAAAAGAAAAATCAAGAAAATAAGAAGAAGAAGACGAGGAAAAGGAAAAATATGAAAAAGAAAAAGAATAAAAAGGCAAATCCTCCTCAAAATACTTTTGGGTGGCACAATCACCCTTTTCCTCAGTAATTGATGAGAGAGGGGCTTGAATATCTCCAAGAGAAGGAGTGTCCCCAATAGGCTCTTTGACAAAAGAAGGGAGAGACATATGATAGTAGGGGATATGGTTAAATCTTCTTGAAAAAGGGACATGAGAAAAGGGAATAGGAGCAATGGTCTCACCTATGAACTCTTCCTCACCACCATTCCTCAAATCACCAATAAGGGCATAGAAATCAATCATAGAATCCTCAAAAGAAGAACACTCATGATCTCCATCTCCCTCAAATATCCAACCTCCAAGAGAAACCACATCTTCCTCTCTATCACAACGATGGACAACAACTCCCTCAACATCCTCAAAGCCTAGAGTCTCAAAACCATGCATGAAAGGATGCAAATTCATTTCAAACTCATTTCTCTCCAATGAAGCATTATCAATGAACTCACTCAAAAGGCTATGAGTTTTCGTTATCCTTCAATGAACACACTAGTCATAACCTCGAATGAGTCCAAATACACATGGACCGAAGGGTCACAAACATGCAAGGTAGACTCATAAAAATAGGGAAGGGGGTTGGAATCCAATAACTCAACATTTACTTCATTCTCAATTCCTCCACCATCATCTAAGGGACTCTCAATCTCTCTTGGTTTCTCTAATTCATCATCATCCTCCTCATCAAATCCCTCACCCAATATTGAAAATGGCTCACTCACATCCTCACCAAGGGTAGCTCTTAAAGGGGGTGAATAAGGGGAAGGAAGGCGCTCAAGCTCAAAAGGGGAATGAAAAGGATTAAAATCCTCAAAAATCCTCTCATCACAAGAAAATCTCCCCTCATCTTTACATCCTTGGCCCATATCATCCTCAAAAGCACTCTCCCACTCCAAGTGAGGTGGCTCGCATCCATTTCCAACAACCCTAGCACTCATCACTTGGGAAAGTCTCACTTCTCTCAACTTTTGTTCCTCTTGAAGCTCTTGGACTTGTTGGGTGAGATATTGCATTTGGGCAAGAATTTGGGCATCAATGTTATTGGGTTTAGGTTCATAATCAAAATCAAATTGCATATCATAAAAATTAGCACAAACCTCATCACAATGAGCATATAACGGGGAGGGGTCAATATGCATAATAGGTTCTTCATAAGGAGCATTAGACACATCAAGGGAGTTCATGCAAAAATTAGAAGAATTTTCAATATTTGCATCGAGACTAGAAACATGAGAATCCCTATCACAAGTATCCCTAGAAAACCAAACAATGAAATTCCAAGCATCATCCAAGGACAAAGCACAAAATTCACCATTAAACATACTTTCAACCACACCCCTAGTATACTCATTCATACCCCAATAAGCTATATCACAAGCATCACTAAGAGAACAACCATGGAAGCTAAGGAAACCCTCAAGTCTTTCAAAGTAAGCATAGAAGGGTTCATCATCAAATTGAGGAAAAGATAAGCATGCCATTTTTTTACAAAATAAACAAAAGCAAACAAAAATAAAACTATACACAAGAACCGAACTAATCTAATCAACACACACTAATAAACGTCTTAGTCCCCAGAAACGGCGCCAAAAATTTGATCGGGGGATAATAGGTCGTTGGTCTACTATCCTAGATCAAATTTACAATTTATATTCCTAACCTAACTCTATCAAGTTCACACTAGATAGTGGCAAGCTAGGGTCGAACCACAAGGACTAAGTGTATTAATTTGAGGTAATTAAACTAGTAGGAAGGTTATGAGATAGAGGGAGAAACATCTAAAACACTACTTAAAGAAATTAACAAGATATTAGGGAAAGGGGAATCCAATTACATTAATGAATTCAATAACAAGTCGTAATTAGATGATCATGATCTCAATTAGGAACGATTAACACACTCAACTCACTCCCGCGCAATTAAGCATGCTAATTATCCTACTAAGCTAATTCACTCTCGCGCAACTAGCCTAGCAAAGGTATGGAAGAATCTAAACTCTTAATCAACTCACTTTCGCACAATTGATTGAAAACACAATTAAGAACCAAGAATCAATAAGCTAAAAAAATTCTAGTCAATGTAAGCATCATCCAAACACAATAATCAAGAATCAATTGCATACTAATTACAACCAATCACTCAATTCATCAACATAACCTTCATCCATTTCCCTAGAACAAAATCTAAGCAAACATAATGAAGGAAAACATGGAAAACAAGGTAAAACTAGAATTAAAGCAAGAATCAAACAAGTAAACTAATTAACTACTCTAATCAACAATGAAATAAGCAAAAACAAGAATTAAACAAAGCAATAAAGGTGAGAGAAAGTTAGAAAAGCTCATTGAATAGATGAGAAGAGAATCCACAAAATTTTCTTCTTCAATCTCTCAAATCTCCATTGAAATCCAAGCTTTCTCTCTCTAAAACTACTCCTAAACTAGAGAGAGAAAATCCTAATCTAACCCTAATCCTAATTATAGGAGAGAGGAAATGTAAAACTCTCCCCTTAAGAAATCTAGGAAGTCTTCTATTTATATTACAAGAACATAAAGAAGGAAATCCGGAATTAAAGCTCGAAAAAGCCCCAGAATGCCGCGCCCGCGGGCCTATGAGCCGCGCCCGCGGCAAGACATCTCTAGAAATTTGCAAATCCGAGAAAACAGAGTGTCGCGCCCGCGGCACCACTGTCCATGCCCGCGGGTGTTATGGCCGCAACTGCGGAGGCTGCATAGCCTGGCAGTATCTTGCAGATTCAAACGGCCATAACTTCTGTTGAAGCCTCTTGGGGTTTGCTACATATCGTTGGAAATCTCTTCAAGTCTAGTTTCCAACGCAATTTGAATCGCCACAATTGGATGTGTAAATCAAAAGTTATGGCTGAAAGAGTGAACAAGACTCGGTTTAAGGCCTTCTACGAGGTTCAAGCTTTCTTGTCTCAAGCTTCTTAGCTTCTTCCTTAGCTTCGAGCTTCTTCTATTGAACTGTATTGCCTTTTCTCGGGTCATAAGCATCAAAGAAAGCGTCAAGCACCTACACAAATAGACCAAGAGAGAAAAGAGTGAAAGAACGCATAGCAAAACATGCAAATCAAGCTAGAAACCGTGCAAACAGCATATTATTCACAACTAAGGCCTAAAACCATAAACTAAGACAAATATAACTAAAACAAGAGTAAAAGGAATAGAAATAACAAAGAAACACCGAAATAAACCTAAAACTAAGGGAGAAAAACGCCCTAATATGTGTCATAAATGACACTTATCAGGGATACAGCCCGGTTCCTTCTAGGAAGGTTAGACGTCTACGCACGTCTACCTCTCTGGAGCCTAAGCGCTCGTGGACGCTTCGGCGAGCAGACTCTTTTCCCGCAGAGGTGGTATTGCTGCTCCGGAAACTCATGGAGTCTCGAGTTTCGGAATGGTGAAAGTATTGAGGGTTCTTTTTCCTTTCCCTCTCGGTCCTCTAAGTGTCCTCTTGCAACTTTTCCCCGAGCTCCTTGTAGGACGGAACTTGTCCTTCTTCCTCTTGGTCGATTCTCCTTCTCAGGTGTCTCGGCTGAAGAGGTGAAGACTCGTGGGGCGTTAATGGGAGTTGACCTCCTTGAGCCTTAAGGAACTCCATACAGACCGCTATGGCCCTTTCCACTTCCTCTGTAGAGGGTCCTGACGGAGGGGTTTATTTCGGCTGGGACCGAGAGTGTAGACTCTACGGTGGAGGACTTCTCGCGTTAGACCCACTTGGCCTAGGAGAACTTGTCGGCTAGTGAGTATGATGGGATGGAGAGCCCTCCCAAGCGTCCTCTTCTAGAGAATGGGGAGCTTTTGAAGAAGATGAAACTGGTTCCGGTGACTGCAAAATTGGTCGATTTTCCCTCACCGTGATCAGGTCTCTGTTTCTCTTCGAAGAGGTGTGACCATTCTTCTTAGCACTCTTGGTGCTCATGCCACTCTTAGTCATGTTTCTACTGAGACTAGTTAGATTATTTTTGGCTTAAATTTTTGTATGGTCCCCAAAGACGGCGCCAAATTGTTTCGGCTGAAAACAATGGGGCCTTCAATAGGCCCTTTTTTATGGGAGAAGAGGAATCTCGGTCCAAGTGATGAGAGGGCCAAAGGTATCCTGCACAACAAACACATGTAAACTAGCCTTGGGGGTGGTTGCCGAGGAAGGCCCCTCCAATGATAAAGTCAGTTCAGTGTAGAGAGAAAAAGTTATGCAAGAGAATTTAATGCTTGAGGCTGATTGTGAATGAATGATAATGGTAGAATTGATGGCTTTTATACCTTTGTTCAATAGAGAAGAGTTGTGCCCTTGAAGTTAGATGGGCTTGCCATGTTGATTGGGCTTGGCTGACTTAGTATGCTTTAGGAGGATTAAACCTTGCTTTTGGGCTTTTGTAATTGAACCATTTGGACCGACCCAATTAACGATGGCTGAATTGGACCCAAACACCGACCTTGGAGAAATCGCCCCTTTTTCTCAAGCAACCGTGATCGGTGCTATGGCTGAGAAAAGTCAGCTCTCAGGGAAGCCCCTTCATCTCCCTTTGCGTGTTTACATGAATATATTTGCTAAGCTTTATTACCCATCTTCTTTCCCCATAATTAATTTAATGGTTTCTTTGATTTTCTCAATGTTTTTCCTGTTTTTTGAACTTCTTGTGTGGTTTATGTGTTCTATTAAGGGATTATTTTGTGGTTTTAATTTTACCTTTTATTTTAATTGGTCTGTTAATCAACGTGAGTTAATTTTTTCTTGGGGAAAGGTTCACCTCCCCTATATAAACCCCTTGTTGTTGCGATGTATTTTATCTTGCAATTCTCTGTTTTCTTTCTGGTATTCTTATTGTGTCTCACTAGCAATCTTCATCTCTTCTCTTCTCTTCTCTCTGTTCCTTAGTCTAAGTTTAATGTCGGATATTCCTCCTCGTAGCTATGCCTTTATTCTTACATCAAATTGTCCTTCTACTTCCATTCTTACTTCCGAATCTAGACTTAGCGAATGTAAAACTAACCTCCTGGATAGCTCTAATTGTGAAGCCCCTCAATCCCATCCCAGAAACCCTATGGGAGGTCACCAACTAGTGTTCCTCCCCTTTCCCCTTATGAAGACAGTGCAAGTCCTCCTTCACCGTCAGTTTCAAATCCAGTTCGTGCGAGCGTTACTGTCTCTGCTCCTACTCTTTCTGATGCTACTAAAGCTGACCATAGAGCTAAAATTCTATATGCTAAAATTTGGGGGGATTTTGTTCCTTACGCTGCTATCACTTCTAGATTAGTTAGAGAGTGGAACTTCATGCATGGGGAGGTTTCTATTAAATATCTAGCCAATGGCTGGTTCATTATTAAAAACTCTAACCCGATTGACAAAGATAAAGTCTAGGCTCGTAGACCCTGGTTTGTACAAGGTTTAAATCTTGTTCTCATCCCATGGGAGCCTAACTTCCAACCTTTCGATGAAGGAATTACTCATGTAGATCGGTGAGTTAAAATCCCTTTCCTCCCCACTGAATATTGGTCATGGGATCATTGTGCTTCCCTCACTTCTAGCATTGGCACCTTGGTCAAGCTTGATACTTATACCCTAAAAAATGATGATAAAGCTCAGTTTTCTAGGGTGTGTCTCAACATTGATATTTCCAAACCTGTTCCTTGCACTCTCTCTATGAAACTAAAGAGAAGGATATTCTTTTCTATCTTTCATATGAGGGGGTTCACGAAGTTTGCCCTCTTTCTGGTAACAAGGACCACACTCTAAAATCTTGTCCAAACAAACCTGCTCCTTGTCTTGATCTCATTGTAGCCCAGCTGGACCAGCACTCTCTTCCTGAATCTAATTGGATTCATGTTAACCCTTAATGTAGAGTGAGGCCCTGTTTTTTCAATAGAGGTGGCAAGGCTAAGCGAGGCACCACTTTTGGACATAGCCCTAGAGTGAACAACTCTTTCTTCTCTTACAAAGCCGGTCCTTCTAACACCAACCTTCCCCTTGGAGAACATCCTTCTCCGGCATCCTCCTATAGCCATTCCTTGTATGAGGGCACTGCTATTGTTCTAATTAGTAATGTTTTTTCTACCCTGGGAGAGTTTTAGGTTTCTTCTGGGGATAAAATCACTCTTAATCCTCCTGCTCTTGAAGGTCCCAATACCACTCTTGAAGAGGATGATCTTGATGAAGCTTTTTTCAATGCGCTAGGAATAATTCATCACAACCCTGATGTCAACTTTGATGCAGATATGAGTTTCTCTTCTCCTTCCCTTAAGCCAACAAAATCTAACAACTCCAAAAGGAGGAAGAGAGATGATGAGGATGCCTGTTCCCCTAACTCTATTATAAATTATGACTAAGGTTCTATGCTGGATGCACTTTTGTCTGGGTGTTAGATTCCAATGCTTATCCTCCCTTTTATCTTTTTAGTTTTTTTAGTTTCTTCTTATATTTTAAAAGGATCAGATGTATCTTTAATGCATATATGCTTGCTGATCCTCACTTTTGTAAGTCTTGTAATGACTGTTTTATATATTTAATGTATTTTGTTTCTTTTGGTTACATGCTTCTCTATTGTTCTATTCTTTTTAATACTGTCTCTGACGCTTATTGTTTCATAGATTACTTATGCCAGCTGATTATACCTTCTTATTCCTTTCCTGCTCTATTTATGCTAGTCTTTATTTTCATCTTAATCAGCACTACATAGTGTATGTTCTGTCGTTACCTATTGATCTTTATTTTTGCTTGAGTACTAGAGATCTATTGTGTAGTGGTTCCTACTCTATTAACTTACCTACTGATCATTTTATTTTTCTGGAACATACTTACAGTATTTACATCCCTCTTGTCTACTCCTTTTTATGTTGCTATATGACTAGCAGTTTTATTATGGCTTTTTTGGGGATGTTTTTACTCTAAGTATTTATGATGTTATTCTGCTTGTGCACCTTTGTATTATCTCTTACACTTCAGGCTTGGGTATTTTATTTCCAACTTTTGGTGACTGCATTTTTAACTCCGTTAATGTGCATGTTTCAGTTAATTTTTTCTGTACTCACTTGGTTTGTTCTTCTCGTCCCAAGGCTGCACAAACTTATACTTCCTCCGTTCTAGTAATATTGTAACAATTGAAATTTTACATTATTCATCACGTTTGTTTGACCACATATTATGATTTATACGTTAAGTAAAATATAGTCATGTGGGGTCTTGTTAGATTCGTCTCGTAAAATACTTTCACAATATCAACTTTTTATAATTTTTACTTACATAATTATAGATATTTAGCAGATAAAATGTGCGTTGGGATGCGTAATTTCATCCTTATTGCAATATTTGTGGAACAGAGGAAGTATGTCTCAAGCACATCAAATTTTTGTCTGTTCAGTTACAGCTTCAAACTCTTCAAGATGGAGAACTTATGCTTGTTATATTTGTTTTTTTACTTTTGCTACTAGTGGACTTGTGGATTCCCTCAATATCTTCCTTAGTGGTCATGAGTTGAAAATAAACTAGAGATTGAGATGAGCTTTGTGGTGGTTTCCTTGTACGCCTCTTAGGTATGAGAGGTTGTTGTGGCAGCGACTCGAATCATACCAATCTACCCTTGTTCTTGACCAAGTACTGCAATATAAACCAAATTCACTTAATGGTCTGACTCATTGTTCAAAATAGGGCGGAAGAGGGAGAGATAGACATTTGATAACAGGTAAGAAAAACTCCACTCTTTTTTTGTGATGGAAAAAGGAGACACATGCATGAACCTAGTGTACGATCATAAACGACATGATGCACGACTCGAGTCAAAAATAAAAGTGTGCGGACTATACTTGACTCGTGAGTGATTAGGTGATGTTATAAGACTCGTGGTATGATCGCATGGCTAGACGTGTAAAGAGTGTCAAAACGATTGACGTGTGGACCAAAATTAGCACGGAAGACTAAAATAGGGACTGGACGGACTTAAACCTGGGCACCATGGCACGGTACAACTATCGCGGCACGGCAAACTGTACCGTGGTGTGGTACAAGTTGCCGTGACACGGCACCGCTTACCGTGACGCGGCGTTTCTGCCGTGGCACGGTAATCAGTTCTAGGTTGTTTTTGTGCGTTTTTTCTAGTTTTTTGTCGATTTTAGAGTTTGTGCTAATTACTAAGTGAGTACGGTCCATTGACATTAATAAACCACCATAGACAAAGAAAGATCATTAAGGTTAGGATTGAAACGATCAAATAAACACACATAGGGCACGCAGGCACAATGATGTAAAGAAGAGTTCGCAACCTAAGGTCAAGTTCTATGTTCCACTATGATCAAGTTTTTTTGGTGTCAAAAGGGTACCATGGTTAAGAGTTTGGAGGCGTTAGCAAGGCAGCCTCCCTTAAGGGTGTATACCAACGGGCGGCTCCACAAGTTCGTGATTAAATAGAACTCGACTCCATGGTTTAGGTGGATTTAATAACTCGGATGAACCCTTATTGCCATGAGAGTTTTTAGGTTGATAGAGCTTAAATCCCCTGAGGCTAAGACGTACGTAAAACACACACATTTTTCAGAAAAATTGAAGGAAGCTAATAACAAGAAAATTACAGAGCCACTAGAAGAATTTTAGGATTGCCGTGACACGGCAGAACTTACCGTGTCATGTTATGGAACGCCGCATGATGTGTACCGTGACACGGCATGATTTTCGTTGCGCGGTAGTTTGGAAATTAATCCAGTACCCCTGTTTTTTCGTTCGCAATCAGGTTATTCGAAATTTTCCTACAGGAAGAATCTAAAAACGACGTTAAAAAACGTCAATGCATATGCAAAAATGTCGATTTAATCACAGGAATACGATGCAAGAATCTTTCAAGTCTCATCCACTCATCTCAATTATATACCGATCACTCAAATCGATAAATAACCAAGAATCCTCCCCAGTGGAGTAGCCAAGTTGTAGGCATCATTCGAAGCGCGCCTACGTTAAGCATGTTGTGAATATGCTTGGCACTTATAGGAAGTGGGAATTGACATATACGATTAGGGAGGACAAGGAAAGTAGGGAGCCGCCAACAAGTTTTTAAGGAACTTGTAAACCGTTCACGGATCATTTAAGGCAACCATGATAAGGGACAATGATAGGCAACAACGATTAACCCGTGAAGGTTACACCCCATTCATAATCTATGAGATTACTGACTCCATATGGTTCGGAACCACGAAAGGAGGATTGGGGATGATGGTACGAAGTGAGTCATGGAGTCACATTCGCCCGTATTGGCCTCTACTCGATTCTTTTTGTGAAAACTGATTCCTGCGATCTCAAAGGCATGCAAACAAAGATTCAATTTGCTCCAAACTAATATTAAACTAAATTGGTTTGATTTTAATGCAACATATAATCCTAAAATATCGTGATCACTTCGATTAAACAACAAGATTAAAAAGGAACCTAAACCGGTCGTCCAAATTATCTTATTAGGCATGATATTCAGTTACATTTTTCCTTTAAACATGCAATACAGTGATCAATAAATATAATAGAATCAACATCAACATTGGAAGAAATTTAACCATAATAACATTAACCAAATCAAATAATGATAAACCTAATCATGATACTAGCAACAAGAATAATAAAAAGAGTAATTAAGTGAATTAACTACTCACGTTCCGCGTTTTCTTGAATTGCTACATCATGAATAAGCTGTTAATTACTTCAGTAAATAATAAATCAAATTGAATGAAATTAAATGAAAAGTAGAGTTGATTTGGTCCAAACCCTCAGTTAATTCTACCTTTCACGCCTTGGTTTAAGTATAGAACTTCGGATCAAGTATGGACTCCTTGGAGTGCTTAGGGGAAGTATTATGAGAGAATAGGGTGGCTAGTGTTTAGGCTAAAGAGAGAAGAGAATGATTGTTGCACCGGGAGAAAGAGAATGATTTTTGGTGCCCTCCAAAACTGAGGAAATCAGCCTCGTATTTATAGAGAAAATGTGTGGGGTGAAGCACGGAACCCTAGAAGTGAAAAGGTGCAGCGGAAAAACCCTAAAAAAATGTCGTGTCACGGCATGTGTGCCGCGACACGGCATGGAATACCGTTACACGGCGCAAAATACCGTGACGCGGTGTGTCTGCCATGACACGGTGCACATGTTTTCCTGAAAACAGTCCAGGTTCATTTATTCCTTGCTTAATAATTAAGTTTGTGATATATTATGCGTCGTTTCAGCTATTCCGGATTAATTTCAGGCTTAGGGTTTTCATTATCTATTAATCGGGCTTAATTAAAAAATAACACGAAATGAATTAAAAGGGTTTGGGCTAGGATATGAGTTGGACTGAGCTTGACTGATTTGTTGACTTAATATGTTTGACTGAACATGGGTTTTAAGCACTCCCGAGATTAAATACTCGACCCGACTAATAATGGCGATGAAAGGTTGTTCATCATCGGGTTTGGTTTTGGGGAGACATTTTCAGGGGTCTACAATAGTTCAGGAAATCTAAATACCTTTCATAAATCTAAAAATAAGACAGGTTGGTGTGCTTTGAAACTGGATATGGAAAAAGTGTATGACAGAATTGAATGGGACTTTCTTTAGGCAACCCACACTGCCTTTGGATTTCCCTCTAGGTGGATTCATTTGATCTGAGAATGTGTGACCAAAGTGTCCTACTCCCTTAAAATTAACGATGAGACTACAAATTGGTTTAAACCTACACGAGGGTTGAGACAAGGGGATCCCCTGTCTCCTTACCTTTTTATCTTGTGCATGGAAGTCCTTATCCGCAAATTATCCCTCGAAAGTAAGAATCGTAAGTCTGGAATAGGCTTTAAGATTACACCCCGATCTGTTAATATTCCTTGCCTTTTCTTCACAAATGACAAATCTAGTACTCTATGGAGCTACAACATCTGCTTGCAATAACCTAAAAAGAGTACTTGATGAATTTTGTAGTATGTCAGGTCAACTTGTGAATTTTCATAAGTCTTCTATAATATTTTCCCGACAAATACATAATAGGCGACGTCTAGGCCTCGCATCACACTTTAACATGACCCCAAATTCCTCACTTGGAAGATACTTAGGAGTATTTTGTAGCTCTTATTATCCTTTAAGAAAGGACTTTTAAAAAAAAAATTGATAATACTCAAAGAAAAATACAACAATGAGAAGCAAGCTATGTTTCTAAAGCAGGTCGTCACACGTTAATTCAAAGCAATTTAGAAGCGTCATCCTCATATCTCTGCTCCTCCTCTTTCCTACCTGTAGAGGTTGCTAAAAATCTAGGCTCCTTGCATAGAAACTTTTTTTTGGAGACAACAAAAAGATAAGAATGGGAACCCTCTAATAGCATGGAATAAAATTTTTAGACCCAAAGACCTCGGGGGGCTAGGCTTACGACGGACGCTACCTCTTAATAAACCCTTCCTAACAAAACTAGGGTGGAAATTCTCTCCGACCCTTCTAATCTCTGGGCAAGATGATTAAAGATAAGTATCTTCATAATTCTTCATTTTTCAAATACCACCACAATAAAAAAGATTCTCATATATGGAAAGCTATCCTTGCCCAAAGAGAAATATTACGAAAGGAATTCGATGGAAGATAGGCAATGGAAAGGACATCTATTTTTGGATAGATAATTGGGCTACTAATGGGAGCCTCATGGAAATTTTACACTTACAAGGACATCAAGTGGATATTGACTTAAGAGTTGCAGATTTTATACTTCTAAATAGGCAATGGGACAAACCCAAGCTTGTTACCGTGTTGCCAAATCATATTGTTGCTCTTATTATGGGCATCCCTTTGCTTTATAGGGAAATGACAGACACACCAGTATTGGGCCCCACCCCTTCGGGACAGTTCTCGGTCAAGTCGGCCACATGGATAGCGCACAATCTTAATCAAGATATGCCTAAAGGGCCTCATCGTTGGATATGGAAACTAGATATTCCCCCTAAGATCCAAATTTTCTTATGGAAAATGTTGCATGGCAGTCTTGGGGTTAGGGACGTGCTTCAAAAAAGAAGAATTATTTCTTTTGGAGAATGCGCCCTTTGTAATTCCTTCCAAGAGACAATTGATCCTTTAACTGTATATTGGTTAGGAGGTACACTTCCACTAGGGAATTTGGTTCCCATTCTAAACACCCTTAGAAATAATAGCTTTATGCTCACTAAATTTATTTTTATAGTATGGAGTATTTAGAAAGAACGTAATTCCATAATTTTTAGAAACGACACTTTAGATATCCCTCAAACTTTCCACCGAGCGCATTTTACGCTTGAGGATTGGAAGTGTCGCACTCTCATAGATACCTTTTTTTAGCTCAGGGTTTCTTATACAACGATCCCAAACCCATTCTCACTACCTACCCATAAACCCCACACCTTGCCAAGTAGCCTGGGAGGCCCCTCCTTTAAACTCTTTCAAACTTAATTTTGACGGGTCACTCAAAAACAATTCAGCAGCAGCAGGTGTACTGTTATCATAAGAGACAGTGCCGGTACTCTGATTGCAGCCCGCACCTTCAACCTTGGCAACACCAACGTCTTAGTCGCAGAGGCTACAACTCTCCACAAAGGCATTCTTCTCGTTATCCAGCACGGGATTCAACATTTACACATTGAAGGCGATAATCTCCTTGTTGTTAATGCTCTAAAAAGGACCTGGTCTACTCCATGGCAAATCGACCACATCATCACCGACATCCAGACTCTCCTCCAGCAGTTTCACCATTGGGAAATCCATTACGTTTACAAAGAAGCAAATAGTGTAGCAGATTGGATCGCAAATGTAGGACATCTTGTTAGTGATAACATGGATATTACTCTTTGTACTAACTCATCATTATACCCCATTATCTCCTCAGATGCGCTAGGCATTCCCCTCGTGAGGAGAGGTGCCAACGCTTTCCCTTTTTTCCTTACCTTTTAAAAAAAAATGCATATTGAACAGAACAGGGCATGGAAATTACGAGATGGGGCCCTTGCAACAATAAAAAGAAAACTTTGCTTTAAAAAAAAAAAAAAGGAGAAAGCTTGTATATGGTAAAAAGTATAATACATGAGAATAATACAAAATAACTTTACACTTTACAACCTCCTTTTTTTTTCTTTTCACCCTTGTTTTTTTTTTGTTTCACCACTTTCATTCGGGCGAGCCCCCATTAATCTCTGGGATCAACGTTTTTTTTATATCCCACCAATCATGTGTTGCCACGTCATCTTATTTAAATTAAAAAAAAGTCGATGTAGCTGTTGGCCCATTCTGCCGTTATCAGACGGTGTTACATCAAAATTTGACACCGTTAATTTGCAAACTTTGTGAAACAGGAAATACCTCACTCTCTCTCACAAATTCACAATCGCATTTTACAGTAAAAAATAACTTTGCTTCTTGGTGGTTCCCCCGTATTCCTGGTGGTTGAAATTCGTTGTATTCATCTTCAGTGGTGTTCGTGTGTGTCCAGTTTGCACCGTTTGGTCAGTGAAGGTTAGTTTATTTTGACCATAGTTGATTTTATTTTGTTAATTATTTGTAATTGGTTGTGCGTAATTGTGGGATTGCACCCTTTGTTGCTTAATTTGATATATTTTGTTGCTTAATTCGATAAAGGTTAGTTTATTTTCACCATAGTTGATTTGAATTTGTTTAAGTATGGCTCCAATTTTTGGTAATTGGTTGTGCGTAACTGTGGAATTGCACCCTTTGTTGGCTAATTTGATATATTTCGTTGTTTAAATTTGGTAAATGTTAGAGTATTTTCACCATAGTTGATAAATTATGACCCAATTTTTAGTAATTGGTACTAGGTTACTTTGGAATTGGACCTTTCTGGTGATTAATTTGGTATATTTTGTTGTATGAATGATTACAGTAACTTGGGAAATCGCATTGTTTGATTTTGGTTATGATTATCTCCCGAGGCTATACCTTTCAATCGTGTGTTACATTTGTTGTTTTGATTTTGTATAAATTATTCAGTGGGTTCTGAAATCATTCAGTTGGGATTATGATTATTGTGTGCTGTAGTGCACTGTGTTGTGTACTCGTTCAGCATGTGTGACCTTTTCATGATATATGTGGTAGTAGGTGTTACATAAGATGGCTGATTTTGGAGAAGATAGCCTAAGTCCCTTTCCAAGTGACTGTGAAGAGGTTGGTTCCTTGATGGAGATAGGAGTAGATGGCAATGAGCAGGAAGAATATGAGGATGTGAATGCAGTTGAGTTGGAGGATTATGTCCGGGATCAGGCAGGTGAATCTAGTACAAGTACGTTGTTTAAGAATGACAAAACTTGCAATCCAACCCAATGCCCTTCCCCAATGGAGACAATCCAGACATTGGAGAGTACAATTCCTACCAATAAGGGGAGTGGGGTTACCTGTGCTCCGCCTCAAAAAGTTGGAATGCTTTTTAAATCTTGGGAGGAGATTGAGTTGTTCTACAAAACATATGCTGAGCATTGTGGATTTGGCGTTACTAGAGTGCAAGGATCATACACGAGTACAAAAGTGAGAAGGGGAATAACTTGGAGGTGCGAATGTTAGGGTGCACCCAACATGAGGGCGATGCGTGAGGCAAAGACAAGGGCAAAGTACATGGAAATTGGGGGAAGTCTTGGAAATGTGAATGGGGCTACAGGGGAGGCAGAGCTTGCACGTGGAATACGTAAATCGAAGAAATGTGAGTGCAATGCTAGGGTTTATGGGAGTTTAAACGTTGATGGGCTGTGGACTTTGAGAACCGTTGTGTTGGAGTATACTCATACTCTATCTCCTAGTATGGCAAATTTGGTTAAAGAGTATCGTATGAAGAAGTTGACTTCAACGGTACGAAGGAGGTTGATTAAATTTTTTGAGGAAGGTCTCTTCGTATCCCAAATTCCTGGTTGTTTAGGCACTGAGAATGCAAACTTACCAAGTGTTAAGGATCTTCAGCATGAAGTGTACAAGCAAAGGCGGCTGAAGATGGCCGGTGGAGATGCACGAGCCATGATGGACTACTTTGATTACATGCAAGCAGATAATCAGAATTTTTACCATGCAAATAGGTTGGATGATGATGGTCGGTTAAAAGATGTCATGTGGGTGGATGCAAGGAGTCGTGTTGCTTATGAAGACTTTGGAGACGTGGTTTGCTTCGATGCCACATACTTAACAAATGAGTACGAGCTACCCTTTGCAAATTTTGTCGGGGTCAATCACCATGGCCAGTCTATTCTGTTAGGGTGTGCCCTCATTTCCAGGGAAGATTGTGATACCTACAGATGGATCTTTGAACAATGGGTATCTTGTATGGGTAATAAAGCTCCAAAATCCATCCTCACCGATCAAGCAGCTTCTATGCGGAAGCCCTTAGCTGAAGTGATGCCTAATACACGCCATCGATGGTGTATATGGCATATTATGCGGAAATTTCCAGAGAAACTTGGCAAGTGTGCCTTGTAAGTATTGCCTACCTTGGTACATTTTCATTCAATGTTTGTTATTGGTTAAAGCTGTTTATTGTAGGTTATGAGTTGTTTTTGTTGGCTTTACTTTCATTTATAGTTAAAGTGTACAATACAATTGGTTGGCTTATTTATGTAATGTCATAAAGTTACCCTTGTTAAGAAACTAGAGTAGGAAATGGTTTACGACATTGTTGCAGCAGGCTAAGTTAACTTTACGATTCCGGAATGTCGTCATTGGTTTTTATGTTATTGTTCAAGCTGTTAGAAGTGCTGTTGTGCATTATATTGCAATGCTTGCTGATCAACCCTTGTGTTGTTCTAATTTTATTTAGCATACATGTTAACCTTTAACTGTTGTCCAGAATATGAGTTCTCTTGCTGAGTTTGTGAAATAGTGAACCCGTAGTTTTGTTTGAATGCAATGACAGGTACGATGATTTCAACAACCCTTTGAAGAATATAATATATGACAGCTTCACTGTAGAAGAATTTGAAACTCGATGGTGTGAAGCAATGAAGCTGTATGGGTTGGAGGACAATGAATGGCTGCAAGATTTATTTATTGAGAGGCACATGTGGGTGCCGACTTACATGAAAGAGTACTTTTGGGCAGGTATGAAAACTACACAGAGGGTAGAGAGCATTAACCGTTTTTTCGATGGCTTTGTCACCCGTAAAACAAAACTGTTCGAGTTTCCTGAAAAATATAACAAAGCGATGAAGAAGCGGGTTACGGATGAGAAAGATGCTGACGCAAGGGATTCCAAGTACATTAGACGACTTGTGAGTGGATTCAAAGTGGAACAGTATTTTAAAAAAATATATACTGATGCGAAGTTTCAAGAAATTCAAAAAGAATGTGCAAGGATGTTATATGTTCAGATCAAGGAGAAGAAAATTATCAGTGAAGTTGAAATTCAGTACTTGGTTTTAGATCGCGTTTGGGTTGTTCGAGAAGGTTCAAATGAGGAAATCATCACTGATTCCAGGAGGTTTTACTCACTGATTTTTAACCCTGTCACTAAACAATTACATGCGACTGTAGGAAGTTTGAAAAGGATGGGATCCTTTGTAAACATGTCATTAGAGTCTGGGATGAAAACTTGGTGACAGAAATTCCATCGGAATTTGTTCTAAATCGGTGGCGAAAGGATGTGTTAAGGAAGCACACTCGCGTCAAAGTTTCTTACCATGACCCTACTCAAACCATGGAATGTGTGCGATACAACAAGCTAATTCCAGACCTTGAGGCATTGTGTGATGAAGCAGCTGCCGTTGATGACGAAACAGTTGAGGCAGTTAGACAAGCAGTGACGAAGATCCGAGTAGAAGTTAGTGAGCGTCGTGCAAAACTCATGAATAGAAATGGGCCTGGATCAGAAATAGGGTCATCAAATCCACCTCCACCGGAAGGCACTCCTAAGTCTGTACCCAAGAACTGTAACGTTGTTGAATGGGGTAGTAAAGGTATACCCAACACTTCTGAAATCAATGGAGGAAAAAGTTTAGGAAATGCTATCCTCAACCCAGTCACTCAAAAGAAGCCTAGAGGTCGGCTACAGGGGTCAAGGAACAAGACGTTGTCTGAATTAGGATACAATGCAGCCAAAGGGAAAAACACTAAGGTATGTATATGGTGCCACTATGGTATGTATGGGTGAATCCATTCTTTTCATTCATTGACTTGGGCAGTATTTGCTTATGTAATTATTTTCTTTGTTTGACAGAGAGCCCAGAAACAACCACATTTAGGATATGTAGACGAATCACTCCAACCAACTAAAATGCCGGTATGGAAATTGCAAACGTATCTGTCCAAATGATATCTTCTTTCGGCAATACATTCATAATGCTGGTTTTGTTGCAGGTGAAGAGGAGGAAACAACCGAACCCTTACACTGAGTTCTACGCTGCCACTCCTGCTGATGATGTTCCATGTGATGATTTTGAGCTCAACATGTCCACCCAGGAGTGGACCAGTGACCACCAAATGCTCTTTCATTAAGAAATTTAATACTCATCAAGCATCAATTCATTGTGATTGGGTGTATAGTTGTTTCCCATGTGATTAGGAGAAGTTTTATTAAGGACGATGAAGTATGTCTTAATGTTTACCATTTTTAGATTAAAGAAAATGTACGTGCCATACTTAAAGAATTTGTCTTAATATGTTATCCTATTTTCAGTGATTGTTCATTTGATATTTAGTAGGGCTTTACTTGAAACATTATAAATTATTATTACAATTCCAGAAAAATGATCGAAATGGATATCGTAGGATAACCAAATTAATGACTTGGTTAACATAAGGGTGAAAATGTCAAATAGCAGTAAGTCAGTGGCTATAAAGAATAGTGTTAAGTCGAAACAAAGGACTACAATCTGAGTTGTTCAATCATTGGATCAGAACCTTTAGAATTTTGATTTTGCATGTAAACATAAGTCGGGATTAGTGCGCTGCATGGGATCAAACTTTTGCTAAAGTTCAAGATCGGCTTTATAATATTTTTAACTTGTTCACCGTTAATTTTAACACTGCAAGTCTGCAACTAATACAATAGTAGTCGGGTTAAATTACCCACGGTACGATACATAATATTAACCTAGTTAGCCAATAGTTTGACACTTAAGATTAACTCAGTTAACCTACACGACTAGAACGACAAAAACTTGTCGATTTAACTGAACTAATCGAAAACAAAGCAAATATCCCCGTACTATACTACACCAAAAGGGGTATAGATTACATAATTGCCGATTGTTGTGCTGTTTTCACTATAACTGAAATGGCCTACAAAAGTGACAAAATGACCACATAAATTACGTTAATTTCACCCCTATTGTTGGCTAACATAAATTAGACTTGCCTACAACAACAACAACTAACGTCAAATTTCTGGACAAGCATACACGTAGTCTCCGTTCTTTATGCTAGCCTCACCAACTGTAAGCACCCTATTTAACTTTCTATCTTGGTGTAGAAGCATTAGTGTATTAGGTTCCTTGTCCACCACTTCACCCCACTTGAAGCAAAGCCTCCTAAGCTTCTAAGTAAGCTTGCATTGCACCTTCATTTCGTGGCAAGGTGTGCAAGTGGTGCGCATGTAGAAAAATTTCCTCCTTGTGTCCATGTTCTTCGAGGGATCCTGGAATTTAGGAAAACAAAAAATTGGTTATTATTTGTCAAAGATTACAACATTGAACATGTATATACTGAAATATATATTAACAATCATAACAACAACAGTTCGTATGGACTGCATTGCAATAAATAGCTCGTACCACACCACAGACATATAGTATATCTCCGGTCTTAATTCTGGCTGATGTGGTTGTGGCAGTACGTGCCACTAACAAGCCATGCTTCTTGATAAGTAATTCATGGACTGAAACAACAACTCGTGATGAATAATCCTACGTATATGAATTCAAAGGTTTCATCATCTCTTATCTCATAGGTAATGCCGGTATCATGACGTTGCCTACTCTTAACAAGGATTGTGTGGTTTAAGGGAGGTGGCCCCTCGCCTTCTAAGGGCTCAGAGACATCATCCTCCGTCACAGGAACACTTAATTCGGTCCCAGAAGGATCTTCCAGCTGCAACCTAGCTCTATTGATGGCCTCAATTGACCGTGTCAACGCTAAGCCAGCATCGACTTGTTCTTTCAGTTTTCCCTTATTAGGGAATGGTTGTTCTCTACCAACCTTATGCTTCAGGAGGGTCCTAATGGCATTCCGATTGAGTATCGTAGCCAGAAGGCTCTTTTTCTTATGAAACCTCCTACTTCGAAGCGGTGTTTTTTTGTTTGACTTTGGAGTGGTATGGGTGGAGTTGGTTGGAATTGTGTGAGGATGATGTCGTCCTAAGGGTGATAGGATATGCATAGTTCTTGGTTTTGAAGGCATGTTGATCATCTACACAAGGGTGTTACTCGAAAGAAAATATTCGAATGTGAGTAACATGGTTTCATACAGAGTCATGAACATTTATATGTCATTTTACCCAATAGCCTTTTGCCACATGTTGAGGGCCTTGATGTAAATTGGCTGGATATCTTATTGGCGAGAATATTTACCTCCACTATCACTACAATAGTAAAGTCCAAAGAATGCTTTCTCTTAAGTTATTTGATTTCCATTATAGGAAACCATTTTTACCCTACACGGCTATACTATATGTAAAATGATCAATATGAAGAGTATGAACGTTAATGCAATATATACTTAACGCATGTTTGATAGTCTAGCGACAACGGATCAATTAAGCATAAAACTAAGTATCCACGTATAAAAATTAGGCATAAACATGCCCCGTGAATGTCGTGATGTACTCCACTAACGTACTAAAGTTATTAACAATGATGTCCTCCACGAAACTATATCTTCGTACGTATGTTAATATTAATAAGCTAAGTTGCAAAAGTATAATGTGTAACTAATTAATTAAGTGGTTCTAAATCAAAATTACGAATCAACATGTTAAGATAAGTGTAACAACTCGTATGATTAAACTGTAAAGGAAATAGGGACAAAAATTATGCCACAGAGGAAGTAGCAATCAC
Source organism: Chenopodium quinoa (assembly GCF_001683475.1). Classification (NCBI taxonomy): domain Eukaryota; kingdom Viridiplantae; phylum Streptophyta; class Magnoliopsida; order Caryophyllales; family Amaranthaceae; genus Chenopodium; species Chenopodium quinoa. The sequence goes on along the minus strand of NW_018745286.1, from coordinate 5,797,224 downwards.
TACAACAACTACAATAACACATAGGAAAAAACCAAATAAAAAAAAATTACTGAATTATGTTTTATTTTTCAAAAATAGTCTTTTTCACCAAAATGTATAATTTGATATAATCACGCAAATACCCATATGTATTACCCTTTCTTTGCTTTATGCATAGTTTGTACTGAAGGAATCATGTATCCTACTGAATACAATCTTGTTGACAAGCTATTTGATATGAACAAAACTTTATTTCTTTCCTACTACCTAAAAGTACCACCTATGTATTTTGTTTTATATATCATTGATATCCTGCTGAATATAGGGCATGGCTGACGGTTCTCCGTAGTAAGTAGGCTGTCACCGTCCTAAAGGAAATAGCAGTGTTTTATTTGTGTTTTTCTAAAAATAAATTAAATTAGTTTTTACGCATTCTTATAAAAATAATTAAATATGATGAAACATTTTCGTACTACTAATATGTACTTAATTTGTTCTTTAAATTTCTATTGTTTTTCTTTGTCTTAAAAACTTCAACCGTTCCCATGCATGACGATTGTAATTGACCCACACTAGCTACAAGATTGTGTTGGTCATTATAGTTTGTAAGAAATCACAAGACAACCCACGATGCTAATGTAGCACACCCAACCAAAATGAATTCAATTGCATGCACGTTTTATAATAATTGTACATATAAATTTCTGGGTATCGATTGGTACTAAAGCCATGTTTGATGAATATGCAGTAGTTGATACTTGAGAGAATCTTGAAGAAGATTGAGAGTTTTTCTTAATTGTGGCTGCCGACGAATAAACCGTAAACCGTAAACCCTAAACCCTAAACCCTAAACCGTAAACCCCCCTAAACCCTAAACCCTAAACCCTCAATCCTAAACCCTAAACCCTAAACCGTAAAACCCCCTAAACCCTAAACCCTCAACCCTAAACCCTAAACCCTCAACCCTATACACTGATGCCTAAACCCTAAACCCTCAACCTTAAACCCTAAACCCCTAACCCTTAACCCTATACACTAATGCCTCAACCCTTTATAACACTTTGATAAACATTGTAGTCCATATTGTATGGTTACATACTATTGTACCGTTAATAGTTTGCATAAAACAAATGTATGTATAAGTTAATTGCATACTCTTACTAGTTTAATTTTATTTCATTATAAAAAACAAAACGATACAATTATTATAATATATATATACGTATATATATATACATATATCTATATATGTATGTGTATATAATGGTGTGTATATATATATATATATATATATATATATATATATATATATGTATATGTATATGTATATATGTATGTGTATATAATGGTGTGTGTGTGTATATATATATATATATATATATATATATATATATATATATATATATATATATATATATATATACATATATATATATATACACACCTAAATATATATACGAGTATGTATTATTATGATTTTTTAATATTTTTTGCTAATAACATATTTTCATAATAAATTCATTAAGCATTTTATACCTTATCCTAATTTGAATATTTGTATTAAATATTATTCGGCAATTACAGAAGACCTTATTTATATTACCAATGTAAAAGATAAGTTGCATATCTTACTTGACAAGATGCAAATATATTTCGTGTAGTATAATTCATGTGCGCCAAATACCTAATTATGAGCTTATGTATAAAAAGTGGTGAAGATTTTGTTAGCTTGGTGAAGTGACAAGACATACATCCTACTTCATTTGTAAATGTGTCTGGTACTTGTTCAAACCATATATATATGTGTAGGGTAGTAGCTAGGCAAAAAATTTCATGGGTAATTCTATAAGTGATGTTATTCTACAATAAACCGTAGAATAAGTATTGGATTTACATTGTTTACCATTTCATCCCTTGTGTCTTAATTTAATAAACGTGCTATATATCATTATCTAGTACTCCTCATTCAAAATATTTCATACCCTAATTACCCAGAAATATGGATTACTCATATAAAAGTCACTATAAGAATACGTGGCAATTCATGTACTAACCTTGTGCTCTACCCCCTTTTGCTTCTGTATAAAAGCAATGTTACTGCTTTGGATATAGTATCCTTTAGCTCTTCTACAATTACTAAACCCTAAATTTGTTCAAACACATTCACAATGGCCAACCAACCCTTTGATCCCGAAAACCCGGTTTACCCTCCTCGCTGCTACGCTGTTCCTACCCCAAACAAAACTTCTTTCCGCAAACCTAACCTTAACATCCGACCCGAAATGAACTTTAACATGTTGATGTACTTGTCACCAAACCCCAAAAAAGGAAACCTTCAAATTATAGATGACCAATGCATTAGGGACATCATAAGGAGCCCTGAAACCCCGTGGGAGCCAAGGTTGCATGGAATGCTCATGTTTGGTTTCGGTGTAGCAGACTTTGTGCCTGCACACCTTCCTAAAATTATTGATACTGCGGGTGTGGTTGATGTGAGAGAGCTTTTTGACAAGCTCAATGAAGAGGACAACAAGGAAGAGCTTATTTACAATCCTCACGACGTCAGTGAGGTAATCCCAGATTTCCTTCTCAACATAATTGATCCTACTCCTATGTTTGCCATTGAGGGCCCTGTCTACCCACTCACTACTAGGGAGGTAACAACTGAACTAGCCTGTTACTCCGATGGTTTCCAAGCATTTTATTTGCATTTTGATATTAGTGAAATCGCTGTCAGAGTTCGTGCTAGTAGGATTTGGATTGAACCATTTATAAGGTTCATGGATGTTACACTCCTAGATAAGTATAAACAAGATAGTTTGGTATTTCCCTTAGGTGCATCAATTGTTGTGTGGAATGCACGTGGTGTTAGTCGCCCTTCTTTTAAGTCAAACATCCTTCAAATTGTGGCCGTTCACAAACCTCATCATTTTCATCATAACCGAAGCAAGAATTGGTCTAAATTCTTTCAAGGAAGTGGTGAAGGCCTTTAATTTTGAAGTTGATTATTTCTTGGACGAGATTGTTGGCAATGCAGGGGGTGTAGCAGTGATTTGGAATGACAACAAGGTCAAATCTGGGTAGTGCATCATTGCTAATACAGATATGGACTCCAACCCAATAAGGATGCTAGTGGAGTTGAAGGTATTTATTAATTAATAACTTAATTATGTGACAATTTACTTCCTAGTTCCTACTACTTTATTAATGAAAGTACTTGGTTTTTTTTATTGTTTTGTTAATAGGTTGCTACTGCCACTGCCACTGCCACGGAGGAGGGTGTTTGCCCAAGATGCATGAACAACAATTGGTAGTAGGCTGCTGGAGAGTGATGAAGCAAAGGGGTGTCTATTGTGATTTGCCATTTCAAATGTATGTTTAAATCATGGACTTTTATGTGTAATTTTATATTAACCGTAATCCTACGTTTGTATTAGCGTAGTAATTAAGACAATATGTTCTAAATCGTTATGCTTGCTAGATTGTAGTACTACTGGGCATAGTAAGGCCTAATCCTTAATTACTTAAGGCAACCATGATTGCCATTTGTGTTAGTGTCAACAGTGTTACCCCTTATATTATTGGTGCTTTTATTATTACAAAATCGCATTGCATGGTACAATTGACTTTATTCCCCTTTTGTTAATTAAACTTCTACTTAAACTATACTTTCAAATGCAAACCATTTTAGGGGAAACATAAAAAAAATGGGAGTACTATTTTAATTCACTCCGTACAATGTACTTCTTATGTTCTTTGTTTTTCCAGTTTTAGAAGTTTTGGACTACTATTGAATGAATCCAAAACATGCATCATATCCATGTATATAAACTACTACTACGAGTAGCTTAGTACAATTACTAGTGGTATGTATATATCTTGGTTTTGATACTCTAGACTTGTTTTTCATGGATGATGTGAGGTTATTGTTGTTGCTTGCGTTTCCTTCTTCCGTAATTTTTTTCTTCTCTATTTTTTTTTTATCTATTTTTTATATATATTTTTTGGTGTGAATGAAATAGTTGTAAGAGGGGGGGTATTTATGGAGTGTGTTTGTGTTAAGGAAACACGAAATCTGGCAGCTACACTATGTGGCCGTTTCTTAAAAAGGGGGAATGGGGATTACTCTTGTGGTATGTGCTCATCGTTTACATATGAACCTAACAATATCATTCAATAAACCCAAAATCAAATTCATTTATAATATTGTGGTTTTATTAACTAAGTTTTCTTGAGACTTTATTAAAAATATTCCTCCATTAATTTAACGTGCAATAGAGTTAAGGCAAACTCGGAGGAAATCAACCAAAAGAAAAGAGAAAAAAGAGTTGTTTGTATGATTGATATGGGGTAATTACTGTATTGGTAAATACTTGTCATGAATATAACAAGTATTCATAAATAATACTCCGTATAATATTCAAGGTCAATAAGTTTAGATCATGTAAATAATAATTTTGGATAAAGAATTCAAGTAAAATAAATGCATCCCTATATATGAGAGATAGCTAACATGTCGATGTTGTCAATAAATAAATATATAAATGAATTGCAAAAGCTAGGTTAAAACGTCCAAGTATTTAGAAAACTTTTTGAAAGAATGAATTGAAGTATACTTTAAATATGTAATTTCATTGACAATATTTGATTGTATTATTCTTTCTTTAAAATATTGTGAAAATAATAAACTAAAAAATGAATCGATATGTTTGATACATAGCACAATCTTATTAAAAAAAAACAAAAAAAAACTAAAGTCAGCTTTGTATAAAATATATTTGACCAAACTTTTTATATTCAGAACTGAGAACATACTTATTTGTATGCATAACATGCTAACAAATTCCGCTTGTGTTTTAAAAGAAGAATCTTTTAAGTCTTTAGCTGCAAACGCACATTAGAAAACTCCTTACTTGAATGATTACCAAGATTTTTTTTACGAAGAATATTGACAATGACTACTTTTTTTTTTAACTAGTGTAATAGAATTAAATTTAATTACACTAGTTGTAAGAAAAAAAACTTTGATAAAATGACGTGCAAGATCATAAGGGAATAATAGATATCACATTACTATGTTATGTAACATACATCAAATAAGTCATTTCCACAACATCAATGACTTGAGTTATAAATTTTAATTACGAATTCTGACCATTGACTTGAGTAATAAACACAGCCTTCGAATCGAATATACGAAGTACTACCTCCTTTTTTTTAGACACGTTTTGATTTTAACACTATTCACATACTATTTTTGAGTGTATTTTGTATTTTATGCGTAATGAAAAATAAAGTCATGTGGGATCTTGTTAAATTCGTCACAATGTATATTTTCAAAATAGCAACTTTTATTTTATTCGTCACAATGTAAAGAACGTATATATGTATGTATATATATTTTGGTGTGTATATATATATATATATATATATATATATATATATATGTACACACACCTAAAGTATCGGTTATAAGAAATAGTGTGGACCCTAAACCCTAAAATGTCCAATTATAACAACATACCCTAAACGCCCTATTATATTATAATAACTAGTAATGGAAATATTTTTAAGAAAAAGTAACGATAAATACGAAATACATTGTATATGTTTAATACGTAAATATACTCCATTATAAAAATAATGTATTTTAATATAAATAATTAACAGTACTGAAAAAATTTTAAACACACGTCTGCATACATACTATGCATAAATTGATACATATCAAAAGTTTGTCCCTATTCTTATAAGTTGAAGACATGCAAGTACTTTTGGAAGAAACAACTTCCGTTTTATTCTTCCAATGATGTCATGATTACCCTACTTGAACTTAATTGGTCCTCTTTCTATTTTTGCCCCCTTTTTCGTTTTTTCTTTTTCTTAATAAAGTCCCTTCATCTACTTTTGACCCTTACACATCAACTCATCAGTTTTCCTTTTCCTTCAACCTCCAAAAACCCACAACAATGGCTAGCTCCGACAGCACTGCCAATTCCGGAGAAATTTTCACCCCTCCGTCTTGGATACCAAATCAAAGCAAGACAAAACCTCAAAAAATTTCTGATTTTTTGTTCTATTTTGCCGAAATTAACAAGCGAATGAACAAACACTTGGAGTTTCTTCTACATGGTAAACAGGTTGTGGTGCGAAAAATGGAAAAAGGGGAATCGAGTCGAAAAAGGAAGCGAGATGTAGGTGAAGATGTCCGTGAAGTCGAACGGTTTTTTCCTGAACCTGAATTAGATGACGATGTCGTAATAATCGGGGAACAACGGGTTTCAGATCAACAACCTCAAATTAAGGAAGACGAAGAGACTAAGGAAGACGAAGAGACTACGGAAGAGACTGATCAAGAGACTGACAATGAGAATCAGCCCGAGAACGAGAAGATCTCAAAATCTCATGAAGAAACCAGAAATGAAGAACAAGTTGCACCAGTAATGGATGCCCTAAGGGAAGACATTCCTGAAGAAGAAGAAGAAAATGAAGATGCTGGTATGGCCTCCAAGCACGACTCTATTTCTGGATACGGGAACTACTACGCAGACAGTCAGGGATCAAGTTATGACTCCGATATGTACGGCTGGAAGAGTCCTTACTGAAGCCGACAAGAATGGATTTTGGTAAGGATGGTTTTTTTTTTGGATCTCACCTTTTTGGTTAAATTACTGTTATGAACGAACCCTATTGGTAAATATGTTGTTAAGTCCGTAATTGTTTTTGTATTTCGACAATGCTAAATTAGGATCTAGATGTAATCACGTTGTTCATTGTTATGGTACATTGCTAAATCCTTTATCACTTGATCATGGTGAAATGTTATTCGTTGAATTTGAGATTATGAATGTGATTGGCAATTTTTTTGGTTTGGATTTGAGATTGTGATTGGCAAGTTGGCATATTGATATAGTCTATAGTTTTATCACTATTGATGTGAAATTGTGATCTGCAAATTTCCTCCTTTTTTTCCTTTTAGGCATTTCTGCTTGAATTTGATGGTGATCTTCATTTCGACAATGGTGTTAGATTGGCATATTTGTGGGATTGAGATTGCGTTGTTGCTGGCCGTAGTTGTGATGCAACTTTGGGTGATTTTGGTACATTAACTAGAACATGGACATGTTAGTGATGAATTTGTGGCAACTAAGTGGTGTTTGTAATTGTGACTTAAAAGGATTGCACGTAGTTATCTGAACAATTTATATTAGTGTTCGATTTAGGACCCAAGAGTTCGATATGAGGATATGTTTTAATCTTTAATTATCTATTAATTAAGGTAAAGTACGTTACGAATTAAATAGTAGATAGAAGATGACCACCAGTTTGATCAGCCCAGGCCAACAATCAATAACATTTTTCTTCATCTTCCATTTGAAGGAGATTAGGAGTAGGTAATTCAGAAATTTGCTTACCAAGATAAGTAAACTTAAACGCCTTAGATTATAATCAACACCTACAATTTGACAATTATCAAACAATAACCTTCCTAATGCAAAATCTCTCTTTATCATGTAAGAAACATCATTGGTATTTTCCTTCACTACTCTAACCTTCACAATCTTGTCATCGATATATCATCAAATTAATATCAATAATTCATACTACTATATACGTGATGTCCTAGCACCAACTAAATAACCATTATTATCAGTAACTTCCTGTAGGCTTGTTTGACAAAAGGTTTTATTACAAATTATGAAGTCAATAAAAAGAAGAATTAAATTGATTGTTGTTATTTGTGTGGTTTATTGGAGTAAGTGACTCCTAATAATTGCTTCAAAAGAAGTAAAGTGTTAAGTGTAGTTGTTTTAGCCACATGATAGAATGTCTACATTGCCCTTGATAGACATAAATTTAACGGCTATTTCACCAAATGCCATTGAGTAATTTCGAAATTCACCAAATGCCATCGAACTTTTCAAAATTCACCAAATGCCACCGAGTTTTAACAAAATTCACCGAGTGCCATTAATGACTGATAGCCGTTAGTTGACCGTTAGTGGACCCCACCACTTGCCACGTGTCACTTTATGATTGGTCCGTTTTAAAAAAAAAATTTAAAAAAAAAACAAAAAAAAATTAAAAATTAAAAAAAAAAAAACAGAAACCTTGAACCACCCCAGCCACCACCACGAAACCCTGCTCCTCCCCTTATATTGCCGGAAAACGGCCGGCCACCTTCGTAACCAACAAAAATCGGCCGGCCGACCCTATAGCACCTCACCTGATCCACCGCCGACCCCCAAAACCACCCACACAGCCAGCCTCGACCCCAAAAACCGTCGCCGAGATCTCCACCAATCTCGCACCATTCGCATCAATGGCCATAAACTCCTCCACCAATCTTGATGGGGAAGGGGATGGGTTTTGGGTTGCCGGAAATCGGAGAGGGAAAAGGAGGGTGGGGTTTTGGGGTGCCGGTGCTAGCCCTGGCGGCAGGGGTGGTGGTGGCTAGGGTTTTGGGGTGGGTAGTCAGGGAGGAGGTGGTGGTGGCTAGGGTTTTGGGGTGGGCAGTCACGGAGGAGGTGGTGGCTGCCACCTCTTAATTCTTTTTTTTTTTTTTTTGTAATTTTTTTTTAATTATTTTTTTACTATTTTTAAAAGTTTTTAATTTTTATTTTTGTTATTTTTTTTAATTTTTTTAAAATATATATTTTTTTAAAACGGACCAATCAGAAGGTGACACGTGGCAAATGGTGGGGTCTAACTAACGGTCAACTAACGGAAATGGCATTTGGTGAATTTTGTAAATTTAACTCTTTCATACGGGCCGGGTCCCGAGACACGGGAGAAAGTATGCTACTTTCGGGTACCCGAATACCCGGTTACAAAAATACGTAAATAAACCAATCTTACTGAAACTGAACTGCCTTGTTTTAAATTTTTACTAGGCCCAGCCGCCCAGCCCAATTACTACTCACCACTCACTAAGACAGTTAGACTATATTACATAATAGGCCCATATAACTTTGTGAATAACACCAGGAGTCCAAGACTACTATAATGTAGGTCATTACAGATGAATAAGTCCAAACTCAACAAATAACAATTATTCCTTTCAATATAACTTCTATTAAATTACATACATTACAAAAGAACGTACACTAACAGAATTTGGAGGTGCTCCCTAAACATAGCTTCCGCCGTTTGCCTTGATGTGGAAAAGACTTTGGCGGTGCTCCCCGCCTCTGCTTCATTTTTTCCATATGCCCAGGAGGCTTAACATATTCATGGACAACAACCAACCAGACATAAATAATTAAACAGTTCGTCAAATCAAATACTTCGATTCAGCTCGTCAGCGCATATATAAATACTCTACCTTAGTAGTAAAAGATGGCCCATTACTATCTCTTGCTTCCCTCGGATGGGTCTCCCCATATGCTACATCTAGAGTATACTCAAACAAAAAACAAGGCGTAAAAGATATTAGCAACACTCAACAACAACTAAATCCCAGCAAACACATACAACATTGGCTCTCAGTTATTTTCACTTACCCCCAGCTGACCAAAATCAACTCCTACGGCAAATCGATCCTCTTTTGCTGCGACACTGATGTCATAGGATTCCCACACCTTAATTCGTGGGAATTCACCCCATTTCACAGGAAACTGGTTTAACTTGTCCAAATAAAACAGCTGCATTAGACCAACTTTAGTTACAATTTCATACAACAAAACTAATATAGTGCATACGGCATGGTTTGCAAAATAAAATAGCTTACCAATACAAAAAAGGTACAACCCCCACAACCCCCGACAACCCCAGTAGAGTAAAAGCGACGTGCAAACCTATTCACACTATCCATCAACTTATTCAACACTAGATCACACCAATTGTATGACGCAGCATTCATAGCACAGGTAAGCACGGGGATCAAATCACAACCCAGCCTCGGTGATTGCGTAGGACATAACACCATCTCCAATGACAACAACAAGAACAACATCTTAAACTCCTCCTCTTCATCAGCCTGCCACTCACCCTCCACCCTTTCCATCATTATTGAATTAACTGGGATGCCAACAGAGGTATACACACGACCTGCATACTTACGCGAATTTGTCTTGGCTGGATGACCGTATTTTTGTACGATTCTATTCACCTTTTCTTTCATCTCAAACGACATCGCTTTTCCAGTTGGAACACTAAAACCCCCATTTGGAATACCTAAAACCCAATGCACCTGATTGGCAGAGAACCTAAACTCATTACCATCCGGAGCAATTAGAAGCCTATTCAAAGGATCAATACGTGTCATTAACCAATCCCCCAATTGCCGGGGTAAATGAATTTCAGTTGGAACATTCAACAACCCACCAAATCCCATTTCATTAACCCAACGAGTTCTCCTCTCATCAAAAGTGCGGCATATTCTAGAAAAGGTTTGAATACGACAACTCATATTGGGGGGCTGCAAATTAAAGGAAACATATAAGACAAACAAAACACACATAAACAACCAGGTCTCCAAATATAACCAACAACAACGTAACATACCCATCCAAATACTTCCCCTTGTTGCTTGATAACCTCACCCATTGCCTTGACACTACCTCCAACACTAATACTATCATCCTACACAACAACTTCACCCTTTAAATAACATATTCATTTGCATCATCTGTTTTTCATATACCAAAAAATATCAACATCCTTACCTTAAACAATTCAGTTGACATTTGTTTCCTTTGAAAATTTCGCTTTCGGTTCATACTCTGTACAATTCACAAAATCCAAACATTATATCTACAACCCAACTTTCCCACAAAACCAACATTGGTAACATTCACAATGGAATATGACCACAACAGCAAAATTATCTACATTACCATTCTTACCAATCCACATCCATCATCAGTTTAGCACATTGTTACCAATATTTGATAAACACACTACCTATGGAGGACATATAGGGTATAAGCAAAATATAACAACATACTAATGAGAAGTTTTGCCACAACTAAAAACATACGAAACTCATTCATTCGAGATCATTTAAACAAAGTTGTAAAGGGAAACCTACATTTATACGTCATCTGGGTTCATACGAATTGAAATGCAACTAATAGTTACAGCCACACAACGCCATCTGCATGCGACACTAACAATACTATTAACATAACGCCAATGGAACGCAACAATAACAATTAAGGTTTTACAGTTCACATATATTCAATTGAATTCAAAATATACAATAAATTCCTAATAATTAACATAATTCATACAACAAACTCTGAAGCAATTCAGCAATTTCATCGCGCTAACAAAATTGATTTACCTCTATCGTGCTTCCTCAATTGATGTATTGTAGTTGCTAATTTTCAATTGCTATAACACAATCATCAATTGCGCAGACCTTCTGCATTATGCAACAAGTATATCACGGTTCCAGTAGGTTCACAAGTGCTCTTTTGTTGCCGTCCCATTCGCGAACATACATCTCTCTCTCTCTCTCTCTCTAAGCATTTTCTCCCTCTGTTAAAGTCTAGGGTTTCAATTAACGGTAGTTTGGAGACCGTTAGTCAAGCTATTGACTGCTATGTAACGGCTCACAACTTTCAAATATAAAGTTTCACGGAAATGTCTATATTGCCCCCGAAATAAACAAAAATTGTTTCTCCCTGAGATTAACTTGTATTTACCGTTTTCATTTCTCAGCCATTTTTTTTTTTTACTTTTCACCATTTCCATGGATGTGATCCTCTGAGGTAAAACATGAAAAATCCTTTGAGGTTAATGGTGGAAATGGCGAGGACGGTGGGTTGGAGGAATTCAGCGAGCCATAAGGTGAAGGTTACAAATGGGTTATCAAAAAATCTCATTTCTTCTGATGTCGACCTCAATCTTCTTCCCGATTCTCAAAAACCTTAAAAAATTTCTCTGATTTCGTACAAGGTATCTTCAATTTCGCAATTGTCTTCTTTTAATTTGATTTCACTCTCTTAGGGTTTGATACTTGTTGGAAATGATGTAATTAGGACTAATTTCCGAAATTGATTTCGTTTGAATTTAAGTATAAGGTAATGGTGGGGTTTAGTCAAGTTTCTGCTAAAAGCTCAAATCCGCCTTTAGGGGCTTCTTTTAATGGAATCTTACGTTACTAGTGAATGTTGTTGTTCATGTGTTTTACCAACCAGATTAAAAATCTAAACGCAATAAATCAGCAAAATGAGCACAACGTGCACACACTCTAATGTTCAATTAAGTATTTTATGCTTCGATTCTACTAGTGAATGTTGTTGATCATGTATAAATCTTTTTTTTGGGGTACTAGTTAATTTTGGATGCAAAAAATGTGAACATGAAAATGTTAGTACAGGGCATTGTTAGCATATATCTCAGTGGTACATTTTTATTAGTTTTATTATTAACAATGTTAATGTTACCATTATTTATGTCAGTGGTACCCTTTTGTATGTCAGTGGTACCCTTGGATAATGATGTGTAGTGTAATCCTATAATATTAAGAAGGGAAAATCCATCTATAAATCTACCTAATAGTTGCTTTTAGTTCTAAGCCTGATTTTTTTTTTATTATTTTTTTATTTTTTATTAATATAGCTAGATTATAGTATCAATGAAATGATAGGAGGATTTTATATTTAGTGGGTTTTGAATAATTATTTACAAGTATGAAATACTTGTATTTTATTTTTTAAATGTTACATGAAGATGAAATTTATTTTTTGAAATAATTATATATAATAAAATAATATTACTTTGTAATTTATTTTTAAATATATTGAATTGTGCAGTTAAAAAAGAAAGAGAGACTGCAATTATATATGTTGTCTCAGTTTTTTAATAGAAAATAATAAAAATAAAACTTCATAATTACTCATTATAGCTTTTTTCATACAAAAGGGTACCATCAAATCACAGAAGAGTACCACTAACTTACATAAGGATACCACTGGTATTATATTTGATTCTAACTATTATTCAAAATACAAGAGCAAATGGTAGATAAGAATAAGTACCCTTTAATGTCACAATGATATCACTACATTTTGAAAGGGTTCCACTATAATATTGTAGGGTAAAACTAAAACACGGACATCATTGATCAAAATAAAAGTACACTTGACATCCATGAGGGTACCATGGGCACCTACTAGGGTACCACCACAACCCTAAATTCTATTAAAAAAATATTTTAGGGTCTTTATTAAATGACTATAATTCAAATAACAACAACGTACACACACTTTAATGCACAAATAAGAATTTGTATGCTATCATAAAATTTAATGATTTTTCTTTCATGGTAAAGTAAAAAAGTACAAAAGTAATTACATCAAAAAGTAGAAGTTATTTAATCAGAAAGAGCCACGAGAGTGGGTGATGATGAGAATCGATCTGAATCGGAAGACAAATTTTAACCACTTGAACTATCTATCTCTCTCTTTCTCTCTATAAGTAGAATTTGTAAATGTAAGTGAACACTATACAATTGTATACGTTATAATTGTGAACGTTATATATATGCCAAGGTTGTTATTACAAATATAAGTCACTACATTATATGAAAGACCGATCGGACTATATTAGATTAGAGTTAATCCAACTTATTTATGATTCGCTCAACTTTCCAATGATACGAACCAAGAAGACTTCAACGATACAAACAAAGTGTCCGTGGTTATCTTGAGTTTTTTTGGACAATTCTGTGAACTTGATGATGTTAAATGCAGCTTCAAGAAGGCTATGTATATTATCTATGTGTAATGAACTTGATCATGACCCTTTATTGTTTCATTGGAACACTACATTATTTTAGTGGAACCTTTCATTGTACAAGTATAACCCTGCAAACATAATCGAAAAGTTGTACCCTTCATTGTTTCAATGGAACCCTACATTTTTTTAGAGGAACCCTACAATGTTTTAGTGGATCCCTTCATTATGTGAGTGTAACCCTGCAATTCACCCTATAGAGTCATACCCTTACTTGTTTCAGTGGAACCCTACAACGTTTAAGTGGAACCTTATAATGTTTAAGTGGAATCCTAAAATGTTCAGTGAAACGTTTTCCTTGTGCACATATGCCAATCAAAACTTTGACTGAAAATATCTTTAATTATCAATAAATAAAAATTATAACAATTAGACGATTCCATTAAGTACCTACACGACCATTTTATTCTTATGTATAATCACAAACATTAGTCAAGGTGAATTAGATGAATAGTGCAAAAAGTCAAAACACTTCATTTATTCAAACACGGAGGGAGCAAAAAAAAAACTGTCAAGATCACTTCCTTGGAAAATCACTTTAACTAATTATGCAGTATTCAATCACTATTTTTGACTTACTTTTTTGCCTAGAACAAAATGAATAAATGTCATTTGATTACTCATAAATGTCACGATTTATTTATGCTATATATCATTTGATTACTCATAAATGGCACAATTTATTTATGTAATACATTATTTGATTACTCATTATAGCTTTTTTCATACATAAGGGTACCATTAAATCACAGAAGGGTACCACTGATATTATATCTGATTCAACTATTATTCAAAATACAAGAGCAAATGGTAGATAAGAACTAAGTACCCTTTAATGTCACAATGGTATCACTGCATATTAAAAGGGTTCCATTATAATATCGTAGGGTACAGTACAACTGAAACACATACATCATCGAGTAAAACAAAAGTACAATTGGCATCCACGAGGGTACCTTTGGGACCTATTAGGGTACCACCACAGCCGTAAATTCCTAAAAAAAAAAACTAATTTAGGGTCTTATGTTAAATCACAAAGTTGAAAAGTGAAATGGGGCAAAAAAATATAGGGACATAGGAAATATGAAGGAACCGATTGGACTATAATAGATTACCCAACTTATTTATGATATAACACTTAATAACTTACTACAATTTATTCAACTTGTCAACGATACAAACCAAGTAGAATCAACAGATGTTTAGAGCATTTTTTAAAAAATATGAACCAATTACAAATATCCCAATTTTAGTCATTTAAACAATATAACTGCACCGTTAGCCTCCATACATTACAAATTAAATTTAACATGCATACCCCATTCTTAGAATCAAAAACCACTAATAGGTAGATTTATAGATATATTTTCCCTTATTAATGTTGTAGGGTTACATTCCACATTATTATCCAAAGGTAACAGTGAAATACAAAAGAGTACGACCGACATACATAAGGGTACCATAGCAAAAAATACGAAAACGCTACGATTTTTTCAGCAGAACCGTAGCCTTTTCTATATTTTTTATTTAAAATGAAATGAAGCCTGTCAACCTATATAGTATATTCTGCAATTTCTTCCTTAAATTGATACTTAAAGACTTACAAAATTATAAAATTAGAAATATTCTTTAATAAATATCAATAAACTGCAATATTACACTTCGATCTAAAAAAAAAAATTACAATTTTCCAAAACAAAAAAAAAAAAAAAAATCAATTACAATTCCAAAGTGTAATAATATCAGTACATGTATCTACATTAAAATCAATCATTCCATCTTCCAAGAACAAAAAAACAAGATATCTATTTCTCAAAAATGCTAACTTGAATATATACTTAAAACCGGACTTGTCTGTCACTTCAGAATAGCAAAGAATACTTGAAAACTCATCATCATTATCTTTCCATTCTTTCTTCTTTTTACGAACTTGTAACAACTTAGCAATGGCATCAAAGCTAGCTTCCGCTTGATCAGTCAACCTTTCCTCCAGTTTGTTTATATCTTCTTCACCCATGTTTTACGATACGCACAAAATATGTGCACAAAACAAAGCAAGAAACCAGAGTATAGCAGTAGCAAGGATGCAATTTATATGAGCAAAGCACTCTTAAAACACCCTAAACCACACATGAATATACCAGCAAAAATCGCAGCACAACTCTAAGAAAAATGAACTAAAACAGAAGCATATACCAAATCGAACCACAATTGACCAGTTTTCAGAAGACAACCCAGTTTAGCAAACAAACTCAAAAAAACCTGAAATTTAACAGCCAAAGAGTAGACAAAAAATCACCCAAATTCAAAAAAAGAATCACCTGAAAAGAGTTTGCAACAAAGGAGAATGAGCCCAGAGAAGTCAGACCTTCAAACTGTTCCAACGAGAACAAAGTGATTTAAAAAACGAATTGTGTCTCTTTCCTTGAAATCTGATCAGTGTCCATCACTAAGCTAAATATCAAATAGCTAATAATTCATGAAATCAAACACAAAATATTTGCATAACTAAACAAACATAACTAGCCAAATAAATAGACAAGGGAAACGAAAGAAGCAATGATTCAATACAGGTAAGTTCATATGAAAACAAGTTTAAACTTAAACAAACAATAGATGATAAACCATTACTAGAGGAAAGACCAATAACATCATGAACAAGATATAAAGACAACGAACCACCAACATAGATATAAGGAGAAATAATTACAGGCCCCAAAGTCTTTCATAAAGTTCTCGATCTTTTTCCCCAACCAACAATTATTTGTCGGCCAAACACCACTCAATTTAATCTAAAATTGGAAAATTAGATCATCGGGCAACGAATAACATGGATAAAACATATGACAAAAGGTTGAACTCTACAAAATTCAGCCATTCTTGTGAAAAAATGCACATAGTAGGAGCAAGAACTAATAAACGAGGTTTTACCAAATTGTCAAAACTCAAAACCACCAGAGAAATCAGGTTCCAACAACTTATCATGACAAGTAACAAAGATATTAGTAGCAGCCATAATAGATGTCTTGCACAAAGCACTTCTTGGATTCTTCATAGCCTTCACCAACACCACAACAACCGGTTCCCTAAATTCCCAATATATACATTATAATACTATTTTAAGAAACAGATTCAGCAATTACCATGAATTAATAAGTAAAATTAAAATTCAGAAACTTACAACAACGGGAGCAAAAGAGTAGAGTGATAACTAGCCAATCTCCTAGTATCATTTAAAGATTCATAAACCTTAATCAAATCCTCTGATTTCAAACCTTAAGTAAACCTCCAAGCTATATGTCCTTTCGTTTCTCGATAGCCAAGCTCCTATTTTATATGTGAGATCACGAGAACCTTCAAGGAAAAAAAGTGCCACTGAAAAATAAGGTGACCATTGCAATCAATAATACTAGGTGACCAATAATTCAAAGATGCCTTCACAAAAATTATTCAGATTCACAAATTCAAATAGAGCAGACCTTGCCTTCGGCTTGCTCAAGTCTATCACAAACAGCTTTCATTGCAGGCAAGAAATCCTTAACATGCACATCATCTTGGCCACATTCTTCAAGGTCAGCACCACTGAGATTTTTTCTCCAAGGTTTTCTTCCAAATTCCTATATCACAGCTTTTCACAAATTCAGGTACTGTGAACATCATATTGCACACAGATTCAATTTCAATTAAATCACTCCAAAACCAAAACAAGCTCAATTAAATCAAAAAAGGGGGACACAGTTGTTCATCCGGATTATTATTCACAATAATTAAATCAAACAAAGTTAAATGACCTTTCAAATAATTAAAATTTGGGAGAATTCTTTCAAGAAGCTCAATTAAATCAAACAAAATTGAGCTTAAAGTTACCTACCATTGTTTCAGTAATAAAATATAAAGTTGCAAGAAGTTAACACCTAAAGCCCCGTCTTATACCCAAATACATTGCCATTATAAAAACCCTAACTCACAATTTAGGGAAAATTATAAATTGCCGTTACAATAGTCAAATTGTATATAATTCTTATACCCTAATATTGTTTTGTGATAAAAATACACTGCAAAGACCCAACTTCATCCCAATTATAGAAACCCTAACTCACAATTTGGGGAAAATTGTAATTGGCGTTAGAATCATCAAATTGTATATAATTCTTAAGCTCTAATACTGATTTGAGATAAAAATAAATAAATAAATAAATATACCACAAGCCCCGCCTTAAACCCTAATACATCCGCAGTATAAAAACCCTAACTCAATTTGTGGAAAATGATACAGTACTTCTACCCTAAAATTGTTTGATTAATTTGGGGAAAAATTATAGATTTAAAAAGAATTTACTTACTTTCTTTAAATTCTTCACTATTCCTCGCCTACACTGCTTCGTTTCTCCACGCGCCAAAACCAGCCACCCAGCTACAATCCAACGACGCACGAACCGACCGGCGATGGTGATAAACTACTTTAGAAAGATGGTGACGATAGAGGAAAGATTGAGAGACAGAGATAGAAAAACTAGGAAAATTTGCCAAAGTGAGTCGAAGAGGGAAACAATTTCCCAAGGTAGACGCGTGGCAAAACTATTTACCAAACTAAGCTTTCAGGGTAAAACGCCAATGAGGCTGGCGTTTTTACCCTGACAATTTAATTTTTTTAATTTTCAGTCAAGGCAAAAACGCCATCCAGGGTGGTGTTTTTACCCTGACTGAATTTTCTTAAAAAAAATTTACCCAAGGTAAAAACGCCACCATGGTTGGCGTTTTACTCCTCCCCATAAAGCGCCAGCCTGGTTGACGTTTTTATCTGCAACACTCAGCACAAACACAGCAACAGCAGCAACAACAACAGCAGTTACAACAACAATAGCAACAACCATAGCCACAGCAGCAACAACCACAACAGCAGCAACAACAACAGCAGGTACAACAACAATAGCAACAACCACAGACACAGCAGCAACAACAACAGCAACTACAACAACAACATCAACAACCACGGCAACAACAACAGCAGCTACAACAACAACAGCAACAACCAAAGCCACAGCAACAACAACAGCAACAATCAAAACAACAGCAGCAACAATGACAACCACAACAATAGAAGAGCAACAACCACAACAACTACAACCATAACAACAACAACCATAACAACATCAGCAACATTAACAACGCCATCAACAACAACAACAACAACAAGCAGTACAATGAAAAGAATGAATACGTATGGTGAAGTTGATAATGTACAGAAAATCAACTAAAAAGGTCAGTAAAATTGATAATATTTGTTTGGATATAATGTACTAGAGAATCTGATTACAACAAACTAACAGAAGAAGTTCTAAGACGGTGTGAACGGCGGTGTGATTGGTCCCGACCCTGGATAAGGTGGCCATGACCATGTCTCTATAAGCTACTCACAGTCATTGCCTGAATTTCATCCAACTGTGGTATGGTGGGATATGATATGCTCAAGACTTCCACTGCGTCATGTATAGCAAGCATATCAAACGCCTACATTAGTCAACAATAAGTCAATTTAATAATACAACAAATTATAAATAGGAAAAAAAAAATTGACACCAAAAACTCACATATCCACTGATGTCTCCAAAAGCTGGCTGGTAATGCGTTGAGGGTGGGGTGTAGTTAGGGTTGATGAAGCGTCGGGTAATTTTCCTGTACCATACCATGTATGGACCGTGATACTCCATCACGCCTTGGAAAGGCGCACCATCCGCGACGTGCTGCAACCGCTGGTCCTACATGTCAATGAAAGGGGCATGCTGAACTGCCCAGTTCACGTCCCCCTTTCCTCGTCGATCTGTCCTGTGCAACTGGACACTAGTGTTACACGAGGCAGGGACGGCCTGACAAAGGCCGAGCTGTCGCATGACCCTATCGGGGAGGTGAGCCTCCACTACCTCAAAACAGATGAGAACTGTCATGACACGCCACTCCATCTGATGATCACGAAGGTATTGAGGCATGGCATTGACTAGGTCAGGGACATACGGATCCCACGTCATCTGCATTAACAAGCTGTCGTTAACATCATAATTAACTTATTAAAACAATGGACGGGGTGTTAAATTAGATTTTAAAGTGAACTATCACCTGAGACTCGCTCAGTCTGTCGAATGCATCTCTGTAATACGGCAGACCCCTCGTTGCATGCACACGAGTAAGTCTCCGCACCAGCCACCTAATTACATGTATAATAATAGTGTTCATGAGAAATTAATAGCAAATTAAAACCATATGTGAAATCTTAACAATAAGTCATACATACCGGCAACCGTATGCCAAGTCTGGTGGAGGGAGTGGCGGCGCCTCATATGCATGCTCTTGATCGTCTTCCTCCTTCTAGCGTCGACGACTAGCAGGCTTAGCTGGCCTACCAACGTGGATGTGCTCCCAAGCCCATAATTGTAATAAACAAACACAAGTTAAGTCTAGCCACCGTTAAGTACGTAATAGGTAGAAAATGGTATGAAAGTAAAGGGCTACCTGAAGCACAATCAAGGGACCGCCGATCTCCCATCTACCTCGCTGGGATGCTCTGCAAAGATGTCGATACAAGGTTGTCAGAAACGCACTACCCCAGCTGTAGTCACGTATACCCTCCCACTTGTTCTCTAACACCCGTAGGTAGATCAACTATATGTGACTACCACTCTTGTTACTAAACAATGATCCTATCAACATGAACAGGTACGCTCGAGCGTATCTCTAGACGACCCCATCATCAGCATCAGGAGGCAACTCCCCAAATGTCTCTCGTAACGCCCTTTGCCTCTAATATCAGTGGCCTCAAGCCTCACCCCTAACATTCTCTCAACAAGGCCACGAGGGTCCTGTATAATGGGCCCTGTAACTACCCTACCATGTATTGGGAGCCGTGTAAGTATCGCCACATCTCGGAGCGTGACGGTGGCCTCCCCAACTGGTAGATGGAAGGAGTGAGTCTCCTGTCTCCATCTCTCAACGAGCGCAATAATTGGCGCTCGATCTATCGGTGTGAAGGCCATCCTGTGAAATCCGCCGAAAACCACAAAATCGATGTATTGTAGCACACGCAGGTCGACGACCCAATCTTCCACCGTGGTGCCTGCAAAGCAAGCACCGTGCTGGATCACCCTGTACAACAACATAAAATACATTGTTGGATCAGTTAACAAAAAAAATGCCAAAACATTAAATATTTGGTAGATGAAAACTTACTGTCTGCTCCCATATGTCACGACTCCGATGGGTGTCTTGAAGTGTCAGGATAGAAGGGTCAGCTGGTCCTGGGTCATGTCGTGGCGGCCACTGCTCCTGTCCCTCCATGATCTCTGTTCAGTGCACAATGTAAAACTAGAAGTCAGCTACATCCTAATTGCAAACATACACACAACATGGTATTAAAATAAGACATAAACTAAGATCACTACCGGTCACCGCCCGTTCGAAACGGACAAGATCTCTTATTGTGTCCTTCCTGACTACAACAACTACATTTGCTTGGTGGACGGTTAGTCTCATCCATTTCATTTCGTATACGCTTCGACTTTGGCCGACCACATCCTCGGACCATGCTC
This sequence comes from Chenopodium quinoa, assembly GCF_001683475.1. Taxonomy (NCBI): domain Eukaryota; kingdom Viridiplantae; phylum Streptophyta; class Magnoliopsida; order Caryophyllales; family Amaranthaceae; genus Chenopodium; species Chenopodium quinoa. The sequence continues at coordinate 5,775,919 of NW_018745286.1, read as the reverse complement.
TCATCAGGAATGATTTTAGGCCCTCTGTATGTCCTCCATGTCGTCTCACAAGGAATAGGCCAGAACTGTGGGGCATAAGTATTCGCATATGCCTCTGATTGTAGGAAACTGTCCACCCATGGTTCCTGAGAAACTGAATACTTAAGACACACGGCTAGAACATGAGAACACGGTAGGTGAAATATCATCGGCTTGTTGCGTGTACATGTTCTCAAATTGAAGTTAATGGTATGCTTATGAACCCCTTTTCTGCCTATCCTCTCTCCCCGGTGTGTATGTACTTGGTATATACCAAGTTGACGGCTATAAACATCCACTGTATGGTATTTTTCCTTTCTGTTATTCTTCTCCAAAATGGCAGTGACCTAAGGTGAGTATGCATATCTGTCGGCACGCCTAGCAAGTGAACTATCCCTTCTTGTGTTAAAGTACTTGTTAACTCTGTGGAAAGTTAACTCGACAAGGGACATGATCGGCAGAAAACGAGCTCCCTTCAACACATTGTTAAATGTTTCTAAGAAATTTGCAGTACATATACCATACCTACGACTAGCGTCATGAAACAAGGACCACCTATGAAATGGTACATCCATAATGTACTCTAGGGACTTGACACAAGATTTGCCGATAGAACGCATATCTTCCTCAAATTTTTTTTCTCGGCGTTGGTAAGCAACAACCTTGAACCTATCTCTCATGTTGTTGTTCTTCACATGAGTCCTCAAGTTAGAGGCCATGTGTCGAACGCAAAACCTGTGAACGGCCCGTGGCTCATGAAATCCAACATCCGGGTTACTCATTGCAGCAATAATTGCACCATGTCGGTTAGATATAACACATAGGCCCTCTCGACCAGTAACATGAACCCGAATGCAGCTGAGAAACCACGACCAACTGGAGGTGTTTTCCCCTTCAACTATTGCAAATGCTAGAGGAAATACCTGAAAATTAGCATCAACACTTGTAGCAACCAAAAGTGTGCCTTTATATTTCCCATACAAGTGTGTCCCATCGATAGACAAAACAGGCATGCAATGTTTGAACCTATCGATGCAAGGCTTGAAGGCCCAAAACACTCGTTCAAACACCTCCATGTTGCTGTAATAAACGCCTTCAACAATAGCTTTGTATTTCCATAAAAATACGGTGCCCGGATTTGACTCTTGGAGGGCTTGCATGAATGAAGGAAGTTTGTTGTAAGAACTCTCCCAATCCCCAAAAATTTTCGCAATAGCTTTCTGTTTGGCATACCACGCTCTTCGATAAGGATGTCGAATTGAAATTTGTTGGAGATGAGATGTTGTATGAATTCAACTCTCAAACATGGATCTTTCTACACAAATGACTTCACATAGTCACATATTATGGAGGAGTCCAAGTGTCGGTGATCGCTGGGCGGAACTTCATTCACGCAGTTCTCACGATGTGGGCCCTTATAAGACACAATCTTAAAGGCATGTGTGGTCAGATTTGTTTTTGTACCATGTAGCGACCAACCACACTCCCTCTTGCATTTAAGATGAAGAACATTCTCATTCGACGTCACCGTGGTGTAGAACTGATTCTGTTCTATGGAATACAATTTCACCATTTCCTGCAGCACTTTCTTACTGTCGAAAATCATGCCCTTCTCAAATTCTCCCCCGACAACAAACAAAGTTTGGCTCCCCGAATTAGCCCAATACATGTCCACCTCATAGTTCTCGTTTATTTGAGTGAACCAAGGCAATGGAGTTCTAGCAACAACATCATGAACAGACAACTCATTGTTTATAATATCTTCCTCATCTCCGCCTTCACCCTCCTCGTTTGTATCATCATACATATCAAGAACAGACAATTCATTGTTTACAACAGGTTCAACATTCACCAAAGTTTGAAACGGTGTTGCTTGAACATGTTCTTGCGTAGTAGAGTAACTTTGCAACTGCATCGGTGATGAAATGTCATTGTTTGAGGTAGATGGACCAGGTTGCTGCAACATTGACACCGACGCCCCTTCATATACAGGTGCAGTAAAATGTGAACTGAATGGAATGTCAAATTGATCGTCGTGTAACATTCTACTGAAAGATCCCATTCCATATTCAGATGACGGAATGTTATATGAGGGCATTTGTAACGAGCTTGCATTGTATGAGGAAAGAAATGTAGGTTGTTGCTCTATCAAGCGAATAGTCTGGATGGCGTTTTTGCCTTGACTGAAAAGTAAAAATTAAATGCCCAGGGTAAAAACGCCAGCCTGGTTGGCGTTTTACCCTGGAAGCTTAGTTTGGTAATTAGTTTTGCCACGCGTCTACTTTGGGAAATTGTTTCCCTTAGAGACTTACTTTGGGAAATTTTCCAGAAAACTAACTGGAAGAGAGAGAGTGAGGTAAAACTAATCTAATTGCATGTGACTAGACCTGTTCAACAGGTCGTGCTAGGCCGGGCTTTATATGAAATCAAGCTCCGATTCCTCCATATATGACTCAAGTTGGGACTTTTTTGTTTGAGTCCTTGTAATTCTTGAACTATAGCTTTGATAATCATCAAAGAAGCTTTCATCTTCAATCCTACTACTTGTAGTAAAGGGAGCAACAATTGGGGAAGTTGAAAATGTTGACTTATACTCATTATACAAAGATTTTTCAACTTTATACATAGCCTCATCCGAACCATATATCTTGTCAAAACAATACTCCACAAACTCTAACTTAAACCTAGGGTCAAGAATTGCCGAGAACATACATGTAGCATCATAAAAAAGTTTCAAAAACTTGTGAACAACACTCAATTTATCTCATTCATCCTCCAAAGGCACATTACTCTTGAAAGATGCATGTAACGACCCCAAATGAATAAACACATCTTTATAGTAAAGCACATTATCAAGCGTCATATATGTAGAGTTCCAACGAACTTGCATGTCCATATGAAGTTTCCTCTTAGCCTTTAAATGAAAATGCTTTTGAGCAGTATCATAAAAATTCTTGCTTCTAGAAGAAGATCTTATAACAAATTTTACCAATTTTCTAATTTTATCTAATATGTTCAATACAAGTTAGACTGGATTGGACAATAAGATTGATGATATGAGCACAACATCTAATATGAAAAAAAACAACCACCACTAACCAACATTCCCCTTGATCTAAGACGATTTTTCATGTGCTTAACCATCACATCATTATAACTTGCATTGTCAACCGTTAAGCTCAGCACTTTGTCGTCTAAATGCCATTGGTTAAGAAACATAAAAATCTCTTCGGAGATGCTTTGTCCATCAAAAGGGGGTGACAATGATGTGAACTTAATGATCCTTTTATGAAGTTTTCAATCATGATCAATAAATGGGCGGTTATGCAAATGTAATGTTGCCAAGTGTGTGATGATTTCCAATTATCAGTTGTCAAACATATTCGTCCAGGTGCACTCCTCAAAAAAAATTTAATTTCTTTCTATAAGAGGCATACAAAGAAAAAAAGGTCTCTAATTAAAGTTGTTTGACTAAATGGTTTAAATTTAGAATTAGACTTTAACATCATTCGCCTAAAACCTTTTTCTTCCACGATCAAAAAAGAATGAGAACCTTCAACAACATACAATAAAATCTCCTTTCTTAATTCACTCATATTAAAAACAAATTCTTCCTCATCATCAACCGCCTCCCCAAGTGGAAGTCCATTAGTTCATTTTTACACACTTCAAGCAAATGACGTATTAAATGAGATGTGCCACTATTTTTGTGGGCAATTAACTCCACTTTACAATGCTTACAAATAGCATTTCGCTCACCTTTTGCATTCTTTCCTTCCGTCATTTCTTGCCAAACATTAGATTTCCTACTCCTTTTAGGCTTACGAGCGGCATTAGATTCATCAACCTCATCATCTACCGGCATTGACGTTGTAGTTTCTTTACTTTCCATGGTTAAAAAAAAACTGCAAAAGTAGGTAAATAATAATTATTAACCCACTGTTCCAATTAGCAGAACACTATCCAGGTCTTTTTTTTTTTTTTTTTTTTTTTGCTTAGCCTTGGAGTTGCAATGATACCAATTATATATGGAGTACATCTTAAATAAACCCATTGCTAGCCATAGCATCCACATGCTCATATGTGGTGTACTGCAAATTATTTAAGCAAGCAAATTTAAAATGTCATAGCATCTATCCACAAGCTCGTATTTGGTGTACTACAAATTATTTAAACAAGCAAATTAAAAATTCATGATACAAGAAGAATATAGTGAAGTAGGAAAAACAGAGAGGATGCTACGCTATAGTTGTACAATAAATTCATAGCGCAACATTGGATCAAAAATAAACCCATAAAAGCCAGAACACCTAACAAAAATCTCTGCAATCAAAATCAGAAAACCTTATTTAATAAAACAAAAATCCAAGAATTTCACTTTTCTTCATCAACAAATTAGCAATCCACATCAATCAGCAAAGTAAATAACATAGAAATAACCCAAATTAGAGAAACAAAAACCCATTTAATACACAAAAATATCATTATAGACCAAAATCCAAATTAAAGAAACAATTACCTTAGTAGTTGAAGTGATATGATGGAATCCGCGATTGAGAGCGGCGAGCAAGAAGAAGGGTAATAAATTGAAGATTGAGAGCAGCAGCAAGAAGATTGACGTTAGGAATCTGGGAATTTTTTTTTGGGGTTCATAATTTGGGGAAATTGGGAATTTTTATTTTCAAGGTATCATAATTTGACGTTAGGAAGTTTTAGAAACAGAAAAATTAGGATTAAAAAAGCCTCGTAAGAGTTACCCAATTTCAGCCCTTTTTAACTTAGACCCAACCTTTTAAAAGCCTATTATTTAATAACCCTTTAAAAGCCCGCTCCATTTAAATATTGGACGGATAAAACCCTTTTATAAAAGGGCTTGGTCAGGGCTTTAAATGGGCCCCTAAACCATTGAACATGTCTAGTATATGACCCAAATACAAAATACGAAGCCAGACTACACCAAAGTCTATACTGTACAATTCGCCCAAATATACTCAAGAAATAGGAAAGTTATGAAAACGACCTGACAAAAAGTAAAACGGGAAGTGAGGTAGATTTCCACTCATCTGCTCAAAAAGCATGCGTTTTACAGTCTTGGCCCTTGATATGCGTTTGTTCATGCATATCAAGACTCCCTTTAGACAGCCTCTACTCCATACTACCTGGAAACGTTGTAATGCATTTATTTGTAAGAATTTTTATGCTAATTTCATAGTTTTTTTATACGAGATTTTTCTTTGTTTAAGGAATGGGAATCTTGCTCACTTCTTGATGCCATCTATAGTCCTACTATTGCATCACCTCCGCTACCTCCTCCTACCCCCCCTCCCTTCATATCTTGGGCTCCTCCTTCATTAGTTTTTTGTAAACTTAATTTTGATGGCTCATCCAATCAGAATTCTACTACTGCAGGTGTGGTCACTCGAGACAATCTGGGTAATCATGTGGCCAGTTGTACCTATAATTTAGGCTCTTGTCCGGCCTTCCTTGCAGAAGCTATTACCCTTTGCAATGGACTCCTTCTTGCTAGGGAATACAATATTTCCGATATTTAATTGAAGGAGATAATCTGACAGTTATAATATTTTGCAGGGTCATTTCAGCTGTCCACGGAAACTTCATCTTCTTATGGCAGATATTAAGGCTATTTTGGATTATTTCTCGAGCTTTCAGGTAAGACATATCTATCGGGAAGGGAATCGGCTGCCTCTCTCGGCCATTCAACTCCGACTCATCAAGATATAAATCCATTTCTAGATAGTAAATTTTCTTATTTTTTACTCCTTGATAGATTAGGTCACGGTCTCGTGAGAAAACGTCCTAATCTCCTTCATGTATCTTACTTTTAAAAAAAATACTACCTCCAATCTTTTTTTTTTTTAATTGACACATTTTGAGGTTAGCATCATTAACACACTTTCCTTTGATCGTGTTTTGTGATTAATACTCAATTAAATAGGAAAAATTGGTTTTAATAATCCCAACTTTGATCGATTTTCTTTTAATAATCCCAACTTTTGACTATTCTGGAATAATCCCAACTTATATAGGTATCTTCTTATAATAATCCGAACTTTTATTTTTATTATACATAATAGTCCCAAAAGGGAAACAAAAGCAACAAAAATAACAGTTCGGATTATTTAAGGAAGATACCTATATAAGTTGGGATTATTCAAGAATAATCAAAAGTTGGAATTGTTTAAAGAAAATCGGTCAAAGTTGGGATTATTAAAACCAAATTTTCCAATTAAAAATTATAGTCATATAGGATCCGATGTTGTTAGATTTAGCATGATATATATTTTCAAAATATCACATTTTTTAATTTTTGCTTATCGATAATTAAAGATATTAATGGTTGAATGTATGCATTGGCAAATGTGACTAAAAAACCATGTCACTAAAAATAAACAAATGAAACATTAATTATTCTGTGTTAACAAAGCAAAGCTTTGCATCTCGTGAGATCAATCCCCACTAGAGGCACTTTAGGCCTAGGGTAGGAATTCCCTTATTTTACTCCCACTTCAAAAATGTCTATCCCACTAACCCGGACCTATAGGACTTTTTAGAGGTTTCGACCCGATAAGACTCTGCTCCTTACTAATTAAAAATAATAATATTATTAATTATTTTGTTCTAGCTTTTGAGAGGGTAATTCAGGGTGTAGTACGAGAACTTGTATTTTACTCCCAATCATTTCTACAATCTATAGAATATGTTTAGCATGTGGTAGACTCAAGATGGATCAGACGAAGTGTTATAAGGGTCCACAAGATTGGAATTTATTTCTTGTTTGAATGCATGGACAATCTGGATATCCAGGGAATTATTCTCTAGGATACGACCATTTTTTATGGTCGAATCCTTATCTTTTTCAGCGCTATCAACCGACGGATATTCCACCACAGATCGAGTTTTCGACAGCTCAACTTTGGGTAAGGGTTTATGGCCTCCCTTTTCCTTTTCTTACTTGATGCGGAATCTAAGGTTAAATTGTGTGTTTCGGGTTATGGGTCAAGTGTTTAAGCTAGGTGTTTGGCGTGGGAACAAGGTTAGGAACAAGAATTAGTTCTTGAGAGTGAGGAACTCAAGGTTTGACTAGCAAGGAACACTCGCAATACTAATCAAGGATAGGTATGGTTAGAGTTGAACACTCACTCTACTAACCATAAGACAACCTAACTCCGAACACTCCGAGTTAAGCTCACAAACTCGAGTCCACGAGTTCAAGCAACTTGAATCCACAAGTTAAAATTAGAAATAACACAAAGTATATTTAATAGATATTTCATTCCAGGTAAGATGATTACAAGAGCTAGACTAGACTTCCTTTTATAGACTAAGGAAGTAGTTACATTAATTAACTTACTTAGCTAATTTATTAAAAGGGAACTCAAAAGTCGCCAGCCAAAAGGAACTCAAAAGTTGCCAGCCATACTCAGCCCTCAGGTGTAACGGTTCCCATGAAAACCTTCAACTGTTCCTTAACGTAGTTCCTTAAGGAACTTGCTGCAAATACGCACAGCTCTCCCTATTTTCAACGGTTGACAGTTACAACTTTATTACAGCAATTTAAGCTAAGCTAATCACTACTATAAACTGAAAATAAAACATACAAATAAGTAGTAATAAAAAGCAATTAAACTAAGGAGGTTATACTCCATGAATGGTGCCCAACAAGAGAGTAAAACTCCTCTTGAATGCACTCTAAAACCGTGTGTAACCCCCCTCTTTATTCCCTTGTCTTGGATGCCTTCAAAACAGAAAGGAACAAAAGAATATTCCTCCCCAATGCTACGAATATCATCAAGGCATCCAAGGCAAATAAACTCCTTACTTACTCATCCATCCAAGTCACGCATGACTTGTACAAAGATGGAGCTATGTGGAAACCTATGCGTGGAACATTGTCAAGCTTGGATCCTTGAATGAACAGCCCATGGACAATAGGAACTTGATTCTTTTGGACCCTTGAACGTGTGTTTGGACCCTTTGAACTATTAGACTCATTAAGTTGCACAAGGTCTTGATCAAGGATTTATTTCGGATCATTACTACTCATTGGGCGTGTCAAATTTTCGAGCGCATTGGTTATATTGATACACTGAAACAAGTGAGCGACAAGGTGCCTCACTTTTCAGAGTTTCGTGCTCGCATGGTTATTGATCTTTCTCAGGGGCTAGTGCCGGGGTGTTTTATTCCGGTCAGTGACGAGAAGGTAATCTGGGTGTATTTTTTGTTATGAGGGTGTTTTTAAGTTCTGTAAGCAATGTGGAATGGTTGGACATTCCACAAGGCGCTATAATCGTACTTTTCAGGTAGCGAGGAGGCGCCACCGACAACAGTTGACTGCGAGGGAGCAAGATGGTTTTAGGGTTTTATACGGTCCTACAGACCAACCCTATTATACTAATTTGGTTAGGGGTCTTCCAGATAGGTACATTTTCAGGAACACCGCAGCAAATTTGCGACTTTTGGAAGAACCAAAGGATCTATATGCTGAGTTACGACATCAACGAGACAATGACATTACCAGTCTGGAGTTTGACCAATCCTCCACGTCGAATGATACATAGGTGTTTTACTCAGGGGCTGAGGAAGATGATGACTCGGACAACCAGGGGGAGGTGGATTTTGCTCCGAATGTCTCACTTTCTCCGAGGAGGCACTATGGGCTTGCTGAAGATCCATATGCGCAATTTTATCCTACTCAGAATGGGGGGATGAGGCATCAGGGAGAAAGACAGGGTGCAAGTCAGGATGTTTCAATGGCACAAGCGATCTCGCCGCAGATCAGTGAGGGAAGGCCTAGAAGCTGGAAGGCCCAGGCTGGCCTGTCACAAGTAAGTAGAGAGCTTTTAACAAGGTTGGTGGGGAGGTTGCCTCCACCGTCTCGGCCCAGCTTTATGAACTCCACTTTCGAAGTAGGGGAGTCCTCAAATGCGGCGAATAGGCCCAGCATAGAAAGAGGTAATCTGTTCCGGACGCTTGGAATTGTGGAATGGGCCACTACCCCATTTCAACAATTAAGCACAAATGTTCAATCAGGTCTTTTGCATGATATTACCAATCAAGGATTTTGAGCTCCTCCACCAGCTGACTTACCGGAGCCATCACAGTGGCTTCTCTCTTCTATGCCACCACCAAGGGTAACTCGTATTTCTACGACCCCCTTTTCTATTTTTCCTAATGGCAGACACTTGCTTAAAGCAGGGCGAAGGCTAGTGCACTCCGTAACTGGTGGCCGTGCTAGCTCGTGGTTTCACCCAGATGCAATTCCAGATTTTTCGCTTTTCTTTGGAGATGGTCCTCCTAATGTTCAGGAAGCAGGATTCGACCTCCGAATTCTTCGGCATCTCAGGTTCAATCTCTAAATTTTGATGCTTTATTTGATTCTAGTGATGATATGCAGCTATGGCTACGAAAAAGAGCTCGAGAAGAAATTCATTATGCTACTAGATCAGTTGACGATGATTCAGTGAGAGAAAGATCTTTCGATCCTGACTGGGTCCAAAGAAAGAAAAGACAAGCGCTTGATAGATGGTAAAACAAGGGAGGATTCAACTTGTGGCAAAGGGATAAGAACGAGGGGTTTGAGTTTAAATCAAAGACGATCTCTGATGTTGAAACTGCAAGGCAATGGGGTGTGCAGGTTCGTTCACCACGGCTTGTAAGGGCGGTTGGGAAAAAAAGGATGGATTCTACTTCATCCTCGGCTGAGTCTGGTTCGCCAAAAATAAAGAAAAGTGAAGTTACTTCTACTCCGAGGGATGTAATTGATGACATGGATATTGAGGTTCAGAGTGCTATTTTGAGCTCGATTGAAGGCAACAACAATGGTGAGATGGCTGCGCCGAATCAGCCCCCGATTGATAAATGAAGATCCTTTTGTAGAATTGTAAGGGAATCAATGATCCACCAACCCCTACACATCCATATCTAGTGTGGCTATTATCTACTATATTTCATACCTTCTTGTTCTTGTCGGAAACTAAGATGTGTTTTAACAATGTGAAAGGTTTAGTTGAACCGTTTTCCCCAAGTTTTTCTTATGGGGTTGACGCGGATGGGTCTCGGGGAGGTCTTGCTATGTTTAGTTGGTTTATAGGAGATGTTTCATGTGTTGTTTCTACTCCAAACTATATCTTATGTAATCTCCTTGAAGCTAATGGAAGAAGTAGGAATCTTTTGTTTTTGTACGGTGAGCCCAAAATAGAGGATAGGCCAAGAGTTTGGGATGAACCTCTTACTTTATTATCACTAACTCCTAATTGCTTCATTATTGGTAACTTCAACCAAGTTGACTCAATTCAAGATAAATTGGGAGGGTCTTTATTTATACGAGGCCTAAGTGAGTTCATGGATTGGAGGATGGAATGTGGATTAATGGAGGTACCTGTCTCGGGTCTTCGTTACACTTGGTTGAATAAGAGGCTAACTGGGGGTCTTATTTTGGAACGGTTGGATAGAGCAATGTGTACTGCTCAATGGTTTACTGAATTTCCGGAAGGTCGGGTTTTTCACAAACCTATAGTCGTCTCCGACCATGCGGCTATTCTTTATGATTCTGATCCAAGCACTACCAAGTCAAACTGCCTATACCAAATTGAGAGATGGTGTTTGAGGTTTAATGCGATTAAAACCATTACAATGAGCGTTTGGACGGAAGGGTTGGCAGGTTCTAGCTTGTTTGTCTTGGCTTCTCATCTTAAAAATTTCCGGAAGCAAACTCAAAAGTGGTGTCTTGATAACAAAACTAAGTGGGGTGTGAATTGGAGAACTGTCTCTAATGACTTGTTACAACAGGGGGACTTTATTACTACACTTGAGGAGGGGGAAGAGTATGTTATTAGGATTAATAATATCATCCCAAAATAAGCACTTGACTTTAGCTACTAGCAGCAGCGTCTCAAGGAGAGATGGGTGAGGGAGGGTGATTTGGCTACTCCTATGTTGTACAATAGAGTGAAACAACGTCGGAAACGGATGGAAATTATAACCTTAAAAAGGGATGATGCGGTTTGGGTCAGTGGCCATGATAACATTGCGGATCTTACTCAAGGTTCTCTTAAAAGTTTTTATTCCGAAAATTGACGAAAATTTGAATATTAATCTAGAGATTGACTTGTTGTTTCGGGAAATGGATTTACCACGAATTGACAGTGCGCAATCGGACAATCTGGTTAAACCCTTCTCCGAAATTCGAAAGGCCATGTTTTTTATTGATGAGGAATGGAATGTCGTCGTCAATACATCTTCCTATCAAATTAATCCTAGTTTACCTAAATCAGTATAGAGGCAAGCAAGGGTCGAGATCCACGGAGAAACGGGAGATTGCAAAGCTAAGTGCTAACAATAGAGGTTTTAAAAGGGGTGTATATGAATAAGAGTGGTGGAAAACAAGGCAATAAATAAACTAAGGCTAACAAAATTACTCTAACAATTAACAAAGACTAACACGTATTGGAAACTATGAGATTAAAAACGCTAGGGGGATCGGGGAACGTCAAACTTGGAGATTAAGAGCTTAACACATAGATAATCAAGGATTCACAACCAAGGGATCAAAGATCCTACTTAACACAACTCTTTCCCATGAAATTGTTTAAGCAATGTATACACTACGATCTATCCTAATATGATCACTCCCGCGCATCAATTAGGACATGTAATAATATAGTCAATGGTGCACAACATCAACCATATAACAATAAGCACAAGTTCATACAACAAGGGTTTAAATCCCTAAAAATCAAGTATTTAATCAAATAGCAACCAAGTCATTCATTCCCCTTCCCCTAGCTAAAAGTCTAGCCTAGGAGAGAGAAACTACTCATATCAACAATACCCAAAATATTGACCATAATCAAAATCATAAACATAACTATCAATAATACTTGAAATATGTAAATAAAACCAAATAAAAGAGATTAAGATAGAAAGAACTCACAAAGCTTCAACTTTGTATTGAAATAAGAAAATGGGTTTTTGAACCTTCAATGGTGAACCACCAAAAATCCAGTAAAATGCTCCAATATTGATTACAAGGATGATTAAAGCACTAATCTAGATTAAAGACTAAAGTTTGGATGATAAAAAACTAATAATCTAAACTTTCTCTCTCTAGAAACTTATACAAGCATTAATGGAGGCTATTCTCTCTCTAGAAATGTTCTAAGCACTTTTCCCTAAATGGAATAGCTGCCTTCATTCATTCCCAAATCAGCTTTTAAATGGGGAAATAAAAACGGGTTGGGCTGACAGCGTGCGCGCCCTCTACAGTGCTTTGCGCGCCCGCGCAGAGCGATGTGCGCGCCCTCTACTAAGGTTTGCGTGCCGCGAAGGCTACTGTGCGCGCCCCCTACAGGGCGCGCTTGGCATCTACAGAAAGTTGCCCTGAATCTTCAAGCCAAGCTGCGCGCCCTCTCCAGGCATCATCGCGCCCGCGCAAGATAGTGTGCGCGCCCTCTACAGGGCGCGAGGCATCTACGAGGGAAACAACTTGATTTCATCTCGATTGCGCGCCCTCTCTCTTGGATTGCACGCCCGCGCAGAGTGGGAGAGAGGGCTCTCCTGGGCGCAGCCTGATCAGAAGCTCCTCACTTGATTTGCTCATGAAACCGGCTCTCAAAACTATCCCGAACTTTCCTCTACTTCACGTATCGATCGGTTAACCTGCAAAACACAGGAAAACACCCAAAAACAGTACAAAAAGGTAAAGTAGAGGGGAAGTACGAGGGAAATGGTATTGTTGTGTATTATATGGGAAAGCACAGCAAAATAGGGCTAAATAAGAGATAAATGGTAAGGAAATGAATCCCGAATAGTGGCATAAATGCCACTTATCAAATTCTCCCAAACTTACCTCTTGCTTGTCCTCAAGCAAGACCAAGGAGAAAAAGACAAAACAGACATTACAAAGATAAACATAATTCGGCATGGCCTAAAAAAAGCAACATCAAATTTCAAGATGGACAAATGCTTTATTCGGGCTCAACCATGATAAACAACATCAAAGAATATTAGTCATTCTCAACTACATGATGCACTCACTTCTCAAGATGCTAAAGATCGCAAGAGTCAAGTCTAAGCCAAGCATAGAGAACTAATGAGTCATCCTCCTCCCTAGTCCCCTCTAAAACGGTCCGCGTTCCCCCAACTAGCTTCAAATCATCCCCCTAGGTGGCTCCTCATGATTCCACGAAGGAACCGGAGAAAGAATTACTTTAAGGAGGAAAAAGATCATCCCGACATCTCATTTATACAAGCTCTTTCCATAGGGTTGAAAACCATCTCCCTCCACCGGTTATTGACCACGTACTTCTAAGGTCTAAGGGGCTTTACATGGGTTGTAATGACACGACTTAAGGTAGAGGTCGGAAGAACAATTTGAAATAGTGGCGGTAATTCCTAAGTGAAGCAAGAGGAAGGGCAAACCTCAAGGTCAAAACTCAAGACACAACTACAACTCAAACGAACATCCAAAAATTTTGATTTCATTCGCATCACTAACCTTATTCAAGTATATACAAGATAGATCAATTTCTCATATCAATTTTTTTTTTTTTTTGCATCACTATTCTCAAATTTTTCTTGCATGTTAGGCTTTCATCAAAAGACTTTGCTCCAAACCAATTTCATAAAAGAATCTTGCTCATATCCACTACACTCTTCATACTAGCCTTACAAGCCCAATGCTTTACTAACTAAAAGGGTTGGTAAAACATAGGTCGTTAAGCTTGTAATGGGGTTGAGACAAGAATGGGAAACATTAGGCTCAAATTGGTTGGCAAGGAGGTTGATGCAAAAGAGAAAATCAAATTTGTAACTAAATAAAAGAAAATATAAATGAAAATGAGAAATGATGCCCTTTTCCTACCCCAAAAGTCCAAGGTCACAATCTTGGGAGCTAATAATCAACACAAGAATTCAAACGTGCATAGATGAGGATCCTAAAAACGCCGCTCAACAAATTGATGAAGGCTTGAACAAAATGAACCTCACTAGGGACGAGAAGAGTAAGCAATTACCAACTAGGGGGCGTCAAATCCACTATGAGGAGCAACTCCATCTTACCACAAACCGTGAACTAAGGGTTCAAATGCCATCACTAGTTCTTGCCTTTGCTACCTTGACTAAGACTCGACTAATTCAATCAACAACAATCTCGAAATGTGCATCTCATCATAAAGTTAAGAACAAAGAAACAAGCATTCTAAGGTGCATCATCACGGAGATAGAGTCCGAATGTAGTAAGCAAGTTCCAAAATATCACTATATCATCATGCCATAATTACGCTTATCACAAATAAAAAAAAGGAAATGAAACAAAATAAAGGAGTAAAGAGGGTTCACATATGAGGCATAAAGATCCAAATAAATCCCAATCGACATACAAGTGATCGTTCGGTATCAATACCAACGATTCTAGGTTCCTTGGAACCGCATGCAAACATCCTCGAACTATTCAACTCCTTCCTAGGCTAAGAAAAAAAAAACTAAACACACCAAAAAGAAAAAGGAAGGGTCTCACCAAATGCCGCTTGAATTTGGAATGCGCAGTCATACCGTACTCACCATCGGGTTTGCAATTTGAAGCGCGGGTGAGTTGTTTTTGTAATTCCTTCTTCAATCTGCATCAGTGAAACAAGGAAACCACGCCAAAAGAAAGAAAGAAAAGGAACATAAACTATACACAAGGGATTAGACCTTCTCATCATAAACAGCAAAAACAACAGGATATCAAATAAAAACAACGGAAATAGACAACAAGCTAAGATTTCCCCCCCCCCCACACTATAGTGATGCAAGCGCCTTATATACAAAAGAATCGACACCAATCGACACCTGACACTTATACCCCCCCCCCCCCACTTAGAAGGAGCAACGACCTCGTTGCTTCAAGACAAAACAAGGGAAGGGAAGGACAGGGGGATAACCAAGAAAAACAGGGGGCTAGTGCCCACTAGGGCCAGCATCACCGGAGTCCGGCCCCTTATCCCCGTAGGAGAAGCCTTCAAGTGGGCCATGGGGATCCCAACCTCCAGTGTAGCCTGGAGGCCAACCATAATGACCTCGGAAGAGGTCTTGTTGCCAAGTAGGCAACGGGTCGAATTGGGGGGGGCATGGTTAGGGGTTAGGGGTGGGTAGGATCAATATAGGGGTAATTAGGGTCACCCCTATAATCACTACCACCCGGCAGCCTATAATCATAGGACCCGAATGAGTCAGGGAAATCTCGGCGCACCCTATTTGGCTCGGAAGGTCCTTGCCAATAGGGGTAGGTAGGGGCGTTGTCACCCCCCCCCCCCCATGATGGCACTGGGCCATGCTGTGGTGGCCAATATGGATAATTGACCGGAGGCGTCACATCGCCTCTATCTACATGCATACCGTAAATAGACTGATGTTGGAGAAACATACCTTGTTGGGTTTCAAATAGGCTTTGAACACCCAACTGGAGGCTCCCCATTCGCTGCTCAAGGCTTTCCAAGCTTTGGCTTTGGAAGAACTGCTGCTGCTGCTGTTGTTGTTGTTCTTGTTGTTCTTGTTGTTGTTCCATCATCTCCACATCATCCTGCTCAACTACAGGGCCCCCTCCTTGATCGGCTCCAGGAAGGACACCATTGTCCCTTCTAACCCAGTAGATGTTTCTGGACTCCCTTTGGAAGGAGGTAAGTGCTGGGTTTGGGAGAAAGCAAAGGTGTGCATGAGACACCAACCAATCATAGACTCCCTCTCTAGGGGTGAAGGCAATGAATCCCAACCTTTTAAATTGATCGAGATTGAGAAGGATGTCACCGCTATCCCAACCATAGTGCAAGAGGGGAGGAGGTCCCCATGCCCAAGCTTCAAGGCTAACCTTGTTACCATACTCCCACAGGCAATTTTGCCGGTCTTCTTCCCCTTGGTGATTGATAAGCAATTTTTTATGAAGAAGTAGCCCAGGTTCACTCTTCGGCCTAAGGCAGGCTGAGTAGCGAACCACAGAGTGAGAATTTCCTCTCTAGACATCTTCCCTAAATCCTGCTTGTTGAAAATAGCGTATCCAAGTATACGGTGCAGGATTCTTAGGGTCGGGTGAACTATCTCACTGGCTAAGGAGTAACGACCGTTGAATTCTTCTTTTCCTGTGATCGCTCTCCTCCAATTTATATCATTATACCCTTCGAAGGAGGAGTTCTCGGGAGCGACAAGGTTGGCATCTGGATTAAAGTCTAGGGCAATGTTGAGTTCTCTCAAGGATAGTGTATGAGTTTTGTTGAAAAGATGGAAGGTGAATCTGAAGTCATCATCCCCCACAGCTTCACAAGAGAAAGTGGAAAAGAATTCAAGAGTTGGCTCAAGGTAGGTGTTAAAAGCCGAGTTCACAAAGGTACCCAAATTGAGGTTTTCAAAGAGTACTCAAATGTCTTCGTCAACACCTAAGCTTGTGGTGGCAGGACGGTGATAGTGTTTGGAGGGTCTAAGCTTCCTCTCCCTCATTTTTTTGTAATTGGCTTCGTGGTTGTTATTTTGGAAGGTAAGAGGGGGTAGAGTTGGTTGATTTTGTTGGGATTGGGAAGATTGGGAAGGTTGTGGTTCCTTCCCGCTCTTTGATCGTTTTCTACTAAATTTCAACATCTTCGCCCCGAACACTTCTCAAAAACTTATACCACAAGGAATTCAACACCAAATCACCTAAATTATCAATCCAAATCACAGTTCGAAGAGTACCAACCCAAAAATTCAATTGCACTATCAAGTGAAATCCTACAAAACAACAATTAGCACAACGAATACAACAACGTAACAAAGTTAGTCAATAGGCAAGGAGCTCATGAGATTTACATAGCACTCAAACAAATCCCAAAATTCACAAACTCCCCACACTCATCATGAAATCCGTGGCCAACAATTTACAAATCATAGACCCACAAATATTTATATCCAACAATTCACAAACCCCTAACTATTTCAAGAAAATCCCAAAAAATTGCAAATTATCCACAAGTATTTCATTAGAATTAAAGATTTGCAAGAATACTCATATACATGTCAATTGAATCATAAGAGTTGCAAAAATACCCACATGCATTTCAATTGAATCCAAAATTTCCCCCAAAAGCATCACAAATTCAAGAAGCCTATCATGAGTTCTATTAAAATGTAATGAAAATTAGGCTTAGGGAGTTAGATATACCTTCTTGAAGATGAAAATTCGAATAAAAACTTCAACGAGGAGGCTAGGTTCGTGCAATGGGAGATTGGGGTTTTTGGGGTTTTCTTGAAATCTCTTGGGTGAGATTCAAGGGTTTTTGATAAGCAAAATTGTGTAAAATGAGATTTTGGTGAGTGTTTGATGAGTTTTGAGGGAGATTTGGGGAGGAAAGGTGGAGATTTTGAGGTATTAGGAAGGCTAGTAATGGAGGTTAGGGTTTAGGGGAGAGAGAGAAGTGAGAGATTGAGAGTGAAAATGGGGGTGAAAGTATACATACCTGCCGTTTTTCTGGACTGGTATCGTGCGCCCCCGCGCAAAACACATGAGCGCCCGCGCAAACTACCTACGTGCCCGCGCAAACCACCTGCGCGCCCGCGCAAACCTGTGAGAGAGCCCTCTCACGGGCGCGAATCCCATCTACAGAAACATTGACCCTTTTTTCCGAAAGTGTGCGCGCCCGCGCTAGGGACTCTGCGCGCCCGCGCTAACCTCATGCACGCCCTGTAGAGGGCTTTCATGCCATCTACAGAAACTTTCTTCAGTTGGCCTTAACACTTGCGCGCCCTGTAGAGCCCTCTCAAGGCATCTACAGAATATTTTTCCTCCTACAATCAATCTCAAAATGTCCTCTAACTCTACTAAAAATTCCTAACACATCAAACTAAATTGTTTATCAATATTAAAAACCTCATTAAAAACATATAAAAGTTCAAGTTCAAAACGACGATACATACTCCTATATTACGGAATTGGCTTCGAGAGCTCTCATCCCGAGATCATCAAACGCTCGTGAAATGTCGTTAATCCTCTTCATTGTGCTCCTTCCTTAGGCCTACTTGACCTACAATAAAAACAACTAGGGATTAGATCCAATCATAAAATCTAATTACGAAAAATCAAAAACTCAAAGGATAAAAGGGAGAAAGGGGCTCGGGTTGCCTCCCGAGAAGCGCTTCTTTTTAAGGTCATTAGCTTGACCATTGTTCCGATTCATTAAAGCTCTACAAGAGAAGGCTCGTAATCCATGGGATCAAGCCTAAGGCACTCAATACGACCAACTTCGTTCCTTGAATGATAGAGTTTGATGCGGTGTCCGTTAACCCAAAACTTATGATTGCCCGCATCTAACTCAAAGGACCCATAGGGAGTAACATTAGAAATCTTGAAAGGACCGGACCACTTGGATTTCAGTTTTCCGGGGAAAAGACGAAGTCTAGAGTTGAAAAGTAGAACTTCATCTCCAACCTTGAATTCTTTAAACTTTATCCTTTGATCGTGCCACTTCTTTGTTTGCTCCTTATAAAGCCTTGAATTCTCATACGCATCGAAAAGAAGCTCCTCTAATTCATTCAATTTCATCAATCTTTTCTTTCTGGCTTCCCCAAGGTCCATATTAAGCTCCTCGATGGCCCACCAAGCCTTATGTTCCAACTCTACCGGGAGATGGCAAGCTTTGCCATAAACCAACCGGTATGGGGTAGTTCCTATAGGGGTTTTTAGGCCGTTCTAAGAGCCCATAGAGTATCATCAAGTTTGAGGTACCAATCCTTTCTAGTCCGGTTCACCATCCTCTCAAGTAGGTTCTTGATTACTCGGTTTGATACCTCAACTTGGCGTGAGTTTGGGGATGATAGGGGAGCCCTACTTTATGGTGGACACCATATTTCTTGAGGAAAGCTTCAAGTTGCTTCTTCGCAAAGTGCGATCCACCATCACTAATTAGAGTCCAGGGCACCCCAGATCTTGGAAAGATGATCTTCCTTAGAAGCTTGAGGACTACTTTGTGGTCGTTGGTTGGCGATGGTATAGCCTCTATCCACTTGGTCACATAGTCAACCGCAACCAATATATAAGCATTTCCGCATGAGGACACGAAGGGACCCATGAAGTCAACCCCCCAAACATCAAATGGTTCAACTTCAAGGATACCTAATTGAGGCATTTCATCCCGTTTTGTGATGCCTCCCGCTCTTTGGCACCTATCACACCTAGATATGTATTGTTATGCATCACGATGCATGGTAGGCCACCAGAGTAGAGATTGAGAGATTTTAGCCACAGTTTTAGTTACACCACCATGTCCTCCACACGGTAGTGAATGGCAATGTTCGAGCACGCTCTCAATTTCATGGTCCAGGACACACCTCCGGAATATACCATCTCCAAATTGTTTGAATAATAGTGGGTCATCCCAAAAATAACGCCTTACTTCCTTGAAAAATCTCTTCTTTTGCTGAGATGAGTATTGGTATGGGATAATTCCACTAGCTAAGTAATTTGCGAAATCCGCAAACCACGGGCTAGGAGAAGAAGCGATAGCCATAAGGGTCTCAACACCCATCTCATCATTTATCGGAACACTTTCAACATCATTATGTAGTAATCTAGACAAGTGATCGGCAACATGGTTCTCGGCCCCCTTCTTATCCCTCATTTTGATATCAAAATCCTGTAGAAGGAGGACCCATCGTATTAGCCTAGGCTTTGCATCCTTCTTGTTCATTAAGTACCGAACCGCAGCGTGGTCTGTGTACACTATCACTTTGGAGAAAACAAGATAGGACCGAAACTTGTCCATAGCAAACACAACTGCAAGCATTTCCTTCTCCGTAGTAGTATAATTCTTTTGAGCATCATCCAAAGTTCTACTAGCATAGGAAATAACATGCAGATTGCCTCCTGCTCTTTGACCTAATGCGACTCCTACTGCAAAGTCACTAGCATCACACATTAGTTCAAATGGCAAGCTCCAATCTGGAGCTTGCACTACAGGAGCAGATTTGAGAGCTTCCTTGAGCTTATTGAAGGCTCGAAGGCAACTCTCAACAAAACAAAAATCTTTATCCTTTTGAAGTAATCCGGTTAAAGGTTTAGATATAGTAGAGAAATCTTTGATAAATCTCCGGTAAAAACCCGCGTGCCCCAAGAAAGCCCTTACTCCCATAATGGAAGTAGGCGGGGGTAGCTTGGTTATTACCGACACTTTAGCTGGATCAACTTCAATCCCATTTTTTGACACTTTATGGCCGAGGACAATCCCCTCCTCAACCATAAAATGGCATTTTTCCCAATTTATAACAAGGCTCGTCTCTTGACATCACTTCAAGACTTTTTCAAGGTTAAATAAGCACATGTCAAAAGAGGAGCCGCCCACACTAAAATCATCCATGAATACTTCAATTTCATTCTCCAACATTTCAGTAAAAATAGAGGTCATGCATCGTTGGAAAGTCGATGGGGCATTGCATAGTCCGAAGGGCATCCTTCGGTATGCGAATGTCCCATACGGACAAGTGAAAGTGGTCTTATCTTGATCCTTAGGGTGGATTGGGATTTGGAAAAATCCCGAGTATCCATCTAAGAAGCAATATAATGCATGCTTTGATAACCTTTCCAACATTTGATTGATGAAAGGGAGTGGGAAGTGATCTTTCTTTGTATTTTTATTCAACTTCCTATAATCGATGCACATTCTCCACCCAGTCACAGTTCGGGTGGAGATGTCCTCTCCCTTCTCATTCTTGATTATGGTCATGCCACCTTTCTTAGGAACTACGTGAACCGGGCTTACCCATTTGCTATCAGAGATAGCATACATAATCCCCGCTTCACGTAGTTTCAAAATCTCTTTTTTTACTATCTCTTTAAGGTTAGTATTCAACCTTCTTTGAGGCTCAATGGAGGTGGCATCATCATTCTCAAGATGGATTCGATGCATGCACAACGAAGGGCTAATACCCTTAATATCATCAATGCTATACCCTATCACATTTCTATATTTTCTCAAAACAACAAGCAATTTTTCCAAATCAAGCCCATCAAGGGTAGCATTGACAATAACATGGTATTCCCCTTCATTTCCAAGATAAGCATATTTTAAAGAAGGGGGAATAGGTTTGAGTTCTACCTTGGGAGGAGGCTTAGAACGCTCCTCCAATTTCTCCTCTTCTAGTGCTAGCTCATCATGCTTAGGATCGTTCTCTTCCACTCTTTTAGCTTCTTCAATGGTCATGACAAACTCCTTTGCTTCTTGAGAGTAGTACTCTTCCTCACATGTAAGAGCTTCAACCATTGGATCTTGAGGGCTCATCATAACCCTTCCCAAATGATCTAACTCCTCACCCACCACATCAACCCTATAACACTTCTCAACCATGGGGGTCTTGAGTAGCTTAGAGAATTCAAAAACAATCTTTTCATCGGCTACTTCACAAGTAATGGTATTGTTTTTGCAATTAGTGACCGCCCCCAATGTCTTCAATCTCTCCCTTCAAAGAATCAAAGGAGTGTTCTCATCCTCCTCCATATCCATCACAACGAAATCACAAGGTACATAAATGTGTCCCACTTGAATGGGGACATCTTCAATTTCTCCGCAAGGCAACTTAACCGATCGGTCGGCTAGTTGAATGGTCTTTCTTGTGGGTATCATCTCGATATCCAATTGTTGAGCAATGGACAATGGGATTAGGCTAACACTAGCCCCAAGGTCGGCTAGAGCTCCTTTGGCTTCCAAGTTGCCAATCTTGACCGGCAATGTGAAACTTCCGGGGTCTCTTTGCTTCTTTGGCATCTTATGTTGAACAAGCGCACTAACTTGATGTGGAAGCGTAATAAATTCATCTTTGAGCTTCCTTTTGTTCGATAGGATATCTTTGAGGAACTTCGCATAAGATGGCATTTGCGTTACCACTTCAAGGAAAGGTAGGTTAATGTGTAACCCTTTCATCACATCAAGAAATTTTGCAAATTTGTCATTCAATTTTTGCTCCGCAACCCTCTCGGGATAAGGTACCGGATTCTCATATTTTCTAGTGTCAATGGGGTCCTTACCCTTGGACTTCTTGTCTACAACTTCTTTCTCAACATTTACCTCCTCATCTCCCTTCTTATCTTCCCTTTCTTTCTCTACCTCCTCACTCCCTTTTGGGCCTTCATAAGAAACACCCGATCTCAAGGTGATCGCCTTGCATGTGTCGGGTTGTTTGAGGTTGTGAGATGGGTTTGTGTTTGATTGTCCGGGTAGTTTAGAAGAAGAGTTTAAGGATGAATTTTCGGCCACTTGAGCTAATTGAGAATCAACTATCTTGTTGTGAGCCTTAAGCTCTTGGATTTGTTGATTCATGGCTTGGAGTTGTTGGAGAATTTGGGTTTGTGTTGAGTCGAGTTGTGATTGTGTTTGCTCTTGATGTTTTTGTGGGTATTGGGTTTGATTTTGTTAGTTGGATTGGTTTTGGTAAGGACTTTGGTAGTATCCTCTTCAGTTTTGGTTTTGTGGTGGGTTTGGTGGTTGTGGATTGAAGGGAGGCTCAACATGTTGTTGAGGTTGATTATTGAAGCCCGGTGGTGGTTGCCTCCAAGCTAATCCACTATTGTTCCCCCTATAACCATCTTGTCTAGTATTGTAAGCATTAATGTGCTCGAGACTCAAACCCCCACAATAAGAGGTATCATGGTTTGTTCCACCGCAAATTTCACATGAGAAGGCATTGACTTGGGAGGAGCTTGAACCGGCATTTCCACCCGCATTTAGTTTTTGCAACCCCTTGTTCAAAAGCTCGATTTGATGTTGGAGTTGGTCAACTTTTTCCAATTCATATCTTCCTCCCTTTTTTGCTTGAGGCTTCCGTCGGCCTCTCCATGAGTAATTCTTTGCAACTTCTTCTATTGTGGCTTCAACTTGATTTTAAGGGATTTTAATCAATTGCCCTCCGGCTCCCGCATCTAGGTTGGCTCTAGACATCGGCTCTAGACCATCGTAGAAGAATCTCATAAGAAAACTTTGGTTGTATTCATGGTGTGGGCATGCTTGAACTAATTCCTTAAATCTCTCCCAAAGTTTCATCCGAATCTTGCTCAAAGGAGGCTATCTTCCTTCTCATCTCGGCGGTTTTCTCTTCGGAGATGAATCTCTTCAAGAAGGCCTTCACAACCTCCTTCCATGTAGTGAGAGAATTGGGCTTGACATATTTGAGCCACTTCTTTGCCCTTCCCGTAAGGGATTGTCGGAAAAGATGCATTCGTATATAATCTTGGCTCACTTGATTTGTTTGTATCATAGCACATAGTTCAAGGAATTGATCAAGATGCTCTATTGGGTCCTCACTTGGGGATCCGGAAAATTGCTCAGATTGCACCATCCTTGTGTATTGGGGATGGATGGTGAAGTTTGTCTCGGTAATAGGCAACAAGATGCCTCCGATGAGCTCATATCCCTCCGAATTCCCAAATTCTCGCAATAAAGAAAGGTCATTCTCTTGCTCATGCTCCGCCATATCGGTGGTAGCTTCACTAGCAAAGGGAGAAGAATCACTATTACAATCAAGTAGCGAACCAAACCCTCTGTTATCTTCGTTAAAACGTCTTCTAACTTGTCTCAAGGTGCGTTCGAGTTCGTGATCAAGTGGATATGTAGGTGGTCCCTGTGATCTCCTTTGCATTCGACAAAGCTAAACGCACAATTAGCACTGACAATCACAATCAAATGACTCAAAGTAAAAGAAAATAAGACTCTAAAGCAACACAAATTAGACCGTTTCCTCGGCAACGGCGCCAAAATTTGATGAGTGGCAACGGCGCGGGTGACCCGGGTTCGATCCCCGGCAACGGCGCCAAAATTTGATGAGGAATGGAATGTCGTCGTCAATACATCTTCCTATCAAATTAATCCTAGTTTACCTAAATCAGTATAGAGGCAAGCAAGGGTCGAGATCCACGGAGAAACGGGAGATTGCAAAGCTAAGTGCTAACAATAGAGGTTTTAAAAGGGGTGTATATGAATAAGAGTGGTGGAAAACAAGGCAATAAATAAACTAAGGCTAACAAAATTACTCTAACAATTAACAAAGACTAACAAGTATTGGAAACTATGAGATTAAAAACGCTAGGGGGATCGGGGAACGTCAAACTTGGAGATTAAGAGCTAAACACATAGATAATCAAGGATTCACAACCAAGGGATCAAAGATCCTACTTAAAACAACTCATTCCCATGCAATTGATTAAGCAATGTATAAACTACGATCTATCTTAACATGATCACTCCCGCGCATCAATTAGGACATGTAATAATATAGTAAATGGTGCACAACATCAACCATATAACAATAAGCACAAGTTCATACAACAAGGGTTTAAATCCCCAAAAATCAAGTATTTAATCAAATAGCAACCAAGTCATCCATTCCCCTTCCCCTAGCTAAAAGTCTAGCCCAGGAGAGAGAAACTACTCATATCAACAATACCCAAAATATTGGCCATAATCAAAATCATAAACATAACTATCAATAATACTTGAAATATGTAAATAAACCCAAATAAAAGAGATTAAGATAGAAAGAACTCACAAAGCTTCAACTTTGTATTGAAATAAGAAAATGGGTTTTTGAACCTTCAATGGTGAACCACCAAAAATCCAATAGAATGCTCCAATATTGATTACAAGGATGATTAAAGCACTAATCTAGATTAAAGACTAAAGTTTGGATGATAAAAAACTAATAATCTGAACTTTCTTTCTCTAGAAACTTATACAAGCATTAATGAAGGCTATTCTCTCTCTAGAAATGTTCTAAGCACTTTGCCCTAAATGGAATAGCTGCCTTCATTCATTCCCAAATCAGCTTTTAAATGGGGAAATAAAAACGGGCTGGGCTGACAGCGTGCGCGCCCTCTACAGTGCTTTGCGCGCCCGCGCAGAGCGATGTGCGCGCCCTCTACTAAGGTTTGCGCGCCCGCGAAGGCTACTGTGCGCGCCCCATTACAGGGCGTGCTTGGCATCTACAGAAAGTTGCCCTGAATCTTCAAGCCAAGCTGCGCGCCCTCTCTAGGCATCATCGCGCCCGCGCAGGATAGTGTGCACGCCCTCTACAGGGCGCGAGGCATCTACGAGGGGAACAACCTGATTTCATCTCGATTGCGCGCCCTCTCTCTTGGATTGCGCGCCCGCACAGAGTGGGAGAGAGGGCTCTCCTAGGCGCGCAGCCTGATCAAAAGCTCCTCACTTGATTTGCTCATGAAACCGGCTCTCGAAACTATCCCGAACTTTCCTCTACTTCACGTATCGATCGGTTAACCTACAAAACACAGGAAAACACCCAAAAATAGTACAATAAGGTAAAGTAGAGGGGAAGTACGAAGGAAATGGCATTGTTGTGTAATATATTGGAAAGCACGGCAAAATAGGGCTAAACAAGCGATAAATGGAGGGAAAAGGTAAGGAAATGAATCCCGAATAGTGGCATAAATGCCACTTATCATTTATCCACCATCTCAAGTCTTCAGGTCCGGATGGAGTGATAGCAAAAAATTTTCACGTACATTGGGATGTGGTGGGGGCCAAGGTCGTTGAGGTTGTTCAACATTTTTTCCGCATCGGGTTTCTTCTCAAGGATTTTAACTCCTCCATCTTGGTGATTCTCCCTAAAGTTGATAATTCGGAAACTGCTACACATTTTCGTTCGATTAGTTTGTGCAATACAGTGTATAAATGTATAACCAAGTGCTTGGTAAATCGGATGAAACACACGTTACCTTCTCTGATTTCGGAGTTTCAACATGCTTTTATCCCAGGTCGATACGTGGAGGATAATATTTTACTTAGCCATGAACTTTCATATTTCATTAATACTTCGCAGATTAGAACCTCGATGGCGGCCTTAAAGATTGACATGTCAAAGGATTATGACAGAGTCAACTAGAGTTTTATTCTCCGAATTCTAGAAGCTTATGGGTTTCCCGACCGGTGGGTTCAGTGGATTTCTCAGTGTATCTTGATAGTGTCCTACTCTACCTTGATAAATGGAAAGATGACAGAACCTTTTACGCCTACCTGTGGTTTGAGACAGGGGGATCCATTATCGCCATATTTGTTTCTCTTTTGTATGGATATTTTGTCTAGAACGTTGCTTTTGGCGAAGGATATTAATCTCATCAAGGGGATCAGGTTACCAGAGATCACCACCAATTTCCCACTTGTTTTTTGCAGATGATGCTATGATTTTCTTTAAAGCCAATTCGTAGTCTTGCGAGAGTATTGTGGGTATTTTAGCTAGATTTGAGAAGGTTTCGGGGCAACAACTAAACCTTAATAAGTCCTTTATTAAGTTTAGCCCTTCTACTATAGTTCAAGATAGACAAACCTTCAAGGAGATTTTACGCATAGAAGATCGTGATAATCTAGGCCTGCATCTTGGGGCACCAATCGATTTACCACCAAAGAAGGGGGATGCTTTTCGTTTTTTAGTCGACAAAGTTTATGCTAAAGTGGTTAAATGGAGTACTTTGCATCTTTCACAGCCGGCTAAGCTTATTCCGATAAATACGGTGCTTATTGGTATTTCTTCCCATGTCATGAAGTGCTTCAGGCTCCCCCTCTCCATTGCAAATTTTATTGATGCTATTATTGCTAGATTCTTTTGGGCGTTGAATGGTGATAAAGGGATGCATTGGATCAACAAGGAAACCCTTCACCTCCCTAAGGGGATGGGGGGCTAGGTATTCGGTCAATGGCACCTCTTAATGATGCTTCGGTGTTTAAACAGGTTCAACGAATGCACTGTAACCCTCAACTTTTAATCTCAAGAGTTTTTACCATAGATGGAGTAGGGAGTGCAGGAAGGTCAAAGCCGAATGTGTTGTTAAAGCCCTCTCCATCTTGGGGAAGGCGTGGTCTTCACAACGCCTCTGCTAAGTTCCATGAAGGTTATGCTTGGAAGGTGGGCTCGGGAGACACTATCAAGCTGGCTAGTATGAACTGGGTTAATGGGAAGGTCCCGATCCTTAGTTCCAATCACTCCCTCTGAGGAGTCGAGACATATTTGGTTAAGGAGGTTTTACTTCATAATCCTACCAGGTGGAATGTGCCTATTGTAAGGGAAAAGTTCAAGTGGAGTAGCGCCAAATAAATCTTGGAACTTGAGCTGCCTTGTTCCAGTAGGGATGACTTCACTTACTGGGGTTATCATAAATCTGGAAACTACACGACACAATCGGGCTATGCTTTTCTACAGGGCAAGGATCAACATCAAATACGGGAGGATTTTGACCCCCCTGTTAAATTAGATTTTATGGCGTCTGAATATCCCTCCGAAGTGGAGCCTCTTCATATGGAAATTAATCCTAAATGGCCTAGCTATAAAGGCTAACTTGCACTATCATGGGTTACTAGTTGATCCTGGTTGTGATCTTTGTGGGAATGAAGATGAAGATGTGCAACACCTTTTTCGAGGGTGTACAGTAGCTCAACAAGCCTGGGGTAATTGTTCCTTAGGTTTTCTTTTTCAAACTGATGAATCTACTCCTTTGCGACATTGGATTCAGAGATATATCCTGATGTTCTATTGCGAGGATGGGATACATAGTCACCGTATCACTACCTTAATAACGACTTTGTGGACCATTTGGGTCACAAGAAATGCCAAGGTCTTTGGAAAGGAAGATACTGATTTTAATCATGAATGGCCTAGCTATATGGAAATTAATCCTGAATGGCCTAGCTATAAAGACACACTGATCTAACGACGGAGCAGTTAAAGATTTTTCAAGAAAGGCCCGGTTCTAGTGAAGGTGTTAACCTTATTTCAGGGGTGGATGGTGGGTCTATCCCCCCGGGTTTTTTTGTGCACATTGTTAAGAAAGGAGCCACTTGCAGTAGGGAACACTTTGGAAGATTTCCAAGGAGTGAAGATTCACTTTGATGGATCTTGGGAGAAGAGGATAAAAAAAAACAGGAATGGGGTGGGCCTTTTCTTCAGCCGGAGAGGAGCTTCAGGATGGGGGAAGGGTCTAGGGTCTATGGACAAAAAAGGAATTCTTGTTGCAGAATAAGTCATATTAGTGCGTGTATTATAATATACTACCTTTGTTACATGTCATAATCACTGACATGCTTGACCATTTTACACACTATGATTTTTACTTTTTTATAATAAAAAATATCAAGAAAAATGTTTTTAATAGATATTGATGATATAAAGTTTTATATTTTTAACTTTTTTATAATTTTAAATAATTGTGTTATTTTTTCTTTTGGTAAAAATAGTATTTGGTGAGCAATTATGAATGAGTTGATTTGCATCTTTGGATTGAATTGTTTTTGTTTCAAAATTATAACATGAGTTAAAGCATTAGGCTTTGAAAAGTTTTACAAGAATAGTTGAGTAAGTTTAATAAATATAGTTAAAATAATGTGAATTATCGTTTTTCATTGAATTTAACCATTTCACATTTTCATTAATTTCATGTACACAGAATGTGTTATCTACTACCTTCATTTTACTAAGGGGTCGTTTGGTTCGCACAGGGGAATCGGAATGGAATGCAGAAAGGGAATGAAGGAGAAAGGAAAGGAATTCCTTTAATTTAGCCTGGTTGTTTGGTTCAAACCAAGGAATCAAACCATGAATTTTTAAATTTCTTTTTATTTTTTCATATAATAAGCACAAAAAAAAAAAATTCCATATTTTCTTGTAAAATGAAAAAAAGTGAAAACTTGTTTCGTATTTTCCTGTAATATGAAAACATAAAAAATAAGAAAAAAAAATAAAAATCCCTAATGTAAGAATGTCTTTAAATCAAACAAATTTGCAACAAATACAGTATAATCAACAAAGAAATGCAATATAATCAGCAAATGCAATATAATCAACATATTTCTGATGCAGAAGCTGAAGGTTGGATGATTATTAACCCAGAAATCAAAATATGGGTGGGTGGTTTCAAGGAGATTGGATGCTTCGTAGGGGTGACGACAGTGGTTGGAGGGGTTCGAACCCAAACTCAGACCGACACAACCAAATTCTAACCAACGAAACCAAACCCACCAAGAACCCAAGCCACTGCCACAAACCACCAGATCTACGAACCACCCACGAAACCCATGAAACTTCGGCTACTACCGCCCAAATCTACTTGAGAGGCTTAAGAGGAGAGAGAAAGGGGCATGGGTAATGAAGAGGAATGAGAATGCAAAAGGCTTGGGGGGGGGGTGGGGAATGACTATACCATGTTTTTGGGTAAACCCAAAAATAAAAAAGGGGAAAGGGAATGAAATTTTTTGGCAAACAAACGACAACAAAGGGAATCATTCCCGCCCATTCCCTTTCCCCTTTGTTTATAACCCCCAACCAAACGCCCCCTACGTATTACTCATTTGCATTTTACTCGGTCTCCAATGCACTACTTTGACCATTAATTTATTTGAAATTGTATTAGTAAAAATTATACAAAGTCAATACATTGAAAATTCATAACAATGTGAATCTAATAAGATCAAACTTACAAGCAATATACTAAATTATAAATGCAGTCCTCCTCCTTCTTTACAATTTAAAAACCAACTATAAACCTAAACCCTAAAGAGTGATTTTTCTTCTCTAATCATTTTAATGGTGGATACGAGCAATATACTCTCTCACCGCCTCCTCCCTCTTCTTTACAATTTAAAAACCCAACTATAAACCTAAACCCTAAAGAGTGATTTTTCTTCTTTTCTTTTGTAACCATTTTAATTTGAGAATTATTAACAATGTTATCCTTTCAATTTAATGAGTTTTTGCAAGTTTAGGGTTACCTTAGGCAACAGTATAAAAATTAGGGTTACATAGGAAAAACACCTAAAACATAGAGTTACATGGTATAATATCCTTTATTTATTTATTTTTATCACATATAACCCCACTTTGTGAAGCCCTAATTATATTTCATAAAATTAGGGATGACAATGTATTAGAGGTGGGCTAGGTGATGCTTCATCCGCCTCCATCCACCAATAATCCATCCATCACCAAATCTATCCATCACCTAATTTACCTTCAGCCATATCTGATCCATCCATAACCTAATTTACCTTTATCCACATCCGATCTACCATCATCGATGGATGAATCGGGTGAAATAAAATATATAAATAAAATTTTGCACTTCCATAATTAAAATAAAGTGATTAACTAATTAAAACTTTGATATATCTTTCTAATACTTGCTTTTTTTCACCAAGTTTTTTTTTTTTAAAAAAAATGTAAATTTCTAACATTTCAAATAATTACATTATTAAAAAAGATATTTTTTTTTTATTTTTTTTTATATTAATTTAACGGGTGGATGGATGGGTTGGGTGATGGGTTGGATGTATCATCACCCAAATCCGACCCGATCTGTCGCTCGACTCATCCATCTGTCACCCGCTTAAATTCGAGTTTTCATTCATATACTTAGATTGGGTGGATAGTTATCCATAGGGTTTGGATGATATTGCCACCCATGCATAAAACCATACTCTCTACCCCTCTTCTCTTTAAAACAAAAGTATTGTTCCCCATTTCCACTTTTTTTGGTTTGCGTAGATATGGTAGCTGGGTAAGACATGTGGGAAAAAACGGAGGTATAGTAGAAAAAAAAGCGGAGTGTTAGGCCCTATTCACTTCACCTTACAAAAATAATATTAAGTAAAAATAAGTTCAATTCAGTAAATTAATTTCAGCTCAGCAAAAATAATTTCAGTTCATTAAAAATTAGTAACTTTAGAGAAGAAATATAACAAAGAATCAGTAAAATTAATTTCAGTTCAGCAAAAATAATTTCTTTTCAGTAAAAATAATTTCATTTCAGTAAAAATAATTTAAGTTCAGCAAAATTAATTTCAGTTCAGTTAAAATAATTTTAGTTTAGCAAAAATAAGGTGAAGTGAACAGGGCCTTAAATAGAAAATTTTAACTGAGAAATGGTGAATATATTGATGAACTGTGAATGTACATTTACACGATTTCATATATATAGCCATAAGCAATACTGTGATACAATGATATCTCATATGTAGACATATGAGTTCACAAGCTTTTGTATGTATTTGAGCAGAGTATAAACAAATCAACTAGTTTTTGCCCCGTGCAATTGCATGAATTCATAATAATAACACTTGAAAATAATAAAAGTCAATTAAAGTAAAGTTAGTTTAAATGAAATGGCTTGAATATAATAACACTTGAAAATAATAAAAGTCAACTAGTTATATAGCTATTTTTTTTTTTGGAAATTTGAATTCATTTAATGTCTACCCTTAAAACTCTCATATTAGATATATTATTTAAAATATTTTCAAAAATTATTGTAAGTTTTTGTTCATTAACTTTTTTATCTTGTTATTTTATTATGTAAAAAAAAAATAATAAAGAGTTTTTGACGGGAAATTTTTGTTGTAAATGCGACACGTGTAATTTAGGAATAACTCTGGTGATTACT
The DNA here is from genome assembly GCF_001683475.1 of Chenopodium quinoa. Taxonomy (NCBI): domain Eukaryota; kingdom Viridiplantae; phylum Streptophyta; class Magnoliopsida; order Caryophyllales; family Amaranthaceae; genus Chenopodium; species Chenopodium quinoa. The sequence goes on along the minus strand of NW_018745286.1, from coordinate 5,744,460 downwards.
TTAGTATATACTATAGAAATGGATTGGTTAATGGGCATTTACATTAGACTTATTTCTCAACACGGATAAATTGATTTAGGGACACCTTTAATTGACTTTGGCACACCTCTATATGAGAGGAGTTTAGAAAACTGTGTCCTTACAAAGTGGTGTGCCAATATTAATTTTGGTGCCAAAATCATTTCCTCGGAGAAAATAATATTCACTACTAGTTGATAATTTCATGCTAATTTACTCCGGTCGGTTAATTTGAAAGCTATCCGAATACCCATCGCTCAAAGTTACTCGCTACCGTGCAACCGTTACACCAAGCTTCTTGGATACACTTCGCCTCAGTACCTATTGGAATAGAACCGTTTAGTCACAAAAATAAAAGAACAAAAAAAAAAAAACACACTAATAAAAAAAGGGACCGTTTCCCGCCGTCACCTTTCCCACCACTTCACTAGTACGATTACCGTTCACATTCCCCATTTCAGTGACATCAATTCCCGATTTTTGAAACCCTAATCTCTCTCCTCTTCATCGTCGAAAATGCAGCTTCGCTCTAATCGTGTACTGGAGGAGCCCACGATCGACGGTATAATTCTTCTCTCTTTTTTTCTTTTTAATGGATTTATCGGAAATTTCTGTTGTTTGTGGTTGATTCTTGTTTATTTTTTTGTTGGTGCAAATTTTTGAAATTTCCGATTATTTTGATTGTTGTTTTCATGCACTTCTGTATTTGATCAATTGAATTGGGTATAAATTTGAGTGTTTGATGTAGATTGAGAGAGTGAAAGGAATTTGTTTATTCAGAATTTTTTTTATTGATGTAATTTGTAATTGAGTCCATGAATGAATTTCGTAAATCATACTTCATCTGTTTCATATTTGTTGATACTTAATACATTTTATTTTGGCACGTTTGTCGGTACATACTTTTAAATATAAACGTGTTCAATTATGTTATAGGCAAAACAAGATTTTCAAAAGTTTTCCAAGTTTTAATAATCTGTGAAGTATATGAAATTAAATAGGTAAAAATATTCCAAGCTTGTTGATGAGCCTCTTGTGTTGAGCTTGAAAAACTTTAGCCCAAGCTTGGGTGATTCGTCTGTTAGCTAGGTTCGTTGTCATCCCTAATGGGGGGAGTGGGACTTTATATTTTAGCATGTTATATTGATATAATTATTTGTAGATGATTTGCTACAGTGGCATGCTAGAATACAGGATGTTTTCCTTGTCAAATCCTGTAATTAGGAAACCAACAGTTATGGACTAATATTCTGCCCGTTTATGATGATGAAAAAGATCTGCTTTAATTCAGTTTAGGTTATGGTTGTAGTTGAAAGCAAGAATGTATCCATCATTGATATGATTATCTGTTCCTTTCAGTTCAAGATGATGGCAACGAGATCGTAGAATTGAGTGAGCCTTCACTCCTGTCAGATATTGATTACGTTGGCATAGTAGACGATGACAATGAGCTGGATGATAGTGAGTTTGATAGTAGTGGATTGGATGATAGTGAATTGGATGACGCATATGAAAGAAATACCAAAAAGGTCAATATAAAAAGGAAAAAATGCTCTAGGAAAGAGAAAACGAGAAATGAAGAGCCCAGTGCTGAAGTAGTGAACACATTTGAGCCAGGAGCTCAAACTTTTGAGGGTATTAGTGGCTTTGAGTTTGTTGATGTAAATAAGATGAAAAAGCAAATGATAAAAAAGAAGAATGGGGATATGAGGCCAACATTTATGTGGGATATATGGGAAGCAGAACATAGCAAATGGATTGATAGCCATATGACTGATGATGTTGATTTGGATCAGCAGAACGATGTAATTGATGAAATGCATGAGGAACCCTCAGAGCTAGTTGGGCAGTTGTTGCGGTTTCAGAAGGAGTGGCTAACATGGGCGTTGAAACAAGAAGATTCTGAGACTAGAGGGGGAATTCTTGCAGATGAGATGGGAATGGGAAAAACTGTTCAGGCAATCGCCCTTGTGCTTGCTAAACGAGAACTCCGCCGAGCCGTTAATGGAGCTGATAAATTGTTGTCGCCTGGGTCATCCTCTGCGCTACCTGAACTTACTTGTACCCTTATTATCTGTCCCGCGTCTGCTTTAAATCAGTGGAAAAGGGAGATTGAGCGATTTACCATAGAGGGAAGCATAAAAGTGCTATGTTATCAAGGGTCTAAGAGAGCAAAGAATGCTCTACAATTTTCAGAGTATGATTTTATAATCACCACTTATAACACAATAGAGGCTGATTATCGCAAAGTGTTACCACCCAAGCAGAGGTGTAAATGGTGTGGCAAGTTATTTCATGAGCGGAGGATGGCTGTTCATCTCAAATATTATTGTGGGCCTAATGCAGTTAGAACAGAGAAGCAGTCTAAGCAAGAGAAAAAGGGTAAGAAACTTCACTGGAAAGTGTTGAAAATTTCTACTGAAGATGATCATAAGAAGAGTGGTAAAGTGTATAATCCCTCAAAAGAATCCGGAAGTAGATCTGATGAGGAGGATCTTGACAATTTTGAGGCACATGTTCGCAAGTCAGCTCTGCACTCTGTAAAATGGGAGCGTATTGTATTGGATGAGGTCAGTATAATTTTCATATTTCTTAGTGTTGAAGGTCTCTAAGGTAGTATATCTTGCTAGAGTCTTGTGTTTTCTTGCAGTGAACACCAACCAGTTCTTCATATTATTATAATATAGGCTGTATTATGTTATCTTTAGTTCAGTTGGTTATTAATTGATTCAATCTGCTTCTCTCTCTTTTTTTTTTTTTTTTTTTTTTTTTTTTTTTTTTTTTTTCCTTTTTATTTGTATGTGTTGTGATTTGATCTTATCCGGTCTAATTTTAGTTAAGGTTTTGTAATCGAATGGAAAGTCAGATTTGTAGAAATGAGGAAAAAGAGAATTTGAAGGGAAATGATAGTATATTGTGATTGGATGCTATTTAATCATCAAATGTGGTTTATAGTCCCAGTCTTTTGGGTGGCTAGACACTCAATCAAATTGAATTAAGTTACCAACAAATTTGCTTATACTCTTTCTCAAACTCCTCTGTATATAACAGTTCTCCTTCCATTCCCTCTAACTAGCTCCCTTCTTCCTCTCTAAGCTAACCATGAATTATACTCATGCTACCAGCATATGTGTATCTTCTTTTTCTACGTCCATTTGTTGGAAGTAGGGGGTTTTCTTTAATATAATATTATGTTAAAATTTGCGTCTATGTATGTTTATATGCAAGAGTGTGCCTGCAACTTGAATTAGGCAAGTGTAGGAATGGCTTTTTTGGCTGTCACTTTTCTTGAGGCAAATATAAATGCTAAACTGGAATATAATTAGTATTGGGCACAATCCAAGTCACATTATCTTTAGTTTCTGTTTTATAATGATGTTGTTTGCAGTCTAAGGAGTAGTGTGGCTGTTTTGTGCCAAACGCGTTAGAACAATGGCTTTCTTGGATGACTTAGGAGTATAAGCACTCAGAGTGGGATGGAAAATGAAGCATACCAGTTGTTTATGGCTAGTCGCTGAAAGTAAAAGTATACTGGGAATTGCCTTGGCAAGGCATAAATCTTATATCAGAGCACATTGTGTGATCATTACGTCCTTAATACTAATTGATTCATTAAATCACTGAGTCTCTATCTATGAAGTTATGGAGAGAAAACAGGGAGTTTATGTAACAGATAATATTGTAGGTTAGATTTATTAAAGTGGATTTGACATTATAATGTATTTAAAGTATATATTTTTCTTCTGAGCTTTGGCTTCAATTTTCTTTTGGTCTCACTATATGTTCACTGAAGTATTTAAATCTTTTCTATTTTCACTTGTTGCCCAATAATCAGGCTCATGCCATCAAAGATAGACGTAGCAATACTGCCAGGGCAGTTCTTGCGTTGCAATCTTCTTACAAGTGGGCTTTGAGTGGTACTCCTCTTCAGAATCGTGTTGGAGAACTCTATTCACTGGTTGTCTACTCTATTTTCTGTCAAATGGCACATCTGTAGATATTATTACATACTTCCACCCTGTCTAAATATTGCTACCTACTTGTTGGCACATATTAAGAAATAAGAGAGAGAAAGAGAGAGAAATAAAATCAGGGAGTATATGATGAGGAGAGAGATAGAGAGAACACATTTTAAAAAATGAGTCTAGCAATAAATTTGAAATTTCCCAATTCAGGAAATCTAGCAATATTTAGAGAACAGAGGAAGTATAAGCTTCTTTTTGCCTAATTTGTTAAGGTTTTTGTTTTACTATTGTTGTATTAACTCCTTTCTGCATTGACATGCAGATCCGCTTTCTACAAATTGTTCCTTTTTCTTATTATATGTGCAATGATTGTGATTGCAGAACGCTTGATTACAGGTAATAAGATAACGTATGCTTTAAGATTTCTTTCTTCTGATCAAATTTTGTGCCTATCTGCTGGGCCGTTGGGGAATCATGTATTTAGAGAATGGGGGTGCCAAAATTGGTCATATTAATTATTTTTTACAAAATCCAAATTCATTTTCCAATTAAAAGTTCAAATTATAATATATTCTGGATGGTGGGATTACTTTATTCATCACCATTATTAAATCCTGAGGTGTTTTAAGGGTTCACCTAGACATTAATGACTGTTAAGTTCTAGGAGGAGAAGATGAAATACTAATATATACTTATCACTCCAATTGTTTCTACTCTTGAATTTACTAAAAGAAGTTGTGCATATGCCAACCTCTGAGTACAATTAAATAATGTGGATATCATTTTCTTACTTTATCTTCTTCTGTCTGATTGAATTACTTGCATATCTCTTCCCTAATTGAACTACTGAGCATAAATTGGATATGTTTCAGTATGTTTGAAAAACCATGTTTTATTCTTGTAGTTTTTTAGTCATAGGAAATGATTATATATTGTAAGGGAATGAATGGCTTTGTCAGTTATACCTTTTCTGCTTGTACTACAAAAACTTTTACTTCTTATAATCAGGCGGTGTTTTCTTGCTTTGTTTTTCATTATACCACCTTCGTTATAATAGTTGTATCATTTTGACTAGACATGAATTCCAACACACTACTTTGACCATTACTCTTATTGTGTTAAAAATTATTAACAATTTATATATTGAGTATAACTCAACACTATTAAAATAATGAAATTTATTTTAAATGTTAATAAACAAACTGTCAAAGTTTTTATAAGAATAGTGTAAAAAGTCAAAATGATGCCCACTTGAGTAATGGAGGAAGTATAATTTGATTTCTAGCTAATATTCTATTTTCTTGTTCAGCTCTTCCGGCGAATGTAAAAGTTGCAGTCACAAATCTGTGAGGCATTTTTGCTGGTGGAACAAAGTATCCTACTTATTAGATTCCTTTTCATCTTCCATTCGCCCCTTTTTCTGAAGTATTGTGGATGTCCACTATCTTCAAATCTTGTACTTGACATACTTATTTTCTGCTTTTGATATGCAAGAATGTGGCGACACCAATACAATTGCATGGAAATTCCGAGGCTGGACAAAGAGCCATGTTTTTGCTGAAGCACAAAATTCTCAAGAGCATTTTGCTGAGACGTACTAAAATTGGCAGGGCTTCAGATCTTGCTCTTCCATCAAAGATTGTGAGTTCTTCCTTTACAAAGTTTAGAATTAGTACAATTCCTGTAATTTGTTCATTGTTAATACTTGGTTTTTTTGATCAATAAGGTGTCGTTGAGGCGAGATTCTTTGGATATCAGAGAAGAAGACTATTATCACTCATTGTACAACGAAAGTCAAGCCCAATTTAACACGTGAGTGTATATCTTTATTTCAGTTGAGTCATTTAGAACTGCTTAATAGATGGTTCTTCTGCTCCTTTATATTGATTTCTTGGCTTCTAATCATTCTTTTGTGCTGGTTAACCTTGAATTGTTTTAGAGTCAATTAACATTATCTTCTTTCCATTTATTAGGTTCAGATATATGTATAGTCATGGTTAAATGTCCTCAAGTTATCTAAATCACTATATCCAGATTAATATCTTTTCAAATTTCTTATCACAGGCCTTGATGATTTATAGATTTAAAGGAAAGTAGGGAAGAACCGATATTGATCCTAACATGATAAATTGTCTTGCTTGATCCAAACACAAGTAGCGATATATTTTTGATGGTGCTTGAATAAAGAAACAAGGACATGTGCTTCCAAGGTTTTTGTGATATTTCGTGGTAAGAGATGGGTAAATTTATGGTTCGTGATATCCTATGTCACGATTAATGGGACATGGAGATATCTTTTTAATTGTCTTCTAGCTTAGTTAGAAGTCCTTTTTGGCTTATGTTAGCTGGGTGTTTAACATGTTCTAGACTTCCAGTAGGCATTATGATTGTCATCATACTTTGTTGATTAACGAAGTAAAAATTTCCTTCGAACATGGTTATATCTCTTCTTCCTTTGTCACTTTTTTTTTTTCCTATTTGAGTTAAGCTAATTTAAAAATCCTTGATGAAGTTGTCTGATGTCTCAATTCAAGCTACCCTGAGTGAGACTGAAAGCCTTTCTAAATTTGATATTTTGGTGAGTGAAGCCTAAAAACATACCAAATGAAGTTTTTTGATTTCTAAGTTGGCTGTCATTATCATGTTTTTGTATATTGTTGATGTTTTCAATGTGACCACATGATTGTACCAGGTGTTAGTTTATCTTGTGGTATTGTGAAGAGCGTTCTACTTGATTAGGACTCCAAATTTTTGAGTTATTGTTTTGGACATATTTTGGATATTGGTTGTTATATGATCACTTTTTAGCTCTTTCATAAGGTGTATATCCTATTGGGCATCACAGAGGCAGTTTTACAATTGACTTCAATTTGAAACACAACCTTCACTACTTTACCGTGTGTAGTAATCATGGACAATTGAGCTAGCCAATTTGATTTAGTCCATGTCTCAAAGATAAAATACTGTGAATTATTGAGCTCCATTGGCAATATTTTTAGTTAGTTGCATCATTGTGCACATTCTACCAATCTGGATTGTGTTTTGTATTATGTGCCTCTTCAAGTGCTGCATTTTGCTTCTGACTATTTACAAATCAAGATTTATTTATATTATACAGTAGTAATATTAAGTTTTCTGATCTTTTTTGCTTGCAGATATGTTAAGACAGGAACCCTGATGAATAATTATGCTCATATATTTGACTTACTTACGCGTTTGCGGCAGGTGAAGTATTCTGTCTTCTCTTTGAATAACATAATTTTTTTTTATTTATTTTTTTGGTTCTTGGTTTGTTTGTTTGTTTTGTAAAGCTAGTATAAACTCCTTAGCAGCTCAGGTCTTTTATTTTTTATTATCCATATATCTAGCAGAGGATGGTGGATTGGGAGGCAGGATTGTGTAGGAAGGAAATACAAGTTTATCTCTGAATTTGTTTATCATGAGGAAAAAAGTGTAATTTTTGCGGTGAAAATGAGTAAAACCACTACTTGAGGTAGTGGTTTTGCCTTAAAACCGCTACTTGAGGTAGCGGTTTTACTCCGTGATAAACGAAATTTGTTTATCACGGAGATTAACTATCAGCCTCCTGTGTAGGGGTGGGGATTATGAAGGCTTTATCAGTCAATTCTGAAGGTTTTCTATGAATTCCAGATTTTCAAGCAAAATAGTCAACAAATATTGAGGGTTAATACGACTTTAACATGAAAACAAGTAATGATCTTGATACAAGATTGACTAAAAATTCCTTTGAATTAGGAATTATTAACTAATCTTACACAGTATCAGTGACTTTGATACATCAAAATCTAATGTCCACTCTAAGTAAGGCCTTTTTATATAGGATTTCATTCATTATATCATTAAGCTCTCTATAACTCATGCTACATCAATCAAGGTCTATGGAGATAAAGGAGAAAAGCTCCAGTCCACCTTATGTTATTTAGTACCTGTTATTTAACTATTTAAATGGACTGATTTACCATCTACGTCTACCTATTTAGTTTCCACTTTCCAGTTGTTAGTTCGTCAAAGGGTCCTACGTGTTAATAAATAACACCAATCCATCTTTATTAGTCATCTAGCTTTTAGAGGTCAAGTTTTAAAGCCAATGGCTCAGGGCACAAATATCAAATTTCCTTCCTCAACTTTCCGCATTTTAATCAATTCCGTAACTATATAATTACATGTAATTGACTAGCATGAAGGGAGCGGGGGGTGGGGGGGAGGTAATATAGGTATGAGTATGAGAATATTAGTTGGTTTGTGTTGATGTGGACTGTGGAGAGAAAGTGAATTTATATAAGGTGACAGGGAACCGGGGAAGGAAGTCAAAACATGCCTATAAATTGATATTTTTTAAATGCTAAAGCAACCAGTTTCCAGTATTCTCCCAAGTTATCTTCTTCCTCATTTCTACAAGTATGATTTTTCAGCTTGTAACAGTGCATGATAAATACAGCATCCTGTCTGGTTTCTTTGCCCATACCTCTTTAGCCTAAGGCCAAAAAAGCCGAGTTAGTGGTATTAGTAAGCCATCTTTGGTCCTTATTTTGCTCTTCTATATATCGCTGTCTATGTTAGCTGTTGGCGGAATAGACTTCGCTGTCTCTCTTAGCCTCTTTTGTGAGTCCTTTTCTCATTGACGAACAACTTCCCTTATGAATGTACTTAAAGCAGGCTTGCCCACTACTGGACTTAATTGCACTCCAAATACACATAGCAAGTTCTTATTTCTGAATGGTTTTTGCTTTTTACCTAATATGTTCTATAAGAACTGCGTTGAGTTTTTTCTTTATTTTTATCTGTTTCTGTTTGCATGGAGAAAGCTATGTTTTAAGAAAGGAAAGAAGCAGCTTATATGTTGATGGTATGCACATAAAGCCTTAGCTATTATCCTTCCTAGTTAAACTCAAAGCAAGTGCTCATTTGGAGTTGGTGGAATTTTGTGATAAAAAACAGGTTAGTTGGTTTAGTAGATGTCCAGCCAGTTCATTCTTGTCCCATTCGATCTTAGCCTGGCTGGTGTAAGAGTGCTGTATTGATTCTAGGTTTCACACATTTACCAAATACAATGAGATTGAAAGTGTTAAATGGAATGAGGCAGTAAGTTTGTTTGGTGGAAGGAGGAATGGGGAACTATTACCATCGTTTTGGGGGTAATATAGTTACCCACCACCCCCTTTGGTAATGCATTACCCTTAATAATATTCCCATCACTCTTTTCCTCCTGTCATTATTACTACTTTATCCTTGTACAATTGTACTACCCATACTCATCTTCATTTTCTTTATTTTTTTCTTCATTACCTAATTAATGCATAGTTCCCAACATGTTGTGAGTGGCACATAATATCTCAAAAACAGATGCATCTTCAATTTCTTTTGCTACCTGGTCAGCATCAAATTGACCAACTTTACCCTTGTTTTGAAGCAATTGATATGGTAAATAGGAATAGGCGGAGGTACATGATGCTACTGGCCTATCAGATAGGATTCTAGCTAGCTGCCAGTATTGCTGAGAATTATTGAATTCAGGAAATTAAATTTCATCTTTGTGAGAATATCTCATACTCTTAGTGGCTTCATTATATATAGTGTAATGGAGTTATGGAGTTTATGTAATTAGATGAAATCTAAATTTTGTTTTTTCTTCAATTGGTACAGGCGGTTGACCATCCATATCTTGTGATATATTCTCGTGCCAATAGTTTAAGGAATGAAAGTGTGGCGGAAGAGGACAGTGGAGAACAAGCATGTGGCATTTGTCATGATCCAATTGAGGATCTTACAGTAAGATTTGAACTCCTGCTAGGTTGGTAGCAACTATATCAAATTTAAGTCTATTTCACTTTTCATTGGTCTGCGTGGTTACAGATAAATCATTCTCTTTTATCCAACAACTGCAAAATTAAATCTTGAGAAGTATTCGTTCTGTTGTGAATTTGATGTCTTATTGACTTACTGGCATGTCACAACTTCTGGGAAACACAGTGATGTTAGATCTATGTTGTAGCTTGAGTATTTGAAACGTTTTGAACTAAATAATTACAGCTCTCACCAAGGATTTATTTGAGTGTGGGTTTGAAGCTTTGAGTTTGGACGTGTTTTTTTTTTTTTTTTTTTGAATAGATAAGAGAGTAAAATCTAGAATTTTGGGTTTAAGGAATAGGAAACGAATCACAATAATCATACCTAAGGGCACTACATTTATAGATTTGATTGATAACAATGGCTGAAGACAACCTAAGACAACTGAAAGTTTAATTGGAGAAATTAAAGGTTTGATGTTTGTGAGTTTTATCAAGGTCATTGTTGGCATAGTTGCCATCATAAATAGAAGTGGAAGACGGGTTGTTCACGTCAAATTCAGTTTGAGATTATTTGGTTCAGTTCTTGTCAAAGTTATCAAAATCGAGATTCTACTTTGATTCAAAATGGGCTCTGAGAATCAAATCGTAGAATCGTAGATATCATATCCAATTTTCATTAAATATATTTAAAATATGAAGCTAATTATTAATAAAAAAATAATTGTTTACCCACTAAGCAACCAATAATTGACAACATATATTTATAAATAATTTTGTAGGCATGTTTTAAACTTGTAAGGTTTTCGCTAGTTAAGAGAACTATGAAAAGTTGAGTAGAATTGTAAATCGAATCTTATGGATATGCATGAATTGTAAAATCGTAAGATTCTAAGATTTAAATTGAGATTTTAATAACTATGGGTTTTATCAAATAATAAGAACTTTGGTTCCATTAAGGTCATTCCAGGTCCGTTGATATTTACTTAAATAATCGGTGAACGGCATATTAATTTTCTGGCTTGGTAGGTCGGCCTGGTCAATTTCAGCTTGAGACAGTTAATTTTGTCTTGTAATCAAGTCTGAATTCATACGAAGTATATGATTGTGTGTAGTGTAAATAAATGTTAATTTTTCCTATGCTGTTTACCTCGCATGCTTCTTATCCTACTAGACTTCCTCTCTCTCTTAAATCTCGTTTTTTTTTTTTTTTTTTTTTTTTTGATGACAGGTTACATCATGTGGACACTGTTTTTGTAGAATTTGTCTCATTGAGTTTTCATCTTCCTTGGGGCAACCTTCATGCCCTTCTTGTTCGAAACCACTTACTGCTGATTTTACTTCAAATTCAAGCATCGGAGACCAGAGATCAAAGACGTCAGTTAATGGGTTTAAAAGCTCAAGCATCATGAACAGGATCCATCTGGATGATTTTCAGACAAGCACAAAGATTGATGCATTGGTATGGAGCTTTTTTAGTCACTCTAAGGCATTGATTGGTAGGGTAAAATGGTTTTACATGGAATGCAGTGCTGTGAGAAATACTTTATTTCTGTTATATATGTGATTGATACTTTCTGCATTACTAGGCATAAAAAATTGTAGAAGTCTAGATATTTCCTTTAATAAAATATTTCATTAACCCATTGTCTTATCTTATGGTCTTGCTTATTTCAGTGGTGGTGTTGGGAGGGGGGATTGGAATTGGTTATGAACTTATGATCTTGCTCTTGATATATGTGACATGTATCTATCTGCTTTTTGATTGGTGGGGCATCATTTGGTTTCTATCTTACGACAACTGAGTAAGTTGGTTCATTATAGATAAAGCTGAAATATTTGTGGATGGTGTTTCGAGTTTGGTGGTTGAGGGGGTGTGAGTAAAAAAAAATTTACCTACTCAATACGTTACCGGTCACTTGGGACCATTAGAAGTAGATTCACATCAAAGTTCGGATTATTAAAAAATAATCCAAAATTGGGATTATTTTGGGCGGATGAGGCAAAGTTCGGATTATTCAGGGCAACTTCTGATTCAAACTATTTGTTAACTTGGATCTTAGGGCTGTTGCTCTTAGATCAAACATGGAAGCCCCTTTTAAACCTATTCTTTTTAAACCTATAATTTGACTTACCTTTAATTACTTTCAAACCTTTCATTCATTACAGAGGGGTTGTCAATATTTAAAAAAAAAAAGGGGGGGGGGTGGCTGTCTAAATTGTCAGTTTAGAAGCATAGAGAAGAGTGGGAAAGTTAGTGTAACCAAATTGAGTCAAGGTTAAGTCAAGCTCGTTCGAGCTTGGCCTGGTCTTCTAGATGGCTAGCTGAAGTTCTGCTCAAAGCTAACCAAGCCTAGCAACAATTGGGGATGGCTTATATGCTAAATGGTTGGCTTAAAGCTTTAACATATGAGTGCACATAATAACTCTTTGTTCATTGTTCGGAAATTTAATAGTAGTTTTAATGTATTTTAGCAGAAAGTATTTTTGATGGGAACTTGATGCATTTGAAACTAAATGAAAGTGCTTAAAAATTATATATAACTCTAAAATCATGTCAAGTATATTTAATAAAAACAAAACAAATGAGACAACATAAGTTTAGGATCAACTTGGAAATGCACATAGCCTGCTTGGGTTCACCTTTGACTTAAAAAGAATCAACCCTGAGCAAGCTTTGTCTTAAATGACCTGGAGGACTTGCTTAGCGGGTGCAGCTCTTGCAACTCTTAAATGAAGCTTGTTTTGTTCTTTAAGATGTGATAATGAGTCTTAAATTGCATGGGTGGTACACTTTTAAGAACTAGCTTAAGACCCGTGTCATGCACGGTAATTCAAGTCTAAAATTTTTAAGAAAATTAATTATATCCAACAAATAAAAATTTGATAAAACATACACATCAAATATATATTATAATGTCATAGTCTATATTAATAGGGAAAGCAAAAAATTAAACAAAAATGGATTTTTGGGCTCTCCAAACCTGAGATTTTTTTCAGGCGAGGCTTGGTTTGATCAAGTCTAGTGACCATATTAGTAAATACTTATTTATAAATGCATTTTTAATCAACATAAAAAATTAATCAAACAACAAACTAAAATCTCCAATAAAACTATTAGCAAAAAATCTTTTCAATGGAAACAAATACTACTCTGTCATTAAAGGCAAGAACAATCAATAATTGGGAAACACTAATCTATATTATTATATTCTCTATTTATGGATTGATGCTCTATATATACGATATCGTCATTCTCTGTTGTTATAAATAATGTGTTTGAAGCTATCCAATAATTGTAGTTTAATCAATTTTGTTTATTTTCTTAAAAGTTTAATTGTAGATAATAGATATATATCAAAAGAAAAGAAGATACAAAAGGAGATGTCAATTGTCACTAAGTATGGCGTGTCTTTCAGAATGCAGATTATTTATGAATGTCGAAGTAATAAATTTATCATCTCAATCAAGTGTATCGGCAAAAGATAATAATTTTTTTTGCTTTTACTATGATATTGATTGTTTTAATTACGTAATTTACAAAGAAAATTAATTGATATTTTACCTTTCCTTAGAATTAGACATATGTTATAATATACTCTATAAATTCTTAATTTGTGATAATATATACGTAGTAGTAAAATTTCAGAACAAAATTGTAATTAATTTGAATATATAGTTATAATGAAATTGAAATAAGATATTAGCTAGAGGTATTTGGAAAAAAAAAAATCTAAGTGATGTTTTAAAGTAATTTCTTTAACATCTATTATATGAATCAATTTATTATTACTTTTTTGGCAAAATCTAATAATACTCCATTTAAAGGATAATTAAAAAGGTGTTGGAATAATTATTTAGGTAAATGTGTATAGAAAAATTATAAACACGAAGTAAAAAGAATATATTTGTCATAAAGATAATATAAATGATTTGGAATGATATTATTATAGAATCAAATATTAACAAAAAAAAAAATTGTTTAAAAGAGAAGGGGAGTTTTGGAGGGAAAAAACAGCACCAGGATGTGACACGTGTCACTCCCAGTGTCTATTTTAGTATTATGTTATTGATAAGGGGAAAAAAAAATAGAATAAAATGCTTGGAGCTGGAAAGCTGGGGAAGATTAGACTAATTACTCTCATTGAAGGCTGTTATTCGTTTCATTTTTTTTTTTTTTTTTTCGTGCAACTTCTCAGTATGGCCTCAAATCTGTATCTGAAATACTTTTCAAAGCATTTTGTAAAATGGTGAAATGGCATGTTGAAAAAGGTAGCAGAAACTTGATTTTCTACTCAACTGCTGACTTTCTGCTTCTAAGTGAATTTGGGCTTCAATTTTAACTCAAATATAAAGAAGAGATGTTGGTTGATCTGCGAGTATGTTAACAGTGAGAGAGTGCAGCATAATTTTATCCGTTTTCTGTCATGATTTAAGCCCTCAATTTGCCTATAAAAGACAGTAGAAGATCTGTCATCTAGCCACTATTAATATCTCATTGTCTCACTGGTCAAGTGTATCCGAATAGGCGGGTTAATTTTTCCCTCCTGTTAATTCTTCCCTGAATTGTGTTATGGTATCAGTTTTAGTCAAATGAGAACTATGATTATACTCATTTTTCTTAGTCAAGAGTTGCTTGTTGCCCTTTCAACCTATTCTTTAATGTGGATCAACTATCAGCGACCACTCTTATCTTCCTTTGCTGTAAAGGAGGATCAAGGATTCTCTTGTCAAAATGTCAAATGGCAAAAATTTTAAGTATTTAACTGCAGCTTCTGTGAATTGTATTCACTGTGTATTTACACTGTTTATAAATCGTTCTTCTAAAATTTTATCTTTGCTGATTCCACTTTTGGACGTCAATGACCTAGAGGGAGGAAATCAGATTTATGATTGAAAGAGATGGTTCTGCAAAAGGGATTGTCTTTAGCCAGTTCACGTCTTTTTTGGATTTGATCATGTATTCTTTGAAAAAGGTAAATGTTCCAGAGTTGCGCTTCTCATTTTTTGTGAACATAAATGTCAATCTTGCTATTGGTAGCCATTTATTGATGCAGTTGATTAATGATTTCTCAGTCTGGCATAACCTGTGTCCTACTGGACGGATCTATGACTATCACTGCCAGAGACGATGCAATAAAACGATTCCATGAGGACTCTGAATGCAGAATTTTCCTCATTAGTTTGAAGGCTGGAGGTGTTGCACTCAACCTTACTGTGGCTTCACATGTAAGCAGTTATATTATAGTCTAGATTACTTCTTTTCTTTTCTTTTGGGTGTACATTGTTATTTTTCATTAGTTACAGTTTCAGTTGTCCAAAATTATACTTCATAATAGGTTTTCTTGATGGATCCTTGGTGGAATCCAGCAACAGAGCGACAAGCCATGGATAGGATACACAGAATTGGGCAGTATAAGCCAATAAGGTCTTTCATTTTCTTGTCCTTATGTCCTAGTTTTTGGACTTTATGAGATGCCTGACAATGGAAATGTTTATCCCTAGATTAATGATTTTATGCTATTGCTCATACAGAATTGTAAGATTCGTAATAGAGAATACCATAGAGGAAAGAATATTAAAGCTGCAAGAGAAGAAAGAACTAGTTTTCGAAGGGTGAGTTTTATCTGTGTTTAATTAAAAACAGGAGTGGGAAGCATGAAGTCCTAATTACTCAATTCTACTGTGCAGGACTGTTGGAGGATCTTCAGCTGCTCTGGCTAAGTTAACTGAAGCAGACTTGAAGTTTCTTTTTCTCACTTAACAAAAATGGAATTGGGGTGAAAGTAGTAGTAGTACTCTTGGAAAATGCATAACATAAAAGTTTCCAAGCTGTATTTATTGAACCGACTTTCTACTTGGGGCTGTGTATAGTAGTCAAAACTATGTATTAAAGCCATAAAAGTACATTATGCTGTACAGGTTCATGTAGAATTGCAAATTAGCATGCTAATTTCCTAGGAATCATGCACTTTTGAATGACTTTGATGTGGATCTTGACAACTTTTGAATGGTTGGAAGGTTTTGACGACGTTTTTGATGATGGAAAATCGAATGGTGGATTTAAGAGTCAATGATTTCCAAGTTTGATTTACGGGTATACAAATTGAATGTCAACAATTATAGCTGGACATTTTTTAATAAGATTCTCCCATACACTTTAGTTTGCTTATTGATGTTGTAGATGGGGTTTAAGGGCTGCAAACGATTCGAGTCGAGTTGAATTTTAGACTGTGTTTGGATTGAAGAAAATGAAGGTAAAAGAATGGAAGGGAAATGGAGGGAGGGAGTATCTTTCATTTGGATAACAAGTTAAGGATGAAGGGAATTGGAGGGGAGAGAAATAGAGGGATTAAATTCTACGAAAATGATCCCTCCAACAATGGAGAGATTTGAAAGGAAAACTCTCCATTCTTCCTTCCCCTTCTTTTCCCTTCCCTCTCCTTCACCTCCCGCCCTTTCTTTTCCTTCATGAACATTCCCATTTGTATTTTTCGATTTTAAACTCGAGCTCAAACAAACATAAATTGGTTTGATTGTTAATTAATTTCTTCGTTGCCTTTAAAATGTAATATATTTTGAATTTTAATGCATTTATATGATTTGATTCAAGAATTTGTCAATCTTTCTATAAAGAAAAAGCAATGGTCATGGATAAATCACACTATATGAAATAATGTCTAGGAAAAGGATAATTTATTTTGTGTTGTAGGTGTTTCCAGAATCAATAGTTTTGCAACACTAATCTATACAGACTATACTGATGTGTACATTACGATCATAATTTTCTCATCATCTGTGGACATAAACCCTATATAAAGTAAACTCATAGGTAGTTAGACACAATAACTGAAAATAACTATTAAATGCCGAAAACACAATGATTGAAAAAACTATTAAGTACTTACTCCGTTTTTAAATACTTGTTCTACTTTCATTTCCGACCATTTTTAAATACATGCTCAATTCCTTATTTGAAAAGCTTTTACAATATTTAATTCATTTATCTCAACTAGTGAGACCTAATAGAATTATATTTTACTTCGTATAAACTTTAGTTTCTCTTTTCTCCAATTTACCTTTCACTAACCCCACTACCTCCATATTTTATTACTTTCTCTAATTTTTCCTAAAATTCCGTGCATGGTGAAATGGAGGAACTATATAAAAACGGAGAGAGTACTTATAATAAATCCCAAGAGGCACAATCATTATCTTCCTATTTTGTAAATGACAATACAAATAGTATAAAGTAAACAAGTAAGATCCAAATGACAATCTTGCAACCAGTTGATGCAAATCACTGGCTTGAAAATGAAATTCCAGTGCAACAGGGGTGCTCCATTGTATTTGGGCACATTCCCCAAGGTTAATACACCACTTTCATATAAAAGCACTTTCAGGTGTAAGGTTGGAGCTAAGTAACTTATGCCCAAAGAGAAAATATGAGTTTTAAACTTTTTGATGTGTGTAATTAAAATCTGTATTTAAAATCTGAAAAATTCCAAGTATTTATAGAGAGGGATGGAAGAACATAGAAGATTCTTTCATCAATGGGGGTGATAAAAATTAAAAAAAACATGGGGATTAAATCACCTTAATCATCTTCTTAATTGGGAGGTTACACAAAATCAATCAAAGGGCTCGCCTTGTCGGGCGCGAGTGAACATCTGTGTGCAGGCTTCACTCACCCAATTTTGACCTTCTTCTTGCAGTTTACACTAATGTCATTTGATTTTCTTCCTTTATCAAACACTGTATCCTAATGATATTAATTAATTTAACATGGATCAAACTATAAAAATACTCTAAACTTCCTACAATCTGATTGGTTTTTGTTCTATCTAAACTCTTGCACGTTTATAAGTTGTGACACTGATAAACTCTTGCACGTTTACCCTTCCTAGAAGTTGGCAGCAGGTTGCTCTATTTTGTGGCCTTGCTTGGTTTGCTGTTTTTGTGTTCTTTTTGGCTGGTTGTGTGTTATGGTTGCTGGTGCTGCTAAGCTTTGGTTAGCTGTACCTTGTTTCTCTTTGGTAATAAAATTGTACTTACCAAAAAAAAAAAAAAAAAAAAAAAAAAATGTTGCGACTCTGATGTCCAGCTTGCCTTTTGCTTCTCCTCTGCATATCTTAGCTATAGTAGGGGTTATAATTTCAGATTTCATAGATATATTTCAGCCCTGACTCTGTAGAATTAAGAAGCCAATCTGACTTTTCAGTCTAATAATCCAAATATAAGCATTTAGGCAAATTCTGTATGAACATGTTGCACCAACAACTCTGTAACTCTGTAACTGTTTTGCTGTTGAAGCAGAGGACAATTTACTGAATATTCCGTTTACTCAGAGCACAGTGAGATTGAGAATTAATCATTTCAAAACTTATGAAAGCCTAAGCAGAGGTTAACTACAGTCAATCAATACAGGAAAAGTAATGCAGCAACTAGACGTACATAGCCATTGTATTCCTTTCTTAGTCAGATGAGTACAATATCGACTTTACGTGAGTAAAATAGCACAAAAGACCAGGTACAAAAAACTGTATCTTCTCATTTCTTCTTTCCAGCTTTCCCTTCTTTTCGACGGACCACTTCATCAACGTATCTTACACCCTTGCCCTTGTACGGTTCTGGGGGTCTCCAGCTCCTAATTGATGCAGCAAACTGACCAACAGCAGACTTATCACGTCCAATAACAGTTACTCTGGTGTTTTCCTCCACTTTAACCTGCAGCTCATCTGGAATTGTCATCTTAACAGGGTGAGAAAACCCAAGATTCAATGTAAGTTCTTTCCCTTCAACCGTTGCACGATATCCAACACCAACCAACTGAAGCTTCTTCTCAAATCCCTTAGAAACACCAACTACCATGTTGTCTGTAAGGGTCCTGAGAAAAATAAATAAATAAAAAATTTGGGTGCATTATTGAGACTAGGTCCAAAATTATTCAAAAGGCTATTATCACATCTTAACGAGTAATCAATGTCTTTCATCCCTGCTATTAGCACTAACTTGTTATGTTATTTTACACACCAAGACAAACTGTAATCTCAAGGAAACAGAGGCCAAATTTAGAGCAGTTATTCTCACACTAAAAGAGTCAAGAAAAATGAAGCAATAGAACATAAGAGGATGATAATGCTTGTAAAATATCTTAATAAGAAAAATGAGGGAAAGGAAAGGCTTATTCAGAAAAGAAAAGGTGCAAAACTTATTCAAGTCAGGGAAATGAGGGAAAAAGGTAGAAAAGGAAAAGTACAAAAAAGTTCATCAGCAAAGAGAGTGAAATCAGGAAGATAGGGCACACTTTCAGAGCAAAGAAGCTGTGGAAAAAAAAAAGGAACCTGACAAGATATCAATCCAGGTCAACAAACATGTACCCATCAATTTAAGTCACAGTATAAAACTCTACGGAATCAGAACTACATACTCAAAAAATTGGAATTTCAGTTCCCCAATTAAATGACTTTCAGGGAGTCTGCTAAATGAGCAACTTTCATCAGTTGTGAGACCATTTTTTCCTTTTTTTGGAAAGTACCGATTATGAGATCTGTCAGAAATTAAGAAGGCTAGCAATATGTAAGGTAATCGGGAGTTCCATAGCGCTTTCAAACAAATATCTGCCTATTTTTGTAATGCATTCTTAGAATTTAACAAAAATGAAAATGACAAGGGCATAATTCAGCTTCACTACCATGACTTTAGAAAGATGTTCGATATTCAAGTTAAGTAGGTCCATTGTTTAATCTTACATCAAACTCATTGTATAGAAAAGGGAAACTCAAAGCTTCTGATAGATATCAGTTTATATCCACAAACTTAACAAGTAGTTTATTTTTTATGTATATTTTGGATAAGAAAACTTGAATAATTTGCAGTTTTGCACTCGTTCATAACTTCATATGCATAATTTGAGGTCTTTGATTTAGATGCTAATAGCTAACATGGGTATAAGAAACAACCTAAGATGGAATGTAGAATTGCTTAGAAAATCAAATGCAAATGAAAGTATTCTACTGTAACAACACCTACTAAGACTACAGAGTGAAAGTTAATGCTGAAAAATCTTAGTCCCATGATCAATACCAAAAGCCAAGAGGATTGAGACTCATCCTTGATACTTCTACAATCAATGGATCATTAACTCACATAAGAAGTTTTTCTATAACAAATTTGCCAAAATGCAGTCCAAAGAATTATACACCAAAAAAAATAAAATAATGTATTCAATTTATGTTTCCATTAGGCAGGATTTGAAGCAATGAATTGACAATGGACTTGCAGAAGACAGATGTTGACAGCTGAGTGGTTATACTAGGATCTATGTAAGGGGCATTACATCATAAAAAACAAGGGAAATGCAACTGTATTAAATAACTGTTTTCTTTTAGCTTTTTAGAACCCAGCAAAATTAATTTGTAGGTAGTAGGAAATTAAAAACCACCTAAAGTATTGGAATTCCTACAGTAGTTACGATTTACTAATGAGAAGCTTCAATAACACGAGGAATTATCACCCTTTCGAATTATAACCAACTATGAATGAATAGGAATACAATATATAGACAAAGCTTATGTTAACAACACCACTGCTTTGTTGCTGAGTAATACAGATAATTTCCTGCATATGGTTTTAAATGTAGTAATAATGAATTTGTATGACAGTATGTTATGTTCAAATATCAGGCTAGCATGCTTTGCATTCTACAAATGTCTTTCAACGAGCAAACAAGGTTAAATCACACGTTATTATACCTGAAAAGTCCATGCATTTGATTGGCTCTTCTTGTTTCCACTGCCTTTCGGACCCTTAAAAATCCAGATTCTTGCTTCTCAAGTATAACTTCACGAGGATAAGTGATCGAAAGTTCACCAAGAGGACCCTTCACTTTGAGATCCTGTCCTTCCATCGCGATTGCCACATTAGCTGGCACTGTAATAGGCTGCTTTCCTATTCTTGATTCTTTACACTCCACATTCTTCCTCCAAAAACCAACGCGAGGGACAGGGACACTCGCACTAAGGTCAATTTTCCCACCAAAAAGTAAAGATTTCATGTGGCTGAGACATCACATAAAATAATCATCAGTAGAAGACTTCAATAATCAATTACTCAGACCTATGCAGTATATACCATATTTCAAACCAAAATTTCAGCAGCAATTTACTCCCATTTCGACGATTTTCGCTACCATCAATTCACAAAGGCAATCTACAACTCCCTTTCCCTTCATCATCCTAAGGATTAATATCACCTTAATCTATCAAAAAAAAAAAAAAATATTCCCCAACAACACTATGAGATAGGCATTACCAAATTTAAAGAAGACAGCTAGTTTCAAGAAAAAATTGTAAGCAAATGAATAACAAAGAAATGTATCGAAAACAGCAAATTTCATATAACTATAGAACAATATTTGAGCATGATAAAAAGGCATAATTCATACATTTCTTCAAAATTCAGACAAAATCAAACTAGAACAAGCTTATAAACCCTAAGCAGCAAAATACTTGTTCAAATTCAGCTAAATGGGACCAAAATTACCCATGAATTGACGAAGTACTTGTTAGTTAAAATATGTCATTAAAATTGATTCGTAATGCAAATTGAAGAAAACCCAAGAATGAAGAAAGCAATGAGACATAAAAAACGAAAAAGTTGAAAAATTGATGGAAAAGAGTAAAACCTTGGAAGAGGCAGAGACATTGAGAGAGAGCGAGTGAGAGAGAAGGAGCTACTTCAGCAGAGAGATGAGGGTGTGTGTTTTTATTGGATAGAAAGGATGAGGAAGAGGAGGTGTCAAATGTAATGGTGCTACTCTATTTTACCAACTTAAAAAAAATACAAGTAAAAAATACGTAGTAATTCTCAATTTCTCTCCTTATATACTAATGGCCTAATGGGTATCCAGGTACCCGTGAACTAGAGGTTATCAACATCGGCCCAGCCCGTTAGCTCGACCCAGGACGGGTTTGACAAGCCTAATATGCATTTTTAGTTTAAAAACCTGACCCAACAAGTCCGCTACTTTTTTACGAGTTTGAGCACAAGATATGATGTTAACGCCCGGCCCGGCTCGATTTTTTTTTTCACCTCTATCGTGAACTCAATGTTAAAGGTGATAAAAAAAACCATATTTTTTTAAAAACTTTTTGTTTACTTTATCAATCTCTTAAGAATATTTAGAGTACTATAACATTATTTTCTTCCCATTATAAAATATAATTTCAAATAATTTTATAAGTATTTATATAAGATATTTTTAAATATAATAATAAAAAAATCATATTATTGATATTACGGAATATATTTCAATTATATCGTTAACATATTCTTTCAAATTAAATCTAGGCCCTGTTCTTTTGAGCTGTTCTGCTCTGCTGTGCTGAAATCTACTCTATTCTGCCAAAATCTGCTCTGCTCTGCTCTGCTCTGTTTAAAAATAATAATTATAATAATAATAAAATAATAATAATAATAATAAAAATAACAATAATAATAATAATAATAATAATTATTATTATTATTATAATAATAATAATAATAATAATAATAATAATAATAATAATAATAATAATAATAATAATAATAATGCACCTTATGAATTGCTTGAGTGGTGCTGCAATGACAGTCTCGGATGAGTTGGTTGACTCTATTATCGGGGTGGTTAATCTCTTTCTAGCTGGAAGATGTCCTATGAAATTAGGAGAGTATATTGCTAGTGCTCCTCTCACACCTCTTGTCGAGCCCGGTAGTGGTATTCGTCCTATAGCCGTGGGTACTATTTGGCAATGTCTAGTTTCGAAGGTCGGTGTTGTTATGGTTGGCCAGTCTTTGGGAAGTTACTTTGATGGTCTTCAATTTGGTGTTGGGGTTTCTTCAGGTGGTGAGGCAATTCTTCATGCTGTGAATCGGTTGCTTGAGGATCGTGGTTCTGATGATGGCCTCTCAATGTTGTTGGTCGATTTTCAAAATGCCTTCAATCTAGTTGACCGTGCGGTCATGTTACGTGAAGTTCGTCGTCTTTGTCCAGGCATTTCGCGATGGGTGGAATTCTACTACTCTAACCCAGCAAGATTGTATTATGGGGACCACACCTTATGGCCGTCTCAGGGGTGCAGCAGGGTGATCCCCTTGGTCCTTTGCTTTTTTCTTTGGTTTTACAACCCCTAGTTTGTAAAATCAGAGATTCTTTTAAGGTATGTCTTCAGGCATGGTATTTGGATGACGACACTATTATTGGTGACACTTTGGTGGCGGGGAAGGTTCTGCAGTTGATTATGGAGGAAGGGTCTCGTTTTGGGTTACATTTCAATGTGGAAAAAACTGAAGTTTTTTGGCCTACAGAAAACCCTCGCAGCAGGCTTGTGGGCGTCTTTCCCCCTAATATTGCTCGACCTTTGCATGGTGTTAAGTTGCTTGGTGGTCCCGCTAGCTCCGATTCTGATTTTAGTGGTGAGCTTGTGATGTAGAGGGTGACCAGGACCATTGCGCTTATGGACTAGGTTGCTAAGCTTGATGATCCTCAGTGTGAGTTGTTGTTGCTTAGGGCATGTACTGGAGTTTCTAAACTCTACTTTGCTTTGGGTACTTGTCCTCCTAGTACTTTTGAGGCGGCACAACGCATATTCGATGAGGCTCTTTGATCTTCCTTGGAGCATATTGTTACTGCTTCGGGGCCTGGGTTTGGCGATTGGCAGTGGCGGTTTGCCACCTTACCATTTGTTTTTGGAGGGCTTGGTGTTTAATCCGCAGGTGATGTTCGTCATTACGCTTTTCTTGCTTCTCGATTACAGTCTGCTCGGTTGCAGACTAAGCTTCCACAGCATGCTGGCATTGTTGGTCTTAGTTGAGCCTTTGAAGATGCATTGAGTTTGTTTAATCGAACGTTGGAGTCTGACATTTTGAGTAATCCTATTGAGGTCGCTGCCCGAAACTCAAGAAGAAATTGACAGATATATATTTCACAAAGGTTACCGCTTCTGCAGAATCCACCTTTTCTTTATCTCCTCGACAATCAGCCTTGTGGAAATCGCATTAGGGAGGTGACACCTCTGCTTGGCTTCGAGCGGTCTCTATTTCGGGGTTGGGTCAGACGATGAACGCAAAGACTTACCGATGTGTGTTGTGCTACCGGTTGGGTGTTCCTTTGTTCTCTGTCTCAACGTCGTGCTCTGCTTGTTCAAGGATTTTTACTGGGGATATTTTCGGTGATCACGCAGTGTCGTGTGCTGGTATGGTGGGTATTAAACATCGACATAATGTTGTTCGGGATACCCTTGTTGATGTTTGCTATCGATCTGGGATTTCAACTAGAAAGGAGGTGGACATTGGGTTGTCTGCAGGGAACGATGGGCCCCTAAGACCTGCTGATGTGTTACTTTATTGTTGGGATCGTGGCCGTGATGTCTGTGTTGACTTGACAGGGTCTTCTCCTTTGACACAATCTGGGTTATCTGAGTTTGTTCTTGGACGGGTTGTGGCTGATGCAGCTCATCGGAAGCGGGTCAAGTGCGAATCTAGTTGTCGGACAATTGGATATGGTTTCCTTCCATTCTCTTTTTCTTCACTTGGGGAATTAAAGAAGGAAGCTGTTGCATTGCTGAAGCGAGTTCAGAAGTTCTCGACGACTCAGGATATTGGAGCTCGTGCTGCTGCTCATATTTTTACTAGGATAGACATTGCTATAGCTAGAGGAGTGAGGCCCCAGATTGTATCTCGGCTTCCCTCTAATTTTTTATAGGTTGTATAACTTTGTTTGTTTTTGAGATATAATTTTGAGGAGATTGTATCTCGGCTTCCCACTAATTTTGTGTATGTTGTATGACTTTGTCTGTTTTAAAGATATAATAATAATATTAATAATAATTAGGGCAGGGGACGTCAATGGCTTCCACGTTAAATTCCGGCAGCTTTCCGGCGGCTTTAGGTGCGTTTAGGTCAGGGGCAGGGTTCTTGGTTAGTGTGCAATTAAATCAGGCGAAATTCAGGTCCTTTCAACGCTATTTTGGGGTGAAAATTAGGTGGAATCGGGCTTCATTTGTGCATTCTTGTAGACGGTTTTCAGGCGGCTTTAAGGCAACTTCTCCGGCGAAGGTTCTGTCAAGCATATTGCTGCCGGTTTTTTTCAAAATTCCGGTGACATTGAGACAGGTTTTTCAGGCGTTTTTGGGACTGTTTCCGGGCTATTTTGAGGCAGGTTTTTGGGGCTTTTTTCAAACAGGTTTTCAGGCGAATTATGGTCATTTTTAGGTGAAATTCAGGCTGTTTTTGCGCGTGTTTTAGGTTGTGTTTTATTTGCGATAGTTTCTGGTGTAGTTTTGAGTGCTTTTGGGTGTTGTTTCTGGTGCAATTTCTGGCGTATTTATGGTCAGCTTATAGGCGTTTTGGCTCTGGTTTAGGTTTGGTTGTGGACTAGTTTTTCTGGTCAATTTTTAGCTAGTTGTTCTTGTGCGTTTTGGGTGGAGTTTTTTATGCGTTTTGGGTGTAGTTTTAAGGCATCATTATATGGGTATCGGCGGTAGTTTCCAAGTCGTTTTCTGGTCAGTTTGGGGGCTATTTACAGCGTAATTTTGTTTATTATATTTGGTTGTTTTTGTCTCGTATCGGCTTTGTTAGTGTTTCTTGCGGCTTGGGTAGTTTTTGGTGGTGCATGTTTGTGTGTAGCTATGTCGGCTATCGTTGTGAAGTTTCATTGTCCCTTTGTGGGTCTTAGTGGCTGTCAAGATGGGAGTGGAAATGGCCTTACTAGAAGTTCTCTAATCAAGCATCTTAGTGATCGTAATTGTTGTATCGGTGCGCAAGATATCACCCGACATTCTCTTACTTCTAATTTGGTTGTTTATACTGAGGCAGAAGTTACTTTTACGCGTATGGGGTGGTTATGTGGGGTTGTCTACAAAACACAAACGCTACGTTCTAAGTGTCGTCACGGTAGGGGTGAGGATGTGTCACCCCCTAATGAAGGAGATGGTATTGTTCGTTTTATGCTTCATAATTTTTCCAAGCTGCAAGCTCCTTCTTCTCCTACTCGAATTGGACATGTGGATGGTTTGGTGTGAGATCATAACGGTGGTTTTGATGTGGCTGTCCTTGATTGTTTGTTCTCTAAGGGGTTTTGCACTGTTGAGTCTATCCCTTCCAAGTGTCGTTTGCGATTTTCTCGGGTTTGGAAAGGTGCTCTTGATAAGGTGATCTCTAAGCCTGATGACATTTCTAATTGGGTCTCTTTGTTGGTGTTACCTCTTTGTACCCTTAAAACCTTTCGCCCGTGGAGTAGTCGTGAGTCTTAGTCTTCGGTAAAACGCGAGCATCAGGAAGAGAGTATTTCTTGTGCTATTTGTTCTTGGAGTGCACCAGGTGGTAGTTTGCAGCTTGTGAAGGAAACTTTGGCAGAGGATTCTCCTACTTTGTCAGTGGTTGATGATGAGGACCTTAATTTGGAAGAGCGTAATATCAAGCAGTGTCTTAGGAAGATTTGCCATGGCCATTACATCGCTGCAGTCCAGGTTCTTTCTTCTTTAGGCGTTGCTCCTTATAATGAGGCCACTCTTGCGAATTTACAGTCAAAGCACCCTTCTCTCCAGCTCCATCCTTGCCTGATATTCCTGTTGATCACCTTCATCTCGTTACGACTTCTGCTATTGTATTGGATCGGATTAAGAGTTTTCCTCGTGGCACATCATGTGGGAGGGATGGTTTACGTGCTCAACACCTTATGGATTGCTTGAGTGGTGCTGTTGTGGCAGTCTCAGATGAGTTAGTTGACTCTATTACCGAGGTGGTTAATCTCTTTCTAGCTGGAAGATGTCCTATGAAATTAGGAGAGTATATTGCTAGTGCTCTTCTCACACCTCTTGTCAATCCCGGTGGTGGTATTCGTCCTATAGCTGTGGGTACTGTTTAGCAATGTCTAGTTTCGAAGGTTGGTGTTGTTATGGTTGGCCAGTCTTTGGGAAGTTACTTTGATGGTCTTCAATTTGGTGTTGGGGTTTCTTCAGGTGGTGAGGCAATTCTTCATGCTGTGAATCGGTTGATTGAGGATCGTGGTTCTGATGGTGGCCTCTCAATGTTGTTGGTGGATTTTCAAAATGCCTTCAATCTAGTTGATCGTGTGGTCATGTTACGTGAAGTTCGTCGTCGTTGTCCAGGCATTTCGCGATGGGTGGAATTCTTTAACCCAGCCATATTGTATTATGGGGACCACACCTTATGGTCGTCTCAGGGGGTGCAGCAGGGTGATCCCCTTGGTCCTTTGATTTTTTCTTTGGTTTTACAACCCCTGGTTTGTAAAATCAGAGATTCTTTTGAGGTATGTCTTCAGGCATGATATTTGGATGACGACACTATTATTGGTGACATTTTGGTGGTGGGGAAGGTTCTGCAGTTGATTATGGAGAAAGGGCCTCGTTTTGGGCTACATCTCAATGTGGAAAAAACTGAAGTTTCCTGGCCTACAGAAGACCCTCGCAGCAGGCTTGTGGGCGTCTTTCCCCCTAATATTACTCAACCTTTACATGGTGTTAAGTTTCTTGGGGGTCCCGCTAGTTCCGATCTTGGTTTTAGTGGTGAGCTTGTGATTAGAGGGTGACCAAGACCATTGCGCTTATGGATAAGGTTGCTAAGGTTGATGATCCTCAGTGTGAGTTGTTGTTGTTTAGGGCATGTACCAGAGTTTCTAAACTCTACTTTGCCTTGCGTACTTGTCCTACTAGTACATTTGAGGCGGCTCAGTGCACATTCGATGGAGCCTTTCAATCTTCCTTGGAGCGTATTGTTACTGCTTCAGGACCTGGGTTTGGCAATTTGCAGTGGCGGCTTGCCACCTTACCATTTGCCTTTAGAGGGCTTGGTGTTTATTCTGTAGGAGATGTTCGTCATTATGCTTTTCTTGCATCACTATTACAGTTTACTAGGTTGCAGACTAAGCTTCTACGTCATGCTCGTATTGTTGGTCTTGGTCGAGCCTTTGAAGATGCGTTGTGTTTGTTTAATCGAACGGTGGAGTCTGACATTTTGAGTAATCCTAGTGAGGTCGCTGCTCCGAAACTCATAAAGAAATTGGCATATTATGTTTCACAAAGGTTATCGCTTCTGCAGAATCCAACTTTTCTTTATCTCCTCGACAATCATCCTTGTGGAAATCGCAGCAGGGAGATCACACCTCTGCTTGGTTCCAGGCGGTCCCTATTTCGGGGTTGGGTCAGACGATGAACGCAAAGACTTACCAATGTGTGTTGTGCTACCGGTTGGGTGTTCCATTGTTCTCTGTCTCGACGTCATGCTCTGCTTGTTCAAGGGTTTTTTCTGGGGATATTTTCGGTGATCACGCGGTGTCATGTGCTGGTATGGTGGGTATTAATCATAGGCATAATGTTGTTCGAGATACTCTTGTTGATGTTTTCTATCGATCTAGGATTTCAGCGAGAAAGGAGGTTGACATTGGGTTGTTTGGAGGGAACAACGGGGCCCTCAGACCTGTCGATGTGTTACTTTATTCTTGGTATTGCGGTCGCGATGTCTGTGTTGACTTGACAGGGTCTTCTCCTTTGACACAGTCGGGGCTATCTAACTTTGTTTCTGGACGAGTTATGGCTAATGCGGCTCATCGGAAACGGGTCAAGTACAAATCTAGTTGTCGGGCGATTGGATATGCTTTCATTCCCTTATCCTTTTCTTCACTTGGGGAATTAGAGAAGGAGGCTGTTGCATTGGTGAAGCGGGTTAAGAAGTTCTCTACGATGTAAGACATTGAGGCACGTTTTGTTGCTCATATAGGATAGGATTTGCTATAGTTAGAGGAGTGAGACCCAGATTGTATCTCGGCTTTCCACTAATTTTTTGTAGATTGTATGACTTTGTCTGTTTTTGAGATAATAATGCTGACATCTGCTTTGCTCTGTTGACCCCTGCTTTGCTCTGTCCAAAATCTCAAAAGAACATGGCCCTAATCTATTATATGATTTAACCAGTTTTTTCTCAAATTTAACCACAACACTTCAAAACTCCAATCTTCAAAATCTATGCACTCATTTTTTTTTCTTTTTTCCTTTACCTTTTTTCTTGAATAAATTCCAACTTTTTATTTTTAACCATAAATTCCTAAAACAAAAAAAAAAAAAAAAAACACCAAGTACATTTTTTTTAAAACCTCCCATAACTACCTGTTATAGTTATTTCAAAGATTATTTTTTGTTACAGGAAATATATATACTCCGTGTTTTAGCTCGGGCGTTCTAGTATCTATCTATGTTATTCGATCTTTAACGTAAACTTTCATTTTTTGTTGGGAATTTTCGTTTGCCAAAAATACCCTTATAAAAAGACTGTGCTATACAAGATAAAGATACATTACAAGGGTACTAGATACAATAAAAATGCAGTTACATTTCATCACTAAATCTACTTTACGGTTACTTTTTTTGTTTTCTTCTCTTGTCTATCTCCTCTATTAGCCAAATTCATTCCTTTATTAAATTGGGAATATATAAATTAAACCATTTTAACAAACACTATCTAACACCCTTCAGGGGCGTAAAATGACATGTCTTTATCTTGATATGCTAATGCCTATGAAGAAGATGGCCGGTGAAACAAGAAAGAAAGCAAAGAAGATAACACTAATTTTGATGACTAAAGTCTTAGATAAGGTTGCCTTCATGAATATCCTGTATAACCCAAACTTTTTCCAAAATATTAATGGAAATTTTTTTTCATAGCTAGTGTAAAGATCCAATATAAATTTAGCGACATTTTCTAACTGTTAAATTAAAAAAGAGTTAGATTCAATTCGTTAGGGCTCTACGTTGCGAAGGAGGATCAACATGCTACTTCGCATGTAGATAGATTCACTTGATATGTATTTTTTTTTTATATGATCATGAAGAATTGAAGATCGTCTAAATATTGGTACAATTCATGCATTCGTAGAAGGGTGTTTATCAGTTTACTATGTAATTAATGTGTATGGTAGTATATGAAATACCAATCTAATAAAAGTATATTTTTTTTTGATGCAACCAATCTAATATATATAAATAAAGTAGGCTTTTTTCGGAAGCATTCGGCGCATCACATAAGCAAAGGTGTTATTTCGACTAATTAAAAATTATATTTGTAATTTATTTTAGAATTAAAAAATTCACTCGCCACCTAAGCAAAAGTGACAAATGAGATTTTTTTTAAAATTGACGTTAAAAAATTAGAATAGAATAAACACGCACCAAAAAATTGTTACATATTAAGAAATTACAAGAAATATACAAAATGAAATACAAAAAAAATCGTGCATCGCTCAAGCTTATATCTAGTATTAAATACAATCAATAAATTTTGATCCCATAATACTTTTCAATGCAATTATCTTTTAAATTCTTGAATTTCATCTTTTTTGTATTTATCCAACCTTGCAATCTTTTGCAATTACTTAGATTTTGGAGAACTCGATTAATATTCAAGTGTAAATCTTATGTTCAACTTTTGTATCTATCAAGGCGAGTGGGATCACTTTTAAAATTATCTAATTTTGAAAACAAATCTTTTCCTACCCTCACATGTTTCATTTCTTTTCACAACATAAAGTCTATACTTATTTACCAAAGTAATCCCCGTAATTAACCCTTAAGTACATGTGTCATTACCTCATAATTTTTTTTTCTGTTATTATTATTATTATTATTATTATTATTATTATTGTTGTTGTTGTTGTTGTCTTTATTATTATTGTTATTATTATTATTGTTGTTATTATTGTTGTTATTATTATTATTATTATTATTATTATTATTATTATTATTATTATTATTGTTTTTGTTGTTGTTGTTGTTGTTGTTGTTGTTGTTGTTTTTGTTGTTATGTTATTTAAAGAAGTGTGTTGTTATACCTCCTGAAGAAGTTTTGGCCTTATAATTAGGGAATGGTGCCCAACAATAATAATTTAAATAAAATAAACAAATATAGTGATAAAGATGAATAAAAAATATTACGTAATATTATTTACTAATACTTAGGATAAATAATGAGTTTGAAGATTACATGAACAATTCCTGTAAAAAAAATATATATATATAAGGTTTTATTGAGAAAACAACGGTATATTTTGAATGATATTATTTTTAACATTGGGTTGTAAAATTAATAATTATTTTGAATGATATATCAACAATAATTTACTAGATAAAACAACAAATTTTGAGTGATATATTATCATCAAGTTAAAAGATAAATTTTGAGAGATATATTATTAACATAAAATTAAAAGAAAATATTCTTTTTCATAATATAAAGTTAAAAGATAAAACAATTAACTTTGACTTCTCAATATAAGAAAAATATAGATTATATAATTATTCATTATGAAATATTATAAAATATCCAATGTAAATTTGATCATTAATAAGATGCCAGGCTTTAACCTAGTTTGTAACAATTTGCAAGTTTAGCTACATCACATCTTCGCAAGATAATTGGAAAATGATGCGGGTGCGTGCATGGAACTTGGTGGAGGAAGTTGAAGAAGTACCACGTGTTGTGACACAGTCGTGCTAAAAACCATGGTGGTCAACTCTCGAGTTTGACCATCCTCAAACTTGAGTAGTTGCTTGGTCAAAATGAACTCCTCAACTTCAAATAGTCGATGTTTAAGAACTGTACAATCTGGAAAAAGTAAATCGGGATCAAATTACAAGAGCTCATACTCTTGCTAATGGTTGTAGAGTTAACTTAGTTTTTCTACTTAGTTGTATTTTAGTTGCTGTTGTAAAAAAAAAAAAAAAAAAAAAAAAAAAAAAAAAAAAAAAAACACCAAAAGAGTTTAAGAACTGTACAATCTGGAAAAAGTAGATTTCTTTTTAGCCTCTTTATCTATTGAAATCGTTCTTTGGAACTCTTTTGTTTTTTGTTGTTGCTTTTGAACTTACATTTAGAATTACTCAAGGTCTTGGCATTGTCCAATAAAAAGTTGGCCTTGGAACTGTATCGAATAACATTAGAAAGTATTAATGAACATATAATACAATAAGTATGAACTTTTAATTTAAAGAAAAACAACATTTTATTGGAGACCAAATATCAAAAACAAATTACCAAAATAATGTAATGTTCAAAATTATAATGAAATTAAACTTTGCAATTTATACATTTCACTTACTTTTTCTCTTTATATAATTAATCTGAACTCAAAAATCATAATGAAATTATACTTTTGAATTTAAAAATATTTCACTTATCATCCACAAATTGTCAATCAAATTTATTGTTGAGATTTAATTCGGAGCTTACAAAATGACTTTCACACTTGAATTGAAGTATAATTTTCTTATTATAACTTGAAATCAACAAATTCACAGTGATTTACGCATATTTTTATTGAATTTCGGTAGAAAGTAAAGGTTTGAACGGTGATAAAGTGAAGGTTTGAAGAGAGATAAAGTGGAGAAAGGAAGAGAAATCTGGAAATAAAATGAATTTTCATGTAAATTATGGTTGATATATATATTTATATATTAAAAATGATTACATGGAATGAGGGTACACAAAGTAATAGTTAGTCCTGGGTCTAGCTATTAATAATTGTCGTCGTATTAAATCAGAATTGGGCTTGTGATATGTCGTTGGAAAGATTATTGAAAGGGCTTCTTGATTAGTTGATTTTTAATCCACTTTTTGTTGTGTGAATTTAACCCGCTTTTGTAGTTTTTATTTTTACATTTTATCATTTTTGGTACCTTTGTAGTGTTTTTAGTCTTTTTGTCCTTTGTGTGGGTTTGTTTGTATGTGTAGGTGTGAAGGATGATACACAGTTTTGACATAGCAATCAATCATTTCAAAAAAGTGCCCAAGAAGCTAACATAGGAGCGGGCGCGCAATTCAAGTGGAGTGGACGCTCCTTACCTGCTCAGCAATACTGCCCTAGAGCTACCTTGGTTAGGAGCAGGCATGCACAACAACTTAAGCTGGGAGCGGGTGCTCTTCCCAGCTAGGCTCAATTCCGCCATACACTGAAGACCTAAGAGCGGGTGCACAACCTCACTAGGAGTGGACGCTCTTTTCTGTTCTGCGCGACTTTTTGACATATTCTCCAATGTAATTTGTGGGAGTATATATACTTCCCTTTGGCTCATTTGTATGCACAACAATAATTAGAATAGATTTTAGCTATTTCCTCTTAGTTAGCAATTGAAAACTTCAATTAGTTGGTTAATTAGCTTAGAATTTCTCTGGATAATCATTGTAGAAGTGGATTTCAATGCTTGTTCTTTCATTTTCAGTAATTTTTCTCTACTTTGAAGTTCCAATTTAGTAATTTCTACCTTTTTCTTTTACAATTTTTTGATATCTTTTGTATTCAAAGTTCATAAATCTTTCTTGCTCTTTATTAATTTTTGTTGCATATTGATTTTATCCTTAGCATATTACTTAGCTTTTCCCCGATATTTGAACAAATTAGAACCCTAAATCTTATTTGAACATACATTTTATTCACCATGGGTAGTTAGTAGTTCACTTAGCTAAGGGGTTTGGTTAAGCTCAACCAATGATAGATTAGGTAAATTTAGGTGAAGTTTTAATTTGGTGATTGCTTGTGATTAAATTGATTATATGAAGCTTAATTGCATGTTGTTTGTATTGATAAGATCAGGATTAATTACCCTTCGTTGCATGATGGTCCTTATTTGGCATGAGAATGTGAATTTGTATTGTTTAAAATTAATCGCAAATTTGATCAACTTTGTCCTATAACTAAGCTAATGAGGAATCTAATATTAAGAATTTCATCTTGAATCTTAATTGCATTTGGTTGCTCTTTACATTTGGTTCTTGCTAGCTATCACCTATATTGTCCCCAAGTTGCTTAGCTTTCATGGTTAGGTGGATCCCCATTCCCTATTGCTTTTATCACCTTGATTTAATCCATATTTGCTTTGACATCTAATTAATAGGCTTTGAAACAACCCAATTCCCAATCTTTGAATTAGCTTATGCATTAAGGTCTTTAGCTATTGACACCCGTTTCTTTGTGAACTGAACTCTCACTTGTCCTTGTACTTGGTTCATAAGATGTTTGATACAAATGTGTTTGATTGAGTGTGGAATGTAAGACCATTTCGCTCCCGACACTACCTATCCATATAGTTCTCACACGAAAATTATAAGTCTTAGATATAAATTTGGTTCAGTATATACAACGGGAGATCCATTTAACCTAGTTACCTAGGCATGTATTTGTGTAGATACCAAAAAATGTATCCCCGACTGAAACCCGATGATGAGCAAAACCTTTCATCACCATTTGGTTCGAGTAGAGTATTGAAAAAAAGGAGCATTTGATTATTGTTAAGAAATCCATGTCATTTCCATTTTCTATCATTTCATAAGCCATTCTAGCTAATTCAATAGCCCAAACACTTTTCTTAGCCCAAAATCCACATATCTTAGCCCAATTTCCTCTTTTCGTAACTACAATCCAAAACCGATCAAATATAAGAATTTTGTGTCTTTATTTTTTTATCCAAATCCTACATGGTTGGATAGCCCTTGAAATAATATTTCCAATTATATATTGTAAGCCCAATTCGGAGCTATAATGAAAAGAAAATGATCGAAATACCAAACTCTATCCAAAACCAATACTCTTGCACTATTTTGACCATATTTTTGATCTAGAAACGATATTGACCTGTTCTAATTGGGTTGGAAAGTAGACTTCAGAGCTTTCCAATGATATATTATTTGCCTTAATACGAGTTCGGGATTAAAAGTTATGATAAAAACAAAAACCGTAAAACTGGGATTCTACCGCGCCGCACCAGGTTCCGTCGTCATGCGACAAGAGCTGATGTGGTGTGACATTTCCGTTGCGTCGCGCTAGTTATTATTGTCTCTAAGCGACAATTTTGTAGCTAAGCGATAGAAATGTCGCGACGCGACAGACACCGGCTTTGCACGATAGTCTCTTCCTTCTGGAGGTGTATTTTTTATATGTTTTCCGTCTTTTCCTATATATCGTAGCCTTTTGGGGTTACGAAAACCATTTTCTGCTCATATTCTCCCTAATACTCTTATTTTCTTAATCTTTTATCCTTCTAAATCTTGCAATATTCCTCCTTCAAGTGTTCCTAGACATCAATAATTCACCCGAAGCTCTATCGGCAGTCCACAGCGTGAAAGATTGATCATAAACCATGAGGGTTTCAATCTAAACTCAACTTAATTTGTTTTCTTTAATTTGGTTTAATTTGTTTGAATTATTACTATTTTTGTTGAAGTTACTAACAATTTATTCATGATGTAGTATTCAAAGTTGCACATTTGGAGTGAGTATTTAATTCTCTTGGTTTTATTTACTCTAATTATTTTTATTGCTTGGATTGCTAGAACCATGTTTAGGGAACATTAATTTTAATTATTAGTATCATTTTTAGGCGTTATATTAATCATGTTAGTATCATGCCTAGGATTTTATTAATAATTATCTAGTATCATGTTTAGGATTCTTCTAATTCGTTCTTTAATTGTTGTCTAGTTGCTTCCAATATTTTTATGCATGCTTATTTATTTGATTTATTCTATTCGTTTGATCACCTATATTGCATGTTTAATTGAGAATATGTAACTGAAAATCACGCCTAATAAGATAATTTGGACAACCCGTTTAGATTCCTAGTAATCTTGTTGCTTAATTCAAGTGATCACAATAACTAGATTTATGTGTGCGTTAAATATTCAACCGAGTTAGATTACGTAGTTTGGTACGAATTGAATCTTGTTTGTATGTCTTTTGGGTTGCAATTAATACATGTCGCTATAAGAATCGAGTAAAGGTCAATACGGGCGGCATTGGGTTCATGACTCAATCTGTACCATCATCCCGAATATCCAGATATGGTTCAGGACCACTATGGAGTTAGTAAACTCAAGAATTATGAATAGGTTGTAACCTTCATGGATTAAATTGTTGTTGCCTTTCGGTTTGTACCTTTTTGTGGTTGTCTTTAATAATCCATGAACGGTTTACAAGTTC
Organism: Chenopodium quinoa; assembly: GCF_001683475.1. Classification (NCBI taxonomy): domain Eukaryota; kingdom Viridiplantae; phylum Streptophyta; class Magnoliopsida; order Caryophyllales; family Amaranthaceae; genus Chenopodium; species Chenopodium quinoa. The sequence goes on along the minus strand of NW_018745286.1, from coordinate 5,708,650 downwards.
CTTACAAGCTTGTTGGCGACTCCCTACTTTTTTGTCCCTATCATTATTGAAAGGAATGGTGTCCTTCCAACAAGTGTATTATTCCGATAGAGGGTTCGGAATTATTAGAAAGCTAATTTTTCAGTGAGGTCAAGTGATCGGAATGCCTAGGTGGAGGCCGCTTCCGATAAATAATATTAATGTATAATTAATATTCAGCTTAATCGCAAGTCACCATGCTTCCGAAGGATTAGATGAGTCATTAGAGTATTACGAACAAAGACGTCGGATATCAAGCTTAGAGCGTTGAGACCGAGCGTCGCAAGTCGAGTCGAATGTAGAATTCGACGAGACGTAAATCAAGCAAGCAACAAGTTTAAGCCTAGCCGTAGCCTCGCATTGGCCTAGCCATGCAAGTGCTAGGCTAGGCGAGGTCACCAACCCATGCGCATCATGGGTGCCTAGCATCCCCTAGCACACGCACATCGCATGGCACAAGCATCGCAAGATGCGTGCATGCGTGGCTAGGCGTGCTAGCATAGCAGCGCTAGCCATCGCGTCATTCTAGGCATGGGCTAGCACAACCCGCAAGCATCGCAAGCATGGTGCATTGCGTGCTTGCTAGAATGCTAGGCCAAGCACCCAGCCATCTCAGCCTCGCACCAAGTAGCAGCATCGCATAGCAGCGTGCTAGGCTATGCGTGCTTGCTTGCTAGCATGCTAGGGCCTGGCGCCCAGCCCATCGCAGCCTTGCACCAAGCAGCAGCATCACATAGCAGCGTGCTAGGCATGTTGGGCTATGCGTGCGTGCTTGCATAGCAACGCCTAGCTGCAGCACAGCAGCATCACATGTGTGCTGGCTGGTTGCGCATGTGCTGCGGGCTGGCTAGCGATGTGCTGGCTGGCTTGCTGTGCATGCGATGCGGGTTGGCTGGCTGGGCTGCCCAGCCTTGGTGCTAGGCGCCAGCTGGCAGCCTTGGCAGCCAAGGCAGGCTGCCAGCCAGCCAAGTGGTGGAGTGGCCCGGTTTTGAGTGGGGACCGATTTCAAGGGCCTTGCTTGATAAGAAAGGTTATGGTCCCCCCCCCCCTCGAAATGGTCCTCACCTAATTCTTCTCTCCCATTGCCACTTGTAGCTTGTTGATTAATTTAACATTTTATTTTGTTTTTGATTAAAATAAAATAAGGGAAAATGCAAATCTCCCACATTGATTGAGAATGGGAAATCAAGGTTCATTTCCCTATAAATACCAATATTTTGGGTTTTGGGAAGAACACTTGAGTGGAACTAAAAAGGCATCTCCTTAGTAAAGTGAGAAAACCTTAAGTTCGTAATACTCTAGTTTTTATTGGTCAAGTCCTGACTAACCTTCGGGACTAGGACCGTTCGGGTCGGGTCGAGGGTGCGAGCCGTAGGAGGCCGTCGCACTTGCGAGGCTCGGGCTTTGAAGTAAGAGCTCGTGAATCGAGCGAAGCACACGTCAAGGGTAAGAATGTCTTTTCTCTTTCTCTCTTTTATGTTGTTAATTATGTGATTAAATATTTAGTTGCTTTAATTAGTGAGCGGGTCTTGGGCGGGTTTCTCTTCCGCGTAGCGTTGGACGCTATGAAACCCAACAGTTATATGTCAAATCCAACTTCCTATGATTGCCAAGCATATTCACGTATGCTCCACGTTGGACGCTATGAAACCCAACAGTTATTTTGTGTTTCGTAATTATGCATATCACGTATTACTGGTCGAAATATATAGCCAAAAAGAGCCGAAATCGAGAAAAATTTATCTTGCTGCACACGCAAATTCACCGTGAAACGGCAAAAATACTGCGTAACTGCAAAAATTTGTCGTGTCACGACAAAAGGTATCGTGCCGCGGCAAAATATGTCGTGCCACGGTATCTGCTGCGTGTCGCAGCGCTGAAACTGCATCAAATTTTATCCTTTGCCTTCTTATTTCGGATTTTCTTTTGCTTTTTTTTTATCCTAACCATTTTCTATTAAAACTCTTTTTCATTCTAGTGTTTTATTTCCAATAAAACTCTACCCTTTTTATTTTATTATTTTATTATTTATTTTATTTTTGGGAAGTTGTAAAACTTGTCACATTTTTTATTCTTTTTTATTATTGGGGAAGTTGTAAAACTTGTTCCATTTTTTTATTTTTTTTTAATTTTTTTTTTGTTTTTGGGGAAGTTCTAAAACTTGTCCCATTTTTTTATTCTTTTTTATTTTTGGGAAAGTTGTAAAACTTGTCCCATTTTTTTTATTCTTTTTATTTTGGGAAAGTTGTAAAACTTGTCTTATTTTTATTCTTTTTAATTTTTAGGGAAGTTGTAAAACTTGCTCCATTTTTATTCCATTTTTATAACGGAAGTTGTAAAACTCTTTACATATTTTCTGTTTTTTCTTTTACGGGAGAAGGTCGGTACACTCCACTTATGAAAAATTACGGGAATTTTTCGCTTCGTTAATCACACACAAATAGTCACAAGCACACACTAACATACACATCAAAATGAATAAATAAAGTGTTAAATGCATAAACTGTGAATAAAATGTACAAGGTGAGTCATGATACAATAAGTAGTGTCAAGTGTCATCAACAAGTACATAATAAAAACCCTCGGTCAATAATCTCCTGATTCAGATGAACTAGGTACAAACTCCGGGTCAAGATCTCTTTGGGGCTAATAAAGAGGCTGCACGCCGAAAAGTCCCTCCGTCATTCGAGTTCGCGGGGTCGCATCCCTGCTCGGCTCCACCACTCCTGTAGAAGTCAAAGTCAAATAAGGCCTTGACCAATCGGTGAACTGTACAGACTGTGGTGGCTGCCCCTACATGGGCATCGTCGGTGGAGGCATTGTAGCAAACACCGGAACCGAGTGTAAGCCCTGGTCCATGGGAGAAGTGACTGGTCTAAACACGGGTTGTCAATCGACGAATCAATCCGAAGGATTAGATGAGTCATTAGAGTATTACGAACAAAGACGTCGGATATCAAGCTTAGAGCGTTGAGACCGAGCGTCGCAAGTCGAGTCGAATGTAGAATTCGACGAGACGTAAATCAAGCAAGCAACAAGTTTAAGCCTAGCCGTAGCCTCGCATTGGCCTAGCCATGCAAGTGCTAGGCTAGGCGAGGTCACCAACCCATGCGCATCATGGGTGCCTAGCATCCCCTAGCACACGCACATCGCATGGCACAAGCATCGCAAGATGCGTGCATGCGTGGCTAGGCGTGCTAGCATAGCAGCGCTAGCCATCGCGTCATTCTAGGCATGGGCTAGCACAACCCGCAAGCATCGCAAGCATGGTGCATTGCGTGCTTGCTAGAATGCTAGGCCAAGCACCCAGCCATCTCAGCCTCGCACCAAGTAGCAGCATCGCATAGCAGCGTGCTAGGCTATGCGTGCTTGCTTGCTAGCATGCTAGGGCCTGGCGCCCAGCCCATCGCAGCCTTGCACCAAGCAGCAGCATCACATAGCAGCGTGCTAGGCATGTTGGGCTATGCGTGCGTGCTTGCATAGCAACGCCTAGCTGCAGCACAGCAGCATCACATGTGTGCTGGCTGGTTGCGCATGTGCTGCGGGCTGGCTAGCGATGTGCTGGCTGGCTTGCTGTGCATGCGATGCGGGTTGGCTGGCTGGGCTGCCCAGCCTTGGTGCTAGGCGCCAGCTGGCAGCCTTGGCAGCCAAGGCAGGCTGCCAGCCAGCCAAGTGGTGGAGTGGCCCGGTTTTGAGTGGGGACCGATTTCAAGGGCCTTGCTTGATAAGAAAGGTTATGGTCCCCCCCCCTCGAAATGGTCCTCACCTAATTCTTCTCTCCCATTGCCACTTGTAGCTTGTTGATTAATTTAACATTTTATTTTGTTTTTGATTAAAATAAAATAAGGGAAAATGCAAATCTCCCACATTGATTGAGAATGGGAAATCAAGGTTCATTTCCCTATAAATACCAATATTTTGGGTTTTGGGAAGAACACTTGAGTGGAACTAAAAAGGCATCTCCTTAGTAAAGTGAGAAAACCTTAAGTTCGTAATACTCTAGTTTTTATTGGTCAAGTCCTGACTAACCTTCGGGACTAGGACCGTTCGGGTCGGGTCGAGGGTGCGAGCCGTAGGAGGCCGTCGCACTTGCGAGGCTCGGGCTTTGAAGTAAGAGCTCGTGAATCGAGCGAAGCACACGTCAAGGGTAAGAATGTCTTTTCTCTTTCTCTCTTTTATGTTGTTAATTATGTGATTAAATATTTAGTTGCTTTAATTAGTGAGCGGGTCTTGGGCGGGTTTCTCTTCCGCGTAGCGTTGGACGCTATGAAACCCAACAGTTATATGTCAAATCCAACTTCCTATGATTGCCAAGCATATTCACGTATGCTCCACGTTGGACGCTATGAAACCCAACAGTTATTTTGTGTTTCGTAATTATGCATATCACGTATTACTGGTCGAAATATATAGCCAAAAAGAGCCGAAATCGAGAAAAATTTATCTTGCTGCACACGCAAATTCACCGTGAAACGGCAAAAATACTGCGTAACTGCAAAAATTTGTCGTGTCACGACAAAAGGTATCGTGCCGCGGCAAAATATGTCGTGCCACGGTATCTGCTGCGTGTCGCAGCGCTGAAACTGCATCAAATTTTATCCTTTGCCTTCTTATTTCGGATTTTCTTTTGCTTTTTTTTTATCCTAACCATTTTCTATTAAAACTCTTTTTCATTCTAGTGTTTTATTTCCAATAAAACTCTACCCTTTTTATTTTATTATTTTATTATTTATTTTATTTTTGGGAAGTTGTAAAACTTGTCACATTTTTTATTCTTTTTTATTATTGGGGAAGTTGTAAAACTTGTTCCATTTTTTTATTTTTTTTTAATTTTTTTTTTGTTTTTGGGGAAGTTCTAAAACTTGTCCCATTTTTTTATTCTTTTTTATTTTTGGGAAAGTTGTAAAACTTGTCCCATTTTTTTTATTCTTTTTATTTTGGGAAAGTTGTAAAACTTGTCCTATTTTTATTCTTTTTAATTTTTAGGGAAGTTGTAAAACTTGCTCCATTTTTATTCCATTTTTATAACGGAAGTTGTAAAACTCTTTACATATTTTCTGTTTTTTCTTTTACGGGAGAAGGTCGGTACACTCCACTTATGAAAAATTACGGGAATTTTTCGCTTCGTTAATCACACACAAATAGTCACAAGCACACACTAACATACACATCAAAATGAATAAATAAAGTGTTAAATGCATAAACTGTGAATAAAATGTACAAGGTGAGTCATGATACAATAAGTAGTGTCAAGTGTCATCAACAAGTACATAATAAAAACCCTCGGTCAATAATCTCCTGATTCAGATGAACTAGGTACAAACTCCGGGTCAAGATCTCTTTGGGGCTAATAAAGAGGCTGCACGCCGAAAAGTCCCTCCGTCATTCGAGTTCGCGGGGTCGCGGGGTCGCATCCCTGCTCGGCTCCACCACTCCTGTAGAAGTCAAAGTCAAATAAGGCCTTGACCAATCGGTGAACTGTACAGACTGTGGTGGCTGCCCCTACATGGGCATCGTCGGTGGAGGCATTGTAGCAAACACCGGAACCGAGTGTAAGCCCTGGTCCATGGGAGAAGTGACTGGTCTAAACACGGGTTGTGTAGGCTGGAAAGGCTGAGACGGTTGCGACTGTTGCCACAGGGCCTGAGAATGCCGCCAAATCTCTGGGGATTGTCGGCCATGGCTAGGCTCTCCCTCGCCCGAGCCTCCATGCCTCGGATGCGAGCGAGACCTCCGCCGCTCTTGAAAGAAAAAAATAAGGAAAGGATCAGTGATGCAAAAAGAAAAATATAGAAATGAAAACACTCAAGTATAAAAATACCACATGGACACTATCCGGACTACTCCAACAGCTTGCACCACGCCGTAACTTGATGATGCAGTACTTTAGGGCGTCAATAACCCGCATCATGCCCATAACCTCCGGACGAATAACCTGGAAGCAGAAACATTAAGTCAGTAACAAGCAATATCAAATAAAGCCAAAGATGCATCTAAAAACTTATCGGATCTATCTCCTTAAGACAAGACTCCTAGGCCTATCTGTAGCCTTCCAGCGCGTCGGCGATATGCTCCTCAACCATACCGATCGGCCCCGGATAGCAGATCGACTGGGATGGGATCTCAAGTCTCCCCCTACGACGAGCAGTCACCTAAAACATGGTTGGATAACCAGGTTATTCGATGGTTTAAAAAGTGACTACTGTTTCGGGGTTTTTTGGATGTCCTGCGGGAGATTTACAACACCAAGACTGACCTCTGGACGCCTGTACCTGCAAAACAACGGAGACTCCTAGGGGTGGGAGTTCCGCCTCCGACGATTGACAAGGGTTAAATCGGTCGCTACAATCTAACTCTCAATCAAACAATACTTATACGAACACCCTATAACCAAGTACAATGACAAATAAAGGTTCGGTCCACGAGGAACGAGAGTAATTGCAAATCAATCTTAAACCTAAGCTAGTTCGAAATCAATGGAAAATGGTGTTCTAAAATAATACTAATAAGATGGAATAAATCAATAAACTAAGACACTAGGGAGAACGGGAATCCGCCTAACCATTGGTAACTAAGCAACAAGGAATCACAGAGACAAACGGGATATGCAAAGACTATAAGTCTGATCAATATCATGTGATAGGAAGACAACGGGCAATACTAAGCTTGGATTTCTCATGCACTTAAAATTACTCGATACATAATCAAACCACATTCAATAATGAAATACTCAATTCACAATCTCTTGTTCAAATCAAGAATATCATGCAATCAAATTCAAGATTCTAGGTTAGCTACTCCTATTATAATGAATTAACATACAATCGCATATAATCAATTTAATCACAATCCGTTTATCAAAATCAATCCTCAATTACATAGATCACCTAGGCCGGGTTTCATCCCGAAACCCTAGCTAGGAGACTACTCACACATATTCATAATCGAAGCAATAATGGATTCCAAAAGCATAATAGATATAAACATGAATTCTGATTAAGGAATAATAAAGCTTGATTAATAAACAAGAATGAATAATACCAATTGTATTGATGCGAATCAATGGAAAAGTTCAGAACTTTGATATCCGTCGTCAATGAATAATACAAAGAATCTTCACAAATCTTGCTTCAAATCAATCCAAGAAAACTAAAATCGCTAGAATAATCTCTAAGAAAACTAATGAATCTCTAATACTAAGAACGTTCTCCAATAACTCTCTACAAAGGCTCTCAAAACTATCTCTAAAGCTGTCTCTTAACCCTTACAATCGGGCTATATATATATGTTTTAAATCGGAAAGTAAATCGCAGGCTGCCCTTCGTGAATCGGCACGGCCGTGCAAGCATGGCAGTAGCTGATCCGCAATATCTTCAATTATGGCACGATCGTGCTGAATTTGGCACGGCCGTGCTAATGCCTGGCACGGCCGTGCTGAATCTGGCACGGCCGTGCAGCATAGGCAGGAAGGTTGCAGGCACTTTGGTCTTCTTAAAACAGTCACAACTTCTTATCCAGAGCTCCGTTTGAGGCGTGCAATATATCGTTGGAAAGCTCTTCAAGTCTACATTCCAATTCAATTAGAATCACTCCATTATCATTTGTATACCGAAAGTTGTGAGCAAAATAGTGAACAAGTGTCATATTTGTGAACTGTTCTGCCTTGCCTGCTACTTAACTTGCCTTTCAAGGCCTTGAGAACCGCAGCAAAGCCTTAGCTTGGTGGACTAGGATCGATAATAGCCTGATTACGCACCAATGGTTCGGGACTCGACATAACTTGGTCAACTATACCTGTTAACACACCAAAAACAGACCAAAACCCGTGAAGCACGTAATATGAAGGAAACGAGTGTAACAAGGCAATAAACGACCAAAACGGGCCTAAATACATCCAAAATCACCCATTTATATGCCTTAAAGCGCGCCCTAATGTGCGCTTGTCAAAATCCCCCAAGCTACACTTTTGCTAGTCCTCGAGCAAAACTAAGGGATACACACACACACATGATCAAATAAACTATTGCCATTACATATAAATCCAATTTAGCACGGAATGAAGTCAATGGATCCTACTTAGAACAACCATGCACGGAATGAAAACTCACTCAAACAAGCAACGAGACACACAATCCAAGGTATCGTTGATCAAAATGCAAACAAAACCTAAACCAAGCATAGAGAATAAAGAAGTCATGCTTCCCTCTAAACCCAACCAAACCGGCCACGTCCTCCCCTTTTGCTTCAAATCACCACCCTAATTGGCCCCTCGTGATTCCTCGAAGGAACCGAAAAAAGTGATATTTTGAGGAAATAACAAAGGTATCCCGACATCTCGATTACGCATAATCTTTCCATAGGGTTGAAAGGTATCTCCCTCCACCGTTTGAGAACCAAACACCTCTAAAGTCTAAGGGTCTTAAAGGGTTGTAATGTATTGGCAATGGGTAAGGTAGGTGAAAACAATTTAAAAAATGGGGTTAATTCCTAAATGAAGCGCAAGAATCACAATTCTCAAAAACAATAGTTCAAAAGATGCAATTCACATTCCACAATAAACATTGATCACACTTTTACGCATCCCAAACTCTCTATGCTATACACACTCAAATCACCTTTTTCAAACTTCAAAGCTTTTATTCATATGTCCTCGCCTTTTTCACAATTCGGACGGCTTTTCTCCTTTTTTTTTTTTGATTTTATTTTCTTTTTCTTTTCTTTTTTTTCCAAAAACAAATTTTCATATTACATCTTTACAATTAAGCTCACTTTCAAACTTGCTCAAACCAACTATCGATCATTATTCTTGATTTATACACAATAAGCTCAAACAAACCTTGCGAGGTAAACGCTTCACAACTAAGGGTTGGTAAAACATCGGCCATCGGGTTTGTAACATGGGTAACCAAGAATGGAATTAAAGGCTCAACATGGTTAGCAAGTAAGATGATGTAAAAAGAAAATTAATTTGTAACAAAACAAAAGGAACAAGAATAAGAAAAATGAAAAAGGTGCCCTCTTCCTCCCTTAAAAGTGTCAAGTCGGTCTTGGGAGCTACAAGTCAACACAAAGATCGAAACATGCGTAATCAAGGATCCAAATATGCCACTCAAGAAGAATGATGAAGGCTAGAACAATAAAACCTCACGGGATTCAAAAACAAAGCAACTACCAATTAAGGGGATCAAATCCACAAATGGGAAGCGACTCCATCTTACCACAGCCCAAAGGCATAGAGTTTCACATGACAAAAGTGTTCTAACCAACTACCTTCGCCTAGACTCGTCTACATTGATCAACAATAGACTCAAACTGTGTATTCATCACTGGCTTAAGTAGAAATAGATATTCCACACACATTCATTCACGTTTCGAATCCAAATATGAGCATTATTCCAAAAGTTTATGCAATTAGACAAGTTTATCATGATCCAAAAATATAGGAAAAGACTATGAGGCAAATCATATAAACTAGACTACACATTCTCATAGCAGAAGCTTTTCCTATATTGCACACAAAAACAAAAAAAAACTAAAGGAATAAGGGAAAGATTTCACCAAATGCTTCTTGAAAACACACTAAGACAACATGAGATGCGGCGAAGCTCCTAATGCTACCTCCATGAGTCTTCATATCTGCACAGGTTAGATAGAAACAAATCAAAACGAAACCAAAAGAAACTCGTTTTTTTTTTATTTTTTTATAGGAATATGATGAAAAACAAGGGAAAATCAACAAGGAAACCATTCACCCCCCCAAGCTAGTATAGACATTGTCCTCAATGTCAGGCATCGAGAGACTACCTAGAAGGCAAAAAGGGAAAGAGAAAAGTACCTCATTGACTGGGTCTCGGGTTGCCTCCCGGAAGCGCTTCTTTAACGTCATTAGCTTGACGCAACACATGGATTACAGGTTACCCATAATCAATACTTGCCATTGCAGTGGAGATAAGCTCACCATTCTTATTCTTGACAATAGTCACCGCCCCTTTCTTAGGTACTACAAACACAGGGGAAACCCTTCCTTGATGTGTTGGAAGGGGTTTAAGCTTTACCTTTGGTGCTTCATTAGCCTCCTTTGTAGTGGCCACATCTAATGCATCTAGAAATTGCTCCTCCATGTCCCTGTTTTCCTTGTTCTCATTCAACTCAAAATCATGATTAGTATAGAATAATTCGTTACGCATATCAGAGACAATGGAATCAACAGTGTCAACCATCATGCAATTATCAGAATTAGAACAAGGATATTTCATAGTTTTATTTAAATCAAAATCTAAAACCTCCTTTCCTACTTTCAATGAAATCTTGGCACCCTTTACATCAATAAGGGCCCCCGAAGTAGCTAGGAAAGGACGTCCTAGAATTATAGGTATATGAACATCCTCATCCATATCTAGGACCACAAAGTCAACAGGTATGACAAACTTCCCCACCCTTAGGGGAACATCTTCCACTTTACCCTTTGGAAATTTCATCGATCGATCGGCTAATTGAAGGGATATGTTAGTGGGAAGAAGTTCTCCTATATTTAATCGTTGATAAACAGAATATGGCATGAGACTAACACTAGCTCCAAGATCACACAAAGCATTATCAATATTCATTTTGTTTATAGCACAAGGGATTGAAAAGCTACCCGGATCTCCTAACTTAGGAGGCATTTTGTTCATTATTATAGCACTACAGTGTTCAGTGAGGTTAACAGTTTCTACCCCTTCACAGTTTCTTCTACCACTCAATATATCTTTTAAAAACCTAGCATAGTTAGGCATTTGCTTGATAGCATCAGTGAATGGTATAGAAAGGTGGACTTCTCTCAAGGTCTCTAAAAACTTCCCGAATTGGGCATCTAGCTTATGTCTCACATATTTTTGGGGGTAGGGGAGTCTATGTAATAGGTCGGGTTCATTGGTTTGTGCTCCCACCTGTTCCTTTGGGACCTCATTAATTTTATCTTTTTCTCTGGTCCTCTCATCCTCACTTCCTACAACATTATCAGTGATAGGTGGAGTCACAGGTTGACTCCTAGGGGGTACTACTTCATCGCTCCCCCTCAATGTCTTTCCATTCCTAGTGGTGATAGCATTACAGAGTTTTTAGGTCAATACCTTGAGGCGGTAGTTTTGAAACTCCAACCCCATCTTTTATAGCACTAGCCAACTGAGAAATCTGGGTTTCAAGCATCTTATTATGTGTCATCACTTCACTAAACTTTTTATCTGTGGTGGACATAAAAGTGTTGAACATTTTGGCCTGGGACTCCATCATTTCCTCCAAGCTAGATCTCTGTGGTGGTCCATGAGCATAATAATTATCATTTGTAGCTCGGGAACCACGCACATTAGATTGTTGGGGATTTTGATTAGAGTACCCCTTATTATTATTCCAGTTTCCCCTGTTATTAATGCCGTTTCCCCCTTGATTGAATTGCCCTTGGGAATTATGATTCATTTGATTACCCTGTTGGTATTGGTTTTGATTTCCAAAACCACCATGTTGATTATAGGGTCCTTGGGAATTTTGGTCCCTTTGGCCCCTATTTCCCCACTGGTTTTGATAATCAAAATCATTACCTCCCTGATTATAATTGTTCCCTCTTTGATTAGGTGGCAGATATCTATTATTGTCATTCCTAGGTCCGTTATCATAAGACATAGCATTGACATGTTCATTATTATATCTATTACCATCATTATTATTAGGATCATATGAGGGATCAAAATTACAAGCATTAGTATAATGATCATAAGACCCACAGTTTTCACAGAAAATACATCCTACAGGCATATTAGAAACGGAAGGATTAGGATTCATACCTCTCCCCTTAGATTGGGAGGGAAGATCTTGCAATGGCACGGAATCGAGCTTGGCTTTAATCACTGACATCTCCTTCCCGAGGTTCGTAATTTGTGATGTCAGGTTGCTAATGGCATTGAGGTGGTCCACTGAATAGACCGCTCCTCCACTCTTGTTCACAGCATCTCGCTCGCCGTCTTGCCAATCCATGTGGTGTCGTACCACATCTTCGATAATATCTATGACTTGCTCTTCAGTTTTGTTCATTATTGGGCCACCTGCTCCCGCATCCAAACTGGTCTTCCCTTGAGGACTCAATCCTCCATAGAAAATCTGTAAAACTTGATATGTTGGGATTCCGTGGTGTGGGCACTCTCTTTGGTACTCCTTGTACCTTTCCCATGCTTCATAGATCGACTCCCCACTCCTTTGCCGAAACCCTTGAATCAAGGCTCTAGCATCGGCCGTCTTCTTTTGAGAATAGAATCTTCCCAAAAATGCTGTCGTGACATCATCCCAAGTGTGTAGAGAGTTCGGCTTCACCTCCTTCTCTAACCATTCGAGAGCTCTCCCAATAAGTGAAAAGGGGAAAAGCTTCAATCTCACGAACTCTTGATTCACCCCATTAACCTTGATGGTATTGCAGTACTTCTCAAATTCGTTCAAATGAGCCAAAGGGCTCTCATGCTTGGCACCACTAAACTGCCTTCTCTCGATGAGGGTGATCATAGCTGGCCGGATCTCGAAATCATTGGCCTCAGTAGTGGGTGGAGCAATCCCACTTGAAGCTCTATACGCCCCAGGAGTTCCCAACTCCTTAAGGGGTCGTGGTGCTGGCCGATTGGGTTGGCGCGGTATGTCTGCCATTGGAACCTGTTGTGTGTTGTGTTCCTTTCCTTGAGAGTTTGATGACGTCAATCGAGATTTACGACTGCTCTTCAAAGTTCTTTCGATTTCTGGATCAAAGGGTATTAATTCTCTCTGTTTAGACCTGCGCATACACACTAACCAAACCAATTAAATAGCAGGGCTACAAGTGTAGCCAAAAGGGAAAAATCTTTTTATGCTTTTTTATGATGAACTAGACTCAAGAAATCAAAAAGCAATTAACAAACACCGTTCCCCGGCAACGGCGCCATTTTGACAAGGGTTAAATCGGTCGCTACAATCTAACTCTCAATCAAACAATACTTATACGAACACCCTATAACCAAGTACAATGGCAAATAAAGGTTCGGTCCACGAGGAACGAGAGTAATTGCAAATCAATCTTAAACCTAAGCTAGTTCGAAATCAATGGAAAATGGTGTTCTAAAATAATACTAATAAGATGGAATAAATCAATAAACTAAGACACTAGGGAGAACGGGAATCCGCCTAACCATTGGTAACTAAGCAACAAGGAATCACAGAGACAAACGGGATATGCAAAGACTATAAGTCTGATCAATATCACGTGATAGGAAGACAACGGGCAATACTAAGCTTGGATTTCTCATGCACTTAACATTACTCGATACATAATCAAACCACATTCAATAATGAAATACTCAATTCACAATCTCTTGTTCAAATCAAGAATATCATGCAATCAAATTCAAGATTCTAGGTTAGCTACTCCTATTATAATGAATTAACATGCAATCGCATATAATCAATTTAATCACAATCCGTTTATCAAAATCAATCCTCAATTACATAGATCACCTAGGCCGGGTTTCATCCCGAAACCCTAGCTAGGAGACTACTCACACATATTCATAATCGAAGCAATAATGAATTCCAAAAGCATAATAGATATAAACATGAATTCTGATTAAGGAATAATAAAGCTTGATTAATAAACAAGAATGAATAATACCAATTGTATTGATGCGAATCAATGGAAAAGTTCAGAACTTTGATATCCGTCGTCAATGAATAATACAAAGAATCTTCACAAATCTTGCTTCAAATCAATCCAAGAAAACTAAAATCGCTAGAATAATCTCTAAGAAAACTAATGAATCTCTAATACTAAGAATGTTCTCCAATAACTCTCTACAAAGGCTCTCAAAACTATCTCTAAAACTGTCTCTTAACCCTTACAATCGGGCTATATATATATATGTTTTAAATCGGAAAGTAAATCGCAGGCTGCCCTTCGTGAATCGGCACGGGCGTGCTGGAAGTGACACGGCCGTGCAAGCATTGCAGTAGCTGATCCGCAATATCTTCAATTATGGCACGGTCGTGCTGAATTTGGCACGGCCGTGCTAATGCCTGGCACGGCCGTGCTGAATCTGGCACGGCCGTGCTGAAAATTGGCTTTGCACGGCCGTGCTAATGCCTGGCACGGCCGTGCTGAATCTGGCACGGCCGTGCTAATGCCTGGCACAGCCGTGCTGAATCTGGCACGGCCGTGCAGCATAGGCAGGAAGGTTGCAGGCACTTTGGTCTTCTTAAAACAGTCACAACTTCTTATCCAGAGCTCCGTTTGAGGCGTGCAATATATCGTTGGAAAGCTCTTCAAGTCTACTTTCCAATTCAATTAGAATCACTCCATTATCATTTGTATACCGAAAGTTGTGAGCAAAATAGTGAACAGGTGTCATATTTGTGAACTGTTCTGCCTTGCCTGCTACTTAACTTGCCTTTCAAGGCCTTGAGAACCGCAGCAAAGCCTTAGCTTGGTGGACTAGGATCGATAATAGCCTGATTACGCACCAATGGTTCGAGACTCGACATAACTTGGTCAACTATACCTATTAACACACCAAAAATAGACCAAAACCCGTGAAGCACGTAATATGAAGGAAACGAGTGTAACAAGGCAATAAACGACCAAAACGGGCCTAAATACATCCAAAATCACCCATTTATATGCCTTAAAGCGCGCCCTAATGTGCGCTTGTCAACGATCATGTTAGAACGTGTTCGGATGTAAAAAGTGCATAAAGTAAAGGGGATCAGGCTCCTCTCGGAAGGGGAGTGATCATCCGACTGCCTGAGACAGTCTCAATATCCGAGCCTTAGCTCTCAAGTAGCGCAATTAAAGCTGGAGTTAATGCTCAGCAAGTAATGTACGCGTGTGTTTAATGATTTCTGAATAATGTTCCTCTGAGGGAACATCTCCCTTTTATAGGGTCTCAAAATATGGGCCCAGTACTAGGTTTTCAGAAACCTAGGACTGACTGGGCTTGCCTAGGTATTTGGGCCCTTAAAGGCCGTTTTCCCAGTTGGCAATCTTCCTGCCACGTGTCGTGGCCTGATTGGTCCACCTTGGACCTCTCACGAAGTGACACGTGGCAGGGTTTCATTGGTCCATGTGGCGGGAGAAATCCCCTAATCATTTTCCCCTCACAGGGGTGACGTGGCTTGCCACGTGGCGCCTGGGACAGGTGTCACGCTCTGATTGGCTAACGGTTTTTACCGTTTTTTTTAACCGTCTCTTGGAATTCACCCCTCTATAAATAGGGGATGTCCAAATCATTTGTTTGGACATTTCCAAAAATTCCAGAGAGAATTTTGTCTTTTTTCTAAGAGAGAACGACTACCGATTGCACAAGACCGCCTGCCTTTATAGACTGCCTGCTCTTACAGCCGCTGTAGATTTTCAAGCGCCTTCACCTTCACCAACTAAAGGTAACCGCCTGTTTCTTTTTCTTTTTTCGTACTTTCTCTTTGTTTTTCTTTTGAAAATGGTTTCCCAAAAGCACACGGCACGGCCTAGGTTAGTGATCAGCCGGTTACCGGGGACAGCTGAATCTAGAACTAGGAGTGCCGACTGACCCTTGCTGGATCACCCTTTTCGAACTGCCCCAAGTCCGACTTTCTATGTGTCTGTGCAGGACACCATGGCTAGAACTAAGAGAACTGCAAGGGTGACAAATTCAGACGGCTATTTCTTGTATGCGCCTGTTAGCGAATTGTCCGACGTGCCGCCTGGTGCCCCAAGCATCCTAGTGATTCCATTTTAGACGAATCAAGGGAGGAGGTTCAAAATGATATGCCAGCCTTTGTTGATCTGGCCCACCAGGCGGACACCAGGACCGAGAGCTCAGACAACAAATTTGAGCAAAGTACCTCTAGCAAATTCTCAGATGAATCAGAGGAGAGGCACTCTCGGCTAGGGGCCGCGAGAGAGATCAGAGCCTCTCAGTTGAATTGGGAGCAGATTGGGCGGAACCGTCTGCTACCCGCCGAGAGCAATTTTCCGCCTACTACCATCATGTTCCCGCAGGCAGGCGGAAGATGATGGCTGATAAAATTGGGAGCTTGAGAGCAGACATGTCATGGGACATGATTATATTCTATGCGTGCCGGATGTTGAAGACACCGTAGTCTGGCCAGAGGGGTACAACTACAGGGATGAGTGTTTTGGCTGCTATGAGGCGGCTATTAAAGCTGGCCTTAGATTTCCTTTGCATCCAGCTATAGAGCGAATACTGGATGGATACCAGCTAGGTGTCTGGCAACTGGCCCCAAACTCTTGGTTCAATATATTGGGCTATGTTGCCAGCTGCGAAATGCATAAAGTAGAGCCAGCTTTGAAGCATTCGCCCACATGCATTACCTCAGCCGGACCCCAAAAGCAAGCGGAACAGGCTGGTTTCAGTTGTCTAGCCATAAGGGCTATATGATGACTTTGGGGAAGGAGAGCAAGTGGAAGGATTGGAGAAACACCTTCTACATCCTCTCTTGCCCTGACAAAGTCAGAAACCAAAAATTCAACAAGTGGAACAGGAACCCACCTTTCCTTACAGGCGGCTTGGACCTGCCACCTGTTCCTCGCAAAGCAAAGGAAGAGATCCTTGACAAAGGACTCTTCAAAGTAGACATTCAAGCGAACCCCGAGACTGGGGCGAGGGAGTTCATTTCCCAAAATTATATTCCCAAGTATAACTGGTTATATGATGGGACATATTTGGCCGCTTGTGGCCTTAGTGAAGAAATGCCGAGAAGTAGTTGACCGCCTGTTCAAGTGTCTAGTAAACTTGATTATTTTTGCGTCAAACTAACCCTGATTTATCTTTTGCAGACAAAGCTATGTAAAAACTCTCAACCTCAAAGAGAGCTGCTGCCCAGTTACGCTCAGCCATCTTGGTCAAGCGGTCAACCGAAGAGTTGCCTGCTGCGCAGGCGCCCAAGGTGAGCTTTCGACTTAACATATCTCATTTAGCTTTTCCTGCCGCTTGCTTCTTACTTATTGTGGTTATTTTGTAGGGCAACTTAGCAAAGCCTTCCTCCTCCGCCCACCTGGATTCAAAAGTCAGGAAACAGACGGCTGGTGACATAACAACCCCTGGGAGAGCCAGGAAACATGTGGCCTCAAGGCCAGGGGGTAGCCAACCTCCTAAATCTCCAGCCGTCCCTGCGGGCAATCAGACGGAGAAGGAGAAGCAGGCGGTTGCTGAAGGTATCAGAGACTTGCTTTCTTTCCCTTACCCTTTGAGGGTCAAATTCAATCAGCAGTCGTCCAGCACTTCTGAAAGCAGTCGGTCTATTGGCCGAATTTACACTGAGTACTTACTAGGTATTGATTGTGCATATGTCTCTCAAAGGCCGGACCTTGTCCATCTGGCCAAGTCTGTGCTGAAAGCCGTCTCCCTTGAAGACAGGGAGACGGTCAGGGGAGTCGGCACCTTCAACCTGGATGCCATCATTGCTCTTCTCGCTGAGGTATACTAGTAATAATTTTTCGTCTTATTTATATAACTTTTGAGCCGCCTGTAACTGACGTCTGTTTTTGGCCGGGTCTAGTCTATGCTGCGAGTATACGATCTTCGTAGGCCCATAAGTGAGAAGACCAGAGAGGTAAAGGATGCGAAGGCTCGGGCCGCCTTTGTTTCTGACAAAGCTATGTTCCAGATTGCCCAAAATGAATTTCTCACTAATGACATACTGTATTATCAGGCGGCTGCCAACTTGCAGGTCAAAACGGACTTAGAGGCGGCCAAGAAGAGGATCTCAGAGTTGGAGTCGTCTATTAAGGACCTCAAGGCTGAGCTCGGGCCGCTCAAGGAGGCGGACAAAGATGCAGCCGACATCTGCACTCGGGTAGACAAACTGAAGCAGCGGCTTGCCAACCAGAAGACCCAACTTGCCAAAAAATACACTTCAAGGGCTAATGAAGAGAAGGAGGCCTGATCGGTGGACAATAGGTCGTTAGTTTACTATCCTAGATCAAAATTACAATTTATAACTCCTATCCTAACTCTATCAATTTTTGCTTTAGATAGCGGTAAGGTAGGGTCGATTCCCAAGGAAACGGGGGTTTAGCACAATTAATACGAAATCGAGGAGAAATTGCTAGTAACAAAAAAAGGGGTATTTGGATTTGTGTTTGAAGAATTATATGGACAAACCAACTACTATTGAGCCTAGAAAAAACTAGAAACAAGGGAAATAGATTAGGCACTCTAAAATGCAAATAAATGGACAAGATTAGAGAGATAACAACGGCAAAAGCACTAGGGAGAGGGGGATTCAATCATGAACAAGGAGTACTAATGAAAACCGAAGGGAAAGCAATTCTAGGAGTATAAACTCTACCTAAGATAGTTCATTCTCATGCAACTACTCAAGCAAGTCGATGAAATCATTCACACCTAGATTAAATCATTCTCATGCACTCAATCAAGGGCTAGACTCTTGGGATTAGAGGTGCACACACTAACTCCAAGCATATTATAGCTCAAATCATCAACTCAAGAATAAGTCTCAATCAATAATCAATAGATATTCAAGTACACATGATTTTCACCCCCTTCCCTAGCCAAAAACCTAAGCTAGAAGGAAAGGAATAGACATAACAACTAACATAAGCATGTATTCAATACCAACACAATCTAACATGATTCTAACTTGAAAGGAAATCAAAGAAACTAATAAAGCTTGAATATTTATGGAAATAAACTCAAGTAAGAACAATAAAACAAAGAAGATCAAAAACTAGAGAAACAAAAGTAAAGATTGATATTATAAAGATGAAAGATTACCAAATCATCAAAGTAGTAGCAACAATCTAGAAGAAAGCTTGAATATTTGATTACATAGATTGATTCTTGAACACTAGTGTTTTCTCTCTCTAGATACCATGAACTTCTCTCTCTACAAATGATTTTTGGGCCAATGGAATAGTGAATGAATAGAAACTCAAGCAAGAGACTATTTATAGTCTTCTACCAAAAAGGAGGAAAAAGGGCAAGGGAGAGGGCCCTTCGAACAGGCAGCCGCGCCCTCTCCAAGCTGGGTAAATAGGCTCGTTAAACCCAGAATGTCGCGCCCGCGGGGGAAAATTTCGCGCCCGCAGGGCTTCTCTGCCGCGCCCGCGGCCCCTATGCTCTGCGCCCGCGGCTCGCCATCTCCACTTTCTTCTACTGGCTTCAGGGTTTTCCTGTCCGCGCCCTCGGCCCATCAGAACAGCACGCCCTCTCCATTTTGGCATCTCCACTCCCTTGGAAAGCTCCTTTGGCATCTCCACTCGAGCTATTAATTCGTGATTCGCACATGAGCGCTGGGAGCTGTCAAAACACACAAAAAGGAGGTAAAAACTAGAAGAAAAGACAAAAGGGGAGGAAAAATACGAGAGGGAGATAAAGTGACTAAAATCAAGATAAAAGAGGTGAAAAGAGGCATAAGCAAGTGACAAATCCGGGGGAAATCGGTAGTGAAAAGGGTTAAAATGGTGGCATAAATGCCACACATCAAAATCCCCCACACTTTCCTCTTGCTTGTCCTTAAGCAAGACAAAGAAAGAAAGATAAATCAGACACCACCAAGACAAACATAACATGGCATGGTTTTGGGAAAAGCAACATTAGAGATCATAAAGGCAAATGCTTTATTTGGACTCAACCATGTCAAAAACGTCAAAGAATATTAGCTATTCTCAACTACGTGATGCATGCACGCCTCAAGATGCTAGAGATTGCAAGAGTCAAGCCTCAACTAAGCATAGAGAACTAGTGAGTCATCTTTCGCCCTAATCCCCTCTAGAACGGTCCGCGTTCTCCCCACTAGCTTCAAATCGTCCCCCTAGATGGCTCCTCATGATTCCCCGAAGGAACCGGAAAAAGATTCAATTTGAGGAGGTAAAAGATCATCCCGACATCTCAACTATGCACGTTCTTTCCATAGGGTTGAGAACCATCTCCCTCCACCGGTTGTTGACCACGCACTCTTAAAGTCAAAGGGGCTTCACAAGGGTTGTAATGACACGGCTTAAGGTAGAGGTCGGAAGAACAATTTGAGATAGTGGCGGTAATTCCTAAGTGAAGCAAGAGGAGGGGGAATCCTCAAGGTCAAAACTCAAAACACAACCACAACTCAAACGAATATCCAAACATTTTGATTTCATTCGCATCACCACCCTTTATTCAAGTATATACAAAATTTTCTCATTCCATCAAATAATGATTTTTTTTTATTTATTTTTTTTATTTTTTTTAGACTTCTTTACATATTCAACTCTAGAATTACAAACCAATTTCACAAATGATTCATGTTCACATTCATGACGCTCTTTCACACTCACCTCGCAAAGCCATTGCTTCACTAACTAAAAAGGGTTGGTAAACATAGGTCGCTAGGCTTGTAATGAGGTTGAGACAAGAATGGGAAAACATTAGGCTCAAATTGGTTAGCAAGAGGGTTGATGCAAAGAGAAAAATCAAATTTGTAACTAAATAAAAGAGAAAATAAACAAAAATGAGAAATGGTGCCCTTTTCCTCCCTCAAAAGTCCAAGGTCACGATCTTGGGAGCTAATAGTCAACACAAGGATTCAAACATGCATAGTCGAGGATCCTAATACGCTACTCAACAAGTTGATGAAGGCATGAACAAGTGAACCTCACAAGGGATGAGAAAAGCAAGCAAATACCAACTAGAGGGCTTCAAATCCACTACAGGGAGCAACTCCATCTTACCACATCCCGTGAACTAGGGGTTCAGACGCCCTCACAAGTTCTTACCCTTGCTACCTTAACTAAGGCTCGTCTAATTCAATCAACAACAATCTCGAAATGTGCATCTCATCACATAGTTAAGAAAAAGGACAAACATTCAAGGATGCATCATCACGGAGATAGAATCCAAATTTAGCAAGCAAGTTCCAAAACACATCCATATCATCATGCCATAATTATGCTTATCACACAAAAGGAAGTAGAACAAAAGAAAGAGAGAATCAAGAAGGTTCATATGAGAGGCTTAAAGATTCAAGTAAATCCCAATCGACATACAAGTGATCGTTCGGTCTCAGTACTAACGATCCCAGGTTCCTTGGAACCGCATGCAAACATCCTCGAACCATTCAACTCTTTCCTACGCTAAATCCTAAACTAAACGTGACACGAGAAGAGAAAAGAAAAGTAAAGGAAAGATCTCACCAATGTCTCTTGAAGAAAAAAAATAAAGCAACCAAGCAATTTACCATGCCTCCACATGTCGCTTTCAATTTCTTCCAAGCTACAAAAGAGAGAAAAACAAAGAAAAAAAAGGCAAGCACTACAAAGAAAAGAAAGTTAGTACTAGAGAAAGAGAAAATCCATGAACTTAATTCTTTGGGTATGACCTACTACCGAAACATCCCATCATTATGGAATCATCATCATCAAAACATTGTCATCATATCGTCATCATCATAGAAACGGACATCATAGAAACCAGACAACAACAACGCTACCAACGACACCTACACCCAAAACCCCTAAATAATCCCTTGAGTCCTAGGTGCCTTCCCCCACACTCACCTCAAGCATTCCCTAACACTCTCCTTTGACTCAAACACCCCCCCACACTAGAGTAAATCATCGTCCTCGATGCGGCATGAGGACATGTAATAAAGGGGAGGGAAGACAAAGGGAGGGAACAAAAAGAACAAGGGGGAAACTAATGGCTACTAGAGCCGGCACCGTCGTTATCCGCGCTCCCACCGTCATAAGAGAAACCCGAGGGGGGGCCATAGGGGTCCCAACCTCCGGAGTAGCCAGGTGGCCACCCATAATGACCTTTGAAGAGGTCAAGCTGGGATGCGGATAACTGGTCATATGGCTCGGGTTGGACAAGGGGGTCGGGGTGAGAGGGATCGACATAGGGGTAGTTAGGATCACCCCTGTAATCACTCCCACCCGAAACCCGATAATCATAATGACCGGACTCATCAGGGAAATCACGCCTAGGCACAGCAGGGTCCGAGGTCCCTTTCCAATATGGGTACGTAGGTTGGTTGTCACCCCCCCCCCCAAGATGGCACGGGCCCTTGTTGGGCCGGCACATATGGGTAGTTGACCGGGGGAGTGACATCCCCTCTATGCACACTCAAATCATATAAAGCGTTGATTTGGTAAGAGAGGTGTTGGTGGGAAGCAAACATACCTTGCATGCCGAGTTGCATGCTTTCCATTTGGGCTCGCATTGCCTCCATTTGTTGTTGGTAGTCGAGTTGATGATGTTGTTGTTGTTTCCTTGATCCTTGTGGTTGTTGTTGTTGTTGTTGGTGGAACTCATCCTCTGTGCCCTCATTGCTTTGGCCGGACCCTTCCCTCGTGACCATCCTCGCACTAGGAAGGACGCTTGAGTCCTTCTTTACCCACCATGGGTAATTGACTCCTTCCCTCGTGAAGGAAGTGAATTCCGGCTTGGGCAGGAAACAGTGGTGCTCATGGGAGACAAGTAAGCTCCAAGTCTTTCCTCGATCCTCGGTATCTGCGATGAATTTCATGGTTTTTAGCTGGTCGAGGTCGAGCCAAATATCACTCTCATCACTTTTCCCCACGGGGGTGTAAGATTCAAGCTTAGCCAAATGCCCCAGCTTCTCGGCTATCCGAGTGACCATCCCTCCAAAATGAATTTCACCCTTCCTTGTACCCGACAGGACACCCTCAATGCATTTGGTGAATAGAAACCCAAATTTCATTCTGTGCCCAATTTTCGGCTGCGTAGCTAGCCATAATATCTAGATTTCCTCAGTTGTAATCTTCCCCAAGTCTTGTTTATTGAAGACCGTGTACCCGAGAATTCGATGCAAAAGTCTGATGGCTGGGTGCATGATCTGGCTGGCTAAAGAGTACTTGGAGTTGAAGGCGTCCATTCTCGAAATGACCTTCCACCAGTGAAGGGGCTCATAGGCATGGAGGCCTGCATGCTCGGGGAAGAACATATCGGCATTGGGGTTGAAATCCAGTAGTTGGTTAAATTGGCGGAGGGTGAAGGTTTCTTTTTTGTTAAAGAGTTGGAAGGAGATGGAGAGATCATTATCTCCTGCGGCATGGGTTTCGAAGGAAGCAAGAAACTCTAGGGTAGGCTCTTTGTAGGTTCGATATACGCTTGACACAATGGAACCAAGCCCGAGGTTGTTGAACAAGAACCAACAATCCTCATCGATGCCAAGCTTGGTGGTGGTGGAGTGATGGTAATGCTTGGTTGGTCTCAACTTCCTGTTTAGGAGGTTGTCGTAGATGGGTTTGTGGTTTTTGTTGTGGAATTTGAGGGATGGTAGAGGTGGTGGAGCGGTTTGGGGTGTTGGTTCATTTTGTTGGGGGTTGAAGGAGGATGAACCTTGAAGTTCCTTCCCACTTTTTCTTTTCTTAGAACCAAACACCATGATTATTTACTCAAATTTCAATCACCAAGAAATACTCCCAACAAATCACAACTATAAACACCCACAACAAACTTCCAAAACCAAGCAATCACCACAAAGAACACTTCCAAGAGACACCAAGAACAACCTACAACAAAGCAATCTATACCAAGAGACAACTATAGCAAACAACAACTCTAAAATCAATGATGATCAAAGATAATAGATGAATACAAAATGGGAGTCCAAACATCAACAATTCCAACATGAAAAATCACAAACATGAAATTTTCTCAAACAACAATATACTTCAAATTCAAAGGAAATAGAGAGTAGAAGAGAAATTTATACCAAAAATGAATTCAAATGAGTACTCCTACTAGCCTTTGTAGAAGAAGAAAAGCCCACTCCAAGAACCGTTCAATGGTTAAACCAAATCCTTCACAAGAAGTAGTACCGAGATTTTTGGGTTTTTGATGGTGGAAATTGAGATTTTTGTTGAGAAATTGCAAGTAAAGTGATGAAATTTGATGGATTTTGATGACTTTGGGGAGGAATTTGATGAAGAATGGGTTAGGGCTTGGAATGGAGTGAGTAGAGAGAGAGAGGGGGAAAAAAATGATTTGGGTGAAAAGGAATTCGGGCATATGGCTGAGAATTCAAGGAGAAGTCGCAGCTCTGAAGGGCCGCGCCCGCGGGTCTATGGGCCGCGCCCGAGGCATGCCCTGTCCGCGCCCGCGGCTTTGGGGTTTCAGGTTTCTGGTTTTCTGAACTGCAGGATGCCGCGCTCGCGAGTTGGAACTGCGCGCCCGCGGAGGTGCCTGTCCGCGCCCGCGGTGGTGTACGCCGCGCCCGCGAATTTTTCTGTCCGCGCCCTCTCTCGGCATCTCTGAGCCATCTCCATTTCCTGATGAAAATTTGAAATCCCCTGCTGCGCCCGCGGGTCCATGGGCCGCGCCCGCGGTATGCCCTTCTGTGCGCGCCCGCTCCAACTATCTCCCAGGTATCTCCACTTAGTCATGAAAACAGGAGGGGGGCCTGCCGCGCCCGCGGGCCTATGGGCCGCGCCCGCGGGTGGCCTGTGCGCGCCCTCTCCAGGGTTCCTCCTGGGCATCTCCACCTTCTCTTCTTCCAAACTCCTTCTCCTCTCCAAACCCAACTTAATAGATCAAACACCCAAAGATCAAGGTACCTAATGAAAGAACAAACACACACAATAAGAGATTGAAGAAAAAATCATTCAAAAATAATCAAAGACAAAAAACACAAAATCAAAAGGGTTGAGAACTCGGGTTGCCTCCCGAGAAGCGCTTCTTTATAAGGTCATTAGCTTGACCATTCACATCATCTTCAAGAAAGTGACTTAGGATCCGGCGGATCGAGCCTCATGCACTCAATCATGCCAACTTGATCATTGCAATGGTAGAGCTTCAAACGGTGGCCGTTAACCATGAACTTGATCCCATTCTCTTCTAACTTAAAAGACCCATAAGGAGTTATTTTCGAAATTGTGAAAGGCCCCGACCATTTTGACTTAAGCTTTCCGGGGAACAAACGGAGCCTGGAATTGAATAACAACACCTTGTCCCCAACCTTAAAGCTCTTGTTCCTTATATGTTGGTTGTGCCACCTCTTGGTCTTCTCCTTGTAGAGTCTTGAGTTCTCATAGGCATCATAGCGGAGCTCCTCAAGTTCATTGAGCTTAAGCAGCCTCTTCTCTCCCGCCAAGGTCATATCCATATTGAGCTCTTTGATCGCCCACCAAGCTTTGTACTCTAACTCAACCGACAAATGACAAGCTTTTCCATAGACCAATCGGTAAGGAGTAGTACCAATCGGGGTCTTGTAAGCCGTCCTTAGAGCCCAAAGCGTATCATCAAGCTTGAGAGACCAATCTTTTCTAGACTTGTTTACCATCCTCTCAAGAAGGTTCTTGATCTTCCTATTTGATACCTCCACTTGTCCTTGAGTTTGGGGGTGGTATGGTAGGCCGATTTTATGATGAACCCCATATCGTTTGAGGAGAGCTTCAAGTTGTTTCTTGGCGAAGTGAGAACCACCATCACTAATAAGAACTCTTGGAACCCCGAATCTTGGGAAGATGATCTTTTTTAGAAGCTTGAGCACAACCTTGTGGTCATTGGTGGGCGAGGGTATAGCTTCGATCCACTTGGTCACATAGTCCACCGCCACCAATATATAGAGATTGCCACAAGAGGAAACAAAAGGCCCCATAAAGTCGACCCCCCATACATCAAAGGGTTCAACCTCCAAAATATTTTGTTGAGGCATTTCATCACGCTTGGTTATGCCCCCACTCCTTTGGCACTTATCACATCTAGCTATGAATTTGTGGGCATCCTTGTGCATTGTTGGCCACCAAAGAAGAGATTGAGAAATTTTGGCCACGATCTTTTCTACTCCTCCATGCCCACCACATGGCAATGAGTGACAATGCTCAAGCACCCCTTCGATCTCATGATCCGGAACACATTTTCTAAAAAGCCCATCTTCACATTGCTGGAATAAATAAGGGTCGTTCCAAAAATACCTCCTCACTTCCTTGAAAAACTTTTTCTTTTGTTGAGAAGAGAATTCTGGGGGAATGACACCACATGCTAGGTAATTGGCAATGTCCGCATACCAAGGGCTTGATGTTGATGCAATGGCCATAAGAGCCTCAAAACCCACTTCTTCATTGATAGGCACGTCTTCTTTAGTCTCAAAAGGAAGTCTCGATAGATGATCCACTACATAATTTTCCGCTCCCTTTTTGTCCCTCATCTCCATGTCAAAGTCTTGGAGAGAAAGAACCCAACGAATGAGACGCGGTTTTGCTTCCTTTTTTGTCATAAGGTAGCGGAACGCTATGTGATCCGTGTAGACTATCACCTTTGAGCATATGAGGTAAGACCGGAACTTATCCATGGCAAAAACAACCGCTAGCATTTCCTTCTCCGTTGTGGTATAATTCTTTTGAGCTTCGTCGAGCGTTCTACTTGCGTAGTAGATGACACAAGATCTTCCTTCTTTCTTTTGCCCAAGTAAGGCACCTACTGCAAAATCACTTGCATCGCACAATAGCTCAAAAGGCAAGCTCCAATCCGGAGCTTGCACAACAGGAGAGGAGATGAGGGCTTCCTTGAGCTTTTAGAATTCCTCAAGGCAAGCCTCATCAAAATTGAACACAACATCCTTTTTGAGTAACTCGGTTAAGAGTTTGGCGATAGATGAAAATTTTTTGATAAACCTCCGGTAAAAACCGGCATGCCCAAGAAAAGCTCTCACTCCCGTGACGGAGGTAGGAGGGGGCAACTTACCAATCACCGAAACCTTAGCCGAGTCTACTTCAATGCCCTTTTTTGATACTTTATGGCCTAGGACAATACCTTCCTCGACCATAAAATGGCATTTTTCCCAATTCAACCCTAAACTCGTCTCTTGACACCTTTTCAAAACTTTTTCAAGGTTAATAAGACATGTGTCAAAAGACGATCCACCAACACTAAAATCATCCATAAAAACTTCGATTTCATTCTCAAGCATTTCAAAAAAAATGGAGGTCATGCATCGTTGGAAAGTTGAGGGAGCATTGCATAACCCGAATGGCATTCTTCGGTATGCAAATGTCCCATATGGACATGTAAAAGTAGTTTTCTCTTGATCATTTGGATGGATAGGAATTTGGAAAAAGCCGGAATATCCATCCAAAAAGCAAAAGAAAGCATGATGGGAGAGTCTTTCCAACATTTGGTCCATGAAGGGGAGAGGAAAATGATATTTCTTAGTGTTCTTGTTCAACTTCCTATAATCAATGCACATCCTCCACCCGGTCACCTTCCGGGTGGAGATTTCCTCTCCTCCTTCTCCCTTGACAATGGTCATTCCACCCTTTTTGGGAACCACGTGAACCGGGCTAACCCACTTGCTATCGGAGATAGCATAGATTATACCCGCCTCACGCAATTTCAAAATTTCTTTCTTGACAACCTCTTGGAGGTTGGGGTTCAACCTCCTTTGAGGCTCAATAGAGGTGGATTGATCATCCTCAAGGTGAATACGATGCATGCATAAAGAAGGGCTAATACCCTTAATGTCATTAATGCTATACCCTATCACATTTCTATATTTTCTCAAAACAACAATCAATTTTTCCAAATCGAGACCATTAAGGGAAGCATTGACAATAATGGGGTATTCCCCTTCATTTCCAAGATAAGCATATTTCAAAGAAGGGGGAAGGGGTTTGAGTTCTACCTTGGGAGGAGGCTTAGAACTCTCCTCCAATTTTTCCTCCTCATGTTCTAGCTCATCATGCTTGGGGTCGCTCTCTTCCTCCTCTTTGGCTTCTTCAATGGCCATAGCAAACTCCTTTGCTTCTTGGGAGAAGTAATCTTCCTCACATGTGAGAGCTTCAACCATTGGATCTTTAGGACTCATGACAACCCTTCCCAAACGATCTAGCTCTTCATTAACAACATCAACCCTATAGCACTTCTCAACCATGGGGGTCTTGAGTAGCTTAGAGAATTCAAAGACAATTTTTTCATCGGCTACCTCACATGTAATGGTATTGTTCTTGCAATTGATTACCGCCCCCAAGGTTTTAAGAACTTCACGACCCAAAATCAAAGGTGTATCCACATCTTCTTCCATATCCATCACTACAAAGTTAAATGGCACATAGATATGCCCAACTTAAATAGGGACATCTTCAAGCTCACCACAAGGTAGCTTCACCGAACGATCGGCCAATTGAATGGTTTTCCTTGTGGGGATCATCTCAATGTTAAGCTTTTAAGAAATGGATAGAGGGATCAAACTAACACTTGCTCCGAGGTCGGCTAGGGCACCCCTAGCTTCCATGTTCCCAATCTTGACTGACAAGGTGAAGCTTCCCGGATCCTTTTGCTTCTTGGGCATTTTGTGTTGAACAAGTGCGCTCACTTGATGGGGAAGAGTGATAAGCTCATCATTGAGCTTCCTTTTGTTGGTGAGAATGTCTTTTAAGAACTTGGAGTATGAGGGCATTTGTGTGACAACCTCAATGAAAGGGAGGTTAATGTGTAAGTTTTTCATCACACTTAGAAACTTTGCAAATTTATCGTTCAATTTTCTTTCTGCAAGCCGACCGGGAAAAGGAACCGGTCCATCAAGGTTTCTAGCCTCACTAGAAGTTGAGGACGTCACCACATCCTTAGTCTTCTTTTTCTCCATACTCTTCTCTTTCTCATCAACCTTCTCTTCTTCAACTTTTTTATCTTCACTCATTTTCTCTTCTCCTTCCTTCTTTTCTTTGCCATCCTCTTCCTTGGGACCCTCATAAGATGTACCCGATCTCAATGTGATTGCCTTGCAAGAGTCAGGTTTCACAATATTGGAAGGGTTGGTTTGTGATTGTCCGGGCAAAGTGGAAGATGAGTTGAAAGGAACCCTCTCGGCCAATTGTGCTAGTTGTGAATCAACCATCTTGTTATGAGCCTTGACTTCTTGCATTTGTTGATTCATGGCTTGAATTTGTTGAAGAATTTGAGTTTGAGTAGAATTGGGTTGAGATGCTTGCTCTTGACTTCTTTGAGTTTCTTGGGTTTGATTTTGGTATTGGTGTTGATTATTATGTTGGTTATTTCTTGGGTAGTTTCCTCTTTGATTTTGGGTTTGGAATGGAGGTGGGTTTTGATATTGGGTGTTGGAGTTGTATGGTTGTTGAGCTTGTTGATTCCATTGTTGAGGTTGGGTTGCAAATCCGGGTGGTGGTTGTCTCCAAGCTACTCCTCCACCATTTCCCCTATACCCTTCTTGCCTTGTGTTGTATGCCGCTACATGCTCCGGGCTTAACCCGCCACAATAGGATGTATCGTGGTTGGTGCCACCACAATTTTGACAAGAGAAAGATTTGACTTGGGAGGAGCTTGAACCACTAGCAACACTTGTATTCAACTTGGCAAGCCCTTTTGTCAACATCTCAATTTGATGTTGCAATTGATCGACCTTCTCCAACTCATACTTCCCACCTTTCTTTGGCGCATTCCTCCTTCTTCCTCCCCAAGAGTAGTTTTTAACTACCTCTTAGATTGTTGCTTCAACTTGATTTTGAGGGACTTTGATCAATTGTCCACCCGCCCCCGCATCCAAATTAGCTCGAGACATCAGTTCCAAACCATCATAGAAGAACCTCATGAGTTAACTTTGATTGTACTCATGGTGAGGACATGCTTGCACCAACTCTTTAAACCTCTCCCAAGCTTCACTAAGGCTTTCCTCCGCCTCTTGTTCAAAAGATGCTATCTTCCTCCTCATCTCGGTGGTTTTCTCTTCAGAGATGAACCTTTTCAAGAATGCTTGGACAATTTCCCTCCATGTTGTGAGAGAATTAGGCTTGACTTGCTTGAGCCATTTCTTTGTTCTCCCCGCAAGAGATTGCCGAAATAGGTGCATCCGAATGTATTCTTGAGAAACTTGGTTGGTTTGTATCATGGCACAAAGTTCGAGGAACCTATCAAGGTGCTCAATGGGGTCTTCACTTGGCGAACCCGAGAATTGCTCCGCTTGAACCATTCGAGTGTATTGAGGATGGATGGTGAAGTTAGTTTCAGTGACGGGTAACAATATCCCACCGGTGAGCTCATAATCCTCTGGATTACCGAACTCACGAAATAAAACATCCGCTTGTTGTCCTGCCATTTCGTCACTTTGGGAATGTGAGGAACAAGAATCACTCTCACTATCAAAGATTGCACCAAAACCTCGTCCCTCTTCTTGATAGAGTCTACGGACTTGTCTCAAGGTTCGGTCGATTTCGTGATCAAGGTTGTGAGTAGGTGGTCCTTGAGATCTTCTTTGCATTCACCAAAGCTAAACAAACAATTAGCAATGACTAGAAAGTGGAAAAAGAACTAAACAAAAAGCAACAAAATCCACAAATCACGCAAATAAATGTGCAAAACTAGCCGTCTCCCCGGCAACGGCGCCAAAATTTTGATCGGTGGACAATAGGTCGTTAGTTTAATATCCTAGATCAAAATTACAATTTATAACTCCTATCCTAACTCTATCAATTTTTTCTTTAGATAGCGGTAAGGTAGGGTCGATTCCCAAGGAAACAGGGGTTTAGCACAATTAATACGAAATCGAGGAGAAATTGCTAGTAACAAAAAAAGGGGGTATTTGGATTTGTGTTTGAAGAATTCTATGGACAAACCAACTACTATTAAGCCTAGAATAAACTAGAAACAAGGGAAATAGATTAGGCACTCTTAAATGCAAATAAATGGACAAGATTAGAGAGATAACAACGGCAAAAGCACTAGGGAGAGGGGGATTCAATCATGAACAAGGAGTACTAATGAAAACCGAAGGGAAAGCGATTCTAGGAGTATAAACTCTACCTAAGATAGTTCATTCTCATGCAACTACTCAAGCAAGTCGATGAAATCATTCACACCTAGATTAGATCATTCTCATGCACTCAATCAAGGGCTAGACTCTTGGGATTAGAGGTGCACACACTAACTCCAAGCATATTATAGCTCAAATCATCAACTCAAGAATAAGTCTCAATCAATAATCAATAGATATTCAAATACACATAATTTTCACCCCCTTCCCTAGCCAAAAACCTAAGCTAGATGGAAAGGAATAGCCATAACAACTAACATAAGCATGTATTCAATACCAACACAACCTAACATGATTCTAACTTGAAAGGAAATCAAAGAAACTAATAAAGCTTGAATATTTATGGAAATAAACTCAAGTAAGAACAATAAAACAAAGAAGATCAAAAACTAGAGAAACAAAAGTAAAGATTGATATTATAAAGATGAAAGATTACCAAATCATCAAAGTAGTAGCAACAATCTAGAAGAAAGCTTGAATATTTGATTACAAAGATTGATTCTTGAACACTAGTGTTTTCTCTCTCTAGAAACCATGAACTTCTCTCTCTACAAATGATTTTTGGGCCAATGGAATAGTGAATGAATAGAAACTCAAGCAAGAGACTATTTATAGTCTTCTACCAAAAAGGAGGAAAAAGGGCAAGGGAGAGGGCCCTCCGAACAGGCAGCCGCGCCCTCTCCAAGCTGGGTAAATAGGCTCGTCAAACCCAGAATGCCGCGCCCGCAGGGGAAAATGCCGCGCCCGCGGGGCTTCTTTGCCGCACCCGCGACCCCTATGCTCCGCGCCCGCGGCTCGCCATCTCCACTTTCTTCTACTGGCTTCAGGGTTTTCCTGTCTGCGCCCGCGGATTACAAGCCCGTGCCTGCGGCCCATCAGAACAGCGCGCCCTCTCCATTTTGGCATCTCCACTCCCTTGGAAAGCTCCTTTGGCATCTCCACTCGAGCTATTAATTCGTGATTCGCACATGAGCGCTAGGAGCTGTCAACACACACAAAAAGGAGGTAAAAACTAGAAGAAAAGACAAAAGGGGAGGAAAAATACGAGAGGGAGCTAAAGTGACTAAAATCAAGATAAAAGGGGTGAAAAGAGGCATAAGCAAGTGACAAATCCGGGGGAAATCGGTAGTGAAAAGGGTTAAAATGGTGGCATAAATGCCACACATCAAGGCCCTAGTCAAGGACATGATGGATGACTGCATCGCCATCATGAAGCGGACATGGGGGGTTCTCTTCCCAGAGACCAGGTATGAGAAGTGGGAGAATCAGTTTGTCGCACTAAGGAATACAATGATCTGATCCTGAACCAAGCCCAAGAGGGCGAGGAAGAGGAGGAGGAGGAGGAGTCGACATGGGGAGACGGACCAAGAAGAGGAGAAGGAGGGGGAGGTTGATGAAACAAAACAGTGACCAACTGGGGACTAGACGGATGCGGCTGCTGATACTGATGTACCCCCTCCGGCTGCTTAAGCTTTCCTTTTATTTATCAATTTTCTTTTCCATGTGTGCCGTTTTCTTTGTATCATTACCCGACCAAGGGGTCGGGGTTTATTTGACAATTTTAACATTCTTGTCGGTCTTCTGGCCGACTGTTTATATGAATCATCCGGCAGTTTTGTCAGTTTTCCAATTTGCAATTTGCTTTAAATTTTTGCCTTTCATAAATTTCGTTAAGTATAGATTGCCTTTTTGTATGAATGCTTTGCAAATTTTTCCAATATGCCGATTGTTATGGTATACCGACTATTTTTGCCCCTGGACGGCTATGCGCCTGGTTTTCTAAGGTTAATGGATTGACTTGGAAATCTTTGATACTTTAAAAAGTATGACTAATTTCTAGGTCAATCAATCACTATGGTGATTGCCCTAAACCAAGCGGACAGGCGGCCATTGGACAGACGGCCATACACTCAGCATTATCCGGCTCTCGGCCTCAATATAGTTCTTTGTACGAACCACGCTTTGCCACTAAGTTTTGTACTTAGTTTATTTTATTGATTGTAAATAGGTCGTCTGTTTGGTACTTGTACCGAACAGGCGCCAAACTAGATGTTTTTAATCAAAGTAGCAACCGCCTGTTCGTTTTCAGGCGGTAGCTTTAATAGTTTTTGCTACCTAAATAGGAATAGTGGCCAAATACTGTCTGTTTATTAAAAGGACATGCGGCTTCATTCGTACCTTTTAGGTTCCATTATAGGTTGGTTGAGTGACTATGAGTTAACCTTTGAGTTTAATCAATCTCCGTCACTTGAACTTGAGTAAATAGAAGAAACAGTCAGCTGTGGCCGCATGTTGTTTTTCCATTTGCTAAGTTAGACTTAGCTTATTACCCAAATAGCTGCCAAGTTTAGAACTCAGCTTATGCCGACTGTATTGTCCCAAGCAATAGCAGGCGGTTTCTAACTTAGATTTTAACTGTCTACCGCGTGTTCGTAGTGAAGCGGTACGTTTATCTTCGTCTCATGTCAAACAACTACGAGGCTGTCTTAGAGACATTCGGTAGGGCCATTTGTTTTAGGTTTATAGAGCAATGTGCCACCCAAATGGGAGATGCTCTCTGCGACGAATTCACCCGGATGGATGTCGCCGGACGCCTGCTCTTGTTTGGGATAGACATATTAGTTTAGTATAGTAAGATCATCCAGCCTTAGGCCTCAAGGTGATCATCCGGCCATGGGCCTTAAGTTGATCATCCGGCCATGGGCCCCAAGTTGATCATCCGGCCTGTGGCCTCATTAGGTTGTTCAGAAAAGAACATAGATGCTAAGTTGTCTAGACTTAGCATTTTTACTCATGTAAGAGTAGGTGATAAAAATAAATAAGGCCGACTGTGTATGGTACAGGAGGCTTGCCCCACTGAGGAGACTTGCAAAAAACTGAAAAATAAATTGCAAATTTTATTGGTATGCTTTCATGTACAAATAATTTACAAATCTCAGAAGTAGTACCTTTTCAAGTTATCTACGTTCCAGGTTCTGGCTAGTTGCCTGTCGTCTGGTGTTTCCAGGCGGTAGGTGACGCCTCTAACTTCTTTATAGATTTGGTAGGGGCCATCCCAATTAGGAGTCAGTTTTCCTTGTTCTTTGGCCTTACCGACTACTTCCATTTTTCGTAACACGAAGTCCCCTACTTTTAGGGGCCGCTTGTGCACTCTTTTATTGTAAGCTCTCGTCATTCTAAGATGGTAGATCTCATGACACAAGGCCGCATTGCCCCTGCGTTCTGGAAGTGAGTCCAATGCTAGCCGCATGGCCTCCCAGTTAGCCTCTTCGTCATAAAGCATGACTCGAAGAGTCGGCTCATAGTGCTCAATAGGCAGAACAGCCTCTGCCCCATAAACCATAAGAAATGGAGTTTCACCAGTCGCCCCTTTTTCAGTCGTCCTGGTGGCCCATAGAACATGTGTTATCTCGTTAGCCCATAGGCCGCCAGCTCTTTCAATTTTCTTTTTGATGCCATCAGAGATTAACTTATTGAAGGCTTCAACCTGGTCGTTTGCTTGGGGGCGGTCGACTGATGCAAAACAGTGAGAGATCCCTTGGTCTCCCAACCAGTTCTTGAGAGCAGGCGTCTCAAATTGAGGACCATTGTCAAAGACCATAGACATGGGTACCCCATACCAGGTGATGACATTTCTCCAAATGAAGGAGATAACATCTTTTGTTTTAATGCCTTTGATTGCCTCCGCCTCCACCCATTTGGTGAAGTAGTCGACAGCAACCAAAATATACCTCCGTCCGCCTGTAGCAGGCGTATACAGACCCAGAATGTCCATGCCCCATTTGGCGAATGGTACTGGGCTATGGATGAGCTTGCAAAACCTTTGGCACTTGTCACATTTTTTCACCATCTCCATGGCGTCTGCTTCTAGGGTAGGCCAGAAGTAGCCTTGCCGTGTGGCTCTCCTTGTTAGGGTCCTGCCTCCTATGTGGGAGGCGCAGAAGCCCGAGTGCAAGTCTTCTAGGACCTCTCGGCCCTTCTCTGATGTGACACATTTCAAAAAAGGTTGGAGATAGCCTTTCTTAAAAAGTTCTCCATTGTGGATTTCAAAATTGGTCGCACGTTTTTTCATTGCAACCATCTCTAGGTAGGTATCCGGCAAGGTGTCGTCTGTTAAGTAAGCTCGGATGTCATCCATCCAGGTTGAGCTTCGATCTAGGATTCCAATGGGTTCCTCTTCAATGCTCCTTTTTTCAATCACATCCCAAAAAACTAATCTAGGTGTGTCACAAGAGGCGGATGATGCCAATTTGGAGAGAGCACCCGCCTGATTGTTCTCAGATTTGGGCACCTGACTTAGATGAAATTCATCAAGTGTCCCAGCCTTTCTTTGACCGCCTGTAATACTTGATCATAACCGGGTGTGTGGCTTCATACACTACTAGAAAACACCTTATTTACGACGGAAAAATTCCGTCGGTACACCTTAAAAATCCGTCGGAAAGGGCTGTTTCCGACAGAATTCCGTCGGAACACGTTGTCGGGAATCACTTTGTCGAAAAAACGGCCATTTTCGTCGGATATTCCGTCGGAAAACACAATTCCGACGGAATTTTTTCGTCGAAAGTGGTTTTTCTGGTACCGGAAAGTCCGTCGGAAATTTCCGACGGAATTTAAATCCGCCGGAAACTTCCGTCGGAAAATTTAATAGGAAAAAATAAAAAAAAAGCCCCACCCACCACCCCTACCACCAGCCCACCCCCACAACCCAGATCCCCACCCAACAGTCCACCCCCTACCCCCCTGACTTACCCCCTACCCACCCCCATCACCACCAGCCCACCCCACCCTGCCCCCTACTCCCCCTGACTTACCCCCCTACCCACCCACACCACCACCAGCCCACCCCACCACCTGCCCCCTACCCCCCTAACTTACCCAGACACCACATCCCACCCAGACACCCCACCCACCCCCACCACTAGCCCATCACAACCCAGACCACCGCCACCCAGATCTAATAACGAAAATTCATAAAAAAAAAACAAAAAACCGAAACAGATCTAATAAGCAAAATCAGCAAAACAAAATAAAAAAAAAACAAAATTGAATATACAAAAACAAAATCAAAAAATTAAATAATACAAAATTGAATATACAAAAATCAAATTCAGCAAAACCAAACTCGAAAATTCAAAATAAAAGCCAAAAAAAAAAATCAAATCACAAATAACCCACGAATTCAAATTAACTCACAATACTAAATAAAAATAAACATACCTTTTGAAATTTCATCTTTGTTGGGTTTAAATGGTCAAACTCGACCATGAAAATTCTAGATCTGGAATTTTCAAGGTCGAGGTTGAACAAAAAAACCATAAACTTTGAATGAGAGTGGTACGGTGGTGGTGTACGGTGAGCAACGTGCTGGTGGAGGTGACGAGGAGAGGAGAGGTGAGAGAATGAGAGAGGAGGAGATGAGAGGAGGGAGAAGGGCGAGGAGATGAGAGGAGGGAAAAGTAGAAACCAGAAGAGAAGGGAAAGAGGAGAGGAGGGAGAAGGAGGAAAGTGGCGGAATGGAGGAGTAAGAAAATAGGAATGAGATCCTATTTTTAAACGTAGGGTTTCTTTTTTTTTTTTTTAACCTGAGTTCCGACGGAAAATTTATTTTTCGACGGATTTTATTTCCGTAGGAAGTTTGATATTCCGATGGAAAAATCCGTCGGAAGATTCTGACTGATTTTTTTTCCGTAGGAAATTTAACGTTCCGACGGAATAATCCATCGAAAATCCTTTATTTTCCTACGATGAATAATTCCGTCGGAAATTTCCTACGGAATTCATGTCCGTCTGAAACTGTCCGTCGAAAATAGACCTATTTCTAGTAGTGATAGTCACCATGGTATTGGCTAAGAATCAATTGTGAATCAGAACAGGCGTCCACTTTCCTTGCCCCAGCCGCCTTACACATGCGGATGCCGGCTAGTAAGGCTTCATATTCTGCCTCATTATTTGAGGCTTGAAACTTGAAACGTAGTGCATACTCATACTTGTCTCCTTCAGGAGATTGGCATATGACACCTGCACCACAACCATTCAGGGTGGAGCTCCTGTCCACATATACCTTCCAGACTTGTTCAAGATTTTCTTGTTCAGCCGGCCTAGTCATTTCAACAATGAAGTCAGCAAACGCTTGTCCCTTCACTGCTTTCCTTGGCTCAAAAGTAATTTCAAGGCTTTGCATTTCAATTGCCCATTTGATCATTCGGTCGGATGATTCCAAGGTTGTCATTGGCCGCTTGATTGGCTGGTCAGTGTAGACAACGACCGGATGTGCCAAGAAGTAAGGTTTTAACTTCTTAACTGCCATGAAGAGAGCAAGCCCAAATTTTTCTACCATGGGGTACCTCAACTCTGCGTTCCGTAGAACAGGACTGATGAAGTAGACCGGGAGCTGGGTGCCGCCTCTTTCAGCAAGGAGAACAGCACTAAGCGCATGGTCAGAGACGGCTAGGTACATGTACAGCACTTCTTTTGGCAAAAGGCTGACCAGCTTTGGCAGAGAGTGCAAGTGTTCCTTCAATTTTTGGAAGGTCGCCTCTACATCCAACCCCCATTCAAACATAGTCTTCTTCTTAATTTCTTGGAAGAAATAGAGGCACTTGTCGCCTGACCGACTAAGGAATCTCCCCAATGCCGCCAGACAGCCTGTTAATTTTTGAACTTCTTTTACAGTACGGGGCGACTGCATGTCTATGACCGCCTGTATTTTTTCTGAATTGGCCTCTTTCCCTCTTTGATCAATCAGAAATCCGAGGAACTTCCCAGACTTAACACGAAAAACACATTTCTTGGGATTGAGCATGACCTGGTGCCGCCTGAGTGTGGGGAATGTTTCACGGAGGTCTGTAAGATGGTCCGTTTGTAGTTTGGATTTGACTATCATATCATCAATGTACGCCTCCACATTCCTTCCAATTTGATTTACAAAGACTTTATTAATCATTCTATGGAAGGTAGCAGGCGCATTCTTCAAACCAAACGGCATCACAGTGTAACAAAATAACCCCTGATCAGTGACGAATGTTGTTTTTTCTTGATCTTTCTTCCACAGAGGTATCTGGTGAAAGCCTGAATAGGCATCTATAAAGCTCATCAAGGCATGGCCGGCTGTAGAGTCAACCAGAGTGTCGATCATTGGGAGAGGATAGCTATCCTTCGGACATGCCTTGTTCAAGTCTGTGTAAACAACACACATGCGCCAGGTTCCATTCGGCTTCTTTACCAGCACAACATTGGAAACCCAATCAGGGAAATAGCATTGCCGAATGAACCCGGGATCTAACAATATTTTCACCTCGGCGGCTGCCACTTGGCTTCTTTCCTCACCATGGTTCCTCTTCTTTTGCCTTACCGACTTATTTCTAGGATCCACATCAAGCTTGTGGATGGCTAGATCCGGGATGATGCCTGGCATCTCGTCCACCTCAAAGGAAAAGATGTCTTTGAATTCTTTTAACAAGTTGTGCAATTCTGCACCAAGCTTAGCAAAAGCAGTTGTCCCCACCTTGACAGTTCATTCAGGACGAGAGTCATCCAAAACAAGGTTCATGTGCTCACCAGCCGTTTGGGGACGGAGTTCATCCGGCCTTTCACCGGTCAATAATTCAATTGCCTGTCTTTTTTCTCGGCCACCATTCGATTGGCCTTTCTCTTCTTGCCGACTGCTGTTGCAGCAGGCGCAGCTTCCTTGATTTGCTCAAGGTCAGTAGTTTCTCCATTGGGGCCGGATACGACCATAGTGGGTTTGACATCAGAGAGATAACACTCTCTGGCCATCTTTTGGTCTCCCCGTAAGGAGCCGACTATTCCATCATCCCTCTCAAACTTGAGGAGCATAAGAGAAGGAATGATAACAGCCTTGGATTCATTTAGGGTGGGGCGCCCCAAAATAATATTATAGGCTGTCAGTTCTTCAACAACTAAGAATCGGACCACCATGTGGCGTCCCTCCCTATTTTCGCCCAGACGAATAGGTAGGTCTATTCGACTTACCGGATGTACCACATCACCTCCAAATCCCACTAAGGGATGAGAGACCTAGTGCATGTTCTCGGGCTTGTACCTGAGCTTGGCCACGCATTTATGACTGATCAGAGCAGACGAGCTCCCTGTATCAATGAGGATCGGCCAACTCTTTGGTTGGCCACTTTGCATTCGATGACAATAGGGTCATCAT
Source organism: Chenopodium quinoa (assembly GCF_001683475.1). Lineage (NCBI taxonomy): Eukaryota > Viridiplantae > Streptophyta > Magnoliopsida > Caryophyllales > Amaranthaceae > Chenopodium > Chenopodium quinoa. The sequence goes on along the minus strand of NW_018745286.1, from coordinate 5,669,688 downwards.
GCGGCCTTCTGACTTTGCCCCTGTCATCCTCAATATCTACAACTTCAGGGAAGGAATCTTTGGACGCCTGCCCCTCGTTGACCGAGTTGACGTTGAGCCGTCTGATGTAGTCCTTGTTACCCCGGATCGTTGGGTCGCCTCCAGTGAAGCCGCCTGCTATTGTATAGATTGGAGTTTCATCAGTGTCCGAACTATTAGCAGAGTGAGGCATCTTTTTAGACGACTGTCCAGGGTTAGTCTGTAGGGTAACCTTGGACCTCAAGATATAAGACTTGAGAACTCCTTTATCAGCCAGACGGTCCAACAGCCGCTTGAGACTAAAGCATTCGTTGGTGTCATGGCCAATATCCTCATGGTAGTGGCAACATTTATTTTTGTTCCGATATTTGGCGGAACCTTTCATAGCAGCCGGCTTCTCAATAGAGACTCGGTCCTTAATCCCCATGAGTATGGAGTAACAGTCTTCATTGAATTCGTACTTTGGGGAGTACGTATTCGCTTCTCTCTTTTTCTTCTGGGACGGCTGTTCAGAAGTATTAGCCACCCAGACTTCTTTTCTTTTCTTTTCTATCTTAGCCGGCTGTAATGGCCGACTCTCTTTTTAGTCAGACCTTTTTGAGTCCGACTGTTTACTAATGTTTCATAGTTCAGCGTCTGCCTCCATCAGCGCCTCTTGGAGGGTAGCAACCCTCTTTCTGACAAGATCGAACTTGAAGGCTGGCCCGTCCTTCAGACCTTTGAAAAAGTCTGTATAGGCCACCTCATCAGACAGTCCTTGAATCTGAATTTTCATCAGATTAGACATCCTGATATATGAGCATAACCCCTCCTTCTCACCCTGCCGTATAGTTCCCAAGTCAAGACTTGTTTTCTTTGCAGGGATATTCATTGAGAAGTTTGACGCGAACAAGTATGCAAGCGTCTTAAAGTTATTTATGCATCTGGCTTGCAGGTTGCCGAACCATTGTTGGGCGACACCCTTCAATGTGGCCGGGAAGCATCTACACCATGCGGCATCGTCCAACCCTTGAAGATACATAAGGTTGGTGTATGCCATCAGGTGGTCCTCTAGGTTGGTGGTACCATCATAAGTACCTACCAACACATTTTTCACCTTGACCGGCTGTGCGGCCTCAGTTATTTCCTTGGAGAACGCAGATGGTTGTTCCCCTAGCCTTAGAAGACGGAGCTGCCATTCCAAAGGTTGGACGTTTTGTGCCGCCTGCCCCCAAATAGGGTAGGCTTCATATATGGTTGTCCATACGGCGTGTATGGTTGTTGAGGCACATACAGGACCGCCTGGAACATCTAAGGACTAGAGTGGGCGGACATGCCGCCTGTCTGGTCCTCTCGGTTTGATTGAGAATACCTCATTGAGGTATTCTAAAAGCTGTCATTGAAGTTCAACGTTGAGGCCGACTCTGATAGTTGCATGTTCTTCTTTTGCTGGATTAACATCCGGGCATCAGAATATGTTTTCTTGGAACCATCCAGCTGAACATGCTGGATGGCCTTCCTCTTCCCTGGCTCAGGGAATCGGAACTTTGTTAAGTCAATCCTCTCCCTTGGTTTAGGGTAAGGAGTTGCCTCTCGGACCTTGACCGGTTTGTTCCTTCCAAACTGGGAGGGCTTTTTGGCCGACTGTTCTTTGGTGGAAACTGCCGTTCGTTTATCAATTATATCCTTTATCTCCCCTTTGAAACTTGGCATGAGAGTCATGAGCTTGTTTTTAGTGATAGGGGTGGATCCTTCGGCCACCTGGAGCTGACCAGCCGACTGGCCGACTGTTTCACTAGGGCCTGCCTGGTTGGTGTTCCGTTCCCTCCTTTCACTGGGATGGATGCGCCGTGTTCTTAGGGACCCGTCAGGGGCCGTGTGTGTAGCGACATCACAATCGTCATCTATATCTTGGTCTAAGATGACCTGGACATCGACCATAGGCCGTTTCTCATTAAGAGGCGGTACAGGTTATTTTGAAGTCGTCTTAGAAGTACTCTCCCCACAGACGGCGCCAAATGTTTCGGGGTTTTTTGGATGTCCTGCGGGAGAGTTACAACACCAAGACTGACCTTTGGACGCCTGTACTTGCAAAACAACGTAGACTCCTAGGGGTGGGAGTTCCGCCTCCGACGATCAAGTTAGAACGTGTCCGGATGTAAAAAGTGCATAAAGTAAAGGGGATCAGGCTCCTCACGGAAGGGGAGTGATCATCCGACTGCCTGAGACAGTCTCAATATCCGAGCCTTAGCTCTCAAGTAGCGCAATTAAAGCTAGAGTTAATGCTCAGCAAGTAATGTACGCGTGTGTTTAATGATTTATGAATAATGTTCCTCTAAGGGAACATCTCCCTTTTATAGGGTCTCAAAATATGGGCCCAGTACTAGGTTTTCAGAAACCTAGGACTGACTAGGCTTGCCTAGGTATTTGGGCCCTTAAAGGCCATTTTCCCAGTTGGCAATCTGCCTGCCACGTGTCGTGGCCTGATTGGTCCACCTTGGACCTATCATGAAGTGACACGTGGCGGGCTCTAGTTGGTCCACTGGATGACACGTGGCAGGGTTTCATTGGTCCACGTGGCGGGAGAAATCCCCTAATCAACTACAACAATAAAAACGTATTTCCAAAGATCAAACCTGAGGAAGACGTGGTGGTGGAGCCAAGTAAGGAAGCAACTCCCGAGAATAGTCAGCATCCATATGCACGAGCTCTCGCCAGGAAATCTGAAGGCGATCTCCACTGTTCACAAGTGCCTCCAACAAACGCACATGTAACATCGACGGAACGGTTAATATTGTGCTGACGAGCCACTCGTTCCCCCAGGTACCAAACAGGCGCGCTGTACCAAAGAAGACACCACGATATGTGGAGAGGCCAAAGCCTCTGGAGGACCATCAAGGTCGGCCCAAGGACGATACCGAATCTCAATCGGAACCTGAAAAGACAAAAAAAAAACAGGGTGAATACTAAGGCATGGTGTCATGATAGGGAAAATAGACTTAAGAGTCGATCCTTACACCAACAGTGGAGGTACCCCGGCATAATAACCCTCGAAGGCTCTCCACCAACTCAACACGTGACTCGCCCCACCGACGCCAGCTCGCGCCAATAGGGAAACCGCAAACTACTCCCCGATGCCGCCGAAGAGCTAACCCCGGAAAGTACTCGTAGAACCACAGCTTTAACAAGAGTAATCTATGAGTTCACGAACCAAAGAAGTAAATCAAAACACAAGAAAAGGGGTTCATCACCTCTACAACCCTCCAAAGACCGCAGACGGTGACAAGAGTCTGATCATTCAACTGCCGATAGCCCTGACGTAACGATAAAAGCAAATCAGCATACCTCATGCCCGCTCAGTTAAAGGACCCAATCTCTGCAATCCGGACTAGGGAAGGTAGGTAGCGAAGAAGTGCACGAGAACTCTTCTCATGAGAGAGAGTCCTATAAATGAAAATCAAGACGAAGATCCGCACACGCTGCTCCGTTGCCGTCCCTGGCACGTCAAGTCTTTGAGCTAGAACAGATGCTAACTCAGATAGCTAACTACGAGAGCCACTCCAAGGAATCGGCTGAGTTCGAATAACATGTACGATAGGGCCTAACCAAGCCTCCATGTCACTCGAAGTCCAAGTAAGCTCTGGTCTCTGTTGAACAGCTCGATCAGTGAAGCACAGGCTGACAAGGGTTAAATCGGTCGCTACAATCTAACTCTCAATCAAACAATACTTATACGAACACCCTATAACTAAGTACAATGGCAAATAAAGGTTCGGTCCACGAGGAACGAGAGTAATTGCAAATCAATCTTAAACCTAAGCTAGTTCGAAATCAATGGAAAATGGTGTTCTAAAATACTACTAATAAGATGGAATAAATCAATAAACTAAGACACTAGGGAGAACGGGAATTCACCAAACCATCGGTAACTACGCAACAAGGAATCATAGAGACAAACGGGATATGCAAAGACTATATGTCTGATCAATATCGTGCGATAGGAAGACAACGGGCAATACTAAGCTTGGATTTCTCATGCACTTAACATTACTCGATACATAATCAAACCACATTCAATAATGAAATACTCCATTCACAATCTCTTGTTCAAATCAAGAATATCATGCAATCAAATTCAAGATTCTAGGTTAGCTACTCCTATTATAGTGAATTAACATGCAATCGCATATAATCAATTTAATCACAATCCGTTTATCAAAATCAATCCTTAATTACGTAGATTACCTAGGCCGGGTTTCATCCCGAAACCCTATCTAGGAAACTACTCACACATATTCATAATCACAGCAATAATAGATTCCATAAACATCATAGATCTAAACATAAATTCTGATTAAGGAATAATAAAGCTAGATTAATAAACAAGAATGAATAATACCAATTGTATTGATGCGAATAAATGGAAAAGTTTAGAACTTTGATATCCGTCGTCAATGAATAATACAAAGAATCTTCACAAATCTTGCTTCAAATCAATCCGAGAAACTAAAATCGCTAGAATAATCTTTAAGAAAACTAATGAATCTCTAATACCAAGAACGTTCTCCAATAACTCTCTACAAAGGCTCTCAAAAACTATCTCTAAATCTGTCTAAAAACGCCCCTTAAAGTCGGGCCTTATATACGTCTTCTAATTCGGAGAAGTCAAGCGCGCAGTCAACCCTGGATCAGCACGGCCGTGCTATATTTGGCACGGCCGTGCTAGCTTGTCAGTAGCTAAACCGGATTTCTTCTTCAATTTTGCACGGTCGTGCTAAAAATGACACGACCGTGCTGAATATGCTCTAGCACGGGGCTCCTACTGAAGCTGACACGAGCACGGGCAACATCTGGCACGGCCGTGCTAATGGCCTGCACGGCCGTGCTGGTGCGTGGATACTAACACGGCCGTGCTATTGGCTTGCACAGCCGTGCTGCCTTGCCTGGGGCTGCTTGCTCATAGGCCAGCACGGGTGTGCCTATGGTAACACGGCCGTGCTGCCTGTGCTATGTAATCAATGCACGACACTTGAACTTCCTTAACTCCTCGGACTTCGGTCAAGGCTAGCTCGGTTACGCATCAAGGGCTCGGGATCCGACTAAACTCGGTTGATATTACCTGAAAACACATTAAAAAAACAAACCGAAAACCCGTGAAGCACGTAATATAGGGGAAATAAGCATAACAAGGTAATAATCAGCCAAAACGGCCCCAAATACATCCAAAATCATCCTAATATATGCTCTAAAGCGCGCCCTAAAGTGCGCTTGTCACAGGCCGCTTATAATGCTGAACTCTAGGGGGGCCACTGTCATCTCCCCCCAAGCAAAGTGAAAAGTGTTGGTAGTATCCCAAAAATACTCCAACAGGGCTCGAACAATAGTCGAACCGCAGCCTCAGGGGCTGTAAAATCCAGAAACCGCTGAGTAGAAGTCACCTAGGCCGGTGGACTCCCACAAAGCTCTAGTAGCAGGATCCGTCGTGATGCGATCGTATAACCTAGGGATCAAATCTCCTGCTCCTGAACCGTGATGACGAAGCACGCCATCAACTAAACCTTCAAGCGGCCGGTGAGAAATGTGGTTTTCTCGGCAGAAAACCAACTGCTCTATGGTCCACTTGGGTGGAGTCCACCTATTTCTACTAGTAGAAGCCCAGGGCTCGGGCTATGAAACCTCGTCCTCCTCCTCAGGTGCTGAAGGAGTGTCCTCTCTATAGGCCTGACACTGGCCACGAGCGAAAACGTCTCTGTCTCGTCGTCTAGGCATGTTATTTGGTTCAAAAAAGAAGTAAAAATCTAAATACTTAGCATCATTTCCTAAGTTATTTAGTCATTTGCTCAAAACAGCTTAGGAGGCTACCTAAAGCTACATTTCCCGTTATACTCTAAAATTTTACCTCATTAGCAAAATAATGGAATCATTTCTAATACTTAGTTTCTCCATGACAAACTAATACTGCAGTTCTCCTAGCCGCATGATACTATGTTCTCCATGACAATGTAGTACATATTCAAAAACAGAGCATGTTCAAAATTGCACAAAAACAACAGATCTGCATATCAAAGCATTTTCTGCAAGATATATAGTAATTACATTATCATTTCAAGTGCAAAACAACGAGAACAACATGAAGAACACCATTCATGAACAAAGTAGTACCAAAAATGGTGAATTGTTCATTTCTTCAACAAACCAAGCAAACTTGGTCTCAAATTGCTCACAAACCAGTATACATTCATAAACAAGTAAAATCATAGCAAGAATTTCAACATAAAACCTCAAAGTCGAAAACCCCCAATTCGATTTCTAGGGTTCTTTGCGCATAAAGTCAGACAATTTCGGCCAAACACAACATAAAAGCTGAAAAACTTACATGGATTTGTGTAGAGATGTGAAAATGAGGAAGTTGGCAAAAGATTTGAGGTAAATTGGTGAAGAATTGAGTGAAATCCACGAAGAACAGCAGCAACGAAACTTGAAGCAACGAAAAAATGAAGAAATGAAGCAAATCGGGCTCTGCCCAAATTTAAACTAAAGTCAAGTTCGTCGTGTCACGACATGTACACCGCATAACGGCAAAACATGTCGCGTGATGGCAAAAATTACCATGTCACGATAATTCACCACATGGCGCGGCAAACCTGCATGTTCTGCAATTTTTCAGAGAATATTCCCCATGTGCTTTGACCAGTTTGAACGAATTTCCGCAACTATTTGACAATTATTTCTTCACTGAAAACTCGCGGGAAATTCTGAACGATATTTAAATGGCATCAAAATTACCTTTTTGCCCCCAATAAATATTAATGTTATATTTTCATCATTTTAAGCACCTAATACGGTGGAACATACGCGGCTTAAAGGTCTTAACATCAACAAAACATAATGCAACCACTGTTCGGGTACAATCGAACAAGCATCAACAAACATTTATCAAACATCTAGTGATCATCTCTCGAGGCAAGGACGATTCACGTTGTAACTTTCTCGAAACACAGAGACTTGTAATTTCTCATCATTAAACAAGCTTTTCCCGAGGTGTGGAAAATTGTCGGTCGTTGCACACTTCTCGAGGCGTAGAAGTCGGCGATTTCATCCCAAGGCGTGGACATTTAGTGTTATTCCCGGAGTATGGAATTTCACTTGTGAGTTGCTCGAGGCGTGGAAACTATCTCATATCAATATTCCCGAGGCGAGTAAACTATCTCATATCAATCTTCCCTAAGCGTGAAAATTATCATCCGGTGGATTTCTCAAGGCGTAGAAAACTACCAAACATATTTGCCACCGATACACTGGTGTTAGATACGCATTCTATCTGTTCACTCTTTTATCTGTGGAACTAACGCTTTTCTGCTATCAACGTATACAGAGTGATTTAGGATCGCAGAACGTCTTAAATCATTCTCTGTCCCAATCGACTACTTTGACTATCGTTTCCGAAACTTAAGTTTCTACAAACTCAGTCAAAGTGGGGGATTTTGTAGACACCTAAAAATGTCTCCCTAAAACCAAACCCAATGATGAACAACCTTTCACCGTTATTATTGATCGGGTCGAGTATTTAATCTCGGGAGTGCTTAAAATCCACATTCAGTCAAACACAGCTTACAAATCAGTCAACATATCAGTCCTAATGTTTATTCAAAGCAGAGTGCAACCATCGTTTTAGCCCAAACCCTTTTTAATTCATTTCGTGTTATTTATTAATTAAGCCCAATTAATAACTAATAAACCCTAAGCCTGAAATAAGTACGAAATAGCTGAAACGACGCCTAAATATCACATACTTAATGGTTAAGAAAAAGGTTAAAATGTATTTGGACGGATTTCTGGAAAACAAATTTACCGTGTCACGGCAGAAATGTCGCGCCATGGCAATTCCTGCCGTGTAACGAAAAATTGCACCGTGTCACAACAATTTCATCCGTGACGCGGCAATTTTCTAGGGTTCCTCTGCGGCGCATTTCAATTCTAGGGTTTCGTGCATCACCCTGCTCATTTCCTCTATTAATACGAGGTTGATTTCTCAATTTCGGGGCACTAAATCATTCTTTCTCTCTTTCTCTCTCTCTTATGCTCTAGCCTAAACACTAGCCTTCCCTATTCTTCCACAATACATCCCTTACGCACTCCCCGGAGTCCGTACTTTACCCGAAGTTCTAAACTTAAACCAAGGCGTGAAAGGTAGAACTGTTTGAGGGTTTGGCCCCAAATCAACTCTAATTTAATTAAATTTAATTTCCATTGTTGTTTATTATTTTCCTTGAAGTTACTAACGCGTTTATTGTTTTATAGTTGCAAGCAAAAGTAATCAAAGTAAGGAATCATGTTCCTTTTGTTCCTATTATATTTCTAATAATTTTTGTTATGATTTTCATATACTAATCGTTGTTATTATGGTTAAATTGCGTCCAATGTTGATGTTGATTTTATTATATTTATTGATCACCATATTGCATGTTTAAAGGGAATATTGTAATTGAATATAACGCCTAATAAGAAATTTTGGATGACCGGTTTAGGTTCCTTTTTTAATCTTATGGTTTAATCAAGTTATCACGATATTTAGATTTATGTGTTGCATTTACATTCAACCAATTTAGCCTGATAATAGCTTGGAGCAAATTGAATCTTTGTTTGCATGCCTTTGAGATCGCAGGAATACATTTCACAATAAGAATCGAGTAGAGGCCAATACGGGCGAATGTTGTCTTTTAATGATCCGTGAACTATTTAAAGTTCCTTAAAAACTTGTTGGCGGCTTCCTACTTTGCTTTGTCCCTAATCGTGTCCCTAATCGTATGTCAATTCCCACTTCTTATGAGTGTCAAGCATATTCACAACATGCTTAAGTAGGCGCGCTTCGAATGACGCCTACAGATTCTAAGCTGTGATATTATTTTATTTAAATCTTAAATAAGTTTCAAGTAGTATTTTGGTTTAAAAATGTTTAATTACGTAAAGTCTTGTGGTGTAATACTTTGATAAATGACTTTATATTCAATCAATAGAATTGGTTGAATATGGAGGCAATACCCTCTTGGTTCTCTATTTTAAGATGCCACACACCAAGGTACATATTTGTACTGAGAGAATTATGGGTGTGTTACATGGCAGCTCAAGACTAAGCTCAAGCGCAAAAGTATGATAGTAATAAGTAGAGCAACAACCGACATGAATAATTTTCTCATTGTTAAGTTGGGAAATAATTTTTGTTAAATAGCCTTGAATCGGGTATTAACAACGGATTATATATTTTGTTGGTAGTCGCCCTATAGGGTGCAAACATGAGAAGCTCCCTAGTTTTACGATTGAGAAGGAGTTTCGGATTTCTTGTTGGCGCGCCCTGTTACATTAGGCGGACGAGGTTATTCAATTCTTTGGTTTTTTTTCTCTTTCTCCACATGGTGCTATTTGAGATATTCTTGGGGAGTACTCTAGTATTTTATTAAGGGTTCCTTGTGTTATAAAAGAACCTGTAATCTGATCAATTAGATCACACCTTATGAGCCTTTAAAATTTAAGACTCCTTGTATATTCTCTTGTTCTTTCTTCACTGTTACACCCAAAATTACAAGTTCTTACTTTTCTTGACTTTGACCTGGTAACCAAGGGGAATGGACTTTAGAATTATGCTAAGGGCATTGGACAGACGATGGAAGTAATATGGAAGGGGCTGAGCATAGTCAAATGGCCCAAGAACTGGAGTAAACCGACTTTGAGAGGCAAACAAGGCATTTTAATTTGAAAAGGAGAGTTGGCGCTAAGAAGAATAACCACACAATGGTTATGGGAGTCAGCACGCAGAAAACCAATCTAAGTTTGCCTATAAATAAAAGTGGAGAAACCAGAGAAAGGCATCAGCAAATCAATCAACAACAAGCATTTAATTTTCTTTAAGCTTTCCTCTTAGCTTTCTCAGCTTTCCCTTAGCTTAGTAGCCAAGCGATATAGTTTAACTTTCTTAACATGTATTGAAGATCGATCTTCCTTTCCAATTGCATGAACATGGAGGTAACCTTTCCTTCAACTTGTACAATTGTAGGCCTGACTTTTATATTTCAATTAATGGAGAGCATTTGCATCTTTTGTCATATGTTTATCTACTCGTTTCCTTAAACAATCTAACTTGTTTAATTTCTTTTGGAAAAACTTCTTTGTTGTTTGTTTTGTTACATTAGCGAGGTTATCAATCATTTGAAACCAGTAACAAGAGGGGCATCCCCTTAATTCTCTAGAACAAGATAGGGTATTTGACTTGTTAGCAAAGAACAATATTTGCCTCAACATTCATTATAGTGAAAAAGCTCTCGAACTCCCACGTGGATATAGGTTTAATTTGACCGAACCACGTAACTCTTGTATTCTTTGTTTATCTTCTTTAATTTATTGATTTTCTCATTCTTATTATTTCTTTGATTAGTTCTGCATTAGTCAAACACAATAACACTACCCGATTTACTAACAATTTTTATGTTTATTTCTCTTTTTTGGGGTGAAATCTATAGGTTGGTGTTAGGGGTGTCAAAAACTTACCCAACATGAGAGATTTACATGAAACTGAACTGTTTTTGAACTAGTTGGACCTGATAATTTATTATCCAAATCCGATCTAGAATCAACTCGAAATCGAAATTTAAGATCCAAACTCAAATTGGTATCAACTAATGTCTGAAACCAATAAACCCGATAATTCAAGATCTGAATTTGATTTAACCCAAAATGAAATCGACCCGAAACCACTTATACCTGAAAATACCTCATTTTACCCGACCCGAAACTACCCATGGCCCGGTTAAAACCGACCCAAAACTTATTAGTTAATTATTTATCTACTTATTGATTATAGTTGAGACCAAAAGGGGGATTTTATAATATAGAGTGTACTGAACTTGGGGGTTATATTTCTTTCAAAAAAAAAAAAAAAAAATTGGGGGGGGGGTTATATTTAATTGTAAGTAAAAGAAAGAAATTATATAATATTTGTGTAAGTGGGGTTGGTAATTGTGAAAGATAATAAAATACTTGTGTACGTAAGGTTGTGAGGCTAATGGGAGAGGAAAATAATGAAATAGTAGTGGGTTCTTAGACGGACATAAAAGGAAAATGTGACGATGTTACAAAATATACAGGATTTAACTTTAACAAAAACATTACTAAAGTTTGAAGTTCTCGTATTCTTCATCCCGAAACTGAAATGATTTGAACTAAGATGAGCTAATAATCAAAATAATCCGACTCAAGATCTAACTGAATCCGAAATGACCTGATTCAAATTCTATTAAATCCATTTTGACCCAAATAAATCCAGTTAGATTCGAATTCGAGCTCACCCAAAACTTGATAGATATGGCTCGACCCGAATTTGACTTGACCCAAATTCAATTGGTACCCGACCGACCCAACTTTGACCCGATTTCTAATTAAGCTTTACTCGACTTTGATTTGACCTGTTAGGATAAAACGACCTGTCATTACCTGAACCAGATATCCTGACCCATCATAGATCAATCCAAACTTCATCTAGGTACTTGATTTGACACGTGTAGTTGTAGGGGTGTCCATTCGGTTTTTCGGATTGGATTTAGGCCAAATCTAATCCAATCGAAAATAAAATTCGGTTTTCAATTTTCAAATCCAACCCGATCCGGTTTCCTCATCAAATCCAATCCGAATTAAAATTCGGTTGTTTGGATCCGATCCGAAAATCTGAATTAAACATTGCAAAATTTTAAAGCCTATTATCATTATTATAATCCAATTCTTAAAAACATAGTTGTACACGATTAATATAAGTATTGAAAATATAGTTTTATATGATTAATTTTAATAATGTAATTATAAACATGGTTCAACATGATTAATATTAACAATCCTTATTTGTAAAATCACAGTTTCATATTTTGGTTATTTCAGTTTTTTAGATCCAAACAAGGTCAATCCGATCCAATCCGAAAAGCCAAATTATAAAAAAAAATTCAATCTGATCCAATACGATTTAAAGTTCGGATCCGATCCGAATTAATAATTCAATTTGGATTGGATTGGATTTTGGTTTTAATCCGAATAATGGACACCCCTATCTAGTTGGTGTAGTATGTTGCATATATAATTAGAAGCTTAAAGAGGATAAAACATACTACACTAAGTAGCTGATGGTGAAAGATAAGACTTCATATACTTCGAACGTTATAAGTTTCTGTATTGTAGAGTAATTAAAACATTTGACCATGTGGAATTATGCCGAAAAGTTAATGCCCAAACTCATCAATGTCTCGTTTGGTTGTATATGGGAAATAAATGCCTATAGAAAGTTACAATATATGGAAAATTTTATTGCCTAATATAGGAAATTGTATTTCCCATGAAATAACTTCCTATGTTTTGTTTGGTTAACTTTATGTAATACCCATATATTATTATAACTTTAACTATTTTCCCAAAATTTTGAGGAGAATAATGTAATTTTACCCAAAATACATGTGATAAGTTTGAGTGACCAAGTTAGGGTGTGGGAAATTAATTCCCATGTTTTGTAGGAATTTCCACTTCCCACATTTTTACTTTTAAATGTTAACCAAATAATTACCCTTAAACACATTTCCCATGAATTACTATTTCCCCAATTATTGAAGTGCAACCAAATAAGGCCTAAATTAAATTGAGATATATGGATCAGCTCGAGCTTTAACCCAATAAATACATTTTCAGCTATTTAACCTTTTTTTATGGAAAAATTAATTTATAATACGAAAAATTGACACCAACAATCCCTACTAGCACTGTCAAAACGGTTTGACAGTTCGGTTTCGGTTCGGTTTGAAATCGGTTCGGTAGTTAATCGGGTCGGTTTGGAATCGGTTTAATTGTCTCACGGGTCGGTTTTGGTTCGGTTTAAATAGTTAGCGGTTCGATTCGGTTTCGGTTTATTCTTAAGCGGTTTTAATTCGGTTCGGGTTGTAAACAGTCCGGGTAGTAAACGGTTCGGTGCAGGCGGGTTGCGGTTTTTTAACGGTGCAGTGTAAACGGTTTTTATCCCATTTCAAACAGTTTCGGGTTGGAAACGGTTTCAGGTTAGAAACAGTTCGGTTCTTTTTTGGTTCAGTTTATAACTGGTTCGGTTCTTTTTCGGTTCAGTTTATAACTGGTTCGGTTCTTCGATGGTTTAACCACTTTAACGTTATTCATATCGGTTCCATTTCAAGTTTACTAAATTACGGTTCGGGTCGGTTTTCGGTTTCAAAAAATAAATTGTTTATCGAGTTGTTTGGATTCGGGCAGTTAAATGCTTTATGTTTGAAATTTGATAGTACTTGCTAACCTTTTGCGTTCACAAGTTTTATATAAAGTCGGCAAGTCGCGAATCATTTCTTATTTAGGCATCATATTATAAACAAATTCTCATTGATTTTATAAATACATATTATGTTCTGTTTCAAGTTTAGTCATACTGATTTTACTAGTTTATTACGAATTAGATTATAAGAGTTAGTGTATTAATGTATTATTGTTTTACAATTAGGTTATTATATGCTTCTTATTTAATCATTTATATACTACGCATAGTATCATAATCATGATTTGATGAGTTTTTGACTTCTTGTGAAATGGAAATTTGCAATTTGGTAATTCGATACTTGATTAGTCAACAAGACTGATAATTATGACTCGTTTATCATTATATATTTTCATGAAATTATGAAGATATTACAAAGTGTTTTGATTTGTATAATGAAAGAAAACACTAATGACTAATTAACAAGGTAATATTGATTAGTTCAATCGATCATATGTACACATTATTAACACATGGCATCTAACCATCTCCTAGTTAAATATTCGTATCATCGTTATTCGTATGTATTAGTACAAAGTTATAGACTCATTAGTGATCTTTTTAAATTTATCTATTTATACATTTTATTAATATAACGTTTTTATAATTTTTACGTGTATGAAAATAAAGATATATACTAGTAGATGTTTTAATACGTGTCTTGGACACTGATCCCGATCAAATGGGGCAAAAAAATACTAAAGAATTGAGGGAATAATATTTTTGTAGATGAATGTACAACACACAAACACACACGGATCACCACTCTCAACCATAGATTAAAAAATCAATGGTTAGATTTTTTCTCCCACAACACACACGGATCACCACTCTCAACCAAAGATTAAAAAAAATCAATGGTTAGATTCTTTCTCCCACAACACACACAGATCACCAATCTAAACCATAGATTAAAAAATCAATGGTTAGATTTACATGAAACCCTTTTGAAACCCTTTCTCTTTCATCTTCTTCTTCTTCTTCTCGCCTCTCTCTTCTCTCATCTTCCTTGTCTTCTTTCCCCCCTCTTTTGATTTACCACGCCGCCATCGACTATACTACCACCGCCAACACTATCAACAACCAGATGCCACAACACCGTCGTGAAAAACACCAACACAGACTCTACATCAACATCAATGGTGCAAAATAACGGTTTTAAGGTCAAATTCGACCATGAAAACTCTAGATCTAGAGTTTTCATGGTCGAATTTGGCCTTGTAAACCCAATTCCGAGGTTTTTGAGTGATCAAATTCAGTTTATAGCTCAATTACAAGTTGAGAACTACTCTGGCGAAACGGTTGTACTCGTCAACGACGCCAAAACAAAGCCATGAACTCCGAATCGAGAAACTCCATGGAAATTGCATCACCTTCACAAGAGAATGATCAATCCAAGAATTTCAGAACCCTAACTTTGCTCTACTCCAATTATCTTTGGTCTCGATCCTCCAATTCTCCTTTCATCGGTAAACTTTCCAGTTTTTGTCGTCAATTTGGTCGTGCTAGGTCTCGTCGCCAGAAGTTGTGTTTGCCTCTTCCTCTTCCTTCCAAATCGGTTCATTCTTCACTGTAATTTCTCTCTATTTTACTCAGATTATGCTGAATTCAACTTAATTTTGTTTGTTTGATTGCTTGATTTGAGCTTGAGTATTCCGTACTTTTGCAATTCTTACATGTTTGATGTTTCTGTTGATTTTGTTGTAGTGTTGGATTAAGGATTTTTCTGGTGGTTTTAGTGTGATTGTATTGCTAGATTGTTTGAGCTTCTAAAATTGTGCTGAATTTGAAGTTTTTGAGCTAGAATTACTGAGAAATGTTATGTCATTGAAATTCCTTTTACCTTTATGATTTTCGAGTCGGACAGGATGATAGTTCAACATTTACTGTTCGAATTTAGGGTTTACTAAATGTTGTGACAGTATATTGCAATGTTGGGTAGATCTGGGTTGGGGTTTGGGTTAGGTGGGTGGGTTACGGTTTCAGATAGGTTTAGGTTGGTGGATCTGGCTTTGGGTTAGGGTTAGGTAGGTGGATCTGGGTTGGTTATGGGTTGTGGTGGTGGGTCTTTGTAAGTAGGGTTATGGAGAATTACGGTGGTGGGTAGGGTGAATTACGGTGGTGGTTTTAGTGGAGGGCAGGGTTTGTTGCGGTGGTGTTAAGGTGATTTTAGAAAGGAGTGGTGGCGGGGCAGACCCTTTTTTTTTTGTTTTTTTATCAGAATGTTCCGACGGAATTTCCGTTGCATATTTCTGGCGGAATACAATCCGTCGGAAATTTCCGACGGACTTTGTTGAGCTTGAAAATCTATTCCGACGAACCCTTTTCCGACAAAGGGTATTGCGACAACCGATTACGACGGAATTCCGTCGGAAATTCGTCGTTATTTTCCTGATTTCTTGTAGTGGTAAGCGGTTCGATTTAGAAGTGGTTAGGTTCATAAACGGTTCGGTTTATAACCAGTTCGGTTTACAATCAGTTCGGTTTTTAAATGGTTCGGTGCAAACGGGTAGCAGTTTGCTAACGGTCCGGTGTAAACGGTTTTTTTGCCAGTTTAAACGGTTTCGGGTTGGAATCGGTTTCGGGTTAGATACGGTTCGGTTCTTTTTCGGTTCGGTTTTCTTTCAGTTCGGTTTATATTTGGTTCGGTTTGTTAACGGGTTTGGTTCTTATACGGTTTATCATTAATCGGGTCGATTCGGTTTCGGGTTTACTAAAATACGGTTTGGGTCGGTTTTCGGTTTCAAAAAAATCGGTTTTTAATCGGTTCGGTTCTCATTTGGGTCGGTCGGTTTCGGGCAGTTAAACGGTTTCGGTTTGAAATTTGACAGCACTAATCCCTGCTATCAACCTTCTTTAAAAGCTCTCAACTTTCAATTAACTTAAAGCGATCCCATTTATAAGGGGTTCGACCGTTAAATTTAACTCACACTTTTTTTAAGCTAGAAAGGGTTAAAGGCAAACGACTGACGCCACCAATGATCAAACTCTACTTCATTTTTTTTAGGAGAAATGTATAAATTTTCATATTGTCATATAAATCATTTATAATAGGGGTGACAATTCAGGACAAAAAGTCGAATTTGGGCTAAATTTCGAGTTAAGCTTAAAAATTATATAAAAAAAAAAATTAAAAATAGTGTAAAACTTAATATTGTTATTACAAAATATGATATTTGGGTCAAATGGGGTTGAATTCAGGTTGTTCGGGTTCGATTTAGGTCGGTGCTTGGGTTTCTCTCATTAACTTTCAGTCGGGTTCGAGTTGGGTTAATGGGTCGGTTTATGGATTACCAGTAACGATTTATATGACTACTAGTTTAGTCCCGTGCATTGCACAGATTAAATAGCTATTATTTGTTTAAAATGGTTGTTAATATTCTTTATTAGAAAAAGTATAATCATAATCTCATTAATTAATTTTGAAAGAAGTATTGTATTTTTTTAAGTCTTGAAACTTAGTAGGAAATAAATAGAGAAAAAAAAATTATGTCAAAAATTGTTTAGGCGAGAAAATTTTTCATGAGAAGTGGACATGTGTCCCTTGATGATGTCACCATATTTTGTTTTAGTAATAGTTAATTAATAGATACGAGCAAGGACTAATATACAAATCTACATTAAAACCAATCAAATACCCAAAACATAAAGCCCAAAGCCCAAAGCCCAAAACACTAGGGTTTTAGCCGTCTTACTATATAACCATCATTTCTTCCTCCACTCCAACGCCTCTTCTTCAGTTGTTCATCCTCAAACCCTAACCCCCAAAAAAACCCTAGGAGAGAGAAAATCAAACATCAACAATGAAGCAAGTACTGTCCTCCGACTCCATGGAAATCCCAGATGGGATCGACATCAAAGTCGACGCTAAGATCATCGTCGTTTCTGGTCCAAGGGGTACTCTCACTCGCAACTTCAAGCATCTTAACCTCGATTTTCAATTGATTACTGATGAAGAAGGCAAGAAGAAGTTGAACATTGATTCGTGGTTTGGTACCAGAAAAACTTCTGCTGCTATTCGTACTGCTATCAGTCATATTGAGAATCTCATCACTGGTGTTACCAAGGGTTATCGCTACAAAATGAGGATGGTTTACGCTCATTTTCCCATCAATGCTAGTATTACCAACTCGAACAAGAGCATTGAGATCCGTAACTTTCTTGGCGAGAAAAGGGTATCCACTTTTTTTCTAATTTTTTTTGATGAATTTATGATATTTCGTATTTTATGTCTGTGGAATTTATGATTTTGTTCTGTTGGGTATTGATTTTTGATTAGTTTGAGTTATTTTATGAGATAATCGGACCTGTCGTTAGTTTTTCCAGTTATGTTTTTACTGGATTTTAGATGTGTATAAATTTTGATTTTTTTCTACATTGAATACTTGATTTTTCGTAGTTATCCCTTTTTATGTTTTTCTGAGGATTTTTTTTCATATTTGGTGTTGATTTTTTTTGGCTGGAAATGCTGTATTTTTTTTCCTCTCGAATTTGTTTTTGTTCTGTTATAGATTTTGTGTTTAATTTATTTTAGTAGTAATTGGAGCTGTTAGTTTGTTGTTTACTAACTGTTATTTGACTGATTTTCAGATATTTAGGACCTTTTTATTGTGTTTTTTCTGTGTTGGATTCATGAATTTTGACGATGTAGGGTTTGGCCTGTTTAGATCATTTTGATATGGTTTAGGGAGGTATGAGTTGTTATTAAACTGTGAAATTGAATTGTATTATTACTAGCGACTATTATACCTTAATAGTGTGATAAATAATTAAGATGAGGGAGTAGTTTTGCATTAGCAATTGGTTGAAATTTTAATGTACTCGTATGTGAAGAATCGATGGCAGCGATTGTGGTGTTAGTATTGTTGATAGTTATCAACTGTTTAGACTAAGAATATCCATTATGCTATGAACCCATGAACATCAGATTGCCATAAAGCAAGATCAGTTTGTGATTTTGTGCTGGATAAACTCCTTTGTGGTTTTGTGCTGATAAAAATATTCATTTAGATGGTAGTGTATAATGCTATAATAAACTCAAATTAGTTATAAAAATGTATAAATGTCTGTCATTTTTAATTGAAATGTAGGACAGGGTAGTCAAAACTCATACATAAACCTATCTCCATTGTTAGATAATTTAAAGTTGTTGCATTTCCGTATGTCAATGTCCAGCTCTTTGTCTTGATATCCTGGTTTGAAAGTTGGAGTTAAACCACCCCTCAACCTATAAACTTTGATGATAAGTAATATTTAACGATACCTCTCTTCCTTGAATTAGGATTTTAATTGGGTGATTATTTGGTTGCCTTTTGCCCAGGAAGTTTAGCAAGTTGAAACTGAATCATTCTTCGCTATTCGACTCAACAATTCACAACAAATGTTCATCTTCTTCTGATTGTTACTCTTCATTGACTGGCATATTCATGCTGACCTTTAAGACAATTAGACCTCAGTAATATAACCTGTTTTTTCTTTCTCTGTGTTTTCATCTCAACTTGATTATTGTTATTGTTTTACTACTTTTATCCATTATTTCAACTTTGTTTTTTTTTCATGACCTGTGTTGCAATAAATGTATACAGGTCAGGAAGGTTGACATGTTGGAAGGTGTTACCATCTTGAGGTCCGAGAAGGTTAAGGATGAGCTCGTTTTGGATGGAAGCGATATTGAACTTGTTTCTCGATCTGCTGCACTGATTAACCAGGTATGTTTGGATTATTATTTGTGGTTACATTTTCTTGATGCTGTATTACAAGTTTTCTAACTGCTGTGTTTCTTAATGATCAGAAATGTCATGTGAAGAACAAGGATATCAGGAAGTTTCTCGATGGTATCTACGTGAGCGAGAAGGGAAGGATTGTTGAAGAGGAGTAAGCTATGGTTGAGGCAATAGGAATATGTGTCTTATTTGTGGTGTTTTTTCTTTTCTTGGATCTACCTAGAATTGAAGTTTTTGGTCTTAACTTGCGTCAGACACAATTAATAGATTGTTTCAAGTCTCTTTATTACAATTTTGTGTTGAGGATGCTGAATGAAAAGGATATGTTTAGGCAATTCTTCCTTTGTGTTTGTACACCACGAGCTTGATTTTTTGTTCTAATATGTTCTTTTGTTAGCTTCCCTTGATGGTTTCTTCTCAATATTTTTGTCATCAAATGATGTCGATATCAATTGCAGATTTACAATTGCAGGTTCTGAATTCATTCTCTCCAGTGACCTGATACCGTCAAGGAATTTTCTATTACTGCAAAGTCTGCAAATATAGAGTAGGTTCATGTTGCATTTTATTTAGGAAATTTTGATTTTTACCACCTTCAAATAACGACTTTATTGAATTTACCACCTCCAAAAAAAAAAGATTTACTTTACCACCTCATAAAAAAATTAAACATCAGTTTTCCCACCTAAGCCTAACTCCGGTGACGGAAACCGCCAGAGGGGCCTGTTATATTTTTGAAATTATCCCCAAATTCTCCCGATTTCCCATTGATTTAAACCTAACTTCTTCATTTCGAGATTGAAGTTTTTTTTTGCCATTTTCTTCACAAATTCTGATTTTGGGTGATCCTTAACAATTCCACATCCTCAAATTATCAAATTATTGAAGATTGTACTTGGCCCTGAATCAATTGAACTGTTCGACGACAAACAGCGAAAAGGTAAGCAATTTTCATGAATTCTATTGTAATTTTTTGCAATTGTTTGCGTGATTATGTTACAACTGCCAAGTATAATTGAAATTGCATGTTTTCTGTTATTAATTCAAACCCAAATTCATATTGTAAATAATTAGGGTTCATGTAAGTGTAAATTAATTTGGGGGTTTTTGATATTTCAATTAGGCAGTAAAATTAGGGTTAGATTATGGTAATTGTGTTCAAATACAATTAACTTCAATGAAAATTTGGCAGTAGAAATGGTCACACTACCTCCGAATTACGAGAACAATTTTTTTCCAGAAGTCGAATCTATTCTTCGTCGCCGTTTGTTTTCTGAAACCTCTGTCATATAACAATCAGGTTCAGGAAACAGAAATTGAAGCAGCTCAGGTACGAGTAATTGTTGTTCCTCATCCACGGATTCGGTATTTATAAGATTAAACACGTTTTTGTTTGCAATCCTTAAGCCATTAAGGATACAAATCAGACCAAAAACCAAGCTATAAGCAAATTATAAGATGAACTTTGGCTCATTTACTACCCAAATTAAGGATTTGTAAAGAAAATCGCAAAAAAAAAAACTTCAATCTTCAACAATTTGATGTGGAAATGAAGAAGGTTGTTTAAATAGGAGGAAAATCGAGAGAATTTGGGGATAATTTCAAAAACTAGCTGTTATGGCGGGCCCCACTGGTGGTTTCCGTCACCAGAGTTAGGCTTAGGTGGGAAAACTGATGTTTAATTTTTTTATAAGGTGGTATAGTAAATCTTTTTTTTTTGGAGGTGGTAAATTCAATAAAGTCGTTATTTGAAGGTGGTAAAAATCAAAATTTCCTTTTATTTAATGGATTTTTTTGAGTAGGTTCATGATGCATTTTATTAAATGGATTTTTTATTTTTATTTTCGAGTAAACATGAGCCGGACTGAATTCAAACAGTGTCTCATCTAGCAATAAGATGAGCTTGATAGTTGATACCACAAGTCCACAAGTGTTGTGCTTTGAATTCAATTATTTTGTTTGGGAACATTATTCATTATTGTAAACGACTTTAATGTGTGGGGCTAATCCCTGACTTCTATGGGTTTCTTTCTTTCATATAGGTATAGTAAGAGCATCTATAATGGCTAGCTACATGAACATGTAGTTAAGGGTTGTAACATTAATATTTCTTAAGCTATATGATTTAAGATACAATTTCTACAATGACAATTTACTTTTTTTTGTAACTTTATTATGTCTCACATGATGACATAAAATAAAAAAATATATTAACAAATATATAAAATATATTTAACAAATAAATATAATAGCATTGGGTGGAGTGAAATTACATAGCTCCACAGACTATAGAGCTATGTAGTTTGGCTTAGCTAGCTACAGGAAGTTGTAGCTCCACAATGGCTATCATGTAGCTAATTAGAAATTGCTAGCAGGTTCTTATGTATAACCATGGTGGATGCTTTAAAAACCTTTTTTTTTTTTTTTTGAGAAACATAGTAAGAACCTTATTTTGTTAGTCTTAGGTTACTTTTGTTTCAAGAAATATCTGGTAAAGGGTTGTCACTAATTTACTAATCTTGTTATAGTTTTGGGTCTTTGGGATGCTTTAGACTGAACGATGAGGAGGATAATTATTTTTGTTAACAGTCTTCCAGCTATACCATCCATTTAGGCTCGGATTCGAGCTTCGTTTTTCTTTCAATATGTACAACTAACAACGCTCGCGGTTCTACTTAATATCGAACCGCTAACCTCTAATCAGGAAGTAGGGCAAACCTTATAATTATCGACAATCGAAAGTGATGAATCTGCCAGTAATTTGTAGTAGTAACTAGAGCTTTAGAGTACCACTTGGGTGGTTTATCTAACTTTGTTAAATAAAATGGATTATAGAGCTCTGGAATTTTGTTAAATGAAAACCGCTGTTGTTGGTTCATTAAATAAAACCGCTAATGTAATTAGTGGTTATTGTCAATAGCGGTTTATTTATACAAAACCGTTATTATTGTTAGCGGTTTTTACCCTTGGATACACGAACCTCCTGCTAATCCTATGTGGAAGGTATTGTAGAATATAGATTTTAATTGACGCATATAAGGAATTAGTTTACATTTGTGCATTATTTATAGAATTCGCTCACAATCTTCTCATATAACTGAAGTAAACTATAAAATATTTAGAAATGTTAAAATACTCCCTCCGTTTTTATTTGCACCACTTGCAAATACGCGGAGTTTTAGGAGAATGAGTTTGGTATAATATAATAATGTGAGTGGATGAATAATTTATTATGGTAAAAGTAATGTGGGGATCATGAAAGTGAAAATATGTGAGAGAGAGTAGTGGGGACATGAGAGAGAGAAATGATAAATTAATTTGAGTGAGGTTTAAAGTAAGAGAGAAATAATAAAAATATATTTTCTCCGTTTCTTTATAGTTGTAACACACACTTTATCACGTATTTAAGAAAAGTGGACTTTACTTGATATAATACACTTATAATGGAGTTAAGAGGTTGTTAGGAGTATAATCAAGTGGACCATGTGCTTTAAATAAAGGTAATAGTACTATTTTTACCATAAAAACTTTCCTTTTATAGTATCTTGCAACTATAGTGATATTTTTATTTTAGGAAAGTGTTGCAACTATAAAGAAATGGAGGAAGTAGTATAAAATTATTATATTAGAAGTGATGCAAATTAAAAAAAAAACCATAAAAGGAAAGTGATGCAAATAAAAAAAAAAATAAAAGAAAGAAAAACGGAGGGAACTACTTTTCCTCCGTTCCCCAAATATTGCAACATGGGGTTGTACACAATATTAAGAAGAGAAGAGAGATAGAGTGGTATACAAATAGGGACCCATGTGTTAAGGAGAGAAAAAAAAACATGTGCAAATAGAGAAATGTTTTAGTATTTGTGAAACATTCTACAATGGTAATTGTTACAATATTTGTGAAACGGAGGAAATTTTATACTTCATACTCCAAAAATAATTTAGAGTGTTCATACAAAAACAAAAAAAAAAACAAAAATAAAATAAAATTTGGAAGTGGGTTAAATTACAAAAGAGAGAAAAGATTGTATGCATGCTTTTGTTGGTGTAGACTCCTGATTGTGTCTCCCCAAAACCAAACCCAGTGATGAGTATCTTTCACGTCTTTGATTGACGAGTTCGGTAAAGAGTTGAAGAGTCTCGTGAAGTTTCCTTAAGCCTTGACCATATTCCCAACCTATCATAAAAAGTTTTAAAATCAAAATCATTCATTTCGTGTCCTTAAAATCATTCATTTTGTGTCCAAGTCATAAAAACATCCAAACCAGATTATTTTGGTCCATATCTTGGCTCAATTATTGTTTAATTGGATGGGGTTGAAAAGAGCTTTCCAACAATGTATTATAAGCCCAAATCTGACTTAAAACGAATAAGTTATGGCAAAAATACTAAAACGAGCCTAGACCCACCTTACCTATGACCCAATGATCATACGAGGGTCCAAATATCTTATTCCCAATCCTAAGTCAGTTAGGAACTTCTAGAATCCTCTAGAAGGTTCTAATTTATCCTTCTCGAAAAGATAAAGATCAAAGAGTTCAAGATTGAATAAAACTTCTCATATGATAATCCTCATCTTGTTCGAATTCAAAGACGTTCGGATATATTTTGCGATCATAATTCCATTAGAAATCAAACTCCGAATAAATTAGATTATCCTTTAAAACCAGCGCACAACGCCAGGACCAAAGCACCGCGATGGTCCCAACGCGGCGCGTCAGAGTCGGTTTTACTTCTATTCAAATTTTGATATTTTTCTGATCGCTATACTCTCTCTTTTTTTTTTTTTTTTTAGAGGTCGTTTTCCCCGTTTTCAAATCAGCTAGAACCATCAATCACAAGCCACAATTAGCTATAACCACCTAGCTCCAATCATCATCAATCTTTATCAATCACCCATGTGCTTAGCCTAAACACATCCTTGATACTCTCCTAAATCAGTCACAATACCTCATTCGCGAGATTCGAAAACTCCAAATCCATCCTCGACGTTGCCTTCGACCTCGACGTGAAAGGTTGATAGTTCTGAGGGTTTGGTCCCAAATCTCTATTTCAATTCATATTTGATTTATTTAATTTATTGATTTAACTTTCTTGAAGTTACTAACGTGTGTATAATATTGATAGCAAGAAGGTTGAGGCATCGAAGTGAGTAATTCAATTACCCTTTTTATTCTTTGATTTTGGAGTATAAATCATGTTTAGGATATTATTTTAATTCCTACTATCATGTTTAGGTTGTTATTATGATCTCTAGTATCATGTTTAGGATAACGCTTTGATTTTGTTATTAGTGACATGCTAGGATTTGTTATAAATCCGTTTAGTATCATGCCTAAGATCTTACTATTAACGATGTTTTGATGATGCTCTTATGATGATTGTTGTATTAATTATATGTTGCTTGAGTATTCATGATTTATTGCTATTGCTTGATCACACCCCTTTCTGCAGGTTTAAAAGGAATTTGTACTTGAAATCACGCCTAATAAGATAATTAATAATTTGATTTTAGGTTTAATATGATTTTAATTCAAGTGATCACCAATAAGATTTGATTGTGCATTAATAATCAACCAACGTAGATTAAACAGGTTTAGGAGTAACTTGATGTATGTATGTTGATCGAAAAGCGCACATGAATATCATAAGAATTGAGTAGAGGCTTATTTAGGGCGGGTTCAACCTCTTTTAGGTTGGATTCGTACCATCATCCCCGAACATCCAGTCATGGTTTCGGACCACTATGGAGTTAGCGATCTCCGTGATCGTGAATGGGTGTTTACAAGTTTCTAAAACTTGTTGGCGACTCTTTTTCTCTAGTTTCTTTTCCTTGGAACGCCGCCATCCCTAAAAGCATGAACCACAGTAGAGCTCAATGAGAGTTGAAAAATTCCCTACAGTTGGGAGTTTGGGACAACTTATTCTATAATATGAAGTAGGAAAATTTGCCAATTACATCCATTTAAAGTATGTATTTTGCAAATTGCAGCCATTTAAAAAAAATAAAATGCAAATTGCAGCCCAAAAGTGCTCTAACTTGTTAATTGCCACCCAATCCTATATTCTCATTGATTTGCATGCCAAAAAATCCCGTTAAGGTTTTAGGGGATTACTTTAGATCTTAAGGGTCCAAATTGAGTTCGGAATTGGCAAAAAATTAACCTAATTGCCTTGTTTTTTCATCGAGACACTTACGTTAATTTTTTTGCCAATTTCGAGCTCAATTTGGATCCTTGAGGACTAATAAGACTCCCTAAAACCTTCACGGGACATTTTTCAGCACACAAATCGAAGAAAAAATATGATTGGGTGGCAATCAACAAGTTAGTAGCACTTTTGGGCTGCAATTTGCAATTTTTTTTATTTTTTTATTTTTTATTTTTAAAATGACTGCAATTTGCAAGATACGTACTTTAAAAGCCTACAATTTACAAATTTTCCTACAAAGTATTAAGGAAAAATTGATCTAAATAATCTAACTTTTTGCCAATTTTCTAATAATTCAACCTTTGAATTATTCCTGAATAATCCAAGTTTTGGGGAGTCTTCAATTCTAATAGGCCAGGTTGACCGGTGACCTGCTTATCAAGTAATTTTTTTTAAATTAAAAAAAAAGTAAAAATAAAAACAAAAACAACCTTCTCTATCCTCCTTCCCGGTTTCCCCCTTCCACCTCCACTCCCCGGCAACCACCTCTGCTTCTGCAACCCCGACCCCCTCCTTTTCTCCGAGCCACCCATCATCTCTTGGAACCTAGCCACCCTCGAAACCCCTCTACAACCAGCAACCCCGACCTTCATCCAAATCGTCAACCTATAAGGAGCCCTAAGTGGTGGGGTGGTTCGAGGATGCAGGATTTAGGAAAAGGGTTTTGGGAATAACGATTTTACGATTGGCGGTTTCAGAATTCAGGGGTGGCTAGGTTTTAGTATTTCGGGGTCGCCGTTTTAGGTGGATGTGGGGGAAGGGGAGTGGGATGGGTGGTTTGGAAAGTGAATGGAAAGGGGAGGGGAGGGGAGGGGTGAAAATTAAGGGGAAAAAGGAGGGGAAAGGCAGTCAAGAAAGAGAGGGGAAGGTCGTGGTCGAAAAAGGAGGGGCAAGGTTGCCGCCACGCCGGTTTAATGGAGGTGGAGGGGAAGGGGGCCTGATTTAATGGAGGTAGGGAGGGGAAGGGGAAAGAGAAAAGGGAAAAAAATGTAAGAATTATTTTTAAAAAATATTTAAAATATATATTATATTTGGACGAATCAGAACATGACACGTGACAAGGTGATTTGATATTGTAGGTTGGTGACCGGTTTAGCCTAATAGAATTGAAGACCCCCCAAAGCTTGGAATAATCCAAAGATTTGATTATTAGATTTAGATGGGTGAAAGGTTGGATTATTTAAATCAATTTTTTCAAGTAGTAATACATTTTTGGGAAATTCTCTTTAGTAACGCTTAACTTTTTATTTTTTCTTTTGGTGAATTGGAAAAAAAGTTATTATCTTTGGTAATTTTGTATTATTAATTAATTACCAAAGATAATAATAGTTTTAATTAAAATCTTTAACCATGGTTAGGTTTTTTTTTTTTTAATTTTTTTTTACCAATTGCATTATTTTAGATATAATTTCATAAAAAAAAAACCACCCTCCCCTGCCTGACGCCCAACCTCCTCTTTTGACGGTGACCCCCTCCTTTTTCCCCCCACCCCGACAACCTAAAAACGCAACCCACCCCTCCTTTCCCCCACCCCAAACGCCCCCAAACCCTAAACCCCTCACTCGGAACCACCCTAAACGAGTTTAAGGTTTAGGGGGCGTTTCAGGGTGGGGGAAAGGGAAAGGGGGTCGTTTTAGGATGGGGTGGGGGGCATTTTGGAGTGGAGGCAAAAGAAGGATGCGGTTTTAGGGTGGAGGAAAAAGGAATGGGGGTGGGGTGTCGGGGTAGGTTGGGGTGAGGGGAAAAGGGTTGCTAAAGGGCGCCTGGACGAGGGGAGGGGGGTTGGGTTCTCTTGCAAGGAGGAGTGGGCTGGTTGGTGGGGGAGGGTGGGCTTTTTTTTTTTTTTTTTTTTTTTTAATTTTTTTTTTATATATTTTTAGAAAATTTTAAATTAATTCTAAAATAATCTAATTGTTAAAAAAAATAACCTAACTAGTTAAAGATTTAATAAAAAATTATCATTAATTTCATTAGTAACTTAGTATCAATAATTCATGATTACTGTTTCGGGGTTTTTGGAGTCCTTCGGGAGAGCTACAATTCCGAGAATGTGCATCGACCGTCTGTACCTGCAAAACCACGGAAACTCCGGTTTGGTGGAGTTCCGCCTCCGAAGATCAAGTTAGAACGTTTCCGGATGTATTAAAGTGCGGAATGTAAAGGTTTTTCTCTCTGATTCAGAGATAATTCAACAATTAAAATTGCTCGGTTTTTTGTGTTTGTATTTGTGAATATGTAATAAATGAGGATTTTCCTCTATTTATAGTGGAAGGGGATCAGTTCCCCTTTTAGGGTTAAGGTGCCACGTGTTAGTAGAGGATTGGATCCCTTTGGGCCTTTCTGAGGCTGACACGTGTCAGCATACCATTGGGCCACGTGGACAGGGTATTTTTACCTTAAATATTTTCCCCTCTCAGGTGTGACGTGGCTTGCCACGTGGCACCTGTGACAGGTGTCACATTCTGGGAAGGTGACGGTTCGTCTCCTTCCCTCTCTCTCTTCTTCTTCTTCTTTTTTTTTTTTTTTTTTTTTTTTTTTTTTTTTTTTTAATTCGAATTTTGAATTTGAATGGGAAGTGACGGTTTGCCTACTAGGGTTTTTATAAGTAGAGACCCCCCCTCTCATTTTCACACTTTGCAAATTTTTCGTTTTTGAGAGAATTATGAGAGAACGCTTTGATACCGGCTACTATTGCATTCACAACCATCTTCTCTTTCTTCACTCATCCGGCTTCCATCTGAGTGTTCTTTGCTCAAAATCCTCAGATACCGTCTGATCAGAGTCAAATTTCTTCCCTTTGCTCTCAATATACCCACAACCGGTCTCAACCGTCTAGGGCATCTTCAAGCCACTTTCTTCAAAACCGCCTGAGCATCCTTTTATTTTCCTTAGCTTTCAATACACCCATAGCCGGTCACTACCGTCTGGGGTATCTTCAAGCCACATTTTAGAGAAACGATTGGGTTGCTTCAGCAATTTAGTTGCTCTTTGAAGAGGGTACATCCGGTCTACCGTCTGGGGTATCATTAAGCAACCAAGGGGATTTCCGGCTGCTGACTTCAAGAAGTCAACCGTCTTCAGATTTTTACAAGTTCAAAGTACCGTCTCTGCCCCTTGCAACTTTTTTGCTCTTTTTCCGGTTGTATAGCTTGTTAAATAATAATGGACTCACCCAACACACACACGGCACGACCTAGGACAGTTGTTAGCCGGTCACCGGACACGGCTGAGTCTAGGACTGGGGATGCCGTCTGGGGGTGTTTGGACCACCCTTACTCTTCTGCAAATTCAACCGTCTCTGTTCATGTGCAGGACAGAATGGCTCGGACGAGACAGACGGTTGTAGACCCCGAATATCAGTCAGACGGCTCAGCCGAAGCTCCGGCTGAGGATGTTCCTTATGACCAGCCGGGCGTACCTAGCACGCCCGGAGATGAGATCTTGGAGGAATCCGAGAGTTCAGACGGGGAAGAGACCGTCTAACAATTAGACTCAACTGAGTCAACCATGGAACCGGATGCCCCTCAAGAGGACGAGGAGGCATACAAGTGGCCCTCTATCAACAATCCAATAGAGGCGCATATGAGTGCCCGGGATGTGGTCACCCTGAACGCAACCCTTCCGGCATTTTTAGAAAAGCGTCCGGTAGGGGTCGGATGGGAAATTGTTGTGCCGCCCGTTGAGGCAACAATTGTCTGGGAGGACGATCTTGACCACGCCGATGACTACTTTGGTTGCTATGAGGCGGCATTCAAAGCCGCCCTCCGGTTCCTCCTTCACAACACAATAAAAGCCATTCTAAGGGGTTACGACCTTGGCGTCTGGCAGCTAACACCCAACTCATGGGTGAATATACTAGGATATATCGCCGCCTGCAAGATGCAGGACATAACGCCTAACTGGGAGGCGTTTGCACATATGCACTACCTCAGCCGTGCCCTAGACGGCTGGAATGTGTGGTATACATTGACCACGCATCCGGAATATATGATGACGCTCGATAAGCCGTCTAAGTGGAGCAGCTGGAAGAGAAAATTTTTCATGGTTTCTTCCCCCTCTCCGCAACTTAACCACCGGCTGCATCACTACAACACACACCCGGCTCTCTTGGGAAAGAAGTGCGCCCTTCCCAAAGTACCGGAGAGAGCTTGGGATCAAATAATGGAGACGGGTCTTTTCAAAAAGACCACCTTGCCCTTGGATGATGGGACATAAGTCATTGTCCCCAAACACTAGGTCCTTCATCCGGACTGGGTTAAGGACGAGGCGTTCCTTTCCGCTTGTGGCCTTAGCACATTTTGTATCAGGAGTATGTTAATTGTTAACCGGCACTTTATGCCGTCTGCATCATACTTAAATGAGTTCTGATCTTTTTTATTTTTCTTCTTTGTAGAGAAAGGATTAGAGATGGTGCCTCCAGAAAAGACACCGGCTAAGTCTGCCGCTGAGATCCGGAAGGATCAACTGGAGAAGAAGAGGGCCTAGCTGGCTGCCAAAGATGACGGGGTAAGTGCCGGCTGAGCTCTTTTACCGTTTGCATGGTTTGTAGTTAATCTTTGATATTAACCGGTTGAGTTGTTTTCTTTTGCAGACGGGGAGTAAATATGTTCCTTGCTCTATTAGGCAGATGCTGAAAAGGCCGGGAGAGGAGCCCTCCCTGCCTGCTTCAAAAAGCCGGAGGGTACCGGCTGCCCTTGCCTCTACCGGAAGGCCGCCTGCGCCTGAGAGGCCTACATCCGCAGGCAAAAGCCTGAAAGATCTTAGCTTGGGCTCAAGGCCGGCTGAGGTTAAATTTAGGGAGCCCAAGGTTCCCTCAAGCTGGGTGCTCGCTGTTGCATCCGGCTCCAATGCGGCTGGGGGTGGAGTGACCCCTCAGCTTGAAAATCAAGGTATTGCTCTCACCTTTGATCCCCCCTGGCTGCTTGGCCTATGCGAGTCAAGTCCCAAGCTACCCAATCAGGGGATTCTTCAGGCAGCTGGCAGAATATAGGTGCCGCATATGCTCAGTATTTAATCGATAAATCTATTGATGTAGATGCCTCTTCTCGTCGGTCGGATCTCCAAAGTTACGCCAAAAGAATGCTGAGGACCCTAACCCGGTCCCGAGAAGGAGGCGATGCCGGCTGTGCACCAGGTCAACCTTGACCGCCTTACTGCTCTTCTTGCTGAGGTAATTTCGCCGGTTGGGGTATTGAGAGCCAATCTGGCTTGCCACTGGCTAGTCTATACAATGTATTTTCATCTCTTTGCCGGTTGTACATTATTCGAATGATTTAACCCTTTTTCGGCTGTTCTTGCAGACAATGATCAGAATAGAAGGCCACAAGGTTCCTTTGAGGAAGAAGCAGGAGGAGGTAAGGGATGCCCAGAGAAGGGCAACCGAACTCATTGATGTTACCCAATATAACTCCCTAATGTATGAAATCCAAACTAAAAGCCGGGATATGAAACAGGAGGAGCTTATCAAGGAGCTCACGGCTGCTGCTGATACAACCAACAAGAAAGCAGCCGACTGTGAACTCCAAATCAAAAACTTCTAGGCTGACGTCAAAGCCTTAGGGGATGCTGACAAGGAGAACACCGAGCCACGGGCAGAGGTCAACCGGTTGAAGAATGAGTTGGCCCATACCCAAGCGGACCACAAAGAAAAGCTGGCGGCTTAGCAAAATCGGCTAATGACCGAGAATGAGCGCGACTGTGAAGAGCGCATGAAGATGGCTTGGTCTATGATCCATCCGGACACCGACTATGCCTTCTTTAACCTGCGGTACAAATACACCATTGAGGTGTTTGATGCTCAGGTTCTCGGAACTGAGAAGCTGGCACCCTTTGAAGAGTGGGCCGGCATTCTATAGGAGGAAGAGGAGCAGGCGGAAGATCAGATGCCGGGTGGGGCTGACGAAGCCCAAGCCCAGCAAACTCAAGAACCTCCTCTTTCCGGCCAAGGCTAGCCGTCACTGCAACAACAACAACAGTAGTAGCCTTATTTATTCCCTTCTCTATTTTACTTCCGGCCTACGAGCCGTGTATTTTTAAGATGTATCTCTTTCCCCGTACATGGGTCCGGCTGACAATCTTTTACTTTTAATATATTTGCCGACTGAGTCGGTTTTGCCTTGATATTATTTGCTTTAATTTTTGCAATTTTTGCTTGTACAAATCTTTCTTTTTGCAATTTGATTCGACACATGCGGTATGCCGAATGCATGCCCCTAGACGGTTGTTTGCTTAAAGTTATCCAATTCTAAGCAGGCAACCGTCCATATAAGCATCCGGACGAAAAAATTGGCGGTCCTTGACCGCATTTAAATTAGAATTATTCTCATTTGGATTAGCAGGCAGTGCCGGCTAAGGCCAACCTAGATTATTCAATTAACCAGCTGCGGATTACCCTTTGGGTATCCGTCGTTGCCGTTGGTTGGTATGCAGGCGGCCATTGGCCGGGGCATCATAACCAAGTTGTGGATTAAATGCTAAGGTTCTGACCTTGCTTAATTTAAGTTTGTAGCTGGTTGTAGTGCTTTTGGGCAAAAGCCGGCTACATTCGATCAAGATTTAAATTACCGCCTACGTTGCCTTGAAGCAACGTCCGGTTGTATCTTGATTTCAATTGATCATTCAAACGGCCATGAGTTATCTTTAACCTAGACAATCGGTTATAGCCGTTTGAGTTATGATCTGTAGAACAATGTACCACCCGAATGGGAGATGCTCTCTTCGACGAATTCACCCTAATGCGCGTCGCCGGATTCCTGCTTATGTTGGAGCAGGCAGTTTAAAATATGTTCGGCCATTGGCCTTATGAATAGCAAAGAGCAGGCGGTTGCCCGATTGTGCATTGCATAGATGGGACATACAAAATGCAATGGACATAAAGCATTCTTTCATTAATATACTCTATTTACAAAACTTACAAGTCCTTAGAAGTAGTACTTCTTCACCATTTCCATGGCATCTGCCTCAAGAGTGGGCCAAAAGTAGCCTTGCCGCCTGGTCCTTTTTGCTAGAGTCCTGCCGCCTATATGTGATGCACAAAAGCCCGAGTGCAGATCCTTTAGAACCTCTTTCCCCCTTTCAGGGATAACACACTTCAGCAACGACTGGAGGTAACCCTTCCTGAAGTGTTCCCCCTTGTAGATCTCAAAACTTGACGCTCGCTTTTTCAACGCAGCCGCTTCTGAAGGGGCATCTGGCAAAGTGCCATCTGCCAAATAATCACGGATGGCATCCATCCAGGTAGAGCTTTGGTCAAGAACTTTAATGGGATCATGTTCAATGCTTCTTTTTTCAATGACTTCCCAAAACACTGACCTAGGCGCATCACAAGAGGCGGATGATGCCAACTTAGACAGTGCATCCACCTGATTGTTTTCTGACCTGGGCACCTGACTTAGATGAAAGTTGTCAAGTGTCCCGGCCTCATCTTTGACTGCCTGTAGATACTTGATCATAGTCGGATGGGTGGCCTCGTAGTCACAATGGTATTGGCTAACGATCAACTGAGAATCTGAGCAGGCGTCCACTTTTCTTGCCCCTGCCGCCTTACACATGCGAATACCGACTAGCAAGGCCTCATACTCCGCCTCATTGTTAGAGGCTTGGAATTCAGACCGTAGTGCATATTCATATTGGTTCCCTTCCGGAGACTTGCAAATTACGCCTGCACCACAGCCATTCATAGTAGAGCTCCCGTTTACATAAACCTTCCAGACCCGATCAACATTGTTCGGCTAAGTCGGCCTTGTCATTTCCAGAATGAAGTCGGCGAACGCCTGACCCTTCACTGCCTTTCTTGGTTCGAAGGTGATTTCCAGACTTTGCATTTCAATAGCCCACTTGAGCATTCTGTCGGATGACTCCAAGGTTGTCATTGCCCGCTTGAGGGGATGGTCTGTGTAGATCACCACCGGATGTGCCAAGAAATATGGTTTCAACTTCTTGACTGCCATGAACAAGGTGAGGCCAAATTTTTCAACCAAGGAGTACCACAGCTCAGCATTTCGAAGAACATGGCTAATGAAATAGACCGGGAGCTGTATGCCGTATCTCTCAACTAGGAGAACGACACTGAGGGCATGATCTGAGACGGCCAAATACATATAAAGAACCTCTCCTTCTAGAGGGCTGACCAGCTGTGGCAATGAGTGAAGGTGCTCTTTCAATTTCTGGAATGTCGCCTCAGCATTTCCCCCCCCCCCCCATTAAAATCTAGTCTTCTTCTTGATTTCCTGGAAGAAGTGAGACACTTGTCGCCTGACCGGCTGAGGAATCTCCCCAATGCCGCCAAACAAGCGGTAAGTTTTTGGACTTCCTTAATAGTGCGAGGTGACTTCATGTCAATCACCGCCTGTACCTTTTCCGGGTTGGCCTCTATTCCCTTTGATCAATCAAGAATCCGAGAAACTTCCGAGACTCAACACCAAAGACACACTTTTTGGGATTAAGCATGACCTTATGCCGCCTGAGGGTGGTGAAGGTTTCTCGGAGGTCAGCAAGGTGATCCTTCTAGAGCTTAGATTTGACTATCATGTCATCAATGTACGCCTCTACATTCCTCCCAATTTTATAAATAAAGACCGTATTAATCATCCGTTGGAAGGTAGCATGCGCATTCTTCATCCCAAACGGCTTCACCGTATAACAGAATAACCCTTGATCAGTGACGAATGCCGTCTTCTCTTGATCTTTATTCCACAAGGGTATCTGATGGAAGCCTGAGTAGGCATCCATGAAGCTCATCAAGGCATGACCGACTGTAGAGTCAACCAGGTTGTTGATCTTTGGAAGTGGATAGCTATCCTTTGGACATGCCTTGTTCAGATCTATGTAATCAACACACATCCACCAGGTATCATTCGGCTTTTTGACAAGGACAACATTGGCTACCCAATCCGGATAGTAGCATTGCCGAATGAACCCGGCATCCAGTAGCTTCTTGACCTCGGCGGCTGCCGCCTGAGACCTTTCCTCGCCATGGTTCCTTTTCTTTTGCCTAACTGGCTTCTTTTTTGGATCCACGGCAAGGTTGTGGACAGCAAGATCCGGGCTGACGCCTGGCATCTCTTCCACTTCAAAGGCAAAAATGTCTTTGAATATCTTCAGCAGTTGGTGCAAATTAGCACCCAACTTGGCAAAAGCAACCGTCCCCACTTTCACGGTTCGTTCCGGATGGCTGTCATCTAGAACAATGTCAATATTTTCACCAGCCGGCTGGGGACGGAGATCATCTAATTGTTCCCCGATCAGTGATTGCTATTGCTTCTCTTTTTTGACGGCCACCAGGTGGTCCGCCTTTCTCTTTTTGCCGGCTGCTTTGGGAGTAGGCGCGGCTTCCTTGAAGTCGTCAAGGTCGATGGGTTCCTCGCCTTGGCCGGCTGCGGCCACACTAGGCTTGACGTCTGAGAGATAACACTCTCTTGCCGTCTTCTGATCCCTGTTGAGGGAACCTATCGTTCCATCATCCCTCTCAAATTTGATCAGCATGAGGGATAGGATGATGACTGCCTTGGACTCATTGAGGGTTGGACGGCCCAAAATCAGATTATAGGCGGTCAATTCCTCAACCACCAAGAACTTGACGACCATGTGCTTTCCTTCCCCCTTTTCACCTAGCCGAATGGGTAGGTCAATGCACTACCCCTCCCCCAAAGCCAACTAAGGGGTGAGAAGCCTTGTGCATGCTGCCAGGCTTGTACTTGAGCTTTGCCAAGCACTAATAGCTTATAAGGTCAGACGAGCTCCCGGTATCAATAAGAATCCAGCCCACTTGTTGGTTGGCAACCTTGCATTCGATGACTATGGGGTCATCATGAGGCCGCTTGACCTTGCCCTGATCCTTCTCAGAGATGAGGACCTCAGGGAAGGTGTCTTTCGACGCCTGGCCCTCATCCAATGAGTTTACCAGCTTCCTGATATTTTCCTTGGTACCCCGGATGGTAGGACCCCCTCCCGCGAAACCACCTGCTATGGTGAAGATTTGCTCTTCATCAGTGTCAGAGCTCACAACGGCTTCTTGGACGGTTGTCCATTGTTTGCTTTGGGGTTACCCTTGGACTTCACCATATAGGACTTCAAAGCCCCCTCATCAGCTAGACGGTCCAGTAGCCGCCAGAGGCTATAGCAGCCATTGGTGTCATGGCCGATATCCTCATGGAATTGACAGTACTTGCTCTTGTCCCGACTTTTGATGGGACTCTTCATTGCTGCCAGGTTTTCAATGATCAACTGGTCTTTGATCTCCATGAGGATGGAGGAGCAGTCCTTGTTGAACTCGTACTTGGGGACGTACGACTTCAACTCTCTCTTTTTCTTCTGGGACGGCTGACCAGAATGGTCCGTCGCCCATACTTCTTTTCTTTTCTTGCTCTCTTCTTTTTTAGCCGGCTAAGTAGACCGGCTCTCCTTCCTGTTGGAATTTTTAGGGTCCGACGAGTGCTTGATGGCACAGAGCTCCGTCGCCTGTATGTAGGCTTCGGCTTCCATCAACGCCTCTTGGAGGGTAGCAACCCTCTTTCTGACCACGTCGAACTTAAAGGTCGACCCGTCCTTTAGACCCTTGAAGAAGTTTGTATAGGCAACTTTGTCAGACAATCCTTGGATCTGAATTCTCATCAGATTGAACCGCTTGACATAGGACCTTAGTCCTTCCTTGTCTCCCTGCTGAATAGCCCCCAAGTCAAGACTTGTCTTTTTGGCAGGGATGTTCATGGAGAAGTTGGACGCGAACAGGTATGCTAGTGTCTTGAAGTTGTTGATGCATCCGGATGGCAGGTTGCCAAACCATCGTTGGGCTATGCCCTTCAATGTTGCTGGGAAGCATCGGCACCAGGCGGCATCATCCAACCCCTGTAAGTACATGAGGTTGGTGTAAGCCATGAGGTGGTCTTCCGGGTTGGTGGTACCGTCATAGGTACCAACCAACACGTTCTTAACCTTGGCCTGCCGAGCCACCTCGGTTATCTCCCTGGAGAACGCCGATGGATGTTCCCCAAGGTTCAGCAGCCGGAGCTGCCAGTCCATGGGCTGGACTTGTTATGCCGCCCGACCCCCAAAGAAGGCCGGCTGCATGTATGGTGATCCATACGGCATGTACGGCTTTTGAGGCACATATGGAGCCGGCTGGATAATCTGAGGGCCAGTACTTGCGGACATGCCGCGTGACTGACTCTCTCGGTTTATTTTCGAATACTTCATTGAAGTATTCCGGAAACTGTCTGGGTAAGTCGACGTTGAGGTCGACTCAGACATTTGTTGACTTCTCTTGTCCTGGATGAACATCCGGGCGTCTGAGTAAGTCTTTTTTTACCCATCCGGCTGAACTTGCCGAATGGCCTTCCTTTGCCCAGATTCAGGGAAACGAAGTTTGGATAGGTCGATCATGGGCCCGTCCGCCCCTTTTGGTTTAGGGTGAGGAGTAGGCACACGATCTTTAATATGCTTCTTCCCGGAGGGAGAAGGCTTCTTGGCCGGCTGACCCTTGTTAGTGCCAGCTGACTTACTTATCAGGTCCTTGATATCCCCTTTAAAACTCGTCATGAATTTCATGAGTTCGTCTCTTGTCACGGGGGCAGCTCCTTCCGCCGCCTGGGGTCTCCCAGCCGGCTTGAAGGTTGGGCTGCCAGGACCAGGTTTATCTTCGCCCCGTTCCCTTGTTTCTTTGGAACGGGTGCGTCTTGTTCTATATGACCCGTTTGGGGCCACGTAGGTGTCGACCTCAAAGTCGTCACCACTGTCTTAGTCCGTGTGGACCTCGGTCTCGGCCATAGGCCGTTTGCCCTCAACAGGCGGTATAGATTCCAATGTCATCTCAGAAGTACTCTCCCCACAGACGGCGCCAAATGTTTCGGGGTTTTTGGAGTCCCTCGAGAGAGTTACAATTCCGAGAATGCGCGTCGATCGTCTGTACCTGCAAAACCACAAAAACTCCGGTTGGGTGGAGTTCCGCCTCCGACAATCAAGATAGAACGTTTCCGGATGTATTAAAGTGTGGAATGTAAAGGTTTTTCTCTTTGATTCAGAGAGAATTCAGCAATTAATATTGCTCGGTTTTTTGTGTTTGTATTTATGAATATGTAATAAATGAGGATTTTCCTCTATTTATAGTGGAAGGGATCAGTTCCCCTTTTATGGTTAAGGTGCCACGTGTCAGTAGAGGATTGGATCCCTTTGGGCCTCTCTGAGACTGACACGTGTCAGCATACCATTGGGCCACGTGGACAGCAATTACCAAGGATGATATTTTTTATTATGTTGATATTTTGCCTGATGTTTAAGCTTCTTACTCCTACTAATAATACATGCATACATCTATTAATACTAATCTTAGACTTAGCAATTAAGTTTTTTGAATCGGGTAAAGGTTAAGTCATTTCGGATCTGGGTCAAATTCAAGTCAATTGATTATCGGGTCGGGTCATTTTGAGTGTTGGGTCAACGAACGGATAATTGGGTTGGGTTGGTATTTTGCCTGATGTATAAGCTCCTTACTCCTATTAGTATTGATAGATGTATACATGTATATATTATTAGTATCAATATTAATCTACGACTTGGCAATCAGGTTGTGTAATTTGAGTTAGGTACATGTTGGGTTATTTTGGATCGGGTCAAGTTCAAGTCAACTAATAGTCAGATCGGTCATTTCATGTTTTGGGTCAACGGATAATTGTGTTGGGTATAGGGTTGAGACTTTGGTTTGGGTCATGTTCAAGCAAGATTGGTAATTCAATTAGGCTGTGACTTTGACTAAGAATGGATCAATAAATTTAGTATTGTTAGTGTTTTTTATTTTTTATTTTTATTTTTTTTTGGTGAGGAAATATACGTATTTTAATAGCATAAATACAAGTAGTAAGTATTTTATACAAGTATATAATAAATATCAATTATATTTATCAATATATTTTAATTAAATCAAGTAGTTGAATTTATTTTATTACAATGATTTTATTTGTTAGAATATTCTAGAATATAATACTAAATAATATGATCACTAAAATTTAAGGGAATAAGATGATCATTTTATTAAGTGAATATTCTAGTAAAGGTTTTAAATCAAGCAGATTATTTGATGGTAGAAGATCTTTTTAAGTTTCCTAAAACATTTATTTTGCAAGGATTTTTGCCTTAATTCTATTTTCAACTTATGTAAACTAAATAAGCTTGGGAGAAAGATAAGGAATTTTTATGACACGCATGACTAAATGGCAGTGGTATATAAATCCCTTTAGTCATAAATTTTCAAAGTTTGTCGAATTTCAAAATAAACTAAGCATTTTATTGTTTTTGAGTTTTGGAGAGACAAAAAAATAGAAGAAGAAGATGAAGGTAGCCAACCACCACAGCCACGAAGGGCAGCCAACACAAGTTGTCGTCGACCACCAGGTCTTGGATGGCTGTCGTTGCTGCCACCAGTTGCGGTGGGGCTGGTGGCCGAACACTATTCAAAAAAAAATTCTTTTCTTTCTTTCTTTCTTTTTTTACTCTTCTTCTTTCTAATTCAAATTCATACTTTTTTTTTTATCAATATAATTTCAAAGTTCATAATTTTAATTTTCAGATTTAAATTCATGAAGATTAGTTAAAATCTAGGGAAATTCTCTTTGGTGCTCTTAAGTTTTTTATTTTTCTCAATGGTAAATAACAAAACATCAAATTTTCTTTGGTAATCGACTAAAATTATTATTTTAAAAATTATCTTTTTTTAAAAAAAAAACATCATCCCCTTCCCCACCACGCCCAGCCGCCTCCCTGCATTGGCCGTCCCGCCCTGACCCCCCTCCATCGGTGACGACACCAACCCCCCCTCCCCTGTCGCGTCGCCACTCCCCTTTCTTCATTCCCCTTGAATCACCAACCCCTTTCCCGAAACCCCCCTTAGAAAAAAAAGCAAAGATTCTGAGATTCATAGACATAGTCTATCATATTATGTGACAAATCACCTCCCCACATATCCAAACCTTCAACCTTTTGATCCCTTACCCTGGCGCTATATCTAAACTTTGCACGGCGACATTAGAATAATTGATTACTTTACTTTTTACCCGAAAAGTGGTTGCAATCAAGCTAATTCTCGACCCCTTCTCCAATTTAACTCGTGCTGTTTTTGTACCCAGTTGTATCTTTGAAATTCAATCACTAGTTGTCCTTCAATTGGGTGGATGCCTTCACTGTAAATTGCATGAATTCACAAGGGCAATAATTAGTCTTCCTAATCTGAAGAAGCTTGAATTGGGGGAGGGAGGGGGGGGGGGGATTTCATGGGGGAGGGAGGGTGGTTCGTTATTGTTTTAGGGGAAAGGGGAAGGGTTTAGGCGTGACGATCAGCGTAGGGGGGCTGGTGGATTGGCTGGGTGGGGGAGCTGAGGGGGTGATGGACTGATGGGGTTTTTTAAAAAGAAAATTATTTTAAAAATAATTTAATTATTAAAAAAAAAAATAAAAAAAACTAACCCTAGTTAAAAAATTTAATCAAAATTTATCATTAATGATATAGTTAGTTTATATTATTAATTTTTTATTAGCAAAGATAATTAGAATTTTTGTTGTTCGTCATTGAGAAAAATAAAAAACTGATGAGCACCAATGAGAATTTCCCTAAAATCTATCATGTAATTATTTAAATGGGTTTTAAGGAGTATTGATGCAGATTAAATTGGTTTTTTGAATTGATTTAAAAAAAGGGTAGTTTTAAAGCTTTATAAATGATATTTTAATTTATTTATAAAGTTGTAATTTTAATTTAGATTATGTAATTATTGATAAGTAGTATTGATTATGGTTATTTATGATTTTTAGAAGAGGAGTTCGTAGAAGACGCGTTCTAAAGTTGCTTTGTGCTTGAATTTTAGATTTGTTAGGCAAGGTATGTCACACATACTCTCACTGTAGGTAGTATGATATTAGGTATATTTATTTTATTGCAAAGTAGTATCATGTTAGGCTTGGAAATTTACATGTGAAGCATATGGGGTCCATGAGAGGCCTAGATTATTTTATGTACTACTTGATGTATGGAATTTATATGAGAAGCATGTTTATATGATGTATGAATTTTAATGCAAGTTAGAAAGCATGTTAGAATTAGTTATATGTATATTATGATTAATTCGTATTATTTTATTAGTATTGTTACACCCAAAGATCAGATTTTTGACTTTTTGTTTGACCTTTTTGACTTTGATCGAATGAAATGGGTTTTAGAGTGAGCAAAAGGTTTCTGGGCTAAACTGGTCAAGACATAAAAGGAACTGGGCCAATATCACATAGAGGCCCAATAAACAAAGGTCGGTTTAGGAGGCAGATGGATGTTTTTAATTTTTGAAGAAGTGCCGTACAACAGTTATGGGAGTCAGCCATAACCGCTCCATTTCGCCTATAAATAGAAGCGCAAGGATCAAAGGAAGACATCAGCAAATCAATCAACAACAAGCATTTCATTTCTCTTAAGCTTTCTTCTTAGCTTTCGTAGTTTCCCTTGGCTTAGTAACCAAGTGATAGTTTAGTTTATCTCTTAACATGTATTAAAGATCGTTAGTCTTCACCAATTGTATGACCATGGAGGTAACCTCTCCTTCAACTTATACAATTGTAGACCTGATTCTATCCTTTACTTCATGGAATGCATTTGTATCTTTTGTCATATGTTTATCTACTCGTTTCTTTGAGCAATCTAACTTGTTTTACTTCTTTTGGGAAAACTTCCTTATTGTTTTTGTTTTTACTTTAGCAAG
The DNA here is from genome assembly GCF_001683475.1 of Chenopodium quinoa. NCBI lineage: Eukaryota > Viridiplantae > Streptophyta > Magnoliopsida > Caryophyllales > Amaranthaceae > Chenopodium > Chenopodium quinoa. The sequence continues at coordinate 5,628,688 of NW_018745286.1, read as the reverse complement.
GTTATCAGTCTTTGAAACCAGTAATTCGAGGGGCAACCTCCTAATACTCTAGAACAAGATAGAGTATTTAACTTGTTGGTAAAGAATAATATTTATCTCAACAAGTTTTTTGGCGACCACATTGGGAGAACATTAAACTAAATCCATTTAACTTTTTTAAGTTAGAAGTTTTTCCAATGGCTCCTAAGCGTTCAGCCGTTCAGCACGTAAAGGAAACACTCACGAAGATGTTAATTCATCTGAACACAATCCTGAGACTATTTTATAGGATCAGCTAGATCTAGAAAATCAACTGCCAACGGAACATATGACACATTTTCTTGAACCATTCGAGCCTTACACACAAAGGCAAGACGAATCAGTTTTAGAAGGAATAGAAGGCGAGTCTCCGACCAAAAACTTACTCAATACAATTTACACTAAATACATGGATATTGTGAAGAGTCTGATGGAAGATCTAAGAGAAAACAACAGAGAGCAGTTTGATAACTACTATTGTGTCATGGTGGAAGAAACCGCGAGATTGGTAATAGTCGAGTTGAGAAACTTTGACTCTATTACCCAACAAGCGGTTACCAGACAGGTAGATAGGATTATTCTAGATATTAATGATACTCTGAATGCTATTAACATGGCATTATCAAAGAGTGTAGCAACCAAAGTAGTTACAAGACTTGAACCTTTAGTGGAGAAACATAACCAACTTCTTTAGAAGTTGATGAATGTTTTAATCGCTTTAGGTAGTGGGATTACTGAAGTAAATCAAAGGGATAACGTCCCTCTAGGATACACTAGAGTAGAGAATATGACAGGATCTCATGCAAATCCGCCCCCTCTATCAGTCCCAAGAAGTATCCCTCCTATTGGTTCTGATGAGGGGTATATGAGTCAAGGGAGAATCAATGGTTTAGGTCCAGGTTATGAGTCAGGCTATAACCATAATGGCTAGGGTCCATCTTCTTCCTTCTTGCCTCCACTGGTTACCACACAACCATTAACCTTTTCAATGGGTAACATACCTCTTTTAAGAGAAGAGATTGGTGTCAATTATGCCAACTATGGTATGGGAAACCTTCTAGATCCCACATGCCATACATAAGCTAGTGCATCTGCACAGAGGGTGTCCTCTCAACCTACTGGCGTGAATGGCCAACAATCTTCCACACAACCTGGGAGTTATAACCAACATCCATATGGATATCCAAATACTATCCACCCAGCACAAGGTTCTTCATGAAATCAGGGTCAGGCTAGTGGTCCATAAGGAGAAAGATATCCAGTGATGTCTCAACCTAATCCTACTACCTTAGGAGGGATATGCGCTAGATATAGGGGTTTCCACAATCCTCAAAGGAACTAACATAACCCTTATCATATGAAAGATACACCAGTTCAACCTAATGGACCAATGCAAGGTCAACCTCCACAAATGAGACATGAACCCCCTGCTCAAGCAAGTGGAGGAAATGATCTAGAGGGCTATGGGTTAGAGCGGCGGATATGCTAGAGAGGAACCTCCAGTCCATATCCTGAGTGGATTGATAGGCTGTATCCATTCCCAAGAGGATTCAAAGTTCCTGAGTTCTCCCCTCTTTTCTCTGGCGATAGTACAATGTTTGCTGAGGAAAACTTGGTTAGATTCAATTCCCACTGTAAAGAGGTGGTGAATAATGAATTCCTTAAGCTTATGATGTTTTCCAATTTTCTTACTAGCACTGCATTTTCTTGGTTCACTCACTTACCACCTAATTTGGTTCAAAGTTGGCAAGATATGCAAACTCAATTTCTTCGCCATTTCACTAGAGTTGAGGTAGGGGTCACTATAGGTGATTTAGCTAAGATAGTGCAGGAGAAAGGCGGTTGTAGGAGATTACATCCACAGATTTAAGAATGCTAAGATTAGATGTCACTTAAATATACCTGAATCAGAGTTTGTGTCTATTGTCCAAAAGGGTTTATCCTTTCCTTTTAGGAAAAAGTTCGAAGGACAGTACTTCCTTGATTTTGTCACTTTGTCTAGCGTTGTGATGGTTTATGAGAGGTGCTTAGAAAAAAAGTCTAGGTCTAAACATAAGTATTATGCTAGCATGGTTGAAGAATTTGATCAGGAGGATGATGTGTATGAAGCAGCAATAGCTGAGTTTGTACAGGGTCCTTCGTTTAAATGTCCTCCTCTAACTAACAAGAAGTTTACTTATAAGAAAGATTTTGAAATCTGATCAAAAGAGGGAATATACCTTTAACATTAGGAGGTGTGATGAAATCTTTGATTGGCTTTTGAGTCATAAAAAGATTAAGTTAGTAGAGAGACATAAGACTAGAAGTTCTGATGAGGTTAAGGGAAAGAATTACTGTAATGGCATGATGCTTTTACTCATAAGACTAGGGACTGCATAATATTTAAACATGATTCAGGATGAAATAGATAAAAAACACATAAATTTCCCTGATGAGAAAGTTAGTTCTTGCGAATTAGAGTCAATGTCTGCACCAGAGTATGAAAACTATGAAATTAATTGTTTTATGGAAAGTTCTGACATGGATATTAAGCAAGATAACATACAAACTAAAAGAAGTCACTGTTGCAGTTAGATTGTACGAAAGGCTAGTCAGGGAAGGAGTAATTGTGTCACCACAATGCCAGGATGATGATTATGAAGACAAGATGACATGGAGATGGCACTTAATTCTACTCATGCTACAAATGAGTGTTTCGCTTTCAAATGGTTTCTAAACAAGAAGATCAGAACAAATTTGTAGGCGTCATTTGAAGCGCGCCTACCTAAGCATGTTGTGAATATGCTTGGCACTCGTAGGAAGTGGGAATTGACATATACAATTAGGGACAACGATTAGGGAAACATAAAGTAGGGAGTCGCCAACAAGTTTTTCAGGAACTTGTAACCGTTCACTGATCATTATAAGGCAACCACGATAAAGGAACAACGATAAGCAACAACGATTGACCGTTGAAGGTTACACCTAAAAGGAATGGTGTCCTTCCAACAAGTGTATTATTCCGGTAGAGGGTTAAGAATTATTAGAAAGCTAATTATTCTGTAAGGTCAAGTGATTGGAATGCCTAGGTGGAGGCTGCTTCCGATCAGTAATATTAATGTACAATTAATATTACAGCTTAATCTTGACTGAACCCTTCGGGTCGAACCCAATCGAACAACCGATCTGAGACGACGAATCAATCCGAAGGATTTAATGAGTCGTCAGAGTTTTACGAACAAAGACGTCGGATATCGAGCTTAGAGCGTCGAGACCGAGCGTCACAAGTCGAGTCGAATTTAGAATTCGACGAGACATGAAATCAATCAAGTTACAAGTTTGAGTTAGGCCGTAGCCTCGCATTGGCCTAGTCATGCGAGGGCTAGGCTATCTCGAGCTAGCATGCGCATCGCAATGATAGTCGCAAGCCTAGCATGCTAGGCGTGCTAGGGCCATGCATGCTAGCTAGCCATCGCAAGCATCGCAGCCTTACGTGCGTGCTAGCATGCCAAGCGTCCAGCCATCGCTAGCCAAACAAGCATCGCAAGGCTAGGCCTTACTAGCATGCTAGGCGCTGGCGCATAGCTAGCCAAGCAAGCAGCGCAAGGCTAGGCCTTGCTAGCATGCTAGGCGCTGGCACAAGCAGCGCCGCGGCACCAGCAAGCAGCGTGATAGGCATGCTTGGCTGTGCGTGTGTGCTAGCAGGCAGCAGCATGTTGTGCCTTGCCTAGCAGCGGCGCCCAGCATGCGTGGCTCCCTAGCAGCATGCATCCACTGGTTGGCTACGCATGCTTGTGGCTGGCTGTGCGTGTGTGCTGGCTAACTGGCCTGGCTGCCCTGCCTTGGTGCTAGGCGCCAGCTGGCAGCCTTGGCAGCCAAGGCAGGCTGCCATCCAGCCACTTGGCATGGTGGTTCGGTTTTGCTAAGTGTGGACCAATGCTTGGTAATTGCCTTGGGGAGTAAGGTGGGTTGGTCCCCTCCCTTGGTGGTCCTCACTTTCTCCCTCTTCTCCTATTGCCACTTGTAACTTGGTGATTGAATTGCAATTTTATTTTTGTTTTGATTAAAATAAAATGGGAAAATTGCAAATCTCCCACATTGATTGAGAATGGGAAATCAAGGTTCATTTCCCTATAAATACCGAAGTTTTGGGATTTGGGAAGAACATTTGAGTGGAACTAAAAAGGCATCTCCTTAGAAATGTGAGAAAACCTTAAGTTCGTAAAACTCTAGTTTTTATTGGTCAAGTCCCGACTAACCTTCTGGACTAGGACCGTTTGGGTCGGGTTCGTGGGTACGAGCCGTTGGAGACCTTCGCATTTGCGGGGTTCAAGTTTTGAAGTGAGAGCTCGGGTTCGAAAAAAGCACGCGCCAAGAGTATGAATGTCTTTTCCTTCTATCTCTTAATTATTGTTTAATTTGTGATTACATGCTTAGTTGCCTTAATTATTGGGCGGGTCTTTGGGCGGGTTTCTCTTCCGCGCAGAGTCGGACTCTACGAAACCCAACATTGGTATCGGAGCTGCGCTCACTTTAATTTTTGTAACTAATAATTAATTAAGGTGATTTAAAATGGATTTAAATTTCTGGTTGTGCTTTGTAATTGGATTAGAAGCTCGATTTAATTAGTTTTAATCTCGTATATTTTTCTAATTTTGGCTGACGAACCCAGATTTCGACTCAAAAATAGTGATTTTTGGGTGAAATCGATGTTCTAAATCATTTATGATCCTTTAAGGATTGTCCAGAATCCAAAATCCACCCAGAAACATGTTTTTCGAGGGTTTTTTGTTTTTGACGATTTTTTTTTAGATCTTTTAACCTTGATTAATTATTGCATGTTAAGGGTACATTAAATGTATGGTTGCATCCCTAATCTACTGGAATTATAAACCTCATTAAGCATGTTTATGAAGTCATAATTGGTGCTTAATTTGGTATGTTCATTTTTCACATAAACTTGAATTTTTCACATTGTTGCAAATTATTTGCTTCAAGTGTGAATGTTTATGGTGAACTAGTATTTTTTGAAGCCCCAAATATTTCAAAGATCCAATCTTTAATTGTTTATTTGGTTGGAACTTGATTGCTAAATTCCATGTTGAACTAATTTTTGGATTTAATCATTTTGTGTTGATTAAAGTCCTTAAAGTTCAAAACTTGTGATTGAATTTTGATTAATCTTCATATTGGAAGATGTAATTTTTTCATTTATACACAAGTTAAAGTTGGAAAATTTTCATTGGATGAATGGGTTTATTTTTCCAACCCCATTATTTTTGTCAAATCTCATTATTAATTTATATTTTGTTGAATTAATTATGAGTGTAGCCCTTCAATTTTTGTAGCATAAAGAAAGACCTAAATTGTTTTAAGAATGGTTCTTAAATAATTTAGGCTTGTGCACCATTAAAATTGAATTTAATTAAGTTGGACTTGTTTTATTTTTATTTTTGCCCTAAATTGATTCTAAAATAAATTTAGAATTAATTTTATGTCACACGTATAACGGGATTAAAATCTCGAGAAAGGGCACGCAAATCGAGGCAAAAACACCCAAGCGCCACCAAGGCTAGCCGGGCTGCTCACGCAGCCCACATGTGGCTGCCTTAGGTGCGCATAAGGGTGCTCCACCTCGAGTTGCTGCTGCTGTGTGGCTGGTCTTGTGTGCGCTGCTGTGTGGCTGGTCTTATGTGCGCTGATGTGTGCTTGGTGCGTGGTGGATGGCTTCTGGCCATGCTTGTCCGTGCTGCTGAGCAGCGAGGCAGCAAGCCAGCCATTCGCCTGCCAGCGCCAGCAAGCAGCTAGTATGTGTAGCACGCGTAACAAGCTACTGGTGCCAGCAAGCGTGGCATGTGTTGCTGGGCAAGCATGCCAGCACCTAGCACATGCAGCCGCAACTCCCAAGTGCTGCTAGGCAGCAATGGTGCGCATCCCACGAATTTTGGGTGGGTCGATTTCTTGCTTGAATTGGGCTATCGGGTTTTGGATAATTTTTGCCGTTTTAATTTTATTTAATTATTTTAACGAGGCTAGGCCTTGGTTTTTCCGGCTTTTGAAAAATTTTAATTTTGACAAAATTTGGGTTAACCTGCTTAATTAATTGGATTAATTAAGTTGGATGCGGAATTTAGTGGGAGCTTCGTTAATTGCATGAACTAATTGCGTCTTAATCACATAAAATGTTAAACAACTTTGACTAGTTTTAATTAGGCGCGTTAATTGGATTAACCACCTAAGTTAGTTACTAGTTCGCGCGCGTTATGCATTGTTACTTGTTTTTCGTTATAAAATGCATGGGCCATTCACATATAGTGAATAGATGAATGGAATATATATATTGTTTCACAGGTTTCGTGAAAATGGCAACTAGTGGGGCCCGATTAGGATAGTAAATACGGACTGCGATCCGTTATATAGTTATGTAAATCTAAATACGGTATGCGTACCGTTGTGTATTTTTGTACCTTAATATTTAGATTAATCCTAGTCGTAGTAGCTAGTAATTTTATTTTGGCGGGGATATCTCAAGACAGCGTTTCTATGAAGACGAGCCAAGATGAAGACTCTTGAAGATTTGAAGATTTCAAGGGGTCATGCTAGTAGCCAAATGCATCTTATTTCATGTTTTCTATATATAGTTGTACTTATATATGTGAATGATATGTTAGGTGCATGTTTAGGATTTCAAATGTTGCGATGATTAATTGAGTTCACTTAAACCAACCAACATAGAAACCCTAGGTCCCTAAAATATTGAGCTAAAATATGTCATTCCAAGAACAACACTTACCGAACTAATGCGCGTATGTGATGGGCTACGCCAAAGCGAGGCATCACTATTTCCCTAGGAACGTAAGGTATACTAGGTATACAAGTTGTCTTGGTTAAGCTCAACGATATCGGTAAGGAGGCCTTAGATGTCGTGGCAACGGAGATAAAATGTCAAGGAAGCATTAGATGCGAAATTTTATCGAACCAAGAGTAGCTTAGAGCTATTAGCAATTGGATTGCTTACCCTAAAATATTAAGTGTTAAGATAAGCCAAAGCATGCTTAATCACTTTTTGATCTTTGGGATCTTGGAATCTTTTATTCTCGCCTAAAAGGAACTAATGTTAATGCGTGGATAAAATGCTCAATAAGATTGAAAATTTGCATGAACGCTTTAAATTTCAAACTTATTGGTTTATGAATGGTTTTTCATTTCAAATTCTTTCAATTGTAGAAACATGTCTGCAAGTAACTCAAACAACCAGTTTTCATTACGCTCAATTCTCGACAAGGAGAAGTTGAGTGGGCCAAATTTTCTTAATTGGCAAAGGAATTTGCGTATTGTCCTCATGCAAGAGCAAAAGGAATACGTCCTTAATGAGGAAATGCCCGACACTCCCAATGAGGAGGTCACCCAGGCTGCCCTTACCCGATGGCAAAGTGCCAATCGGGATGTCAAGTGCATCATGTTGGCCACTATGTCTCCGGACCTTCAAAAGACTTTCTTTGAAAAGGAGACGACTTTTGAGATCATTTCTGAACTTCAGAATATGTTTCAAGAGCAGGCCCGAACTAAAAGGTTTGAAACCCACAGGCAGATCCTTGAGAGCAAGCTCAAGAAAAGAGAGCCAATCAGCCCGCATAAAATGATTGGATTATTTGAGAACATGGAAAGGCTTGATGCTGGGTATTCGACCAAGATGGTAATTGACATCATTCTCCACTTGCTGCATAAAGGCTATGATCAGTTCAAGATGAACTACAATATGCACAGCATGGAGAAAACTCTCACTAAGCTTCATGGTATGTTGAAGCAGGCTGAGCAAACCCTCAAAGATAAGGGAAAGCATGACATGCTCATGGTGAGAAAAACCAAGCCATTTAAGCGCTCGGGCAAGAAGAGAAGCTTTAAAGGGAAAAAGAAGAAGAATTTTCCGCCTAAGTCAAGCGCTACTAAAAGTGGCAAGGACAAGAAGGTAGCCTCTTTTAAATCCGATTCCGAATGTTTCTTTTGCAAGAAGAAGGGACATCGGAAGCGGGATTGCCTCAAATTCAAGGAAGATAAGAAGAACGGCACCGTTGCTTCTTCATCAGGTATTTTTGTTATAGACTTAAACTTCGCTAGCAAAACATCGTGGGTATTAGATACCGGATGTGGCTCATACCTTTGTTCCAATGCTCAGGGACTAAGGATAAATAGGAGGCTAGAGAAGGGAGAGGTCGAGCTTCGGGTCGGCAATGGAGCAAGGATGTCTTCCGTATTCGTTGGAACTCTCAGTTTGTCTTTGCCCTCTGGGCTTATTTTAGAACTTGACAATTGCTATCATGTTCCTAGAGTTACCAAAAACATTATTTCAATTTCGGCGTTGGACGCCAAAGGTTTTGAATTTCGAATTAAGAACAATAGTTGTTAATTTTATTTCGATAATGTTTTATATGGTAAGGCATATTCAGAAAATGGTCTTTATGTGCTTTCTCTAGACAAACAAGTTTATAACATTGATGATACCGCCAAAAGGGCTAAGACCATCGAGTCGAATCAAACCTACTTGTGGCATTGTCGTCTTGGCCACATTAACATCAAACGCATCAAGAAACTTCTTCAAGAAGGTGTTCTTGACTCATTCGACTTGGAGTCGTTTGAAAATTGCGAAGGATGTCTATTAGGCAAGATGATAAAGCAACCATTCTCCAAGTTGGGAGAAAGGGCAAGTGACTTATTGGGTCTAATACATATGGATGTATGTGGACCAATGACTACACCCGCAAGGCAAGGTTATTGATATTTCATTACCTTCACCGATGACTATAGTAGATATGGTTATGTCTACCTTATGTCGAACAAATCTAAATCTTTTGAGAAATTCAAAGAATTTCAGAGTGAAGTTGAAAATCAACTTGGCAAGAAAATAAAAGCACTTCGATCGGATCGAGGTGGCGAGTATTTGAGCCATGAATTCGACGATCACTTGAAAGAAAATGGTATTCTTTTAGAATTGACACCTCCCAGAACTCCACAATGGAATGGAGTATCCGAACGGAGGAATCGAACCTTGTTAGACATGGTTAGATCAATGATGGGTCTTAGTGAACTTCCTATCTCTTTCTGGGGACACGCACTTCTAATTACGACACTAACACTGAACCGCGCTCCGTCAAAAGCAATCAAAAAGACTCTATACGAATTATGGAAGAAGAAACCTCCGAGGTTGTCTTTTCTTAAGATTTGGGGTTGCGAAGCATATGCCAAGAGATTAATTTCTGAAAAACTTCACCCAAAATCAGACAAGTGCTCTTTGTGGGTTACCTAAAAGAAACCAAGGGGTAATACTTCTACAATAAATCTGAGAACAAAGTGTTTGTTGCTCGTGATTGTGTCTTTTTGGAGAAGGAACACCTTTCCAAAATGACAAGTGGGAGGAAAATCGAACTCGACGAAGTTCGAGAGGTAGAGCAACAAAGTCAACATGACAAAACTGACAATCAAAGTGCTTTAGAAGCAGCTGTTGCGATTGGTCAGAGTCAAACCGACAATGCAAATGCTCAACCTATTACCCTGCGTAGGTCGCAACGGCTAAGATCTCAACTAGACAGATACCTTGGTATTGTCTTAACCGAAGATCAAGCATCCTAATTACGGATGGAGATAAGCCAGCGACATACAAACAAGCTATGACGAGCCCCGACTCTGCTAAATGGCAAGAGGCCATGAAATCCGAGATGGACTCCATGTCTGAAAATCAAGTCTGGGACTTGGTTAATTTTCCCGAAGGTTACACACCTATCGGTTGCAAATGGATTTTCAAATTAAAAACATACAAAGATGGAAATGTATCTATATACAAAGCTAGACTGGTGGAAAAAGGTTACAGGCAAATTCACGGAGTTGATTATGATGAAACCTTTTCTCCAGTTGCAATGCTTAAGTCCGTCCGGATCATCCTAGCGATTGTTGCATATTACGATTATGAAATATGGCAAATGGATGTCAAAACCGCCTTCCTTAATGGGATTTTGGAAGAAACTGTGTATGTGACACGGCCGGAAGGTTTTGTTGATCCAAGAAATGCCGGGAAGGTAAGAAGTCCATTTATGGACTAAAGCAGGCAAGCAGAAGTTGGAATCTGCGATTCGATGAAGCCATTAGTAAGTTTGGTTTTATCAAGAATCCAGATGAGTCTTGTGTCTACAAGAAGGTCAGTGGGAGTGACATCGCATTCCTAGTCTTATATGTCGATGACATATTACTCATTGGAAACAGCATTAAACTGTTAGAGTCCGTAAAGGGCTGGCTGGGAAAGTGCTTTTCAATGAAGGACTTGGGAGATGCACAGTACATATTGGGCATCAAGATCTATAGGGATAGATCTAAGAGGATGATTGGATTGAGTCAATGTACTTATATAGATAAGGTACTTGCACGATTCAACATGGAAGGGGCCAAGAGAGGGCACCTACCCATGTCCCATGGCATAACTCTCAGCTAGAAACAGTGTCCACAAACACCTGATGAGCGAGAGAGAATGAGTCAGATTCCATATGCTTCGCTTATTGGATCGATCATGTATGCCATGATATGTACCAGGCCGGATGTATCGTATGCCTTGAGTGCTACGAGCCAATACTAATCAGACCCAGGAGAGGCGCATTGGACTGCAGCCAAGAATATCCTAAAGTACCTGAAAAGGAACAAGGATAAATTCCTAGTCTATGGTGGCTGTAATGATTTGGTTGTTGAAGGTTATACTAACGCGAGCATCCAGACTGACAGAGACGAATGCAAGTCACAGTCGGGGTACATATTCTGCCTTAATGGAGGAGCGTTTAGTTGGAAGAGTGCTAAGCAGAGCACCACTGCAGATTCTACAACTAAAGCCGAATACTTGGCAGCTTCAGAAGCAGCTAAGGAGGCAATTTGGATTCGTAAGTTCATTGGTGAACTTGGTGTTGTACCCTCAATTAAGGTTCCAATATACCTCTATTGTGATAACAATGGAGCTATTGCTCAGGCCAGGGAGCCAAGGGAACATCAGAAGGTCAAACATGTCAAGTGGCGATTTCACATGATAAGGGAATGGAAATCCGAGGGTGAAATCAGAATTTGTAAGATTGGAACGGACGACAATGTAGCCGATCCTCTGACTAAACCTTTGTCTCAAGTGAAGCACAAAAAGCTCGTTGAGGAAATGGGAATCAAGCATATTGGAGATTGGCTTTGATTTCCCTGTATAGATGTTTTAATTAAACTCGATGTCTTAATGTAAAAACACTATGTTGAACCATTCAATTTTGGAGCAGTTAAATTTTCTGCAAATTTATGATTACTCCACATCTATTTAATTGTGGTTTAGAATTAAATAATGAGTCTATTCGGTTTCTGAGAATATTCAAAACAGGGTATCAAGACCATGTCATGGATAAAGAAACACCTGTTAAGTGAACATTGAATATTTTAATAAAAAATTATCCCTAATCGAGGTCATTTAAACGATGGAAGATTAATGACCACTTGAGATTAGTGTGTAGTATGATTTATAGCACCGTTTCTTGACATGATAGTCATAAATCATTTGCACAGGTACTAGTTTGGAACTGTTCCGGATAGACCTATGAGAATACTTTAAGAGATATCAAATCGTCATAAGTATATTTCTCATTATAGTTATTAGAACCTTTTTCCTCGACCATGAGTATTGCAAGTTATCTTTTGAGTACTAGTCGTTTTGATGTTGTCAAACGTCTACCGTAAATGGGGATTATAACGGCAACACTCAAGAGACTAGGTCCTCTTAGTAAGGGAATCTTACAGTACAAGACTGGGAATGTCCCCCTATTAACAATAGAGAATATGTCTTTGTTGTTTACAAAGCCTCTCGAAGAGCGAGACTGTGAAAATGCATGGCCGTGCTCAGATGGATTTTAGAAATCATCTGGTTATTGATAGTCAAACTCGTGAATCGAGAAACACTTCTGAACGTAATAAGGATGACGAAGAATCTTACCTTATAGTTCATGAAGAGACATTAAGCGACATAGGAAAAGGACTATACACAAATTGCACACTTGTCTAGAAGGACAAGTGGGAGATTGAAAGGAATGGTGTCCTTCCAACAAGTGTATTATTCTGGTAGAGGGTTCAGAATTATTAGAAAGTTAATTCTTCAGTAAGGTCAAGTGATCGGAATGCCTAGGTGGAAGCCACTTCCGATCAGTAATATTAATGTACAATTAATATTACAGCTTAATCTTGACTGAACCCTTCGGGTCGAACCCAATCGAACAACCGATTCGAGACAACGAATCAATCCGAAGGATTTGATGAGTCGTCAGAGTTTTACGAACAAAGTCGTCGGATATCGAGCTTAGAGCGTCGAGACCGAGCATCGCAAGTCAAGTCGAATTTAGAATTCGACGAGACGTGAAATCAATCAAGTTACAAGTTCGAGTTAGGCCGTAGCCTCGCATTGGCCTAGTCATGCGAGGGCTAGGCTATCTCGAGCTAGCATGTGCATCGCAATGCTAGCCGCAAGCCTAGCATGCTAGGGGTGCTAGGGTCATGCATGCTAGCTAGCCATCGCAAGCATCGCTACCTTGTGTGCGTGCTAGCATGCTAAGCGCCCAGCCATCGCTAGCCAAGCAAGCATCGCAAGGCTAGGCCTTGCTAGCATCCTAGGCGCTAGCGCATAGCTAGCCAAGCAAGCATCGCAAGGTTAGGCCTTACTAGCATGCTAGGCGCTGGCAGCAGCAGCGTCGCATATCACCACGCACCAGCCAGCAGCGTGCTAGGCATGCTGGGCTGTGCGTGTGTGCTAGCAGGCAGCAGCACACTGTGCCTCGCCTAGCAGCATCGCCCAGCATGCGTGGCTCGCTAACAGCACGCATGCACTAGCTGGCTGCGCATGCTTGTGGCTGGCTGTGCATGTGTGCTGGCTGGCTGGCCAGGCTGCCCAGCCTTGGTGCTAGGCGCTAGCTGGCAGCCAAGGCAGGCTGCCAGCCAACCACTTGGCATGGTAGTCCGGTTTTGCTAAGTGTGGACCAATGCTTGGTCATTGCCTTGGGGAGCAAGGTGGGTTGGTCCCTTCCCTTGGTGGTCCTCACCTTCTTCCTCTTCTCTTATTGCCACTTGTAACTTGGTGATTGAATTGCAATTTTATTTTTGTTTTGATTAAAATAAAATGGGAAAATTGCAAATCTCCCACATTGATTGAGAATGGGAAACCAAGGTTCATTTCCCTTTAAATACCCAGGTTTTGGGATTTGGGAAGAACACTTGAGTGGAACTAAAAAGGCATCTCCTTAGAAAAGTGAGAAAACCTTAAGTTCGTAAACCTCTAGTTTTTATTGGTCAAGTCCCGACTAACCTTCTGGACTAGGACCGTTCGGGTCGGGTTCGTGGGTATGAGCCTTTAGAGACCTTCGCATTTGCGGGGTTCAAGTTTTGAAGTAAGAGCTCGGGTTCGAGCGAAGCACACGCCAAGGGTATGAATGTCTTTTCCTTCTTTCTCTTAATTGTTGTTTAATTTGTGATTACATGCTTAGTGGGCAGGTCTTGGGCCAGTTTCTCGTCCGCGTAGAGTCGGACTCTACAAAACCCAACAACACCCCATTCATAATACATGAGATTTCTAACTTCATATGGTTTGGAACCACGAAAGGAGGATCGGGGATGATGGTACGAAGTGAGTCATGGAGTCACATTAGCCCGTATTACCCTCTACTCGATTCTTGTTGTGAAAAGTATTCCTGCGATCTCAAAGGCACACAAACAAAGATTCAATTTGCTTAAAACTAATATTAAGCTAGATTGGTTGAATGTTAATGCAACATATAATTCTAAATATTGTGATCACTTTGATTAATAACAAGATGAAAAAGGATCCCAAATCGGTAGTCCAAATTATCTTATGAGGCGTTATATTCAATTAGATATTCCCTTTAACATGCAATATGGTGATCAATAATAATAATAGAACAAAAATAACATTGGAAGCAATTTAACCATAATAACAACGATTAGTATACGACAAACATGACAAAAACCGTTAGAAATATATTAGGAACTATAGGAACATGATTCCTTACTTTGATTGCTTTTGCTTGCAACTATAAAACAATAAACACGTTAGTAACTTCAAGGAAATTCAATAATAAAATGGAAATTAAATCAAATGAAAGTAAAGTGGATTAGGGGCCAAACCCTCTAACAGTTCTACCTTTTACGCCTTAGTTTTAGTATAGAAGTTTGAGTAAAGTACGGACTCCGGGGAGTGCTTAGGGAATGTATTGTGAGAATCCGGAAGGCAAGTGTTTAGGCTAGAGCATAAGAGAGAAAGAGAGAATTATTTGGTGCCCCGAGACTGTGGAATCAGCCTCGAATTTATAGAGAAAATGAGAGGGGTGAGGTCCGGAACCTTAGAAATGAGGCGCCGTAATTGTGACGTGGATCGGCAGTGAATTCTATCATTTTAGAAGGTCAAAGCGCGTTAAAAGATAAAATCGGGTCAAGGAAATTGTCGTGTCACGGCAACGTCTACCATGGCACGGCAGATGCATTTTTTGGAATTTCGTCTAAATTCATTAAATACGGGATAATTAGGTGCCGTTTCAGCTATTCCGGACGAGTAAATTTTAAATTGGTATATGTATAATATACAAATTTTAAAATTGATATTATGAAATTTACTTTTTATAATAATTTATATACGTGTTTCTGTAGCTGTAATTATTTTAGTTAATTTTTATTTATAAAGGAATAAGATCTAAGTAGGTGAATAAAAAAAAAAGAATAAGGTATATTCGCAAATAATGTATGCTATGAATACTTTGATTATCTTCATCAATATTAAATAATATAAACCATTAGTGCTCGTTTAAGTAACTTGACAAAAGCATTTATACATGCATTATATTTTATCTTATCCTAATGTAAGGTTTTCAAATGATTTATGAAAGATAACACTTTTTGTTATATAGAAAAATAGTCAAAGATTAATAAATTTTTTGTGATTAATGTGTCATAAAAAATGTCAAATTTTTTTCTAGACTCTTAATATGTTAATTTAACATAATACATCGAGTTATTTTATTTTTTATAGTTAATTTACCTTAGAATTATTTGAACATACTATTAGGTAACAAAGATACTCTATATCTTTTATTTAATAAAAGATATTCTATTTGCTTAATATGTCAGAAAATAGAACTTTCGATACTTTTTAATACATGTATAGAAAGGAAATATAATGTAATTAATATATTAAAAAATCCGATTTGATTAAAAGATTTTGGATTTTTCTAAGCTATGCCCCTAAACTTCTTCGGTTTCTAAGCTGTGCCCATGCTAGTTTAATGTCTAAGTTGTGCCCTCCACCTCAATTTTTTTAATTAACAATAACCTATGTCATTAATAGTAATTAACGGACGTTAGGGTGTTTTAATTGTCGTTGCTAGTTAAAATAATAATTAAAAAAACGATTAAAATATAAAATCATCCCTCCAGTTTACTTACCCTGATCAAACTCCCCTTCCACTCTGTTTCTCAACACTGAACGAAAATCAAAACCCTAATAAAGTAGCGCCCATATTTTGCGATAAAAATCAAACCAAGTTCCTGATGTGCGATCTTCATTGATGAGCTGCGTGGTGCAATTTCGTGGAACTCGTGTATCTTGGTTGCGTTTTAGTTGCGAGCTGGAGTTGTTTTGGCTGCGTTGTTTTATTTCACCAAAAATCGAAACTTTCGGCTTCTAAGACAGGTAATTTCCAAATACTTTGTGAAATTTAGAGCAATTCTTTGTTGTTTTACATAAATTTATGCAAAATGTTGATTGTCGATATTGCAATTGAATCTAGAGTTTTGTTTTTTAAATACAGTTGGTAAATTTTGATTAAGTTAAATATGGTTTAGGTCAATTGTGTATTTGGATATGTTGGTTAATGATTATACATTGGTTTTGTACCCCATGTTTTCAATCTGCTGAATGGGTGAAAGAGTGTTGAAAATGCATTTCATGGGTAACTCTATTGATGTTATGGTTGCTGATATTGATGAATGTTTGCTGATAGATATAGTGAATGATATGGTTGACAAATATAATTCTTATGGGTATGAACTCCCTACTTATCCTGTGTTAAGTTATTGTTCCAATGGGAAGAGTCATCCACTTACTAATAAGTGGATGTAGAGGGTTGGTTGGGGTGGACGGGGTGTCACTTGGGGAAACTGTGGAGGTTTTTTTATTGCGTTGTTAGTTGTTTCCTTGGATGGTAACAATGAGATATTTTCCAATTGTTGTAGCTATTTGATTATGAAAATAAGATAAGTTGGATTTGGTTCTTTCACCATCTAAAGAAAATACTCACTGCTACAGGGAGAGAAGACCGGAATATAATGTCTAATCGACAAAAGGTTACTAATCTATGATATTTAATTTACTTTGTTTGTTTTTCTTTTGCAATGTTTGTTTTACTTTATTTGTTTTAATTTATGTTATGTAGGGTGTAGTGTAGGACTTTTAGGTACTATAAACAGAATTTCATGAATCATATTCATACGCACCTAAATCAGGATCACATGCATAACACACAAGAATCACATAATTATACCTTTGAAGAGTGAATTCCAAGAAACTATTCGATCGGCAAATCAGGGAGAGAATAGAGCCCCAAGCGTGACTCCTCTACATAGTCCACGGGATTAGAACAAGCGTCCACAATGCTAGATTGGTCGAGTGAAAGAGAAAACCGCGATCACCACCTTCCTTGGACAACCGACCACCATGAGCGATCACCACCACTACTGCACACCACCGGCGCCTATGGGAGGAAAGAGCCGTGAGAGAGAGGTGAGTTTGAGAGGAATAGGTATCGTGTTTGATAATTAGGGTTTTAACTTAACAGTAAAACTGTTTTATGAAAAACCTAGACACCTAGTCTATTTATAATCCTATTATAATTAGACTAGGTTAGGAAGCCCAATAACCCTCCAAACCACCCTCATGGCCGGCCACCTAGAGTGATGAGGCCCATCATGGGCCTCGTCCTCTTATGCTTGATCTAGGCCCTTTGTGTGACCTTATAGGATCCATCCATTAGGGCTTTGGCCTACTTTACTAGCCCAAAGATCGTTAGTACCTCTAGCTATGATATAATGACGACCCAAATGGACGAACTTAATTATCTCCACAATTTAATCCATTTATATATCTAGTAATTGCACTTGACGAAGATATAAATCCTTCAATCTCCCACTTGTTTGAGACAGGTGTACAATATTCAAATTCTTTAAGTCAATATGTGTCTATTTGATAATATGATTGCATCTCATGTTGAGATCATATTAATCTACAAATCATTTCTTGAAATCTGAGTTAGAATTACAAAACTAAATGATTACTGAGTAATACATCTGAACGTGGCCACGTATTTTCTGAATTTTCTCTCTTCAAGAAGCCATGACACATTCCCTAATTGAAAAGGTAGACTCAATCCATTCTTGCAGCAACCAAAGCTCCCACTCAACTTTTGAAGTAACTAGGAAACATCTTTTATAGTCCCCTTTTACGGAATGACGTTTGGATGTACCATAGTAAAATCAATTATTGAATGAAATTAATGTTCCACTCATGTCAAAGGAATCCACTAATATATCCGGAAGTTCTATTTTGAACTTCAAAGTAGGTCAATAGTTCGATCATGCATCATTCATGCATACCCATGTGATTGACCAAGCATCTCTATGCCCCTATAGCCCATGAAACTGCGCTATCCAATCAATCTTCAATGCCAGTCCATTTATTGAAATCATTTATGTCTAATTTAATGATTTCGAACTAGGAACTTAAATAATAAATGAATTGTGTTCACCTGTGGGGTTTCATTCACTAAGTCATCAACTTGATGAACCCATCAATTTATAATTTTTTTGGACATTTTATTTAATTTCAATAACCATAATTATATAAGAGAAATGAAAATTTCTGATTAAACATAATTCTGCAAGTTGATGTATTACTTATGTAATAAGTTTTCTCAAAACATATACAACTTAAATTACATAACTTGCTTCAATTCAGGTTCCTTAGTATGACTCTCATACTTTGGTCTATGGAAGGGGTTTAAGTGATTTTCTCACTCATGTGAAACTTTGCAGGTCTTGACATCCCGCTAGCCAATGATATCTTAAATGAGGTGATACTTTATCTTAACATGTTTGGATTTGTAATGTGACCCTGACTCCTTTGATTGGGCAAAGGGGTAATTTTGTCACAATATAACTTGATCCAAACTTCCTCCTTAACTGCTTCTACTGCAGCTAAACATTTCATATTTTGACATTGAGTCTACAACAGTGCTTTGCTTTGGACTCTTCAAGCTCAATATTTCTCCATTTAGACATAAAATGTATCTAGATCCAAATCTAAAGTCATCTTTGTCTGTTTAGAAATTTGCATCCGTATAACCCTTGTTGACAACCAATTTACTTTTGCCACCATAAGCTAGAAATATTCCTTTAGTCCTTCTCAAGTACTTAAGGATTTGTTCTTAGTAGCTTTTAGTATGCTTATTCTGAATTTGCTTGAAACCTGCTACACATGCTCAAGGCATTTGTAACATCCAACTTTGTACATATCATGGCACGTCTAATGGATCCTATCGCAGAAGCATGAGGTACATTATTCATACGTCTCAACTCTTCTGGCTTTTGAAGGCACTGAGTTTTACTAAGCGTAATACCATGAAGCATGGGAGCAAAATTCTCTCTCAGAGAGTCTTGCATCTTAAACTTGTCAAGAATCTTATCAACATAAGTCTCTTGATTTAGTTCAATATCCTTCGAGACCTTTCTCGATGAATCTTAATTCCCATTATGTACTCGGCATCTCCCAAGTCTCTCTTATAGAAACAACTCTTCAACCATTACTTGACTGACTCAAACATTAAAATGTCGTTCCCTATGAGCAGTATGTCATCTACATACAAGACTAAGAAAATCAGATTGCTCCCACTAAATTTCTTGTATACACAAGATTCTTTTTGTTCTTTAAGGAAATCAAACTATTTGATTGACTTGTCGAAACGAATGTTTCAACTCCATGATGCTTGCTTCAATCCATAATTGGATTTTTGAAGTGCGCAAACCTTCCTAGGATTTTCTGGATTCACAAAATCCTTAGGCTGTGTCATGTACACATTCTCCATCATGAACATTTCAAGAAGGCGGTTTTGACATCCAACTGCCAAATTTCGTAATTGAAAATTAGCAATCGCTAGAAGAATCCGAATGGACTTAAGCAACTAATGGGTTCGAACCTACTTGTAAGTATATTAGGACTAACACATCATCTTTCTGACATGGAGTCCATTCTGGATTTTATCGCCTCAAGCCATTTACTGAGTTGGTGTTTGGCAAAGCTTGCTTTTAGACTGTGGGTTCCATACATTCCATTAGGAAATTTGGAATTCTCAATTATCAGAATTTCAACAAACTGTTTGTTTTTATTTTGAAATACCTACGACTGGTATAAGCAACAATAGAAATTATACCCTTCAACTCTTTGAAGTTTTTCGTTCTAGTAGGACGATAGGAGCTTCGCTAGTTGAATTAGCTTGCTCGAACACATGTTTTGTCAAATTAACTGACTCATGCACCCTCGTCTCTGATGTAGTGTTATCCACATCCATTTGTTGCTCGTCTCCAATCTTTTCGAGAGCCACTTTACTCCCACTTGAAGAGATTTCCTTTCTATAAAGACACCATCGCAACCAACAAACACTTTGTTATCTGCGCGATTGTAGAAGTAATACCCTCTTGTTTCTATGGGATAACCCACAAAGAAACATGTATCTGATTTAGGGCCTAATATGTCACCTTGTAAACGTTTTACATAGGTTTCACAACCCCAAATCTTGAGAAAAGACAACTTTGGAACATTTCCAGTCCATAATTCATATGGCGTCTTATCAATTGCTTTGGTTAGGTTTCTATTTAGTATATTCGCAATTGTTGTTCTAATGCATATCCTCAAAACGATGTGTGTAAATCAATAAACCTAATCTTGGATCGAACCATGGAAAGCAAGGTTTGATTCCTCCTTTCTAACACATTTTTAATTGTTGTGTTCCTTTAATTGTGAAATAATTCCACAGTTCCTTAGATGATTATTGTAGTTTTGAGTTAATATTTATCACAACGATCATATCATAGTGCTTTAATTGTTTATCTCAAATTGATTTTGTATTTCATTCTGGAACTCCTTGAACTTTTCAATGATTCCAACTTTTGCTTCATTAAGTAAATATAACCATACTTAAATCGTCAGTAAAAGCAATGATCCTACTTGTTTTCTTTGTAATCAGGCCCTGGAGACTACCCAACATCTGTTTTTTTAGTGTGATTACAGTAAAAAAGTGTGGGTGAGAGTTCTTCAGTTATTTGGTTATCAGAGATCTACTGGTCAATTTGAGAATGAAATGCACTGGATATTGAAGATCTGTAGGAAGTCTAGAGCCAAAAACAGACTGCTGGGAATGTGTTTGCTGAGGCTGCCTACAATATATGGTTGCAGGGGAATTCCTTGATCTTTATAGGAGAATTAAAACCTGCAGAAGCTGTGTTTCGAGATATTCTATTCTGTGTAGCTTGTAGGTGTCCTGAGACTGATAGGCAGATGCTTATCTTGTAGTTTTGTGGTTCTGCTTGTATTCCCAGCTGTTTTGCTTGTGTTTTTGTATTTTCTGTTTGTCTCTTTTCCCTTGGGTGAACCCTTCCTAGAAGGTGGCACTAAAAGGAATTTAGACTTTCTGTTTTTTGGGTTAGGGTCTCTTGGGAACCCTTCCTAGAAGGCGCCCTAAGTTTCCCTTTTCCTGTGTTTTGGTTCTTTGTAGCCTTTGGTGTTTAGGGGTGTTTGTTTGGTCCTTTGGGATCTGTAGTGTTTGTTTGATTTCAACTTAGCTTTTGTAAGTTGTAATGTCCTCTTTTGGTAATAAAATTTTCTATTTACCAAAAAAAAAACAAAAAAAAAATGTAAATCTACATCTTATTTTGTACTTATTGGTCCACACACATCCATATGTATGAGTTCTAAGAGGTCATTAGCTCCTTCACTCTTTCAACTAAAAGGTGACTTGGTCATCTTACCTTATCAAGCATGACTTGTAATTCTCAAGTGATTCATAATCAAATGAGGTTAAGAGTCTATTCTATTGTAACTTTGGATGCGCAATTGGTTTTAGGTGACCTAACCTTACTATGTTATAAGTAAGTTTGTTTTGAATCATCTATTTTGCTTTTGTGATCTACCTATATCATTGCATAGAACAAAATTAACTCATAGCTAGCAAAATGAAAACAATTTATTACCTTGGTCATGGATCAACACTTATCCATGCCAAGTAAAACCAATCAGTATTCAAACAAAACTAAAATATTGTCTCATCAAAACTGGAAATAGTCTAAAATCATCATAAAATTCTGAAATTGAAACCATGAAGCTAATTCCTGACCACTTGAACACTTCTCGTGCACCCTTAGGCTCCATTTCCACGCTAGCCTCACTTCTTTGCAGTTTCTGCACAACATGAATAATGTTAGCACTGCAACTTGGTATCACATACCTTAGTGAAAGTCAAAATGTTTATAACATATTACCTGAGGTTGATGCTCCATTCTTCTTGAGGTAGTCAAGGTATTTCTAGCAGTTGCGCTTCCAATGTCCTTTCTTCTTGCAGTAAAAGCATTCACTTTCACTTGCAAGCTTGGGCTTTGGAGTCGCCTTGGGCGTTTCAGGAGCCTTAGCAACTTTCTTGCCCTTGCTCTTGGCACTTGCCCCTTGCCCCTTCTTCTTGAACCCCTTCCCTTTCTAGACCATAAGAACCTCTTTCTTAACGTCCTTGGGAATCTGCTTCTCTGCCCTAACCAACATAGCATGCAACTCATTCATATTCTTCTCAGCATCAGACATGTTAAAGTTCATGATAAGCTGATTAAAGGATTCTGGAAGAGAGTGGAGAATGATGTATGTAGCCATCTCATTACTGTATGGGTGCCCCAGTTTCTCCATATTTTTAATAAGGCCGATCATTTTGAAAACATGATCATGAATTATTGCACCTTTCTCCATCTTACAGTCCAAAATCTCGATGGAGCTCGTACGTCTCAACTCGCGCCTGTTTCTTAAACAAGGCTTTGATTTCTTGCATGATGGTTTATGAATCCTGGTCTTCAAAACGCTTTTGAAGGTCAAGCTCCATAGTAGAAATCATCAAGTAGGTGATTGGCACAGCTCTATCAAGAGTCTCCTTATTCCTACGCCTCCGAGCTTCAATTACGTTTTCTAGCAAAGGTGCAAGCAATGGGGTGTCAATGACATCCTCTCTACATTCAGATTTCAGAACAAGTCTCAGCATTCTTTCCCAGTTGGAAAAGTTATCTCTTGTCAACCTATCCTTCTCAAGGAATGGTCGAAGATTGTAAATATTGTTGTCATTGTTGTTACGGCTACCCATCTATGGCAAAATAAGGCAAAGTTTAATAATTTTGTTTATAAAATTAAAGTACCATAAACGAATTAAATAAGTTACTTTAAAGCACTTTATTCAATAATTAAATGACCCCAATTGAATTAAGTGATTCTAAGACCATTTGAGCAATAATTGACAGGACTTTGGCCCTACCATCAACCATTACATTTTCAAGGTGAGTAAACTCTTTACTGATTACAACTCTTGTAACTCTTGGTTAAATAATTAACCATCTCATATTTAATTATTACCCTTTGATTTAAGGTTCTAAGCTCTTTAGGTAACCTTGTTGAGCACAACCAATTAAAATCGTAAAACTTGATTTACCCCAAGTCACCTAAGATATAAAAATGACACCCAGCTTTGGCATGACCTAGCATTAATTATCGAAGGGTTGTTGGGTTTTCAATTGGAAAAGCAATCTCAATATTACCGGGACCTAGATTTATTATGTTGTGATTAATTTAGTGAACTCTAGCGCATCATCAATCAACATAAATAAAATCTAACATGCATAATCTACTAATGCATAAAATGAAGCATGACAAAGTATGGCCCCTTAGTCCTAAGAAAACTAGAATTGAAAAGCTCCCACTTAAACCTTCATGGATCTCCATCCACCTTGCTCCTTTGGGTCTTCACTTCATGGGGCTTCTTTGGACTAAATTAATTAAATAACTAAACTATTTACTTTAAATAAAAGTTACTAAAATACTTAACGGTACGCAAACCGCATTTAGATTACAAAAATACATCACGATGTGCAGATCGTATTTAGAATCTATGGGCCATACTAGTCTATATATAGCAACATAATATCATATATTATATAAAAATGCAATATAATAAATCACTCAACATGCTGGCCTAAACTACAACATCAAATGTTCACAATTAAGGCGACGCAATTCCTAAAATATCTCATATTTTTAATCATAATTAGATAATATCGTATATTATTCATTGTCATCTATAAAATATCATATATTTTAAATATGGCATGAGATAGAATCAAATCTTATTTTAATATGGAAAGATAAATCATATTTTTTTACTATGATTACCCTAACAAACTTAGAAGATTCCATCCTAATTACTAGCCAATCAAAATGATTTTAAAATCAATTATTTCCTAATCTAATTATGGGATAATCACATTATTTAAATCAATTATTATCCTTTTGGAATATGCTCAAAATATCCTAACTGATTTTATCCAAAATTAACCACTTTAATTATGGATTATCACCAAATTTAATAACTTTTAAAATTTGATTTTATCCAAAAATAAAATATGATTTTATTTCAAAATATTTTTAAAAAAATTTTTTTTTTTTGAAATACCGTACTGCAATCGCTGGCCAACGTGGTTGGCTAGCCGAAGCTAGCCACGATGGCTGGCCGCTTTTTCAACAGCCACTGCCGCAAGGGAAGCAGCACCAGCAGCCACGGCAGAAGTGTGCAACGCTTGCACAACTGCTACCCAGCCACTCCCAGACCGCCTACCCTCCCCTCCCCTCCCTCTTGGACCAACGACGGCGGCAGCCACCGTAGTTGTCGCCCCTAAATCCTTTTTTTTGTTTTTAATTTAATTAAAGAAACTTTTGTTAAAATAAATTAAATCAGTCCAAAAATTATAATTAAATCCCTAGTCAATTTTAAAAATTAGGGTTCTTCATAAAATTAATCCTAATTTAACTCTAACACTTAAAATTCAATTGATGATTATACACAAAACTTTTTTATGCATGAATCAATCTAATTAAAATTATGAAGCATAAAATAAATCGAATTAAACCAAAAACAAGCACAAAATCAAAAATTTAGGGCTTTTATTCGAAAAATTCAAAATTAGGGTTAGGGGTGTTCAAAAATTTCGAGCAATCTTGGGCAAATTTTTGGTCCTTTCTAGACTATTTTGAGAAAAATTAAATCACATTTAATCAATTCCAAGAGTTAAATCACATTTAATATAATAATTGAACCATAATTAAATTAATTCTCCCTCTTAATTGATTATAAATTTATGAACATGGACTTCAAATAATTGTAATATTTTAATCAAGCGCGTTCATGCAAGAGGCTAACTGATACCACTGTAGGACTTTTAGGTACTATAAGCGGAATTTCATGAATCATATTCATACGCACCTAAATCCGGATCACATACATAGCACACAAGAATCACATAATTATACCTTTGAAGCGTGAATTCCACGAATTTATTCGATCGGCAAATCAGGGAGAGGATAGATCCCCAAGCGTGACTCCTCTACTTAGTCCACGGGATTAGAACAAGCGTCCACCAATGCTAGATTGATCGAGTGAAAGAGAAAACCGCGATCACCACCTTCCTTGGACAACAGACCACCACGAACGATCACCACCACTACTGCACACCACCGGCGCCTAGGGGAGGAGAGAGTCGTGAGAGAGAGGTGAGTTTGAGAGGGCTAGGTCTCGTGTTTGCTAATTAGGGTTTCAAATTAACAGTAAAATTGTTCTATAAAAAACTAGGCACCTAGTCTATTTATAATCCTATTATAATTAGACTAGGTTAGGAAGCCCAATAACCCTCCAAACCACCCTCATGGCCAGCCACCTAGAGTGATGAGGCCCATCATGGGCCTCGTCCTCCTATGCTTGATCAAGGCCCTTTGTGTAACCTTATAAGGTCTGTCCAATTGGGCTTTGGCCTATTCTACTAGCCTAAAGATCGTTAGTACCTCTAGCTATGATATAACGACGACCCAAAGGAACGAACTTAATTATCTCCATAATTTGATCCATTTATATATCTAGTAATTGCACTTAACGAAGACATAAATCCTTCATGTAGACCAATCTTTGGACTCAGTTTGGCCAAAGTTGCCTAAAAGATATTGTGCTAGGCACTTATGTAAGAACTTTAAGAAAGACTACCTCGGATGACTCATGCATAAACTATTTTGGGGTGTCACAAATGCGTACTTAGACTACTCATTTAGGAAGGCTTTGGTTCAGCTTCAAAAACATGGTGGTTTAGGGGCAGTGAAATGGTTTTAAGATGTAGGCCCACAAGAGAGATGGACAAGGTGGAAGTTTGACCCTACTTTAAAAAGTAATGAAAACACAAATAATTTTGTGGAAAGCTTCAATAGTATTATTTGGGTTGACAGAATTTATCCAATCTTGACTCTACTTAAAGGCAAGTGTGTAGTTATTTTTGTTGTTGTCATACATTACAAAATGCAAGCTATTAATGATGATTTAATTAGTATGTAATATCTGCAGGTGTTAGAAGAATAGAAATGGTTAGACATGCTACTAGACAACACCTAGCAGACCAGTGGCAAGATGGAATATGTCCAAACATTAGGAACAGGATTAGGGTACTAACAAAGGACATTAGAGTTTGTCAAGCATACCAATCTGGCACGGGTACTTATGAGATTCATGATGGACGAGCAAGGTTACCAGTGTCTTGAACTGGTAGAACATGTGCAAGTGGGAGATGACAATTGAGCAAAATTCCATGCAAACATGGAATCAAAGCTATCTTACATGAAGGCAAGGATCCAGCAGATTATGTGAATGAATAGTTCACTATGGCTAAGTACAAACAAGCCTATAGTGGAAACATATCCCCTGTACCTGATTAAGAGCAATGGCCACACATTGATAGTGTTCCAACCCTCATACCACCAACAATGAAGCGAAGTATTGGCAAACCAGTAAGAAATAGGAGAATAGAGGAAGGGGAGAAGGGAAAAGAAAAAAGAAGCGCAATTATCCAATGTAGTAACTGCAAGAGTTATGGGCATAATATGGCAACATGCAAAGGTGGCCTTACTGCCAGAGAAGTAGCAGAGTAACAAGGGAAGATTGTACCACAAAAGGGAGGAAATAAACGAAAGAAAGTACAGAGACGAACTAAAAATAATGATGCTGACTTCTCCCTGATTGAATTGATGATCAATAGAACTTACACTAGTGAAGGTGCTAATAGAACAAAAAACCGTATTGATCAAGGTGGTACATCAAAAGGGAAAGGAAAGTCACACCAAGATCAATCTAGTAGCAACAGTGATGCATTTGATCATAGCTTCATTGATACCATGATTTCATCTTCACAGCCCCCTGTTCAAACATCAAACCAAAGTGCAGAACTGAGGCAGCCATCAATGAGTCAGCCTTCAGTCAGATCCCCTAAGCAAGCCAAGGGCCTGAACAGGCTTGCACAACTTTAGTAAAAACTACTCTTAAATGGGTGACACTTATCTTTTTGTAATTATTGGGGCAAACTGTAATGGCTAGTTTTTTGGGCATAAACACTAGAAATTTATGTTGTTAGTGTTATGTCAATTATGCAAGTGGCTAGTTTTTGTGGCAAACTTTAGTTTTTGTGGCAAACAATACTTTTTAAGCCAAACTTTTGTGTTATCGCTGCTAAGCGATGAAATTTTTTGGGCAAACTGTGATTGTATGGTAGTTTTGGTTGACATTATGGAATATCATTTGAATTGCAAGCTGTCAATATTTTTTATTTGAAATGTTATATTATCAAATTCAATACAAAACTCAATATAAACAAAAATCTGATAAACTTTTATTAATAAAAAAAGGGACATTGCATCATGAGATCGTACACAAACCAAGCTTAGTATGATTCTCAAACCACACAATAATTAAACACCACTTACATTTTCAATATGATGATTAACAACACAAACATAACCACCCCAATTTTAAGCATGTCCTTAAAAGAAGCAGCAACATTATCAACTTTCTCCCTGGTGACACTTATCTTTTTGTAATTTTTGGGGCAAACTGTAATGGCTAGTTTTTTGGGCATAAACACTAGAAATTTATGTTGTTAGTGTTATGTTGATGGCTAAATTTTTTGGAGATAAGAAGAAGAAATAAGGGAAATGTGTTATAGAAGCCCCCTTTTATAATCCAAGTAAAACCCTAACAATTATAGCGGCAAATCATCCATCCAAAGAGAGGTAATTAATAGTTTCACAACTACTAACGAGGTTTTAACGTCATAGGTTATTGTTAATTAAAAAAAGTGAGGTGGAAGGCACAACTTAGACGTTTGAAAAACCATGGGCACAGCTTAAAAACAGAAGAAGTTTAGAAGCATAGCTTAGAAAGACCCAAAGATTTTTTTTTTCCAATTAACAATAATATAAGTACTAAGTAATTTTATTGCTATTATAATCTATAAGGCCATTATATTACGATATATTTATTGTTTGTGAATAAGTGATGATCAAAAAGGATAAATATAGAAAAATAGTGTAAGATTATTTTTTTAGAAATGATTTTTGGAGAGAAAAAGCAGCACCAGGAAGTGACACGTGTCATTCCTAGTGTCTCTTTATATATATATATATGTATATATATGTATATATATATGTATATATATGTATATATATATGTATATATATATATGTATATATACATATATATATATATATATATATATATATATATATATATATATAGAGAGAGAGAGAGAGGAAGGCTCATATAAGAACCCTCCTCTATATAAGAACTCAATCCTATATAAGAACGAATCTCAGCCGTTTATTAGTTTTGATCTAACCATCCTAAATACAGCCATAGTAATGGCATTTTTGTAATTTCATGCATCATACATACACCTCTTCTCATCTTCCTCTTTCACTCTTCTCAAACACATTTCACACTTCCCACCACTTTCTCTCTCCTAAAACCCCCAATTTTTCTCAGAAATCCACTGTAATCGCTCCTAATTGAAGCAAATTACAACGATTTTCTTCTACTTTTTGCTCAAATTCAGCTAAATTTGTTCATTAAGTTGCATAAAATAGTTGAATTGAGAAATTTAAGTAGAAATTTTGCAAATTCGAACCCTAGTTTGACGAAAATCGAAGAAAAATTGAATGGACGGAGGCGAAGAACAATAAATTCGAACAATTTGTTCTCAAATGCAAAGGTAACTTATACTCCAAGAATTTCGAAGAATTTAATTTGTTTTATGCGATGTTGATGCGATTTTTTGCTGCAATTTTGATGTGATTTTGCTGCGTTTTTATGCGATTTTTTCTCAAATTTTTCCCTGATTTTTGCGATTTGTATGCTGCGATTTTGATGTGTTTATTTCTCAATTTTTTGCTGCGATTTACGTTCGATTTTTACTGATTTTGTTCGATTTTTTGATTTACTATTTTGATTTTCTATTTTTTTCGATTATGTGAAATTCATATGAATATTTAGGCGATTTTTTTAGCGAATTTGATCGTCAAACAAAAAATTGGTAGAATGGCCGAAGAAATAGAGTTGCCTAATTCAATTGTGTTAGTGAGATCATGGAGGACTGCTTTTTTTTTTACTTTTAAGGGATGAAACTCAAACTCAATCTCAAATTCATTCTACTAACACTTTGATTAGTGCTCTTCCCGTGCTCGACGAACTCGTATTCGCTCACTTGAACTTATTTGTTGTTGCTGCTCCTTTGCTTCCACCTCATGAGGTATTGCATTTTTGTATTGTGGCTTATTCATTCTTTTATTTTCGTGTTGAATGTTGATCAGGATTGTTTTATTTCATTCTTTTATTCAATTTCAATCATTTTTATTTTTTCATTATTGTTGCTTTTGATCGAATTTCACCTTTTAGTTTCTATGTTCTATTGTTTTGAGTGTTGATTTTTTTTTTTTTTCAATTTCAGGTTTATCAGTTTTCATCTAATTTTGAATGAATTTTGGATCCGAAAGCTATGCTTATGCGACCTTCTTCGTCATTAGTTATTCAATCATGTTTATTTCTTATAATTAATGTTACTAATTTAATGTCTGATATTCATTTCATAATTTTTGAGCTATAATTGATCATGTTCTAAATAATTGTTCCCTTGTTCTAAACTATTATGCTAATGTTCTAAATTTTAATTAAATTAAATTAGTGGATTAATAACAAATTAATTTCTGGTCGATATGAAAGATACGTTACCATATTCTTAATCCAGAATGTTATCATGCTATTCTTAACCCGGAAATTCAGGCAGGCTTGTCCTGATTCTGTTGATCATCAAAATCGATGTCAATAATTTTCATGAATTAGGATGCAAGAATAGCACCTATGAAAGCTCTTCCTCCTTTGGTTTGTGTATGTATATCAGTATATATGACTCCTATTCTAGCTATTTTGTAGAAGATTGCACATCTGCATGTACTTACTTAGTATATGCACTACAAACATGGCTATAGCAGATGTGAGTCTAATTCCATTTGATTAAATTGCTTAGCTTGTTTTATCCATTTCCTTCATTTTCTTATTTTATATTTTGTCTTTGGAACACATTCAGGCTGTATAAAATGTCTTATGGTCTATCTTAGCTTTATGGTCCATCATTGGATCTTTTTTATTTCATCCTATTGTACTCTAGATTACATAAATTTCTTCAAGTAAAGTATTAGCCCCAATAATGTTGGAGAGATATAGATATAGAATATATAGATGAGTCGAGGATATGATTTAAAAATATATCTTTTGAGATGTTTTATACACATTAACCTACTAGCTCAAAGGGTAGAGCATTGTGCAAATGCACAAAAGATGTGGGTTCGAATCCTACGTAGGTTGATTTTTGTGTAATGTGGAGACGAGAGTTTTGTATAAGAGTTTAGTTGTAGCATAGTTCCATAGTAATTAATCATTTAAAGCCAATTATTTGTTTATATAACTTAGATTATTATATAGAATTTAGTCATTCAACTTTAAAAGATAAGAGTTTACATCATATAAAACCACAATTTTTTTTTTGTCTATGTTCTAAATTATTTCTGTCTATGTTCTAAAATTTTCCCATATCTAAATTTTTTCTGTGTATGTTCTAAATGTTTTCCTATGTTCAAAATTTTTTTGCCTATGTTCTAAATTTTTCTCTCATGTTCTAAACTATCTATCCTATGTTCTAGATGTTTTCCTATGTTCTAAATTTTTTTTTGCCTATGTTCTAAAATTTTCTCTCATGTTCTAAACTTTCCTATGTTCTAAACCTTTTCTTATGTTCTAAATTTTTTTCCTATGTTCTAAATTTCTTTTGCCTATGTTCTAAAATTTTCTCTCATGTTCTAAATTATCTTTCCTATGTTCTAAGCCTTTTAATTTCTTATGTTCTGAATTTTTTTCCCATGTTCAAAAACTTTTCCTATATTTATACTTTTTCCTATGTTCTAAATATTTTTCTACCTATGTTCTAATTTTTTTCCCTATATTTTATAAATTTTTTAACCTATGTTCTAATTTTTAATGCGCTCTAAACTTTTACCTTGTGTTCTAAGTTTTTTCTTATGTTCTAATTTTTTTTTCTATATGTTCTAAAATTATTTCCTATGTTCTACAATATGTTCTAAATTAGGCTATAAGGAGAAATAATTAGGTTTATTTTTTAAGTTTTTCTAGTTATTTATAAAGATAACCTATGTAGGATTCGAACCTGCATCTTTTATGCATTTGCATAGTGCTTTACCACTTGAGCTAATAGGTTTTAGCCGTATGTTATTGATCACCACTCTCCCTTAGAAGCAGCGGAAAACAATCACATGTAGAAACTCAAATGCCCCCATTACTATGCCTGGCTACATGCCTCCCTTCACATTTTACAATTTCTCAAACCAAAGGCCCCCCGCCCAATACTCCATTTTAGATGTGCTTAGCGGAATTTCAAGAATCATATTCTTAACATCTAAACAGGATCATATGCATATAATAATAAGTATCAATAATAAGGTTAGGAATTACAACCTTTGATGCGTGAATTCCTCGTTTGCTTTCTACCGCGGAGATCTTGAGCCCCAAGTGTTGCTCCTCTAATCAGTCCACAAGCACGGATTGGATCCCCACATATGCTAGTACGGAAGAGGAATGAATGTAACACTCTTCTTACTTTTGATGGGAGGAGGCAGAAAATAACAGTGTATTTAATTAGGGTTGTCTAACTTACTTTTATAGGTCAACCACATATAAAAGTTAAACCCTACTACTACTTTAAGATCGATAATTATCATACTAGAAAGCTACATTGGCATTGATAATAACTAATAAAAAATGGCCACATTGTATCAAGTTAAATTGCCCCCATCATGTATACAAAACCATCCTAACCCGCCAAGGCATCTACATTTCATTTTGAGACAATTAAGTTTGCAACATCATAAGCATGGTATAAGTCCATCCACCTATTTTAAGCCTTTGAACTCATTAATAATGCCCAGCTGGCCAGCATACTCCCCTCACCCACCACCCCTCCCTCCCTCTCTCTTTCTCCCATTCCCCAAGTTCTCCCTCAAAGATAATACATGTCAATCAATCAATCTAAGGGAAGCACTAATTCATCCATCTAAAGGCCGACCAACCACCCAATAGATCCATGAAAAATGATATCACTAACAATTAAGAATGCAATAAGAGGTATCACTAACTTAGAAGATGCTAAAAAAGAGTTTAAAACATGACGAAAAAGAGTTTACAACATGTCAAGCTAATTTACAACCTACATCCTCTATGCATTTGCATAGTGCTCTATCCACTTGAGCTAATAGGTTTTAGCATACCTAACAATAACCCTATGTTCTAAATTATTTTTCTTATGGTTTGACTTTTTTGCCTATGTTCTAAACTTTTCTGCCTATGTTCTAAACTTTTCTGCATATGTCCTAATTATTTTTCCTATGTTCTAAATTATTTTTCCTATGTTCTAAATTTTTGTACATATGTTCTAAAGATTTTTGCTTATGTTCTAAATTTTTTTTCCTACGTTCTAATTTTTGTAAGTTCTTAATTTATTTTCCTATGTTCTAATGTTTTCTGCCTATGTTCTAAATTATTTTTCCTATGTCCTAAAATATTTTTGCTTATGTTCTAAAGTTTTCTACCTATGTTCTAATTTATTTTTCCTATGTTCTAAAGTTTTCTACCTATGTTCTAAATTATTTTTCCTATGTTCTAAATTTTTTCCTATATTCTAAATTTTTTTCCTATGTTCTAATTTTTACCTATGTTCTAATTTTTTCCTATGTACTAAACATGTGTTATAAATGTATGATTTAAATTTTTATCCTACATGCTCTAAATTTTTTCAGCCTATATATGTTCTAAATTTTTGTCTATGCTCTAAATTATTCTATATTCTAAATTTATTTTTTCTATGTTATAAATTAATATCCTATGTTCTAAACTTATGTTCAAATTTTTTTTTTCGTCCTATGTTCTAAATTTTTTCCTATGATAAAATATGAACAATAGAGCATAATAGAACATACTTTAGAAAGTAATAAACATACTTTTAAACACAATTTTAGATCATAATAATAAGAAGCTAGCATATGATATAAATGTGAACATAATACAAACACTTTATGACATAAGAACCATGATATATATACTTTTAGAACATAACAGACATGTTTTTAGAGCATAACATACATAAAGTGAAACATAACAAGCATACGTTTAGAACATAATAGATATACTTTAGAACACATAATTTTTATTACGAAAATAATAGATTATCAGAGTTAAACATACTTTGCATACTTTTGATTATAATTTTAGAACATAACAAGTATAATAGATATAATTTAGAACATAATACATATACATTTAGAGCATAATACACATTCCTTCAAACATAATTTTACATCACAAAAATCATAAATTATCAGATCTAAACACACTACACATACTTTAGATTATAATTTAGAACATAATAAGCATAGTAAATATGATTCAAAACACAAGTTTAGAATATAAAGACAAAAATTGAAGAAAAATCATACGAATTTGTAACAGTAGGCACATTAGTTCCAAAAACTTCCTTATATTCTTCATTCTATGCTTGCAACAATTCAAATTCAAAATACCAAAAAAAAATAAATATAAAAAACGACCTAAATTAGGCAATGAAAATACCTAAAATTCATTCAAATTGATAGATTATTACTTACCTTTTCATTTCAAAACTTAATTCCATAGGAGTATGTTGTAATTTGTCAATTTTCAATCGTTTGTATTTCCCTTTGAATTATTTTTTGTGAAATCTAGGGTTTTTTCTTGCGAAATATTTACTTGAATTGTTCAATGCAATTTTAGGAACAATATTCTTGAAATTATGTGAAAAATTTGAAGGAAATCGATAATTTTTTTGTTCGATTTGGAGCAATTTTGGGGTTTTGAGGAGAGAGAACATGGGGTCTTAGGAGAGAGAAAGTGACAAAGGTGTGGATTGTGTTTGAGGAGAGAGAAAATTAAGACACTTAAGTTTATGTATGAAGGTGAAAGGGTTTTGATATTTACAATAATGTCATTATTGGCTTTCCATTAATTGTGACTGTTTAATTCAACTAATCCAACGGATTAGATTAGTTTTTATATAACTAGAATTCTTATATAAGGAGGAAATCTTATCAGATCCCTCCCATATATATATATATAGAACTGAGATTCTGTAAGAACGTTGTTGAATAATAGGAACTAGGAACTCATCTCAACCGTTGATCACGCTTAATCTAACGGCCGAGATTCCACCCGTCTCATTAATGGCAAAATAGAAATACGATATTTTGAATGACTACCTGTCCAGCGTTTCTTTTCACTTTCTCTCTCTTCCCTATGCTTTCTCTCTCTTCCCTTGAAGTCTCTCTGCTGCGATTTTACTACTTCGATTTCGCGTCTCAAAACTTCGATTAGCTATTTCTTGTTGTTTTTGGAGAGGTAATTGTTTTGATTTTTTAATTTTTGATTCTATCAATTGTTTGCATTGTTGGTTTTATAGAATTAGGATTTGCCTTTTTTTTCTTTGTTGTTATTTTTATTCAATTACGGCTTGCGTTTTTAATTCAATTACCATTTGTTGTTTTTTCATTTAAGTTTTCTATTCAATTGATGTCTTCCATGTCGATAGATTTGTAAGTTTAGTATAATGAACTTTACTTATGTTCTTGATTTAGGTGTTTGTTTTACAGTTTCTAGGACTAGGGTTTCGATTTTTAATTTTTTTAATTACTTCAAATTAGTGTACTGTCTAGTTAATTATTGTTTGATGGATGTGTTAGGTTTAATTATTCGTTTTGGGTTGTTGGGTTTTTTATTGCTTTATTTGTTGCATGCTAAGTGTTCAATGGAATGCCTGACTTAATGGAATGAGTGTTATGCTAGGTTGCTAACTCGGGTGTGATTAGCATTAGTGATTAGCCGTAGTAACTAGTTTTGCATAGTTGTTTTGGTATTGTTTTTAAGATATTTTGATTTACTTTTTACATTTTTCTATTTACTTTTGAATTGGCCTAACTTTCACAGTGCATGAATTTTGAGCTGCTTGAGCCTAGATTAATACATCTATACTGTTAGGCATCCTAGACAAGGGTGTGTGTAGTTGTGTGGTTGTGTGAGCTTGACATCATGAGGGTGTGTGTAGTTATGTTGTTGTATGGGCTGGGCATCAGCAGCACCAGAATGTGCTCAAAGATTCCTTTGAACACGTTGCTTCAGCTCATGATATTTCACAAACTCCACCTCTTTGTCCTATTTCCCTTGCCTATGTTGCTAATCTTTGCTTGGAAGATGAATGTGCAAGTGACAATATGGGAATTGCCTTCCTGAAAATAAACTTCCTTCAGGTGAACAGGCTGGTGTCAGTATCGATGATGTTTTGCGCTTTTCATGCTTTAGCATTTTTGTTCCGAAAGGTACATACTCTTACTCTCCTTACAAATACTCTTTTTTTTAGTTACTTTGATGCTTCTGGCAACATTTTTTTTTTGTTCTGCTTCTATTTCTGTTGATTGAAGTTCCTGTCTTGAGCCATGGCACTAAAAGCTAGTAAATTTAGTAACTAAATGGATTAATAAGCTAATTGTGTACTAAAGTTGAGACATCAATTAGTGTGATATTTCCGCTATAAGTTCCAAGTCACATTGGCCTCTTTGTGAAGAAGGGTTCATATTCTAGTGTCAACTACCAGACATGTAACTATTGTAGCCCATAAATTTAAATAAGAAATGCATCTGTTCTCCCTGTCAAAACTTACTCAGTTCTAACCATTGCCTTTAACCTAACAGGAGTTGGATTTCTATTTACTGAAATTATAGAATTCAATTTACTGCCGAGGTTGCTGCTGTTCTGCCAAGGCTACTGCTGCAGCTGCTGCCTTGCCAAGGCTGCTACTGCCCTGCCATGTCTTGCTGCTGCTATGCTACTTCTACTCTGCCACTTGCTGCAGCTATGCTACTTCTGCTCTGCCGCTTGCTGTTTTAAATGTTACTCTACGTTTATATTTTTGGATGAATGTGAATAAATTATGTTACCTTGTATAGTCGTATTATATTTTTGGATAAATTTTGTAATATTACAGCCATCTGTTAATATAAATATCCAAGTTAAATATATGTTAGTGTTTGTACATCAATTAAAGTGAAAAAATCCAAGTTTATATATATTTTTTATTTACTTGTGCGATAATTTTATTTACTTTTACATTTTTTTTATTTACTTTTCCTTTACTTCGAATGTTTAATATATATACTAGCCTACTACCTCAATAGGAAGAGCATTGTGTAATTGCACAAAAGATGTGGGTTCAAAACCAACTTAGGTTCATTTGTATAATCTAAAGATTAGACTACGTATTAAAGTTTACTTTATTTGTATGTCTTACGAGATTTTTTTTCTTCTTTTGTTTATTTTTGCTATAGTTTTATTTACTTTAAACTTGAAAACCTCTACATTTAACTCAATAAATTTAAAAATCACTACATAGAACTCAATATATTTGTTTCTTATAACTTGACTCATCTTGTAACGATATGAAAGTCAATGACTCGGAGTTTTTGTAATATAACAAAGTTTTTGTAGTCATTTATCATTTCAAGCTAATTTATTGTTCGTATACTTTAGAGCTAATGTAATTTAATTTTTAGTTATTTTAATTTACTTTTGAGCTATTTTGAATAACTTTAGAGTGTTTTTATATGTACTTTTAGCGAACCTATATGGGAATCGAACCTACACCTCTATGCATATGCATATGCATATGCATAATGCTCTACCACTTGAGCTAATAGGTTACTTTAAAGTCCTTTATATTAACTATTTAATCTTTTTTATTTACTTTTAGAGACAACTGATGTAGAAATCCTTTTTTTTATATTTTTTTGTCGTAAGTTCACATAATACCCACCTTATTAGGCAGGAGTACTTAATGCAGAAACAAGAGAAACCTTGTCAAGCCAAGAGCACATCATCAATAATGTGATTGTTCTGCCCTATATACAAATGATGAATGAATAAAATGATAGAGATTGAAAATAGATATATTCAAAACAAGAACATGATAAACCCCACCTTGATTATCCTTGCACCGGCATTATAAGAAAACAATCTGCAAATGGACAAAAGTAAAATTTGGTTGAAGTGTAAAGTTTCAGAATCAGGAAGAATTATTCAGTGTTTCTAAGAAATGGAGACAAGATAATCATACTTTTGTTGGAGTCATGATACCAAGTATGTATGACTTCATGATCTTGGATGTCAGCAATTATATCCTATAAATAGGAGCTTAGCTGATACAACCTCAAGCTAAATGCTACATGAATTACCACAATGACGCTCCAACCCCTGCTGCTATAGGGAAAATGAAGGTTTTGAAAATCTCATAAGAACACACAAAAATTCTTTAGCACCGATTAACACATACTTGGGATCTTATATTTAGCATTTGACTGAACACTTATATAGAGAAATATATCATCATTATTTACTTTTGAATCCAATTGATTTACTATTAATAAACTTATATTTACTTTAAGAGGATAAGATAGCAATAATATACTCGTAATGCAGCTAGAGTTTAGGCAGTAAATCACTCCATTAACAAATTGATTATGATATGCTCTGCGAGTGCTACCTAGAAACTAACATCAGTTTTCTTCTCCAATAAGAGCAAACACAATTTACATTTTTCTGAGTGCTCATACATTATAAATCATAGTTTTTGTTTTACTTAAAAATATAATTAGTTTACTTTAATTTGCTTATCAATACTCTTTTCACTGATGTTTGATAATGAAACTGCAGAAACCATACTTAGGCTAGTCCCTCGTAAACTAAGTCCAAATGCTCTTAAAATATGATACTCTAGTTGGCAATTGCTAACCTGCCAACAAATATTTTATCTACTTTGGGAGCAATTAGTCTACTTTTAAAGATATCAAGTTTACTTTAAGAGGAATTTAGTTTACATATTCAACGCCATTTTAAATTTAGACTCTAATCAAACAGATTTGCCATGACCAATAAAAACTTAGGGGCCGTTTGGTTCGCTGGAATGGGGAAAGGGAATGGGAATGATTCCCTTTGTTAGTGTTTGTTTTCACTTTTTTGTCATTCCCATTCCCCCATTTTATTTTTGGGTTTACCCAAAAATCTCCTAAACCCATTCCCCACCCCCTACCTTTTGCATTCCCATTCCCCAACCACCATACCCTATCAAATGGATGCATCTCGCCGGATCTTGCTGCACCTCGTCGGAACTCACTTCACCTCGCCAGATGGTCGTCGACCTTCCCCCGACCCTCGCTCCCCTTCGTCGCCCATCCTCCCACCTGTGGTTGTAGTCGGGCCAAGACCTCGAACAAAGAGCTTCTGCTGAATAACGTCGAAATCAACAAGTGTAATTGAAAGGGGAGGGGCGTGGTGCGAACTGGATGTCGGTGCCGTATCAGGCGAGGGATGGGATGGGTTACGGGTTTCAGCCAAAGGGGTTGGAGATGGGTTACGGGTTTCAGGCGGGATGGGGGATGCGAGTTTCAGGCGGATGACAGGTGCTCTCCAAACTGCTCTCTTCTCTCTCCTCTAACAGCAGAACCACCTCCCCGTAAACCTAGGTGCTCGCCGGAGATCCGGTGCCGCAACCATTTCTCCGGCGAGTTTCCTCCTTTTTCCCTCCCTCTAAGCCGCCGAGTCTCCGCCCTCCCCTATCTGCTTCCCTTTCCTCTAATCGGTGAAGATCGTCGGCGAGGCTCCGCCCTCCTCTTCTTCTCTTCTCAGCCGTCACCCTCTTTTATTCTCTTATCCCCTTTTAATCGCATTCTTGAAGGTTTTGTTGTGTCCCTTTCCACGGCTAAGACATTTTAGAGTAGCCCCTTATTACCCACCTCTGAGAGGGAGGTTCACGGTCAAAGGATTTTGCCGGCGAAACAAGAGGTCTAAGGACTAAGCCTAACGCCGCCGTCATAAAGGTCATTGGTAATTTTGACCGTGACGGAAATGGTAAAGTTAGGGTTAGGGTTTCATGGGTCCTTGCGTTGGAGGGCTAGGCCTAACGCCGCCGTCAGGAGTGATTCGTGACGGGAATGGTGAAGTTAGGGTTAGGGTTTTGAGGTTCTTTGCTATTATGGTTTCGGATTTTGGGTCCCAGAGGGGCTCTCTGATTTGGTCGTCTTACTTAAGTATGATTTTTCTTCTTGTTATTCAGAGTTTACTTTATTTCTTAAAATTATGTATGGTTTATTTTAGCTTTTCTTGGTTGTTGTCCTGTTTTTCTGGTTGTTTTGGCTATAGTTTATTGGATGGTTGTGTGAGGAAGGAGTTTGGATACTTTATCAAGGGATTTGGTGTTGTTGTTGTGTTGAGAGAGGTAACTTGGGTTGCCGTTGTTTGGGGGACGAACAAGAAGTTGGCCATGGCTAGGATGCGGTGTGTTTTATGGTGGAATGACTATGGTTGTCATTCTACTTCTTTCATTGGAGTGATCATTGTGATCATTACTCTTGATTTTTTCTATCCGAAGCAGGCGCCCAAACTTTGTTTTGGGGTTTCTCGAGCCTCGACGTTGTCAAAGCTTTCTTGCCAACAAGAACAGCTTATGAATGAAAGGTTACGTGTCCATGTGATCGGTTTGAAGGCCCTACGAGGTGATAAGTTGATCCCACTAGGGAAGGTTAAACTAGCCATGACCAAACAGTTTCGATACTCTCTGCTCTCTTTTTGTTTTGAAGTAGGTATCCGCTCTTTGGCCTATAAGGAGGTCCTGTTTCGCAACTTTTCCAGCCAACTCCAATTATGTATTTTGGTTTTTAGTGTCGAAAGTTGGAAAGGCTTAAATGTTAAAAGCCATGTAGTAGTAAGCTTTAGTTTTTATTTCGTATGTTGTAAACTCTGATTTATCAATATAATTTGCTTTTGTCAAAAAAAAAAAAAAAAAAAAAAAAAAGAAAAAAGAAAATTACATTTAAACTTAAGAAATTTCAAGGTTAAGTATATTCTACTTACACCTGTTTTGAACCTCAACTTTGCATCTCGAACGAAAAAATTCAGTCGTAAAAGAAATTTGACCTAAATTCACCAAATTAAACAAGAAAAGTTCAAATTTCCAGCAAGATCTTGACGAATTTGAAGCAAATTCAGCAAGATCTAGACGATTTGCAGCAAATTATACCCAATTTGGCAGAGAAATCTCATTGTAATGGAGGAGAGAGAAAATGGTTGAGGAGAGAGAAAGTGCGCTTGGTTTTTGGGAAATGAATTGTATATGTATGATTCAATCTGGGACGTTGATAGCTAGTGCCCCTTTTTGTGTTAGATCTGGCGGTCCAGATTAGTTCTAAGTTCCTATTATTCAGCTAGTTTTCACCGTAAAATATATATATATAAGAACCCTTCTCTATATAAGAACCCATTATATGTAAGAACTAATCTGGACCGTGAGATTAGATTTGATCTGACCGCTCAAAATAAATGGTTAGTAATGGCATTTTAGTAATTTTCGTTGTACTTTCACCTTTCTTTCTCCTCATTCACGTTTCTTCTTTCCCTTTTTTTTTCTACTTGGTACATTACAGCTCTCTCTCTCCTCTCATACTTTTGGATTCAAATTCCTTCAAAAAATTAAGGTTTGTTATTCAATTCTTATAATTTTAATCATTCTTTTACTGAATTTATGTATTGATTTCTATTCTTTCTTTCATCATTTTTTTTTTGCGAATTTCTATGAAATTTTTGTTCGAATTTCATCATTTTTCTTGATTATTCGTGCGATTTTTGTTCCTTTTTTTTGCGATTTCTATACGATTTTTTTTTAATTTTTTTTTGTTCGATTATTTTGTTGGAATAAAGAAAGGAAATTCAAAGAATTTTGATCCGGACGCCCGACCGGGCGAGTGCCGCCTGACCGGGCACGAGAAGAGTCCGAATTTTCGCGAGGGCAACCCAATTTTTGACAGGATGCTCGCCCGACCGGGGGCTAGAGGACATCTGGAAAAAGAGGAGTGTCCGCCTGACCGGGCGCGAACTCGTCCATTGGGCTCAACTACTTCCTTGGATTCCTCTTCTTGTTTGATTTCTTGTAACCCCCCATTTAAGAGGTTGATTATGGTGTTTTAAACACTATGTTTATTCTGATTTTATTTTTCTCATTGATGTAAAAGATTCCTCTATGATCTTCCATCTTCTTCTTTCCATCATTATAAATTGGAGGATGTTTTATTTGATTAATTGAAAACATACAAAAAACACAAGCTTAAACACAATCTCCATTGGGCATAAGATACTAGGCTCCAACCTTCCACCCAAAAGTGCCTTTATGTGGAAGTGGTGTGTTAACCTTAGGGAACGTGCCGGCGAATACAATTGAGCACCACCGGAATTTCGTTTTCAAGTCAATGATTCGCATCACGACACACCGATATTTTTCATTTGTTTGTAAGATCACCTTTTCAATCTTGCTTAATATTTCTATACTATTTGTACTAGACTACTCCATTATTAACAACATATTTATCTGTTCCAAAATTTGCAATTCATCAGTTCGAAAATTGAAATTCATATGTTTGTTATTTTTTTTTTTTCCTTTTGCAATTTCATCATTCAGATTTTTTTTTTTTTTTTTTTCATCAGTTTGATATTTGCGATTTCAAGTGTTTGATTTTTGTTGCTTGAAATGTCAAGTACGGAGTATTTGTTAGTATATATTAGTTTAGTGTGAAATTTGCAGTTTAATCACTACAAAGCAGCACTAATTTGTGTGCTTTTTGTTTTTTTTTTTTTTAAATCTGGTGAGAATTTGATTATTCCATTTTAATGCAATTCTTGATAAATCTTTAGTTAAAGCATATTCATAGGCCATTGGATGAATAGACGTAATGTGTATCATATATGTACATAACTAATATAATCATGTGCGGATGTGCCTATGATATTTGAAGTGGTGATAATAATTCAAGCTTATGTACATGATACATTTTATGTCTTGCTCAATTCCTCATTGAAATTGTTTATCATCATATACTAGTCCATGTTGTAAGGTTGGATACTTGATGGTCTTAAACCTTGTATTTTTGTTGGCACATAATAGTAGATGTTTAGAATTAAATTGCCCTAATCCAAAAATGAAGGCCCTGAACAAGTAAAAGTTTAGTAGCCAAACTCTTAAACTGAGACTTAGCACTATATTGCACTCATTTTTGCCAAAATGACAGTAGCGGCTTAACCGACCTTAACAAGGTGAGTATAGCTATTTAAATTAGTAGCCTCAGAGTCTCAAATAGTGTCATGGTTAGTCTTATAAACAGCTAACACATGCAGTTGGATTGGCTAGCATGGTGCGTGCTATACATTCATGATATCATAATTAATAATCCGTACAGTATTGTTTCAGTTAGAATGCCTTTTACTTCGTATACCTTAGCCTACTATCTCAATGGGTAGAGCATTGTGCAAATACACAAAAGATGTGGGTTCGAATCCCACGTAGGTTAATGTGGAAACGAGAGTTATGTATATAAGAGTTTAGTTGTAGCATAGTTACATGTTAATTAATCATTAGAGACTTCTTCAATCCATACTCTAAGACCACCATAGTTCTTGGCCTTCTTGCTAATTTGATCAAGTTGAGAATAAGAAATTAAATAGCATTACATTGTGTAGCTAACTCTAATACATACTTGTATGTCTGTACAATGTATCCAAGACTCATATGCTCAACTTTCTACAATTGAAGCTGTCTATATAAACTGATGTTATCAGGTTAAGGCTGGCTGCAAGGGCTGTAGATAGAGTATGTATGTCTAGCCGCTAACGCTTTGCTATCACCACTTCGTCATTGTCTGGCATTGTTAAGCATGTTGCTGCCATTATATCTCCAACTGGGTCACGCATATATAACTCCTCCTAATTATGACTTATTTTTTTAGTTATATTTAAAGATAACCTACGTAGGAATCGAACCTACATCCCCAATGCATTTGCATAGTGCTCTACCAATTGAGCTAATAGGTTTTGGCGCGTACACCAATAGGTTTTGACGCGTACACCTAACAATTAAATAGCATAATCCAACCTAAATAACGTAATCCAACCTGAAATCTAACCATTACAATAGCCCTATGTTCTAAATATATGTTTTAAGTTCTTTTCATATGTTCTAAACTCTTTCTACCTATGCTCTAAATTTTCCTACCTATTTTTCTATTTTTTTTTTTTCATGTGTTCTAGATTTTTTTTCCTATGTTTTTTTGTATGTTCCAACATTTTTTCATATGTTCAAAACCAATGTTCTAACTTTGTTCATATGTTGAAACTTTTTTTTCCAATGTTCTAAACTTATGTTCTCATCTTTTTCCCTATGTTCTAAACTTTTTCCCTATGTTCTAAATTTTTTCCCCTATGTTCTAATTTTATCTATCTATGTTCTAAATTTTTTCCCCTATGTTCTAAATTTAGCAATCTATGTTCTAAATTGTTTTTCATATTTTAAATTTTTTTCCTTATGTTCTAAATATTTTCTTATGTTCTAAAATTTCTGTCTATGTTCTATTGTTTTGCATATGTTCAAAACTTTTGTCTGTGTTCTAAATTTATTTCCCTACGTTCAAAACTTTTGTCTGTGTTCTAAACTTTTGTCCTATGTTTCAAATTTTTTTCCCTATGTTTTAAATTAAAATGTCTATGTTTAAAGAAAATTTTCCTTCTATTCTAAATATTTTTCCTTGTGTTCCAAAATTTTATCTTTTGTTCTAAATTTTTTTTAGCTACGTTCTAAAACTTATATTTAAAAATTTCCCTCATGTTCTAATATTTTTTTCTATAATCTAAACTTTCCTGTTGATGTTCTAAATTTTTCTGCCTATGTTCTAAATTTTATCTCCTTACATTTCAATTATTTTCCTATATTCTAATCATATAATGATCTCCCACGTAACTTTGTTTTTTACTTATATTCTAACCTATTTTCTAATTCTTTTTCTTTTTCTGCCTCTGTTCAATTTTTTTCCTAAGTTTCAAATTTTTGAACATCATATCTAAGACGAAGTATCATATACTAATAATTGAATATAAGAAAACCATTATAGCTTTGTGAATGCCAAATTGGGTTTATTATTTTTATATATGATCCACCTTCTGTTGTAAGTTGCTTAACTCCTAAAGCTAAACTCAAATTTTGAATTCCCAAGGCTTTCTTCTCAGCTTATTATATCAGAATAATACTACAAGTAATTAAAAAAAATGATAAAAGTTGGAAGTTAAAATATCAAGCAAACATAATTCAAAAAAAATCTACTCCACAAAATAACACTTGAGATAAATACGAACAAGTATTTACCATTATATGAGCAGCCAAAAGTGCCAATTCTAG
Organism: Chenopodium quinoa; assembly: GCF_001683475.1. NCBI lineage: Eukaryota > Viridiplantae > Streptophyta > Magnoliopsida > Caryophyllales > Amaranthaceae > Chenopodium > Chenopodium quinoa. The sequence continues at coordinate 5,584,516 of NW_018745286.1, read as the reverse complement.
TAGTCCCAAAGTCGTGAATTATGTAATTGAAAGTACGACGAAAATTGACTGATAAAAATCGAAAATTCTTGAAAAAAAATAAATGAATTTATTAGAATAAAATTGATGAACAAAAAATCGCTGATGAAAATCGATGTATAATAAAAATCGCACATTATAATCGCTCATAAAAATCGAACATGATAGTGTACAATAAAAATCGCTCATAAAAATCGAATATGATAAAAATTGCTGAAAAATAGAACAAATATACCTTAAATCGCTGAAAATCCGTTCAAAATGCTCAAAAAATGAAGTTTTTTGGGAATTTGAAGAGAGAGAAAGTTTGAGGAGAGAGAAAATGTCGACTATTTTTTTGGAGGAGAGAGAAAATTAGGGTTTATATACCAATAGTGGTTTGTTCTATTATCTTATTACTTGATTTCCTTTAATCTTGACCGTGTAGTTCAATATAATCCTACAGTTGAGATTTATTCTTATATAAGATCGAAATCTTATATTGAGGATGATTCTTATCGGATCCCTCCCCTATGATATATATATATATATATGATGGCATGTTTTAGACAAGGTTGATCATGCATTACGACAATCTTATAAAATTGAGAAGGAAGAGATGGGTATAAGTCATAAAACATTTCATATAAGTTTTGATATCTCGATTATCAGCTTTCGATATTTAGTTATTAGTTTTTGAACATTTCATATACAAGTTAATATTGGTTTTGAGTAGGTGGACTCACGATGAAATAGACCCATCAAATACTTTGTGTACAAAATTATGGAGGCCATACATAAGCATAAAGACAAACTAACATTTTTCGTTAAAAATTTTGGGACAGCAAAATGATGGAGTAGTTTTGTTGTTTCTGCTGGATACCATGGGGGTATACAACAACATGTCCACTACAACACAATTATGCCGACGTCTACAAAAAAATCCTACAAATTGTTTAAAATACAGAGAAAATTAGTACTAATTTGCAGTGATAGAAACAAGATAAACTTTTCTATTAAAAAAACAAAATTAAAAAAACTATGGTTTATAATAAACTAGATGAAACCCGTGCGGTTTATTTTAATTTTTTTGCTACTTTTTCCGTATGTTTGTGATAAAATTTGTTACTTTATTTATTCGTTGTACGTAGTATATCATATTCCCATTTAATATTTTTATTTTATTTATTTTAAAATAAATTGTAAATTTTCTCTCATTCATTATATATTAAGATGAATTTCCTAATATCAAAAGATAATATTTTACATTTAATTAATTTAAACTTTAAAATCTCATTCGCCAATTTTACTTATGACATTTGAATTTTTTAAGTCTAAAAGAAATTACAAATCTCTTATTTAATTGGAATTAATGCCTATTTATAATAATAACAAATCATAAGATGAAATTAATTCATAATAAAGTTTATTATTAGATATGATAAATTTTGTTAACGAGAAAGTTAATCCTTAAAACGAATAAATTATATTTTTATAAATATTATATTTTCATTATTTTTTTATCTAATCCAATTTTTTTAAATAGGATTTTAAACATTAAGCTAAAAATTACCCGGCCATTGATGACCAAAAATTAACACAAAATTACTAACACAAAATTCGCTTGATTGGGTTTTTTATTGATAAGAAATTTTGTTTGTATCGTATGATGTGTCAATTATTTATAATGGTGGGTATCATAAATTTTAATTTAATTATAATTAACGAACAATTTGTATTTATTATCATAAATACTATCAAAATTTATCTTATAATGATAGGTATCAAACTTTATTATAAGCGTTTATCATTTATATATTTTTTAGTATTTTTTTTTTTTGGATTTATTATACTTGTAGTATTGAATTAATAAATTTATCTTTTCCTATATTTTTACTTTATATTTTCATTAAATTAATTTAATTCGTGGATTATAATCTACGTGGCATTAAAATTTTAGATATATCAAATGTAATTCGTTACTTTTATCTAGGTGGCGACATAATTTTTTAATTCAAAAATAAAATACATCTTTCTTCTTATTGGTCGAAATAATACCTTTGCTTATGTGGCGCGCCAAATGCTCTCGACAAATGCCTACTTTATTTATATATATTAGATTAGACTAGTTTTGTGTCCGGACGATGCTCAGATAGTTGATAAAATTTTAATTCAATATTTTTACTTGAATGTTAAATACGGTCAAATAATTCGTTCTGATAATGTAGGATATTTGGACATACTATATCATATGACTTATATTTATATAATAGTGTACATTTTGTAGTTTTGTTTGTAAATAGATATCTATGTTATTATTGACTTGAAATTATTTTTATTGAACTTAAATTATTTTCACCGAATTAAAGTATTCTTACCAAACTAAAATTAATTTTACTGATTAAAACTTATTTAACTGATTCTCTATGATTTTTTAAATAAATTAGATAACAATGCATTTTGTATGCGGCTAGCCACACCATCTGGCCGGACACCCCTATAAAATTGATCGAGTAACCCTTGTAATACTAAATGAGTAACCTCTAACACTGACTAAGTAACCCTTATCTATAACACTGATTGAGTAACCACTATAAACACTGACCAAGTAATCCCTATAGCACTAACGAAGTAACTCTTGTAATAGTTAGTGACACGGTTTGACTAGCTACGTATAAAAGTTTGTGATTAAATATGTTATAAATGGATCTTATTTTAAAGAACTTTTTAAAACGAATTTGATGACGGAAATAGAATTGAGTTATAAAATATTTATTAAAAGTTATGATTAATTTTGTATATATGAAATATTAGAATTCTTTATCGATAATATAACTCTATACAAAAATTTTATCTTAAAAAATCTATCCAAAAATCGCTTAATTAGCATCATATGTGTCACAATATTACCTGTTTGTCGCCTACGTGGCACGACACTTGGCGAAAAACTGAAACGTCAAATGTTGTTGTCTCATGACCTGACTGCGAGATCGGCTTTGTTTATTAGTGATATGATATTGTAATATGTACGTAGATAAAATTACTTTAAAAACGATAAACAATATCTTAATACAAAGTAGTATAAAATAAATGAAGTTACTCTATAATTGGCAGGTAGGATTTATGTAAACCGCGTGTACCTAAAAGATTTTGTAGAAATTAAACAATGATATACAATAATTTATTGCTATTTCCTAAGTTGTTTAGATTCCAATGATAGAAAAAAAATGGGTTAGAAAGGTGCAACAAATGAGTTAGAACTTGTATTTCCTCTATCGCATGATATAAAGTCTATTTCATTCTACACGATTTTCAAAGCATATCTTTGATCACCATCAATTAAAGATGTTGATATTATTACATCAAATAAATATTAATATTATAAAATTACATATTGAGATTTGAGACGAATAATATAGCAATATGTTTATTGTTATATAACTATTTTTTCATTTATTCATGAGAAAATTTTGGTTCAAAAATTCTAAATTTTGACCATTACAAAAGAAATTGACACTATAATTATGCGACAAAAGAAGTCTCTATCTTATTGTTGTTTCGAGTACTGAACTTCACTTGATTGTTGCCGAACTTAATTATTTTGTTGAAATGCAATTAAATTTATTGAAAATAATTTTTTTTTATTTCATGTTTCGGGGTTTTCTGATGTCCTGCGGGAGAGTTACAATTCCGAGACTGGAACCGGACGCCTGTACCTGCAAAACAAACGGATGCTCCGGATGATTGGAGATCCGCCTCCGACGGTCAAGTTAGTACTTGATTAAGGAGTAATTAATGCTGAAATTAAAGTGATTGGGTCTCTCTAGGTGAGAGTGTTTAATGTGTGTAATCTGCGTTTTTTGCGTAATCTCCCTTAATGAGGATTAAGGGAGGTATTTATAACCTCGGGAAACGTGCCAATCTAGGTTTAGGTTAACCTTGGGCTGATTGGGCTTCCCTCGGAAGTTGGGCCTAGGCGACCGGCTTCTCCATTAGGCATGGAGTATGCCACGTGTCATGACATAATAAGTCCAGGGTGGATGAATAAGCGTGTGCCACGTGGCAAGCCCTGAGAGGTCCAACTGGGGGACACTTGGCAGGACCTGATTGGCCCACGTGGCGCATTCCGATTGGTGGAAGCAAAATCCCCTAATCATTTGCCCCTCACATGTGGCACGTGACTGGTCACGTGTTACCTGTGACAAGTATCGCCCTGTAACAGGTGACGGCCTGCTACAGGTGTCACTCGGCGAGAGGCCGAGAGATTCTCCCGCCAAAATTTTGAATTCTGGAAGTGACCCTTCGCCTTCTCACTTCGCCTATATAAAGGAGTGTTGACTTCGGTCATTTTCACATTGTGAGAGAACATTCGGACCCCTGAACTTGCTCTGACATTTTGGACCCTTTCTGCCTACCGCCTGCTCTGACAAGCCGACTGCAAAGGATTTTCAGAACTTCATCAATCGTCACTCGTTCAGGTAACCGTCGGTTCTCTTACTCTTAATTTTCTCTTTACTTTATTCTTTTTTGAAATGGCACCACGGAAGCACACGACACGACCTAGGTTAGTGATCAGCCGGTCACCGGGGACGGCTGAATCTAGGACTAGGAGTGCCGCCTGCCCTTTTCTGGACCCATCTTTTCCCTTTATACAAAGTCCGACTGTATCTGTGTCTATGCAGAGCATGATGGCCAGAACAAAAAAGACTGCCAGGATCTCAAACTCAGACGGCTCCTCCCACAGGGTGCCGATTAGTGAAACAACTGACCAGGCGCCAGATGTGGAAGTGAAACAAAGCGGCTTGAAAGCCGGCAGTTCTGAGGGAGGAGTCAAAGTGACCCCTTCCCATTTTACAGTTGACAATTCTACATTCTCTCCTACTCCTTTTAAAGGAGAGGAGGCGGGCCCCTCCGGGAGAGGGGAGGAGTCGTCCTCTTCGGACTCGTCAGAGGACGATTCCGAGTCTAGCTCTTCTGGCCATGCTTCTCTGGACACAGAAGAGAAAAACAGTCGCCTACAAGAGGCGAGGCTTTCTCACGCAGTTGAGAAGGGGGACGATTGGGCGGAGCCATCCGCCTTTCACCGAGAGCAAAATACCCCCTACTACTGCACGGTACCTCGGGGCCGGATCACGGCCATGCAAGAGAAAGTGGAGAGCTTTATCCCAAACCACACAATGGGCCCCGGCTTTTTAGTGTTCGTGCCGGATCCAGAAGACACAGTCGTCTGGCCGGCTGGTACCAGTTATGATGGCGCCTGCTTTGGCTGCTACGAGGCGGCCATCAAGGCTGGGCTGCGCTTCCCACTACATCCGGTTGTTCAGCGGATCTTGGATGGGTATGAGTTGGGGTTATGGCAGTTAGCCCCGAACTCCTAGGTCAACGTACTCGGCTATGTGGCCGGGTGCGAACTGCACGGGGTGGAGCCGAACTTCGAGGCTTTCGCCCACATGAACTACCTCAGCCGGACCCCTAAGGCAGGCGGTACCGGCTGGTATCAATTGACGAGCCACAGGGGCTACCTCATTACGAGAGGTAAAGCAAACAAATGGAAGGACTGGCGGAGCACCTTCCTTATCATTGAGAGTTCAGACACAAAGCTGAACAAGCGCTTCAACAGGTGGAACAGGAATCCGCCTCTTCTTGCAGGCGGCCGCAGCATGCCGCATGTTCCCCCCAAGGCTAAGAAAGAGATCCTAGATAAAGGACTCTTCAAAGTAGAGTCGAAGGTGAACTCTACTTCAGGGGTACAAGAGCAAGTACCCCTGCACTGCGTCTCGAGCTTCAAATGGCTCTACGACGAGTAATTTTTGGCCGCCTGTGGCCTCAGCAGTCGGTGCTCAAGAGGTAGCCGGCCTGTCGAATACTCTGTTGTTCCGTGCATTTCTTGTTATGACTTTTATTAACTTTGCTATTTGTTTTTGCAGCGGACGCCATGAGCAAAATTACCGCCTCCAAGACTGCGGCGGCCATGTTACGGGCCTCTATCATGCAACAGTCTTCAACCGAATCCCCCAACAAGGGGGCACCCTTGGTGGGCTTCGAACCTTTCACCCTCTTTTTGGAGTTGTGTTTATGCATATACTGACTCTTTTCTTCTTTTTTAGACGGGTGCTCCAAGAGCTTCTTCTTCCCAACAGCCGGACCCCAAGGCCCGGAGGACGACTGTTGCGAGCTCTCCTGGTTCTGCCAGGAAAAATGCGGCGGCTGAGAAACAGCCGGCCACTTCTTCTAAAACTCCAGCTGGGCCACCTAGAAGTATGAAATTGTCCTTGTAAATTTTAGACTTGCTCCCTCCTTTACTAGGTCTAATCCGTTTGTTTATGCTTGATGCAGCCGGCCCTCAGGAGCCTGACTTGGTCGAAGTGGCCAAGTCTATGATCAAGGCCGTACCTCCAGCTGAAAGGGAGGCGGTCAGGGGTGTCGGCACCCTTGACCTAGACGGGATTGCAGGGGTCCTTGCTGAGGTATACTTAGCACATTTTTAAGTATTTGAATTCCAGGACGCCTGTTTTCTTTTTTGTTTGGAAACTGACGCCTGTTCCCCTTTCTACTTAGGCCCTGCTCCGAGTGAATGGCCTTCGCAAGCCGCTTGACCGGAAGAACAAAGAGGTAAAGGCTGCAAAAGCTATGGTCGCCTCTGACTGTGATAAGGCAATGTTTCAAATTGCCCAAAATGAAGTTCTGACAATTGATATTCTTTATTATCAGGCGCAGGCTACCGCCGCTATCCGGGCTCAGTTAGAGGCGGCCCAGAAGAGGAATAGCGAGCTGGAGGCGACCATCAACAACCTCAAGACCGAGCTGAGACCTCTTCGCCAAAAGATGTCCTCATACGAAACCTTGGAGAAATCCTTGGCGAGCGTAAAGGAACGCCTGGTGACCCAGGAGAAGAATCTTACTCAGGAGCTCTCTGAAAAGGCCGAGCAAGAAAAGAAAGAGCTGGTCCGGGAGATGATGGAATACTCTGCTCAAATCCAGCGCATGACTTGGGGCCGCCTCTTCCCCAATGCCGACTTTGCCTCCTGGGAAAAAACGTACCGCCAGTGTTCTGATAGATATAATCAAGAGATCCTGGCGGCTGCTGAGGAAGAGGCGCTGGAGGAGGAGGAGCAGCCGGTAGTGGCGCTTGTGTCGCTTGGGGGTAATGCATCGAAGAAGGATGCAGCTGAAGCCGAGTCTAGCAAAAAGAGTGCTAACCAGGCGGCAGCTGCTAATATTGAAGATCTGCCCCCTTCATAAGCTTTATGTCTTCTTTCCCCGGCCTGCGTGCCGTTTGTTTGTATTTACCCGGCCAGGGGGCCGGGGCTCTGAATATTTTTCCTGTCTTTAATGACCGGCTTCTTTTTAATGAATATTTTTGTTTTGCTTCAAATTTGTTTAAGTATTGAATATTCTGATATCCAATTGTATACTATACCGACTATTTTACATGGCCGATAGTTGCAGACAGGTACGGATAGTTAGTCACGCCGCCTATGCCCCTGGACGACTGGTTGTCTGTTTCCAGGCTAGACGATCAGTCGGCCATTTATCCAATCGGTATTCGAACCATTTTAAAGAATGGATCCCCTTTAGGCAGGCGGTCCTGTCATTTGTAAAATTAACCAAGTAGGAAAGTGGTTTCTTACTTGTCATGCTTTTAGGCTAGAGACTTTAGGCCGTCTAGGCCGACTGTTCCCCGCCATATTTAATCTAGTGTGAACAGGGCTGTATGAACACCTTTTTAGTTTCATACTAAATTTTTAAGGAGTGACCAAGTAAACATGATTGTTACCTAGTCGCCAAGTAACTGAGTAGTAGAGGTATCAAGCGGTGGGTACCGGTTGTTCCCCTTTATTCGCCAATGTTTGTTGGCTTTTCACTTTATTGATTCAATATACTAAGTTCGGTACTTAGTTTATTTCGTTGGGGGATGGCTGGTCGTCTGCTTTGGTGGCTGTATAGAAGCAGGCGTCAGACAGGACGTCCAACCAAAATAGCTACGTCTGTTGGGTTACAGACGGCAGCTTTAAGTATAGCCAACCTAGTAAGAATAGTGGTCGAGTGCCTCTGTTTACCAAAAAACAGGCGGACTCCTCATTCCTTTTAGGTTCCGTACTAAGGAGGGCGACTGGTTAACCTTGAGGTTAGTCAATCACTGCCTATTTTGTTTGAATGGTAGGGAAACCAGGCGGCGGGGGCCGGATAGTCCCCTTGATTCGCCAAGTTTATCTTGGCTATTAACTCAAAGGTTGTTAACCTAGCAGGAGTAGTGGTTGAGAGCCCCTGTTTGCTAAAAACAGGCGGGCGACTCATACTTTTTAGGCTCCATACTAAATTTGAGGGAGTGACTATAAGTTAACATAGGAGTTACTTAGTCTCCGTCACACTCTAGCTTGAGTAGTAGAGTTACATAGTCCCCTTTATTCCCCAATGTTTGTTGGCTATTAACTCAAGAGGTTACCTAGTAGGAATAGGGGTTTGAGTGCCCCTGTTTGCCAAAAAACAGGCGGTCTAGTCAAACCTTTTAGGTTCCATACCAAGTTTGAGGGAGTGACTATGAGTTAACGTTGGTGTTACTCAGTCGCCGTCACTCTTGCTTGAGAAGTAGAGGTACCAGGCGGCAAAGGCCGGCTAGACCCCTTGATTCGCCAATGTTTGTTGGCTATTAACTCAAGAGGTACCCCCTGCATTTATCCCAAGTAATACAGACGGTCATCTGACTCAGATGTCAACTGCTACCACTGGTTTGGTTAGTGATAGAGTTATCCTTGTCTCAAAAACGGCTACGTGGTTGCCCTTGGGGACAGTCGTATAGGTGCCGTGTAATTAGTTTATAGAGAAATGTTCCACCCAAAAGGGAGCTGCTCTCTGCAACGAATTTCATCCGGAAGGATGCCGCCGGACGCCTGCTATGATGTTGGGACAGGTCGTATTAGTTTAAAGATTGGGTCAGTTGGCTTGGCGCCTGGACTGATCATTTGGCTTGTGGCCTTGGTTAGTTCTTGGTGAACGTAGGTGCTAAGTAAGAGGAGGGTAGCTACCTGTTTAGGCACAGGGTCGGCCAGGCCCTGATCATTTTTAGCTAAGTATAAGGGGGGTGGCTGTGTGCTTTGGAACCAGTCGGCCCTCTTCTATGGAGAGTAGCCGACTATATGTCCAGACGGCATGCCCCTATGGTGATAGAGTAAAATATTCAATGGAGAGTAGCCGACTGTAAGGTACAGGCGGCATGCCCCTCTGAAGATAGAGTAAAATACTCAATGGAGAGTAGCCGACTGTAAAGGTACAGACGGCATGCCCCTCTGAAGATAGAGTAAAATACTTAATGGAGAGTAGCCAACTGTAAAGGTACAGACGGCATGCCCCTTTGATGATAAAGTGAAATAATCAATGGAGAGTAGGCGACTGTAAATGTATAGGCGGCCTGCCCCTCTTAAGTAAGAATAAAAATTAAACATGGAGAGTAGCCGACTGTTTGTCAGTAGGCATGCCCCTCTTAAGTAAAAATGAAAACTGAGTATGGAGAGTAGCCGACTGTTTGTTAGTAGGCGTGCCCCTCTTAGTACAAAATTGAATATTAAGTATGCAAACTTTTATTAAGTAGCCCTTGACTATTTATATCATTCAAAAGAAATATTTCTTAAGATTATCTACATTCCAAGTTCGAGGCAACGGCTGGCCGTCTGGTGTTTCCAGACGGTAGGTACCGTCCCTGACCTCTTCACAGATTCGGTAGGGTCCTTCCCAGTTGGGAGTTAGTTTGCCAGACTCATTAGCCCTTCCAACTGCTTCCATTTTTCTAAGTACAAAGTCCCCCACTTTGAGTGGACGCCTGTGTACTTTTTTGTTGTATGATCTAGTCATTCTCAGGCGGTAAATCTCATGGCGCAAGACAGCATTGCCCCTCCTTTCAGGAAGTGAATCTAATGCCAGGCGCATGGCTTCCCAGTTTGCCTCTTCGTCATATAGCATTACTCGAAGAGTCGGCTCGTAGTGTTCTATTGGAAGAACAGCTTCCGCACCATAAGTTAGGAGGAATGGAGTTTCTCCAGTCGCCCCTTTTTCAGTCGTCCTAATGGCCCAGAGAACATGTGGTAATTCATCCGCCCAGAGGCCGCCTGTTCGTTCAATCTTTTTCTTGAGACCGTCTGAGATGATTTTATTAAAGGCTTCTACCTGGCCGTTTGCTTGTGGACGGCCGACAGATGCAAAGTAGTGTGCAATTCCTTGGTCACCCAACCAACTTTTGAGAACAGGCGTCTCAAACTGGGGACCATTATCAAAAACCATAGACATGGGAACCCCGAACCGAGTGATGACATTTTTTCCAAATGAATGAAATTACATCCTTCGTCTTGATTCCCTTTACAGCCTCCGCCTCTACCCATTTAGTGAAGTAGTCGAAGGCAACAAGTATGTACCTCCTTCCGCCTGTAGCAGGCGTATATGGACCCAGAATATCCATGCCCCACTTAGCAAACGGTAGTGGGCTATGAATGGTAGTGAGGTCAGTAGCCGGACGGTGAATTAGCTTGCCAAACCTTTGGCACTTGTCACATTTTTTCACCATCTCCATTGCATCTGCTTCTAAAGTAGGCCAAAAGTAGCCCTGCCGCCTTGCCCGTTGAGCAAGCGTCCTACCGCCTATATGAGAAGCATAGTAACCAGAGTGAAGATCGTCTAGTATCTCTCGTCCCTTTTCTGGAGTAACACACTTTAAGAAGGGTTGAAGGTACCCCCTTTTGTGAAGTTCTCCCTTTATTATTTCAAAACTGGTTGCTCGTTTTTTCAGTGCTGCCGCCTGTTGATGATCATCCGGCAGGGTACCGTTTGTCAGATATGCCCTGATTGGATCCATCCAGGTTGAGCTTCTGTCTAGGATTCCAATAGGGTCTTCCTCGATGCTTCTCTTCTCCATTACTTCCCAAAAAACAGTTCGAGGAGTATCACAGGAGGCGGATGATGCTAATTTTGAAAGTGCATCCGCCTGGTTGTTTTCTGATCTCGGCACTTGGGTCAGATGGAAATCCTCAAGGGAGCCGACTGCTTGTCGGACCGCCTGTAAATACTTGATCATGGCTGGATGGGTTGCTTCGTATTCGCCATTGTACTGACTCACTATCAATTGTGAATCGGAACAGGCGTCTATTTTTCTTGCCCCTGCCGCCTTGCACATGCGGATTCCGGCTAGTAAAGCTTCATATTCTGCCTCATTGTTTGAGGCCTGAAAACTGAAGCGTAGAGCATACTCGTACCTGTCGCCTTCTGGCGACTGACATATGACGCCTGCTCCACAACCATTTGAAGTAGAGCTTCCATCCACATATACCTTCCAGACTTGGTCTGGAACTTGAGAGTCAGGAGGACGAGTCATCTCAATAATAAAGTCAGGAAAGGCTTGCCCCTTCACTGCTTTTCTAGGCTCGAAGGTAACTTCGAGGCTCTGTATTTCTATGGCCCATTTGATCATTCGGCCTGACGACTCCATGATGGTCAGTGGCCGCTTGATAGGTTGGTCTGTATACACGACGACTGCATGTGCCAAAAAGTAGGGCTTCAATTTTTTAACAACCATGAAGAGTGCAAGACCAAATTTCTCCACTAAGGGATACCTCAACTCGGCATTTTTCAGTACGTGACTGACAAAGAAGACCGGGAGCTGACAGCCGTCTCTTTCAGCAAGGAGAACAGCGCTTAACGCATGATCAGAGACTGCCAGGTACATGTAGAGTACCTCTTTGGGCAAAGGGCTGACCAGCCTCGGCAAGGAATGCAAGTGAACTTTCAATTTCTGGAAGGCCGCCTCAGCATCCGGCCCCCATTCAAACCTTGCCTTTTTCTTAATTGCCTGGAAAAAGTATAGGCATTTGTCGCCTGATCGGCTTAGAAATCTTCCCAAGGCCGCCAGACAACCTGTTAACTTCTGAACCTCTCGGATGGTCCGAGGCGACTGCATGTCGATGGCCGCCTGCACCTTCTCAGGGTTCGCCTTTATTCCTCTCTGATTGATAAGGAATCCGAGAAATTTCCCAGACTCAACTCCAAAGAAACATTTCTTGGGATTGAGCATGACATGGTGCCGCCTGAGTGTGGCGAAAGTTTCTCGGAGGTCCGACAGATGATCTTTCTGAAGTTTAGACTTGACAATCACATCATCAATATATGCCTCGACATTTCTCCCAATCTGATCAAAGAACACAATGTTTATCATTCGCTGGAAAGTGGCCGGGGCATTCTTAAGACCAAACGGCATGACCGTGTAACAGTATAACCCCTGATCAGTGACGAAGGCCATCTTCTCCTGATCTTTCTTCCATAAAGGAATTTGATGGAAACCAGAGTAGGCGTCCATAAAGCTCATCAAAGCATGGCCGGCTGTTGAGTCGACCAGGTTATCAATTTTAGGCAGAGGGTAACTGTCTTTGGGGCACGCCTTGTTTAAGTCTGTGTAGTCTACACACATTCGCCAGGTGCCATTCGGCTTTTTAACAAGCACCACATTTGCAACCCAGTCTGGGAAGTAACATTGCCGAATGAACCCTGCATCAAGTAATTTTTTAACTTCGGCGGCTGCCGCCTGACTTCTTTCTTCGCCATGGTTCCGCTTCTTCTGCCGTACCGGCTTCTTTTTCGGATCCACGGCCAGTTTATGTACCGCCAGATCAGGACTGATGCCTAGCATTTCATGGACTTCGAATGCAAAGATGTCCTTGTATTCTTTCAATAGTTTGTGCAAGTCGTCACCCAGGTCCCTTAGAGCAGTCGTCCCAACCTTGATTGTTCTGTCAGGACGCGAGTCATCTAAGATCAGGTCCGTATGCTCACCAGCTGGCTGAGGGCGGAATTCATCCGACCGCTCCTCTGCCAATGATTGCTATTTTCTATCTTTTCTTGCGGCCCCTATCTGGGATGCCTTTCTCTTCTTGCCGCCTGCTTCTTGAACAGACGCACTCTCCTTGACATTGTCAAGGTCTATTTTTCCACCGCTCGACATAGTGGCCATAACAGTGGGCTTGACATCCGAGAGATAGCACTCTCGCGCCATCCTCTGATCTCCCCTTAGGGACCCGACTGTTCCATTATCCCTCTCAAACTTGAGCAACATAAGAGATGGGATTATAACAGCCTTGGAATTATTCAGGGTTGGTCGTCCCAGAATCATGTTGTAGGCCGAGAGTTCTTCTACTACCAGGAACCGGACTACCATGTGTCGTCCTTCCCCTTTTTCGCCCAGGCAGATGGGTAAATCCACTCGTCCCACTGGGTGGACGACTCCTCCTCCAAACCCTACTAAAGGGTGGGATGCCGGATGTATGCAATCAGTCTGATATTTTAGTTTCGACAGACATTTGCTACTGATGAGATCTGAGGAGCTTCCGGTATCTATGAGGATTCGGCCAACTCTCTGGTTGGCCACTTTACATTCAATAACGATAGGGTCTTCATGCGGCCCTCTTACCCCTCCTAGATCTTCTACAGTGATGACAATCTCAGGAAATGAATATTTGGAGGGTCGTTCTTGGTGAACGGAATTTACATCTAGCCGTCTGATATTGTCTTTGTTGCCCCTAATAGTGGGGTCGCCTCCTGAGAAGCCGCCTGCAATGGTGTAGACGACTGCATCATCTGTATCGGAGCTGTCGGCCTGTTGATTCTTTTTGGCCGACTGCTTTTTCGAGGAAGTGTTCCCCGTAGATTTCTTGACATAAGTGTCAAGATCACCTTGCTCAGCCAGGCGGTCCAGATACCGCATGAGGCTGATGCATTCATTGGTGTGATGACCAACATCTTCATGATAATCACAGAATTTTTCTTGGTTCCGGTTGTTTGCAGAACCCTTCATGGGGACCGGCTTCTCAATTGAGATCCGTCCCTTGATTTCCTTTAGGATAATTTGGTTGTCCTTATTAAACGCATACTTTGGGGAGTATGGTTTGAATTCTTTTTTCTTCTTCTGGGCCGGCTGTTTAGAGGAATCAGCCGCCCAGACCTCTTTTCTCTTCTCATCTTTGTTTGACGACTGTTTCTGTCGTCCTTCTCTTTTGTCGGACCTTTTCCCGTCTGACTGTTTTACCGTACTACAAAGATCAGTCGCCTGTATATAGGCTTCCGCTTCAATCAAGGCCTCTTGAAGAGTCGTCACCCTCTTTCGGACCAAATCAAATTTGAAGGTCGACCCGTCTTTGAGACCTCTGAAAAAGTCAGTATAGGCTACTTCATCCGGTAACCCTTGAATCTGTATTCTCATCAGGTTAAACCGCCTGATGTAAGAACGAAGCCCCTCCTTCTCGCCCTGCTGAATTGTTCCTAAATCAAGGGTCGTCTTCTTCGCTGGGATGTTCATGGCGAAGTTGGAGGTGAATAAGTAAGCAAGCGTCCTGAAGTTATTTACACAACCAGTCGGCAGGTTGCCGAACCATTGTTGTGCGATTCCTTTGAGAGTCGCTGGGAAACACTTGCACCAAGTGGGATCATCCAACCCTTGAAGGTACATCAGGTTGGTGAATGCCATCAGATGGTCTTCTGGGTTAGTAGTGCCGTCATAGGCGCCTACTAATACATTTTTCACTTTGGCCGGCTGAGCGGCTTCAGTAATTTCCTTGGAGAAGGCCGACGGCTGTTCACCAAGTCTAAGCAACCGTAGCTGCCAGTCCATAGGTTGGACATTTTTTGCTGCATGTCCACCAAACGGAGGTGGCTGTAAAAAATACTGTTGTTGCGGTACAAACGGTAAGTTTGGTACCGCCTGGTCGCTATGAAAGCCGGACTGACGGGAGGTGCCGCCTAACTGACCCTCATGATACGACTGAGTATGCCTCATCGAGGTATTTCGCAGACTGTCTTGGAAGTTTGAAGTAGAGGCCGATTCTGACAATCGGTCACTCTTCTTCTGCTCTAGCAGTAGCCGAGCGTCTGTGTATGTTTTCCTCGACCCGTCCGCCTGAATATGACGAACAGGTTTCCTATTTCCTGGAGTAGGAAAACGGTATTTTGTGAAATCAAGGGCAGGTGGCTCCCACTTCCTAGATTTAGGATGAGGGGTCGCCTCTCGCCCTTGAACTGGCTTCCTCTTCTGTGAAGTGGAGGGTTTCTTAGCCGACTGCTCCTTGTCCAGAGCAGGCGGCTTCTTGCTGATCAACTCTTGAATTTCTCCCTTGAAGTCCCTCATGAAGGTCATGAGTTCGTTCCTTGTGATGGGAGCGGACCCATCAGTCGGCTGCTGCCGAACAGGCGGTGCGCCTGCTGGCTCGCTTCCATTTTGAAGATGTTCCCGTTCCCTCCTTTCGGTATGACGGGTACGTCGGGCCCTTAGGGTCCCGTCTGAAGCTGTGTGAGCTTCAACTTCAAATTCATTCTCAGTATCGTGGTCCGACTGAACTTGAGGGTCGTCTAGGGGACGCCTCTCTTCAAGAGTCGGTACAGACGTGGATGTCATCTCAGAAGTACTCTCCCCACAGACGGCGCCAAGATATTTCGGGGTTTTCTGATGTCCTGCGGGAGAGTTACAATTCCGAGACTGGAACCGGACGCCTGTACCTGCAAAACAAACGGATGCTCCGGATGATTGGAGATCCGCCTCCGACGGTCAAGTTAGTACTTGATTAAGGAGTAATTAATGCGGAAATTAAAGTGATTGGGTCTCTCTAGGTGAGAGTGTTTAATGTGTGTAATCTGCGTTTTTTGCGTAATCTCCCTTAATGAGGATTAAGGGAGGTATTTATAACCTCGGGAAACGTGCCAATCTAGGTTTAGGTTAACCTTGGGCTGATTGGGCTTCCCTCGGAAGTTGGGCCTAGGCGACCGGCTTCTCCATTAGGCATGGAGTATGCCACGTGTCATGACATAATAAGTCCAGGGTGGACGAATAAGCGTGTGCCACGTGGCGCATTCCGATTGGTGGGAGCAAAATCCCCTAATCATTTAACATAAATTATTATTACTCCAACTAAATTATTACGAATTGAAACTTATTTTTACTAATTGTATTATAGTTGTTCTTCATAGTTATTGATTTTGCTAGTTACTCCCTCTATTTAAAAAAAAAAAAAAAAAAAAAAAAAAGGCACATATGCCAATGCCCTTCTTTGTATAAACGATGTTTCAAAATTAATGCCCTATTATAAAATGCTGATATTCATAAACTCGTACAATTCAAACAAATACCCACATGACAATATATTTTCATATACTTCCTCTATTTTATATTAGATGACGCATTTCATTTAGCCACATTTGCCAATGCAAAATTTCTATTGCAAATATCCTTGATTACGTTTTAGCAAAAACTATAAAAATTTGATATTTAAAAAATAGATGTTGAGATGAATTTAACAAGACCCCACATGACTATACTTTTTCTCTACACAAAATCACAAATCGAAGTCAAATCAAGTTATGAGAATAGTGCACAAAGTCAAAACTGTGTCATCTAATTTGAAACGAAGGAAATATAAATCACTAAAATTAATCCTAATTAATATATTGTAACCGAACTTAAATAATTATTACTATGTAATAAATACTTATATTACTTCCTCCGTTACATAAAAATTGCAAAACTTTCCTTTTTCCATCAATTTTATAATAATTGTAACACTTTCTTATTTGGTAAGGACCCGCAACTATTTTATTATTCCTCTTTCCTACTAACCCCACTTACACTACTTTTTCTTTTTATTTTTTTTATTTTTTATTTTATTATTATTTCTCTCCTACTAAAATTAAATATATTCCCACTAACTATACTTTATATTAAAAAAATTCTTCTTTTGGTCCCCACCCTATAATTTTTCTTGTACTTTTTGTCAATCTTAATGTTGCGATTATTATGAAACAGGGGAGTATACAAATAAGGTGAAGACAATAAGACCTTAGCTTAAATTACGACTTTTTTTTCTCATTGGACGTGAATAACCGTAGCCACCAAATCATGCAATGGACAGTAGCATTAGTTTAGTCCCCTCTCTGTATAAACACGCGCACATACAAAACAAATTATTGCTGCAAACTCTATCTTATGAATATTAGAGTCATTCACATTTACACATTCTTGCATTCATATGAAAAAATGCTGAGCTTTTTCTAAAAAAATAGGTAGTTTAACTGTAAGGTACATTTATTTTTATAGAGAATGACTATTGTCCCAGCAGTAGCTCCAGCTCCAGCACCAATATACCTACAAAGTCAGTTGTTTCTGCGCGACAGGCACTATGGTCAGCATGGAAAGCGGATGTTGCTTACCGTTGTCATTATCTTCTTGCTCTTCTTGTTCTTGCTTGTCGTCGTTCATTGTAGGAAGCACATTTTTAAACGGCGAAGGGAACATCATGAGTCAAGATTACAAGATGTTGTTCCTTGCCCTTGCCACTGTCTTGGAAGTAGAGTGGATTCACACTGGCGTATAAATCAGTACAATTAAGTGAAAGAGGCTACAGAGGCAGGAAATATTTTGTGGATTGTTCTCTTATGGCTTTACGACGGGTACAAAACTCTCTAAGAAACCATAGATAAGTCTCCTTTACAAGAAGATTATGTGAGATTGTTAGACCAACCCCTTGATAAAGGTTGTATCAACAGACAGTGTAAAAACGAATTTTTTTTATGGGGTGATAGATTTTTTAATTTAAAAGTTGGAAATTTAGTTTGTAATTTGATGCTTATTGTAGAATTTATTTGACTATTGATTACTTAGTTTATCTCCCTCATTTCTAATTCAAAGCTACTGAGCAAAGCTCTGCATATTATAGAATGTAGTTTGAATTTAGGATTCAGAATTACAGTCAGTAGCTAATTCTGTCATCACTTATCATGTTAAAGAGATATCCTCACTGAAACATTTTAATAAACTTCCAATGAATCCGTTTGTTCTCCTCGATCTATAAAGGGTTTGTATTTGCATCTGCAACTACTTTGATAGCAGCAATTTAGAAGGAAATCTCCTTTCACAGGTTCGGTCAGTCAAAGGAAGGAGCATATATATGTTTTTCACCTTCAATGATACCTGTTATTCAAGTCTAGGTAGCATCAGCCAGAACAGCTTAACAAAAAACAGCCACTCACAAAAAACAGCCAGAACAGCTTGACCGTTGAACCCATATCTCAGTACTCGGTAACAGTACAGAAAAAGCCAAGCATTATATCAACAGAGGGGGAAATGGAGCTTTTGTAATGAACAGATAGTGAGTTCAATTACTTTAAAGCTTCTAAGGTGTACGTGGTGCAATTCTAGAAATCTCAGGAGCAAATGGTGCATATTTTAGCATATGGCCTGGTGCGTTTCTTAAGGTTACGAATACATGATTCAATCCAGCAAATCTGAGTGTCATCCTAACGTTTCATAATTTTTCAAACGGAATAATAAATAGAATAGCTGAATCAATGAATACATTAACTCAATTAAACAACAATTTCTTGGCAAATTTATTACATGAAATGTTACATCTAGTATACATATTCCTCTAATCCATATATGTTTCTTATATACTACTTTGTATATAACAGGTTTTGCGTTTGCCCCCCTGTATTATTTCTTGGCTACAACACTAAATAAATGTAGTACAAATCAATCATAGAATTTCTGTGTACGAAGAGCAAGTGGTTTGAACTAAATGACAAAGATGATACACAATACTGACTCGATGCAAGCAAGTCAATAACTGCACTCACATACAAAGAATGCTTATGACATCAAAAGAGAAGGCTGCCAGCCAAAAATGAAGCGAGTGGAACTGTGAGATTATCATCAAGTTGTGTGCTTATAGGGAGTGACTCCACAAGCGCACTAATAAGGGACACAACCAAGAATTGAAGCACCATATCCCAACTTTCTTGCAAGAACCCAAACAAAGAAAAATAATGCATGTACCTGTTACATATCACGGTCAATAACCACCTACAAAGAGAAGTGTAAGATTGGAGTAGACAGCAATTTACCCGACTGAGGCCACAAATCCAGCAATTGCCATAGCAATGGTACCAGCATAGGACTTGTTTTCATTGTAAGGAAGTTTATCCTTGCCTAATCTTCTCCCCACAATGTCAGCCAAACCTGAAATATGACAGGAGGAAAGACACCTCAAATCTTAGTTTATGTTGCAGAGTGAATTTTTTTTTTTTTTTTTTTTTGAAAAATTCAAAATGAAAAATAAAGGTCTTGACATTAATAGTATCTTACTAAGTATTTGGATATGAGGATTTGAAGAGAAAGGAAGGGAAGAAACAGCGATAGACCCATTTTTCTTTATTGGGATATGATTAGGGGAAGAGGAGAGGTAAATGGATGGACCCTTTCCCTTTAATGACAATCTTTCCAAAGTTGGAAAGATATGGAGCAAAAATACAAGCAACTTTCTCCATCACCTGCTCCCTCTTTCCTCCTAATCCCTTTCATTCCATCATTACTATTCAAACACACCGTTAAGGTCATAGATAAATTAGCAACATCATTTATAAGAAAGTTGAAATTTCCCCCAAGAGATTTCGTAGGGGCCTTTATACGGAGTATAAAGTAAGAGTCAAAGTACACAAGTTCCTTGCCTCACTATATATCATAGATGAGCGCATCATAGAATGATGGCACATCATCCACACATTCGTTAGACTAGCATCATCTGGTATCAGAGAGTGCCCCTTTGATTGCCTGCTTTGACATTCATTAGCTATTTCTAGGAAAAACATTGTTCACCATAAGGTAATCAAGTTTACGAGATATTTGCCGGCACCAATTTACTCACTAACAGAATGATTTCTGCACACTATTTTCTTAATACTCAAGCCTACTTCTCAAGGTCTACAGACCGTACCATCCCACTATATAGTCTTTAAATTCTTCCTCATTAAATACAAAAGAAGGTTTCTAGCAATTCTGTCCAAAATGTTAGAAACACCTCAAGCTTCTAAGAGCCTAATGAGAGAGATGAGTAATGGGTCAAGGGATGACAAACAAATAAGATGACCCCTTACGATAAGTCGATAATGGATACAGAAGAGAAGGATTAGCAAGGTGGACAATATCATAGGAATGAAGGGATATAGGAACTTTATAAACTTTGCCATGTATTAAAAATGATCAACAAGTGAATTTCGAGATCCCCAAAACTCTTCGGCTGACATGGAAAACATCCATTGCAACATTTTTTTTCCTACAAAAATATAATGAATCCATTTTATATATAGTGTCACTTAGTTATCTTTATTCCATCTATTTTAAGGTAGCAATGAAGCTAAGAATAATAAGAAGCAGACATCAAGCCATCGTGTTGTATTTTCCAAAATCTACAAATAATTATGCCTCTGCTGCTTGATCAATCTGCAGTTATCCATACATCTCAATAGCTGCTCTCTCTTCTAATTCTCCTTGTCATCCTTGCCTTCAACACTCTCCTTCATTATAAAGTTAGAGCTTTCCAAAAGTCTTCCTAAGAATGAATTGCATAGTTAATCAACTTAAGAAAAAAAAAACTGTGACTTACCATCTCCAGCACATAGGTTACAAATTGCTGCAATCCCGATTGGGGAAGTCCTCCAAAAAAAGAAACAAGCAAAAGTGATGGTGGATGCATAGTAAAGAGGTCCCTTGAGAAGCTCCCTGATGCACGAAAAAGCCAACAAAAAAAATAAGAAGCCGAGGAAAGACTGACAGAAACCAATAGCGAATGACCAAGTTTGACTGCAACTAGTCCATCTAAGTAGTGTTTTGGGAGAATGGGAGTAGAAATCAGAACCCAACAGCATGTGAAAAAAAAAAATGAAAATTCTGAACTAGTATAAGTTCATTAGGGGAAACACAAACTGCCATTCAAAACAAAAATAACTAATCGACAAGGCAGCACATCACCAAATAAAGGTGAAGAACCTTTCTAATATAAAAACAGATAATTAAGCAAATTGAATTAACCCCCTTAGATGCATGAAGTTGAGGTAGGACAACGGAGAAGAATCTATTTGATTAGAGGTAGAGAGCATTATTTCTGGTATTACATTCATAATAGGCAAAGGGGGTATAGCTTAATATAATGTTAAGTCAACCAAAATTTAGCCTAGACACATGAAAAAATCTTAAATGTTTTCACCTGTAGTCTCCAAATCTGCTCATTGACTTGACAGTGGCTTCATCCTTGTAGATCCCAAGTCCAATAAGAAGCACGCGAATTATATTGACTCCAGGAACAAGACAAGCAAAAAATGCACCACAATACCCAGAGCTGTAGCATTAAATGAACAACTACTCATCACATGCTGCTCGAAGATAGTAATAGCTACTTCCTCTGTTCATATAATATTGCAACAACTTGACTTTTGCACTATTCATTACTCTTGTTTGACGACATAAATATGATTCATACATTAAGTATAATATAGTCATGTGGGATCATGTTAAAATACTTTCACAATATCAACTTTTTATAATTTTTACTTTTATATAATTTTAGATATTTAACATATGAAATGTGCTTTGGGATGCGTAAGTTCATCCTTGTTGCAATATTATTGGAACGGAGGAAGTATTAAAACACCACAAAACTACCTGAATAGTGGCCAGCAAAGCATGAAAACTAGCCCAATGCTGATATGCACAAGCTTCCTGTTCAGTTTCTAATAAGAGAACATAGATAAGCAATACTGCAATAGAGAAGAAAGATAAATTTATATAGTTGTCATAAGTAAAAAAAAAAAAAAAAAAGGCTACAAACTTTTGTCGTTTATCTCAAATTAGCTGTTTTATACAAAAAGGATAGGATAAGTGCTTTGTAACGCTAACATCAATAATGCTCATGACCACGAAAGTAGATTAGCAGGTAATAAACAGAATTACACTAGAGCATTATCCAGCACTACTTGAGTTTTGCAATTTGCATGCAGGGGTGATAAAATGGAAAAGGGAAAAGAAAGATACACATTACAGCTGTAAGCTAGCAGAAGACTTTTCCCATTGACTTTCTATTACTTTGTCGATCAAAAACAAAAGGGTAGAACCACAAAAGTAAACGCTATAATTTTAGATAAGAAAAGATAATAGTTTCATCCAGAAAATGAGGCATTACAAGTAAAGGGAACCAAAAGTACACCAAAATCTAAGTTATCAGAGGAAAAGAACTCCAATGTCCAATCATATGTTACATCAGACACAGATGTGCCAAGGAAAGCCCGATGACCATTTTCCCAAAGAGAACCCAGAAGCACCATAGAATTTCGTAAGAAAGTCGAAGAAGACACTCACTCAAGAGATATCCTTGATTACTTTTCAACCAAAGCTCCCACATATCAGCAAAAACACAACTTGCAACATAGCTTTGTGCCCCTTTCGCCTCCCAAGCCTCTTACATAAAATAAAAGAACGATCAGTCTAAAAGCTTAAGCCAAAAAAGAGTCACCGCCTCACAATGGATAAACATGTAATTACTAATTCCTAGTCTCCCTGTTAACACAATTTAAGCACAGGGGGATTATGACTTCTTGAGCCTCAAACCTTTAGATTCTAAGGAAATGAATTTCTCCAAGCTAGAAAGCTATACCAAAGCCCTCTTTGGAATCTGATCTTTCCACTTAAAGGTAGAAAGAGCAAAAAATTGTGACTTAGAAGATTTTGCAAACATGTGAAAGATTTTGATTGCAGGATGCTCGAGAGGTTAATCAGCTTCCTTAACATCCAGTCATTAGAACCCTTCCTAAAATAAAGGTTCTAAGAAGAGTAAGAATCACTACCCACAAGGAAGAGAAATAGAGCATGATGAGAGGTAATGAACCTGCAGAAGTGCAGAAGCAAGAGATACTAAAAGGCTGCTTCGTATTACGAGTTCCTCCATAATGCTCCAAATCACCTACATTATACTTCTTCCATAAAATGAAAAGCCCACCAAATTGCCAAAACCCAAACCTTCCTCTTCCATAGACCTATGGAAAAACTCCCATCTACCTTAGAGCACAAGATGTCCCTCATAAGCCCCTCTACCTCGTTGACATACCAGCTAGACACCAGGCAGATTTAAATGCTAATTCTGGTAGTCAGAGGCTTAAAGCCTTCTATTTCAATTTGGTGATTTCATATTCAGGAATCTCAAGTAATTTGCTGGACATATTAAAAATGTTTTTGGAGTATGTTCCATCTATTAAAAATGTTTTTGGAGTATGTTCCATCTTAACAATTAACATGTGTTCTACTTTTACTAGTCAACAGAGATAATGTATGCTAAAGGTCTTTTAGCTTATTCTTCATGTGAACATAAAAGAAAGGCGGTCAAGCACCAGTATAGTCCCAGAAACCTCATCTGTGGCTCATATCCAATAGGTAGACAAAGGCAAGTAAAGGACAGATCTTCAAAAACACACCTTGCAAAAAACAAAGAACCCTCCTTACGTAATAGATTACACACTACCACAGAGTTGGACAGAGTAATCTTTAGACCCGAGAATAGTTCAAAAAACGTCGATAAGGGTCATTAGTAAACCCTTAAGACTCTCCTCAAAAGGAAATCATATAAGTTAAAATCCACTACTTTGTCCCTTCCTACATCAAAATACAAAGCTCAAATCCTTTTCCTTAGATAACATTCTGGCTTCTGCATCCCTAATCAAAACTCGAAACACAAACTGCCATATTTAGCAAGAGCAGAGAAAGAATATCACCTTACTCAAACTCAAACATGTCCTTTTTCCTGTAATTTTCCCACATTAAATCACAAAAAGCTAATTAACTATCCTTTTTCCTCTATTTTTCCCACATGCACCAATATCATAATTAATGATTTAATCATGATTCATAATGAACCATAAATTTCAGCTCCAACCGTCATAATCACTCAGTTAACCAGCCAAAATTAATGATAAAGGCACTCTCATTATACACCTTAGTACACATCACTTCAAAAGCATTAAACTTTCCTAACAAAACAAGTAAATCATGTACAAATTCCATAAGCTTTTTGCTATATATAAAAAAAAATATCTAAATTACTTAAATAAGCATATGTTTATACAATAACTAACAATTTTCCCAACAAATTTTGTTCTTGTTCAAATTTCACTAACAGAAACAAAATCTGAAGAAAACAAACAGCAAATGTGGAAAGATTACCGAGTCGAAAACGTCGAATTTAGCAGTCAACTCCCAAAGTCCAAGCGTAGTACGAGCAATAACAGCTGATACAAGAAAGCCACAAACATCACTCAGCAATGGATTTTCCGGGAACATGATTGCAGCCGTCGCAACAGCCGTCGCCTGCTTCTCTCGTAGTTGGGTTGAATTGGGTGTTTTTGAGTCAAATTTAGGGAGTTTGCTGGAGAAATTTAGAGAGGGAGTAGTAGAAAAAGGTTGAATAAATGTGGGTAAATTTGATGGGATATTCAATGATGAGAAGATGTTGACAAATGTTGATGCAAGTGTAGCAGCCATTATTTGATGATTGTCAATTTTGATGGGTGTTTTCTTGTTTGGGGTTCTTGGCCTTTTTGGAATTAAATGAGACTGGTAGTAGTTAGATCATGGACATTAGTCATCAATTTTGAATAACTAATTTTTGGTTTTAATAGCCTAATTAATAATAAAAGATTACTTTTTCGTTGTAGGATTGCAGGAAGGGGAAAATCCACGGAATTTAAGATGAGAAGAGAGGTAGAGAGGAATAAAGAAGGGACCATGTGATGAGAGATTGAGAAAAACAGAGAGATAGCATATAGAGCATGTGAAACTCTTTAAAATGGTAATTGTTGTAACATTAGGGAAACGAATGAAGTAAATTTTAGGCACAAACGATGTCTCGGGGTGATATATTTCATAAATATTTAGTTATGGAGTATTCATATTTTACAACAAGAAAATAATATCAATTATTGAATTGTTTAGTGGTTAAAACTATAATTTATAAACTTGAGGTGGTTGTATATTTGGCGGACTGACCTATTTAGGAACGATTTTTAATACTACCTTTGATATGAAATAACCAAGAAAGAGAGGGGAAAAATCAACTAACCACAATTTCAAATCAATTAAACAAGATAAACCTATCTCAACAATCACCAAAATCTATGAAATAGGGGTTCTTAATCAAAACCAACACAAAGTAAAGCTAGGATTAAGGCGTAACCACAAAGATTATGGGTAGAGAGAGAAAGTCTAGTTGATTTCAAATTTAAGCAAAAGTTGATCCCAAAAGAAAGCTTACTATCTAAGGGCTTTACAAATAAACCCTAAGTTCTTAAATTACACTCCTTGGATTACAAATGAAAGGCCAAAATTAAAAGATAGCAAAAAGAAGCACAAAAGAAAAGAAGTTGTCCGCTCGAAACAAGGCCTCGGGAGTGGCCGCTCTAAAGGGTAGGACCGGCCGCTCCTCACTACTGAAACTTAAAGTGACGCCCTTAGGAGCGAGCGCTCCTCTTAGGGGAGCGGGCGCTTCTCGCGACTGCCTACACAGCTCAATTTCAAACGTTCATAATTTCATGTTTTCTTGCTCAAATTGGGCATGTAACCTGTTGTTGGAAAGCTCTTGGACTCTACTTTCACCTCCAACTTGAATCACCTGAAAATTCCTTGTAACGAAGGAGATATGGCCGAATGAAGTAGTTGCATCATACGTTGATAAGTTTCTTTCTTGGCTAACACATGGAATCCTTGGAACTTTATTCTAAGAAAACAAAACTTACTCAAGTTTGATGATAGTCAACCCCGAGAGGTGACCACCAAAGAGTTTAGCACGACTACATGTCACAACATGTGGCACGTCTTCAACGTTCTTCACCAAGTTCCATGCACCCGCATCAAACCCCTCCTCTTTAAAAGGAATTGCCCTCAATTCCGGATCATTATCACCAACATCTTCCTCAAAAAGAAAAGGAGCAAGATCACCAACATTAAAGGTAGCATGAACTCCAAAGTCTCCCGGAAGTTTGAGCTTGTAAGCATTAGATCCAACCCTCTCCACAACTTCAAAGGGGCCTTTGGATCTTGGCATGAGCTTGTTCTTTCTCTCACTACAGAAAACATGAGAATAGGCAACACGTAGCATTGCCACACTATGACAATTGTTATCTTTTATAGTAATAGGCAACAATACTTTTTTGTTACCTTGATCTTTGACAATTTGTACTACATTACAATGCAACGGTTTAAAAAGTGTTCTTTAGAGTATATAAGACTACAATATCACAAAATGTTGCCTTTTTTATTACAATTATTTTCAAATGTGCCCAAAAAAAAACAACAATAAAATTGTTGCCTATGCAGCATTTTTAGAAATGTTGTTGTAACAATAACATGTAAGGTATGTTAGACAATGATATTTTCATGTGTTTCCATTACCTTGCATAAGGCAACTATTATTGTAAATGTTGCTAAAAAATATTACAGCAAAATAATTTGATATGAGATTTTTAAACAAAGTCTCAACTCTCACAATGAAATTATTCCAATGTTTTATATACCTCCCTAAGTCTAACATACTAAAAATTAAAATAAAAACAACAATACTGAAATGAAGTTACTAAAAGGGTAAATGATGTGACTAATTTGAAACTTTCGTTTTAGGAAAGTGATGTGACTAAAATGAAACGAAGAAAATAGTAAAAAATGGTTTTAGGAGGTACAATATTAGTGCATTCTCAACTCCTTAAGTTATGCAAGGTAGTTTGGCTTCTTAATACTTAACCACATATTTTGTCTTTCAAGTTTTCACAGGCTATAATTCTTTATTTATTTGACGACAGGTAATAATTTATTCACTACTTATTTGGAAACAAAGCATTATACATACACTACAAGATATCTAATGCTATGTATGTCGTGTCGTGCCGTGTCGTGTCGTGTTAATTTCTTCTTTTTTTTTAATTAGAAACTAATTAATAAAGCTTAGTTAAGCTACCCAAATGGGCCGCGTAGTGTTAATTTCTAGATGTTCACAAATCAATTAAAAACTATAAAAGTATATAAAATAATTATTTCATATATTAACCAATTTAATATTTAAGTTGTTTTCGTGTCGTATTAATTAGTGCTTTCTCTCAGCAATTTCATGTTCATGTTATGCCGGTTTCGATCGTGATGTCATGTCGAGTCAGTGGTAAGTCTAGAAAAAATATTTAACGGGGTTAAAATACATTTTATAAATATACAAGTAATTTGTATAGGAAAAAAAAATTAACTTTATATGATATTTTTTTTTCATGTTCAAGGGATCGCACTTAATTATATATGTATCTGCCAATGTGTCGAGTTAGAGATTACAAACTTTACAAGTACCGTAAATTCCATGTATATTGCATTACATAATTTTATTTTATTTTTTTAAAAAAAAATCCTAAATTAAACCTTTCATATTCTTTTTAGAAACAAATTTCCTTATTTTTAGTAGGGCATTGTTATCTTTAACTAATTTTTTGTGTGGCGAGTCACATGATGGAGCTACATTTTCTATAACAACAATCATTATTCGTTAGTATGTGTAACCTCAATTATTGATGTGGGTAATAACCTTAATTTGCTTATAAGAGTAACCCAAATTTATTATATGATTCACATCCATTAATCAAAAACATTAATCCTATTTGTCTATTCAAGTAGCATCTCTTCTTTAATTTTGACTATTAAAAGAATAAGACAAATTGTTTATTACTTGTAGTTTTTTTAACCCTTTTCATATTGTGGTTACCCCTTATGTGTTAAGGTAACCTTGATCATCATTGTAACCCTTATTACTTAATTAATTGTTTATATGTGAAATGGATACCATGTGGATAGCAACATAAAAGAATTTGTAGTCATCTTTTGATAATGATTATATTTAAACGTAAACATGATTTTTTTTTTAAATAAATTAAAATAGCATATTAACAATTATTTTTCTGAGAAAGATTAGGATGACATATTATTATAAATCAATATCAATATTATTTTCTATACAAGATTGATTTTTTGAATTGTAAAAAATTTCCTACTATTTTAAAATTTGAAATCATAAAATTTATTTTATTCGCATGATAGTTTATTAAAAAAGAAAAAAAATAGTTGTTGAAAGTTTTTGAGCCGTATTTTTTTTCGTGAATTTATATTGTTTATTTTGGTGAATTTTTTTTTTTTAATGAATTTATATCTTTTGGGTGAAAAACTTAATACCTGCGTGATAAGTCTAAGAACACTCATTATGATAATATCACAAGTTGACTATGATTATTGGAGGTATGTTAAATGGTAATGAAGTTTGAAAAAAAAATATTGAGTTAGTAAATAGCACTATAGTAGGCGGTTATCTGATAAATACTTAAATAGTACTCCGTAGTATGAAATTGTGATTTTTATTCAGCTAATTTACTTTTTTTTTAAAATGTTATATAGTCAATTTTTAGATGGATAAAACTAGTTTACAAACCTAAGCCCATTAAGATCAAAGTCTGTTTTTCCCAAAAAAAAAAAAAAAAAAAAAAGAAAAGAAAAAGTTTTTTTCACCTTATTTTCATTTATTTTAAGTGTCTAATAAGTTTAGATAAATTAAGTTCAAAAAAATAATAACTTAATAATAAGGATTATCCAAGTACAAATTACAACTAAAATAAGTTTTAATAAGTTCAGATAAGTGAAAATATGGTGAATAAAATACACCCTTAATTGTTATTTTTTTGACGGGAATTAACTGTCTTTTTTAAAATCTTTGGTTCACATCAATTGCAACAAGCAAACAAAGAGTATTATTTAAGAGACAAATTTTATTTTATTTTTTTATTTTTATTTTATTTTATTTTTAGTTTTTTTTTGTAATTAATGTGAAACAGATATAGAAATTTCCAATGCCCATAAAACTAATACCTTAAGGATACTTTAAAACATAATACTGCGTAACGTGAGATATTTTAATACCAATATTACATTAATATATATGAAAAATCATTGGAAAAAAAAATAATAAATAGATGGACTAAATTGGATTCTATTCAATTGATTGTCAGTTTGCCAGTTCTAAGATTAATATGAACTTATTTAAATTTATTTACAACAAACATTTTCTTTTGAGGGGACATACTTCTAAATTTACTAAACTTGATTTAGTTTAAGCTATAAATTGAACTTGAGTGCCACTTGAGAGTACTTACTAAGCCTTATATGAACTTATTTATTTTGAAATAAATAACATGGTATTATTTCAAGGCTAATTACTTCAGATTCTAAGATAAGTTTAGGGAATAAGTTCACAAATATCATATTTGAATCACATATATACTACGAGTGTGTTCTAGTTAACTGATTTTCACTTATCTAAACTTGTCTTATCTTATCTGAACTTATCTAAATTTATTAGACCTTATTTTATCTGAACTTACCTAAACAAAAGGGCAATATGGTTAAACAAAAGTACGCTATTTTTTTATGGTAAGGAGAAGGATCTTGATCAAATCTTAACCCTCACAGTTATTTTGGTCCAATATTTACAGGTTAGACATTATGAAAAGTGAGGGGGAAGGGTGGGGATCTTTATGTTTAAAATGTCTCTAGTGGGGATTGAACCCCCAATCTCAACGTTGGAAGGTACAATCTTTCCCACTAGATCAAAATTAACTAGGTAAAGTACACAAAATTCATAGGCTATTAATTCAATATGCTTTACAAATTACAATTCATATGAAGGATAATACTCCTTTATGCCCGACTAATATTGTACTTCCTCTGTTTTTAAATACTTACAACACAGTCTTGTGGCACACATTTTGAGGTCGAGATTATATAAGGTAAACGACTAAAATAATCAAAATAGTTTTTTTCGCATGATAACTAATCCTTTTCTAATCCTAGTGTTAAAATTATTTTAAAATTACCTTCACTAATTGTCTCTTAAAACTGTGTACCTAAAAGCTATGTTGCAAGTAAAATAAAATGGAGGAAGCAATATACTCCCTCCGTTTTTTTTAAAGCTACACTTGCTATTTTCGTCCTTCTTTTTAAGAAGCTACACTTTTCTTTTGGAAATCCTTTACAATTTAATAATATATCTTTATCCCACTAATGGTCCATACTCTCTCAATTACTTTATCATTTCGCAGCGCACTTCTCGAATGGTCCTCACTTCCTCTCACACCACTTTACATTTCAATAAAATAATGATACTAGCTACTATACATTCTTACAATTTTTATTACCTTATCTACCCCCTAAGAATTTGTTTTGTTCACCTTATTTTCACTTATTTCAAGTATAATAAGCTCAGATAAGTTCAGTTAAGTTCAGATAAGTTCTTCAAGAAAAATAAGTTCTAATAAGGGTTATCCAAATACAAATTACAACTAAAATAAGTTTTAATAAGTTCAAATTAGTTTAGATAAGATAAAATAAATTCAGATAAGTAAAAATTAGGTAAATAGAACACACCCTAGCACCTTATTTTATTAAACCCCTAAAACTCCACGAAATTCCAACTTTAACCATTAAAAAAAACGAAGGGAGTATATTGGTAGGATTTGCAAGTCTACAAAGTATAATATTCTTTCATTCTCAACTAATATATAGGACTACTATACAAAATGTTTCGTATGTATAGGACACAATATATATATATATATATATATATATATATATATATATATATATATATATATATATATATATATATATATTCCCTCCGTTTTTAAAGCTTTCCAAATATAGAAAATGGAGCAAGTATTTTAAAACGAGGCCGCCCCAATTACTCAACATGAGAAACAAAATTTGTTTCTCAAGAGGTTAAATTTGTAAAATTACAGGTAAAACCGCTAGCTCAAGTAGCGGTTTATGGCAAAACCGCTACTTTTTGCCGATGAACAGTAAAAAAAAAAGTATTTTTATTTACGTCTTTGCCATTTGAGAAACATAGTTTGTTTCTCATGTTGAGAAACTTGGAATTTCTCTTTAAAAATGGCCGAAAACGAAAAGTGGAGCAAGTATTTAAAAACGGAGGGAGTAAAATTTAAACAATTACTTGTATTTCCAAAAAAAAAAAAAAACAAATAAAAAAAGCAAAAGACCCATGATCGCAATCCTTGATTATTCTCCAAAATGTGTGAAATTAGTGAATTTTTTTAGGAAATTCTCATTGGTGGCCATCAAGTTTTGCTAATTATCTTTGGTGGCCAAAAACTTTTTTAATTATCTGAATTAGCCACCTAATACTGTAACTTAGTTAATTATAGCATTAATGACCATTATTAGCCATTTTTCAGAATAATAAGTAACTATGGTTAACTTAAGGTTAATTTTCGAATTTTTTTTTTTAAAAAAAAAAAAAAAAAAAACTTGCCATCAATACGTATAACTCCTCTCTCTCTCCAACATCACTTGCTTTTACTCATATTAATAAACCATCCATTTTCACCATAATTCCAAATTCAAACACTATCTTCTACCTTTCCATCCTTCAACGTTAACCTTAGAACTTGGGTTCAATTAAGATTTTACTTCCGAAATTTGCGACAAAGGTGGAGTAGAATTGGGGTGTTTTTTTTTCACCATTGGAGTATATATTTTTCTAGGTTGCGATTGAATTCGAATTACGGCGTTTGGGTTGTGGTTGAATTGGCAAATAAAGATCCTATCTTTATTGCGTAAAGATTCAGGTATGTACTCTAAGTTTAAAGATCCTATCTTTATTGAGTTATTTGATTTCATGTTCTTGAATTTTAAGTGCTCTGTTATGTGATA
Source organism: Chenopodium quinoa (assembly GCF_001683475.1). NCBI lineage: Eukaryota > Viridiplantae > Streptophyta > Magnoliopsida > Caryophyllales > Amaranthaceae > Chenopodium > Chenopodium quinoa. Next base: position 5,552,883 of record NW_018745286.1, on the reverse strand, counting down.
GCATGTCGTACTTTTTCGTGGATTATATGTAAAATTGAGTTTTTGTACAATGTTTAATCGGGTTTTTTTTTTTCGTCATATTTTTTTGCATTGAATTGGGTTTTTCGTGAATAGCATGCTGTATTTTTTTGCAATTAAATTGGGTTTTTTTTCCTTCGTATTTTTATGTGCTATGTTAGAATTGAATGTAGGGTGTTTTTGTGGATTATATGTAGAATTGGGGGTCATTATTTTCATAATTGATACAAATAATCTGTTTTGTTGTATCTGCTGCAGAATGAATGACCAAATAGTACTAAGGTTTCATTACAGGGATATGGATACTGATGTGGTAGTACATGATATTGATAAGGTCAATCTCATTGATTTAGTTATTGAATATTGGGAATCAGTTAGAAAGAATGGGAAACCAACACCTTTGAACCCTACCTTTAAATATGTCTTTAAGATGAAACCTTGGGACTTGAATAATGATTCTGATCTGATGAATATGTTCACAAATTTACCTGAAAAAAAGCTTATTTACATATGGGTTGGTGAGGTTTCACAACCAATACCAATAGTAGTGACTGCTAGAACATTGTTGAAAGGACCACAACTTGTAAATGCAGAATGTATAGGTGCATTATTGTTGAATTCAGGGGAAGATGATAAGTGGCCAGACCTAGTAATTTCACTAATCAAACCATCTGATGAAAATAGAAGAGGGAGAGGATGGGTTAGGATTAGGGGGAGG